>NC_035441.2:42702095-43330124 GCF_002127325.2 Helianthus annuus
ATCTTGAGCCGGTTCCAGATGTTTGATGCAACGCCCATTGGTACCCCACTGCAGCAAAATCATGGAATTAATCCGGACTTGAAGGGTGAAATTGATAGCTCCTCATATTACCGCGCTATGATCTGATCTCTTATGTACTTCACACCATCAAGACCAGATATAATGTATCCAACGTGCCTGCTTGCCAGATATCAAGTTAACCCGAAGGCCTCACATCTTGCAGCTGTAAAAAGGATTTTTCGTTATTTGAAGAGTTACCCTGACACCGGTCTATGGTACCCTAGGGATAATAACTTTGACTTGATTGCTTTCAGTGATTCTGATTTTGGTGGATGCAAAATCGACGGCAAATCCACAACGGTTGGATGTCAGTTTTTAGGAAATCGCCTAGTCACATGGCAATGCAAGAAGCAGACTTGTGTCGATACATCAACATGCGAAGCTGAATACATTGCTGCCTCATGTTGTTGCTCCCAAGTCCTGTGGATCCAACAACAAATGCGCGACTACGGTTTTGAATTCCTAACTACTCCTATTTTCGTTGATAATTCTGCTGCCATACAGATCACTAGAAATCCTGTGCAGCATTCAAATACAAAACACATTGAAATCAAATATCACTTCATACGTGATTGCTTTCATAAAAGCCTTATCGATGTTGTTAAGGTCCACACCGATGACCAACGTGCCGACCTTTTTACCAAAGCATTTGACAAATCAAGATTTGACTTTTTATTACTGGTAAATGACATTAAGGTCAAGCAAGAGTAAAACCGACATCGGAAAATCGTTTTTGTAAATGTCTTTGTGTTTTTAATTTATCATAGTTTTTACATATTAGGGGGATAAATTTCCGTATGTTGAATTTCTTCGGTAAATTTCTAAACGCAATCACAGGTGGTAGAGTTTGCCTTATGAAAGATCAAGACTTGATGCAGTTTTTAAAGAATGGAACCCTTATCAAATGCCGGTTGGAGTATTGGAAGATCAGCGGAAGATCGGTCAATTGAGCCTTGTGAGGAAATTGCACAACACCCAACACGGATATGCATACTTTGAGGGGGAACTATTATACAAGGAGCGTCAAGATACTACTTACCTGGATCATCGGTCAAGGGGTAATTTGTTAACACAGAGAAGATAAATACTTGATTAAAGATTGATTGCAGTTGCATTTTCAACATTCGACAGCAACGGACAAGGGGGAATTTGTTGATGCAGATTTTGTATCCGATGCTTGTCGAATAGATTAGACTTATTTTATGCTGAATTTGTAATAGTTAGTGAAACCGTCAAACGAACGTGTGTTGACCCGCTCGTTTGAAGTGGTCAAACGAGAGGGTTATTAGTTTGACCATGTATGTTTGCTAGACAAAGGGGGTGTGGCTATAAATAGCAACTCCTTTGTCATTTGCAAATTAGAGAGAGCTAGAGAGTGTGGGGGAGCTCATTTGAGAGTTCACAGTGAGCTTCATTGTGTGGGGGAGAGTTCACCACTTGGTCTCTCCCCGGATGTATAGCCCTTTGGTATTAGTTCGGTTAGCTTGTAATCGGGCTGACTTGTAATATTTTTCTACCGATTAATACAAAGAAGTTGTGTTTATCCATCTCTAATCTCTCCTGGCTTGAACTAATCTCACACTAATCACGGTTTCGGTCCTGAAACACGGTCCTACAATTGGTATCAGAGCCATGGTACCCGATTTAGTAAATCTAACAGTTTGCTAAGTCACATGTGCTCTAGATCTGTGATTTTAGTGATTTTTGTTCAAGATGTAAACATGGTGGAAACATGAAGAAAACCCAGATCTGGACTGACAGATGGGTCTGAGCTGAACGGATCACACCCCAGGTTTAGGTTTTCTGTTTTACACCAAACAAATCAAGTTTTCATCATCAAATATAACTTTTGAAGTGATTTTCGTCAAATCTGGGAATGAACAGTGGCTGTGTTCTTGAAGAGGGTGTGGCGGCTGTTAAGAAACTTTAGGGTTTCCTCATATCAGCTCCGACGAAACTCCTGAATATCTTGGTGTTGACGAAACTCCTGCTCTTCCTGCCTTGACGAAACTTCTGCTGAAGACCTTGACGAAACTCCTGCTTCTGATGTTGACGAAACTCCTGCTGTTGATGATGACGAAACTCCTGCTTCTGATGATGACGAAACTCCTGCATGACGAAACACCTGACCATGATGTCTCGTCGAGTTGTTTCGTCGGCTCATGATGTTTCGTCAATCTGCACAATGTTTCGCCGTCCTTGTCCTTATATAACAGCAGACAGAAGTGTTGCAGTGAATCAGAGATGAATGATGGTTGTTCTCTGTTGTTTGCGGAATTGAACATCTGTTGATGCACGGAATGTCTGTTTACTGCGTCTACAAGAAGTCTGAAGTCAATATTAGTCAACAGGGGGTCAAAGTGTAAATATTATATGAAATATGGTTAGGATCGCTTACTAGTCATAGTTTCATTATGGACCGCTTATTTGTCAGTAGCCTGGATCGCTTATAGGAACAAGTATCCTGGATCGCTCATGTGGCATGTCATAGGAGCGACCCAAGATATCTATAAATAGGCTTGAGCGGTTCTCATTTGTATGGGTGTATGTGTGTGCTACGGTGCTGAAACTCTGCCGAAATTTTATCAGAAAGCAATAGAAACACAAGGAATTGAAAGGATTAGCTGTTGTTACTTCATTTACGTTGATTCCGCCTTCGTATATGAAGATGAACTACTTCGACTGACTTTTCGGGTCAAACAACGGTCCAACAAGTGGTATCAGAGCTCAGGACGAGGAGTTCATACTACGACAGCATAGATCTGCAGAAATCTCTCTTTTCTACTCACTTTCTCTCATACTTTTTCAGTTTCTAGTGGTTCCTACAGTCAAAATTGTCTGAAATTTGAGTATAACGTGTAAAACACACAATTAACAAACCCTAGAAAGAATCAGGTGAAAATACGGACTAAAAATGGCAAAAATTGATTAAAAACAGTCGATCGCTTTTTCGAACATTGGATCGCCTTTTCGGACATTGGATCGCTTATCTGGACATAACCTGTCTGGATCGCTCAAAATTCACTCCTTGGATCGCTCTTTCGGACAATTTATCTCTCAGGATCGCTCGAACGGACAACATTGTTGAACCGCTCGAACGATCACATCTGAACCGCTCATACGAACTTACTTGAATCGCTCGAACGGACGTTTCTTAGACCGCTCGAACGGACAGTACTTGAACCGCTCGAACGATCATTTTCTGGATCGCTCGAACGAACATACTCTCGGTCGCTCATTTGACATATTGTGGATCGCTCAAGAGGACTTAGTTCATATTGTCTAGTCCGCGTATACGAACATATATTAGATCGCTTTTCTGCCAAGCTGTTTAGACAGGATCGCTTTTGTGGTTCTGATTATTTTTCGAAAATCAAAAATTCTTCTAAGTGTTGTCTGATTTTGTAGGTACATTCACGATGGACGACATGTTCTTAAATCCGTTTAGCGACATGTACGCATTCATGGGAGGTTCGAGAGACAACGATACATCTTCTAACAATACGAATGAGACTCAATCAAAGGAGAAAAAGAAGGAAGCTTGGGAGTCGGAGAGTGCATTCGGTACATTCAACAAACCCCCGAAGCTTATGGCAATTGAGGAGTATAGTCGTTGGTCGAGAAAATTTGAAGATTGGTTGATGGCTTTCGCGTATGCTAGTTGGAAGAGTTTGAAGAATGGATATGATCATGGAGATAAAAATGGAGAAACTTTAACATCAGCTGACGAAATTGAATCTTTTGTTGCAGAACAAAAGTGTGTGGCACTATTATTTCAATCTGTGCGAGAAGACATCATTTCATTGATAGATTACACCAATG
Source organism: Helianthus annuus (assembly GCF_002127325.2). NCBI lineage: Eukaryota > Viridiplantae > Streptophyta > Magnoliopsida > Asterales > Asteraceae > Helianthus > Helianthus annuus. Next base: position 42,705,978 of record NC_035441.2, read on the forward strand.
TAAAAGATTTGTGGAAAAAGCTTGAAACGAAGTGTCTTGGAAGTAAAGAGATTATAAAAAACAAAACGAAACTTCTTCGAAAAGAATTTGATATGTTTGGGTGTCTTAAAAATGAATCAGTCTGTAAAATGATTGAAAGGTTTGGTCATCTGAAGCTGGAACTTGCACGACATAGTATTTCGTATCCTCCGGAAGAACTTGTTGATAAATTGTTCGATGCCTTACCAGATGAAGTGGATTGGAGATATTATGCATTAATATTGAAGAACACTATTTCTCCTGAAAAATTGACTCTAGATTTGGTGATTGAGAAACTTGAGAGTCATGAGCTTGAATTGAAGAAAACCTACAAAGTCAATCACTCATCCTATCAGCAAAACTTGGATCTGTATTATCCAAAGAGTTTGATTCCAAAAGCTACTTCTCCGAAAACTGCATTTTCTGCTGAAAATGTTTCTTCAGCAAACAAAGAAAGTCAAAGCAGTTCGAACAATGGAAGTCACAGTGGTTATCACAGTGGATCTACGTCTTCTGCAAGTCGTTCTGATGCGAAGTTTTCCTGCAATATCGCAATAGATTTGAAGAACGCACAGAATTTTGATGAAGAGTCAGCCAAGCAACAAATGGTATTTCTGGCATCTGTGCTAGAATCTTATGAAGGGTTGGACGCTGGTAAAATCGGGAATACAAATCTGACGAAGGAAGATTACGATCAGATAGACCCCGAAGAAATGGAGCTGATCGACATCCGTTGGGCAATGGCAAGTGCAGTTCGACGTGCACAACGCTTCATGGAGATTACTGGGAGAAAAACGATCGGTGGTCCATCTACGAAGTTGGGGTTCGATAAATCCAAAGTGACGTGCTTCAAGTGTAAGCAGAAGGGTCATTTCAAGCGTGAATGTAGAAACACATACGCTGATGAATCTGAGAATCCGTTTCGTGACGACTACTATAAGAAGGCAATCTACCACCAGAATAAATCTGAGCCGCCCAGATTGAAGCAGCAGGAAGAGAATAGAGACAAATCGAGGGCATTAGCTGTGATTTATGATGATGAGGGTTATGATTGGAGCAAAGAGGTTTTGCCAAAAGATGATGCCGTTGGGTATGCTTTTATGGCAAAGAATGAGCCTATTCCATGGAAAGATAATCGAACGGAGGAACAGAAATATAAATACCGGAAAATGATTGCTCAAAACAAGATTATCAGACTGTCTGGTATATATCTAGAGGCAAAACGAGCAAATAGGTGGGATCCAGACAGGGAGTGCTATCTTGACAATTGTGGCAACATAGCAATTGATGATAAAACGCTTGATATTGAGGCTATCATCAAGGAGTATAAAGAAGAAGATGAATATTGGCAGCATAAATGGTGGGGTACACCAACGTCAAAGATGATTGAAGAAGAGAAAGAGAGAGAGAAAGAGGAGAAACAAAAGAAAGAATAAAAGATTGATGAAGTAAAGAAGATTGATACGGGGTTGATTGATGTTTCACAGGAGCTAACGGCTGAGAATTTAGAAAAGATGGCTGATAAAGTGCTAGCTGCAAAAGCACTTGAGGTAGATCCTAATTCTGTTTCTGAGTCAAAGGATCAGGTCAGTCCAAATGTGTCAGCTAATGGATCAGGTAAGAAGGGTGATGGGAATCCTGACTGCAAAAATTGCACGAAAGAATGCAATTTCTGTAGTACTGTCACGTACCTCAACAATGAGAAAATTAAAAACCTGACAGCCAAGGTTAGTAGTGTTGAGGATCAAATACTTGGTCGTGACAAAACTGTGAGAGCTTCAACTGAACGAATCAAAGAATTAACTGCTCAAATTTTTGAAAAGGTTAAAACTGAAAAAGAAAACTTATTTCTTGAGAACCGACAAATTTCTGAAAAGTTTGAAAAATTGAAAAAGGTTGTTAAAGATAGTGATGAACGAAATGGAAAAACATTTTAAGAAAATGAACATCTAAGAGCTGTTTTGAGAGTAAAAGAAGAATCAATTAACAAACAACTGGATGAAATTGCTAAACTAAAACTTGAAATTCAGGAAACTAAAATTGAAAACGAAAGAATTCAGTTGAAATTAAACAGCTATAGCTCAGCTAGCTTTGTTTTGCAGCATATTGTTCCCAAACCTATAGGGAAAAACAAAGCTGGTGAGGATGTGTTATCTGATGGAACGGGTGTAGGATTTCACAAAATTCCACCACCAATCTTAAACAACTACACCAAAAAGCAGTCTAGTTTGGTGGAAATTGAGGAAGAAAGTGATGTTACACTTCCTGAGAACATTGATATCACGTTCACGTCTTCCAATGAAGAGGGTGTCCAAAATGATGTGGTGAAAAGTGTGGTAGACAAAGTGCTTAAACCGGATTGTGACACTTCTGAGGAGGATGGATGTTTTCTAGATAAATACATTCCGAAGCAAAAGTCCAAAAACAACTTACATGATGAATCTGATCTTGTCATGTACAAGATGTCGGGATCGGATAAGTTGTTTTCGGATTCAGAGTTTCCATTAGAGAATGTTAATCTGAACAAATTGACAAATGTTTTCAAACTGGTCGAAGTTGAGTTGTCAGCAGTGAACGGTCTAAGTCGAAAGAAAGAGAGAGTTTACAACAAGAAAACTGTTTATCCACCACGTTTTTATAATAACAACAGAAACAATTGGTCGGGTGGTTATCAGGGGGGGTAAACCATATCAGAAAAGAAATGTTCCAAACAAGAGGTTTGCTGAAAAGAAAACATTTGTGAACACTTCAAGTTCACTTGCTGATGAAGAAAAAGAAATTTTTACAAAATCAAACAGAGCATTTTTTGAGAAGAAAGCTTCACAGGCTCAGTCTGAAGGCATGAGTCGGGTACCTGATACTCGTACTTGTTTTAGATGTGAACAAGCTGGTCATATTGCACGAAAGTGTACATATGTGAAGCCTAAGACTGAAGCTCTGAAAGTTCAACAAAAGAAAGTGGATGTGAAGGGTAAAGCACCGATGTATGTTGAGAAGAAAGTTGTTGAGAAGAAAACTGTTCAAATTGATAACTTGAAAGTAAAAACTGAACCCGTAAAGAAGTTGGTAAATCAAAATGATAAATTTTATAAAAGGGTTGCAGAAGCTCAACAGGTGTGGAAACCTAAAATTGCACCAAAAGTTGAGAAGAAAGTCTCAGTTTCAACTTCTGAGGTGAAAAAGGATGAAGAATCAATTACGGTTGATTATGATGCAAAATTTCCACCTCTTAAGTCTGAGAATTTCAAAATTCAAATTGCTAAAGTCACGGTTACACCTAAGGCTGGTGAGGCCTGGGTGGACACCATGGATCACGAAGCATGAATCGGCATCTTTCTTGAAGTTGTTTAAATGATGATTTGTTATGTGCAGGATCTTCCAAAACTTTTATCCAGATGGATAATGGATAGTGGAGCGTCAAGGCATATGACAGGGAAGACCGCATTGCTGTATGATGTGAATAACATTAATGGTGGTTATGTGGGTTTTGCGGGTAATCAAGGAGGAAGGATCATAGGTGAAGGAACATTATCGAATGGAGTTATAACGTTTGAGAGAGTTAACTACATCGCTGAGCTGGAGAATAATCTACTGAGTATTTCCCAGATTTGTGACAGGATGTACACTACTCATTTCACCGACAAAGAATGTTTGATCTTGAAACCTGGATTTGTGATACCTGAGGAATGGATCATCATGAGGGCACCAAGGGTCAATGATCTGTACGTGTTGGACATGAGTGTTGCTACGACTACCACGGGCCAGGCTCATTGTTTTGTGTCCAGAGCAACGGAGAAAGAATCTCGTTTATGGCACCGAAAGATGGGGCATATTCACTTAAGGAAAATGAATCATTTGGTGCATAACGATCTAGTTACAGGAGTGAATATTAAAGGTTTTCATCTGGAAGGGGAGTGCATAAGCTGTGTCAGAGGTAAACAGAAGAAAAAGTCACATCCCTCAAAGCAAGTTAATTCAGTTTCAAGACCATTGGAACGGCTTCACATGGATTTGTTTGGTCCAGTGAACGTGAAGAGTATAACAGGAGACTCATATTGTCTGGTCGTGACTGATGACTACTCCAGATTTGCGTGGGTCATGTTTTTGAAAACAAAAGACGAAACCTTTGATAGTTTGATGGTATTGTTTAAGAAAATTGAAAATCTGTACCAGAGACCAATTTGTAGAATTCGGAGTGACAATGGTACTGAGTTCAAAAACAGTAAGATGGAGGAATACTGTGATGAAAGAGGTATACTGCATGAATTTAGTGCTCCGTACACTCCTCAGCAAAATGGAGTTGCAGAACGCAAGAACCGGACGCTAATCGAGACAGCCAAAACAATGCTTGCAGATTCCAAGTTACCAATTAATTTCTAGGCTGAAGCTGTGTCTGCTGCATGCTATACTCTCAATAGAGTTCTTACTGTAAAGAAGTTCAACAAAACGTGTTTTGAGCTAATCAATAAACGCAAGCCGAATCTGAAGTATCTAGAACCGTTTGGGTCACCCTGTACGGTAATAGAGCCTAATGGCAAGTTTGGTACAAAGAGCTTTGAAGGAATATTTGTTGGATATTCAGGTCCTACACGGCGTGTCTTTGTTCCAAGTGAAAAGCGTATTATTGAAGCAGCAAATGTTGAATGTCAGGGATATACTATGCCGCCTCAGAATCCTGGTGATTCATGGCATTATAATTATGACAAACTTTGGGAATCGTTTGACATGAGAGAAGAATCAGAGGAAGAGGAAGATTTCTTTGATGAGCTGGATGTTTTTCGTGAATATGAGTCTACGCTCAGGTTTCCAGCAGAGTATTCTAGAAGACCTCGGGAGATTTTAAATGATGATGAAGCGGGTCCTAGTAATGCTGGTGATCATGATGAAGAAGTTGCTCCTGGTAGTCAGTCGGTGGAGAATGATGATCAAATAGCTGAAAATATGCCAGTATTTGACCATAGTGATTCAGACCTTGAGGGGGAGCAGATCCAGTTGTCAAGTCAAACAAACCAAGTTGGTAAACAGGATGCAGAGCAGAATGTTACGAATCTGGAAGGAAATGTAGATGTTCCAAGCGAAGTGATGCCGCGAACTCTTTCTTATCATCCAGAGGAGTTGATTATAGGAGAATTGCAATCGGGCGTTCGGACGAGACGTCAAATTGACCAGGGCTTAACATGTTTTTATTCTACAGTAGCACCTTTGCAAACTGAATTTTCATTAAGTTGCTTTATTTCGCAGGTCGAACCGAGGACTTACAAAGAGGCGCTTACTGAAGACTCCTGGGTCATAGCAATGCAAGAGGAGTTAGGACAGTTTGAGAAGTTAGGTGTGTGGAAGTTAGTTGATTTGCCGGAGGGTCAAAGGAAAATCAATACAAAATGGGTTTTTAAATGCAAGAGGGACGACAGAGGAGTGGTTGTAAGGAACAAAGCTTGACTCGTTGTTCAGGGCTTTAGTCAACAGGAGGGGATTGATTTTACCGAAGTCTATGCTCCTGTAGCGCGACTAGAGGCTATCAGAATCTTCCTAGCATTTGCGTCCTGGAAAAATTTCAAAGTATATCAGTTGGATGTAAAGTCAGCGTTTCTTTATGGGAAGGTCAAAGAGGAGGTTTATGTTGGTCAGCCGTCGGGCTTTTCTGACCCAATCCACAAGAACAAAGTTTATTTGCTGGACAAAGCGTTGTACGGTCTGCATCAGGCACCGAGAGCCTGGTACGAGACTTTGTCTCAACACCTACTCGCTAACCAGTTTATACGCGGAAAAGTGGATGCCACGCTCTTCACCAAATTCGTTGATGGTCATCTTCTGATAGTACAGATATATGTAGACGATATTATTTTTGGGTCAACGAATGAGAAATTGTGCAAAGATTTCGAACAGGTGATGAAGCAGAAATTTGAAATGTCTTCAATGGGGGAGATGAAATTCTTTTTGGGATTACAAGTTGAACAACTTCCTGAAGGAATTTTCATTCATCAAACGAAGTACGTACATGATATTCTGGATAAATTTGGAATGTCAAGTTCTACTCCAGCTGCTACCCCACTTGCGACTAATCATGGGATTCACCCAGATCTCACTGGAGACAGGGTTGAGGAGACACTTTATCGATCCATGATAGGTTCTTTGATGTACCTAACTGCTTCACGTCCTGACATAATGTACCCAACATGCCTCGCAGCAAGATATCAGTCTAACCCGAGAGCATCGCACATGGTTATAGTCAAGAGGATTTTACAATACTTGAAAGACACACCCACATTGGGGTTGTGGTATCCTCGCAAAGTTGATTTTATGTAACACCTCGAAAAATTTCGTCCAATAATGTCTTGACACGTGTCATAAGGTTCCGGTATGTGAAAACATACTTTAGAGGGAATAAAAGTGACAAACAGTGAAAACTATGGAACGTAAGGGTCCAAAGTGTCAACAATGGATAAATAGACTCTATGATAACCCTACATAATGTTCATAACCTTAAACGGATGGTTCATGGATCATACGACGCGGAAATTGCACAAAAGTGAGGAATTACAAACTACAGGGGCTAAAAGTGTCAACATGTTTAATTTATACCTCTGAGTGAACTTTTGGCAGACCCGAAGCATTGTAATGCTAAAATATACTCACTAGAATATGTGGTTAAAATTTCATGAAGTTTCGTTAATGTATGAGAAAGTTATGGCCAAAACCGTACTTGAGGGACTAAAAGCGTCAACGTCGAATTTCATGGCTTTTTGGTTGAGCGCAAAGTTATCCAAGGACATTACCATGTTGGTAAATGTCCCAAGGTTCTTAAAACCAAGTTTGGGGGTTTACGGGTCAAGATAAGCATCAAAACATCGCGCGTGAAGGTCAGGGGCCAAATCTGCCAACTTTGGAAAGTTGCTGACCTGACCAGGTCCTTGCGGACCGTATGGGAGGGACCTTACGGTCCGTAAAGGTTGCCCAGATTTGCAGTTTCACGAATTCAGCCATTTTAGCCTGAATTTTGAGTTGGAACCAGCTTGCAACACCTCCTTTTGCTCCAATTAAATCCCTTGCATGCCTAGGACAACACTGACCTCTCTATAACCTCTGAATTCCCCTCATAAAGCAGATCATTCATTCATTTCCTTGGCACTTGGTTGTAAACAAGAACACCCAAACTTTGCAAAAGCTCTCAAGACTTTCTGGAGCATTTCTGAACGTCAAGGCTGACTCTAAGTGTTAACTAAGCTTCAATAGGACCTTTGTAAGCTTCTATATCAGTCTCTAATTCGTTCGTGCTTTGATTAATTGCTAAAAGTCAAACCGTTGTTCTTATACTTTGACTTTTTGATTAAACGAGTTTTACTCTGTCATTTCTCAAATTGAAACCACATATATGTTGGTATTCATGTGGGAAACAAACCCTCAAAAGGGTATTCTCTGATTCCCACTTTATGCATGCTAATTGTCGAGTCAAACTTGTTTCTAAAAAGTCAACAGAAGTTGTTTTTGCAAAAATAAGATTAAATGGTAATGTAGATGACATGCAATCTGTTTGATCATCATAAATAACTTATAATATATGTAAGAATGAGTTTTATCATAATCAACTCGACAATCTTTAGTATAAATACGAATCGGAACCGAAAGTCTTATAAAACGACTTTTTCGTAGACTATCGATTCGGATCCATGCATGCATGTTTGAGATCTGTATTAGAGCATATTTTGAACCATTTTTATTTTAGTATAACTTTCTGGAATTTTTGATACTTGAGTCTATACTTAGCCGATTCATATGCATGTTTCCGATTTATGCTTAAAGTTGACTATTTTGCCCTTTTTGATATAAAACGTGATTTTTGGAAAAGTGAAAGAGTGGAAATCTTTATTTCTAATATATAAACTTGCACCGAAAATTTCGGATCAGTTGGTGCTCCAGATTTTGAGTTATGGCCAATATCGTAAAACTATATCTTAAAGTTACATAAACGGCGTATTTCGCATATAACCCATTTCAGGCCACGTTTTGATATAAAACTTTTTACCCACTGATGTTATATAATATTTTGGGATTTTTGATGATTTTTATTTAATTTTTGGCTGATCGTATCTTAGATCGCTTAGTCGGTTCGGTTAATACCGATTTTGACCGTTTAAGCCATAAAATGAGTTTTATACATTATTTTGACCCGAAACCTTTTTCTACTGATTTTATATGTTAAATAAATTATTTTAAGCATTCTGGAAATATAAAAATCTCAGCTTTCCTTTGAAAACCCGGAAACGGCGTTAAATCGTATTTTTAGCGTTTTTAACGCATAGTAAGCGTTATATCCATTTTAAACATATAAGACTTATACCTACTGATGTATTTATTATATTTTCATATAATAACAGTAAGTATAAGTATGTGAACCCAGATTTCCAGTTTTGACATTTTAGCCCTTGTGAATTTACTAAAATACCCCTACGGTGCATAGTTTGATTTTAAATGTTAAGTTTGGTATATGGGTCATACCCTACTGTTATAATATGTTAAATAAAGTATATTTACTGTATAAACCAGACCCGAAACTCAGATTTCTAATTTTACTCTTTTATAACCTTTTAAATGACCAAAATGCCCTTATAAGGCATAAATCGAGTTTAAAATTATTCCGGGCAATATAGAACATAACTTACTGATGTTATATCATATTTAAAGCATATTATCTCAGGGAACTTGCATTTGACTCTTTTGGCTACCCGTAACGCCCTTTTTGCGTTCGGTTCAGTTTACGTAACTAGTTTGCATAAATTGACCGAAACGGGTCAAACGTTATCATTTTTGTCTCAAAATACAGAATGTATTTAGTATACCCATATTATACAAGTAATCAAACTTGTCGGGTCTAAATCACATTATATCCGGTCTTTCGCTTAATCGTGCGCTTGTACCGTATCATCCTTAAACTAACCGGTCAAAGCTTAGGCTTAAATAAAAGACCCGTTAGGAATCTAATAGGTTAATTATAAACCTTTGTTCCAGATTAGGAGGCCCAGTAAAAGCTACCTACACTTATCATTTGTGACTCATACTTGCTCAGGTAAATACATTTTGACTTATTTTCCCTATACGGGCTTGGGGTACGGTATATAGTATACCGCTTGATCGAGCGCACAAATCCTGCGCCTTATGGGTGTACAGTCTTGAATAGTTTGTGCGACTCGTTTAAACAGTCTTTTCTTACTTTAGGCTTTGGGGGGTTATTGACCGTGTCCCGGATATCCTTGGCATTATCTTACGAGATGGCCACGACCAGAGCACGGGGTGTAGGCGTACACCCGGCGTGTATAACTCTTTAATGTGGTGTGTCATTTAATCTTTAGCCCGGACAGCAGATCCCGGGCCACCAAAAGTACGAGTGCATGTAATTCGTTCACAAGTTTATATTGCATAAATATCCCAAGTTAATAAAAATATTTATGCCTTGTGCATTTAAATCAATTTTCAATCATTTTCATAATGAGTCAGTTGATTTGTATTTACCAGTGTAAACTGACGTATTTTCCCAAAAGGTTAAGTGCAGGTACTATACGAACTAGGCTGGCTGTTTCCTAAGAGCGTCCACTATAGTCTCGCAAGCTCGGACGACAAATAAACTGTTGAACAATTTATCATTTTTATTTGATCCGCCTGTGGATCCGTTTCAACTACTTATGATGTTTATTATGTCATTTTAATTAAAGTTGAAATGTATCTATTCTGCTTCCGCTGTGCATTATTATATTGTGTTGTTTGTCTATGACGATGCCAACCACGTCACTGTACCCCACACCGGGCCCACCGGTGACACGTGGAAATCGGGGTGTGACAGGTTGGTATCAGAGCCAACGCTGAGTGAATTAAACACTAGTCTTTTGTGTTTAATCTTAGTTACACAATTGCACAATCCTCGATTTTCGAGTCTAGACAAAGAACTTAGGAAATGTCCAACATTTCGTTTATTTTATTTTTATTTATTATTAACTTTGTCTTATATATTTTGTTGTGCAACTTGTTTGATTGTTGACAGGATCATCATGCCGCCACGTATGCGAGGACGAGGAGGATTCGCCACATCGCATGACCACGAGGCAGGACCCTCACACAGGCGAGCCCCATCAGCGTCGCACAACACTGCAGCCAATGATCTTTGGAGATCATTCGCCGAGCCGGACAGGCACTCGGTATCTTTGAGCACCTCGCCATCCCTACCCCAATCATTTGGGCCCCACTCTAAGAATGGGCCCCATGATTCCCATGGATCTTTCATACCTCTTCATCAGTCACCTCACCACTACCCAGCACCAGTTTATCAGGGCCTGTATAACCCTGATGCTTTCTTGGATGAGCCAGTGGGTCATAACCCACCAGGACCTGAAGACCACTTCTCTGGTGGTAACGAGATGGAGGTTGACGAGGACACTGACCCTTCCCTGCCGCCGTCAGGCACGCCTAACCATCCCATCGAGATATCGGATGGATCACCGTTTAGGGGATCACCCTACAATGGTGTAGACAGCTATGAGGAGAGGTTTCGACAGCACGATTGGTATTACACCCCCAGCCACCATAACTCTCCGATGCTCCAGTCTCACCACGGTTCACCAGTGCATTCGCAGCACCACTCTCAGCAGCAGCAGCTTCAGCAGCCGCCTTTGCAGCAGGACCTATCTGAGGCCTTTTGGCGCGACGTGATCACTCCGTCGCCACCGCCACCACCGGTTTTGCCTCCTCCGCCTCAGAGGCCAAGGAGGAACGCGCGTATGTCTACGCGAGGAGGGATTCGCATTGGCACCCCTCCGCACCTTGGTAGCAGCCGCTACTCGCCCCTTCATGAGGAGTCCGAGATAGGGGAGTCTCCGCATCCCGTCTCGGAGGTTACTTCAGCACCGATCCCGCCTCTGCCGCCGCAGAACTATGGAGAGCCGATTCCGGCTTACGCTAGCTCAGCGCCATTCAACCGGTTTGACTAGATATACCCTCAGGGTTATGACTACACAGGAGACCCGTACTGGATAGCATCCAACTACAGCTCTCTCCCACCTGATGGTCCATTTGGAGGCACTTGGGCCGCTGGGCAGTCTACTTTTGGCTACCCACCAGGATACCAGCAGCCACAGCCATCCCAGCCACAACAGTATCAGCCACCGCCGCCGGCACCTATGATGTCGCCGCCGCAGGTCCAAGAAATCCTGCAAGGAATCAACAATGTGCGACGTGAGTTGCAACATGAGATGCGAGCTGATCGCCGACACAACAGTGGTATGTTCAAGAAGATGTTTGACTTGCTCAAGGGTAAGAGTAAGAAGGATCATTAAATCCTTCGATTGTTATCTCATTTACTCATGTCCCTGCGTGGACATTTATTCCTGTATTCTACCCCTGCGTGGGTATATTTCTCTTATTCTACCCCTGCGTGGGTATGTTATTCTGTTAACCCCTGCGTGGGTTTGTTTTGTTTTATTTGTTGTTGTTGTTATTTGTTTAGCCCCTGCGCGGGCATGTTATTCATGTTATTTGAATTAAAGTCCCGTTTAGGGCAAAGATGTACTAGTTACTTTATTTAAAATTTAAAATGGTTAATTTGAATTTCTCATTTTATTTATGTGCAAGAATATAATATTCAAATAAATGGAAAATATCAATTTTTATTTGATTTGCCATTTTAATAAGAATCTTAGTAAGGTAGAACCTAGCTTGAATGCCTTATTAACAGGCCTAGCCAATATGGTAAAACCTGGTTGAAAAGATTCAAATCTCTGTTAACATCTGTAAACATGTTAACATTCCTGGCTAAGCGTGATCTGTAAAATCACACAAGCCACCCTTTTTAATAAACTATCTACAGATTATATCTGTATACAAGTCTGCTTATGACTTGATACCTACGGGTTATGACTATATCATATAGTGGCAGCTGTGGTTTATGACTCTCTGTCTAATAAAGGATTATTTGTTTAATTATACAATGCTAATCCTATAAAAAATCTAAATTTATGATTTAATAGTTGTCCGAAGTGACTAGGCCTATTGTGCCAATATATATATTTCATAAAATAGTTGCTAATAAAAGCCTTGAATGAAATTAATTAAATTAGCTATTATGGTTCTTAATACCATGGTTAATAAATCGTCTAGAACGATAATACTGTTAGGTTTCTAAATAGACCTTGACCTTTATTGTAGCTTAAAGCTACATGGCCAAATCGGAGGGAACCAACAGTCATTCTGGGGAACACCCAGATAATACCAGGATTCACGTCACTGGTGAGGAACTGCAAGCGCTGATAGATAACGTTGTTGCCAAAGCTATGGATAGGCAATTCAGGGAATTCAGCGGTACTCGGAGTAGAAGCCGAACCGTGTCGCATGTTAAGCCCAAGACTCATTCTGAGGTGCATGGCAAGCCGCCTTCTAAAAAGAGTGAGCCGAAAAAGGATGAGGAGGATAATCACTCCTCCAACCACAGCAGCATCCCAAAGCAAGAAGTCAAGCTGAAGCATGATACGCACAGCAAGTTCTGTACGTACAAATATTTCGTATCTTGCAAACCCAGAGATTTTACTGGGGAAAAAGGAGCAGTTGACTGCATGACATGGCTGGATGAGATGGATACTGTGGTTGATATCAGCGGGTGTGCTGATAGGGACGTCGTGAAGTACGTGTCCCAGTCATTTAAAGGAGATGCTCTAGCATGGTGGAAGTCACTCCTACAAGCTGCCGGTAAGGCCACACTGTACGGTATGTCGTGGGAACAGTTTGTGGCCCTGATCAAAGAGGATTTCTGCCCGCAGCACGAGGTCGAAAGGATCGAATCGGATTTCGTATCTCTGGTTATGAAGAACCTCGATTGTCAAGCGTATCTTACTACGTTCAACACTTTATCTCGGTTAGTGCCTTATCTGGTGACCCCGGAGCCGCGAAGGATTGCACGATTTATTGGGGGTCTGGCACCGGAGATAAAGGCAAGCGTCAAGGCATCAAGGCCTACTACATTCAGATCAGTAGCTGATCTATCCCTCTCCCTCACTCAAGATGTAGTCAGATTGAGAGCTATGAAGAGCTCAGAGGAGAGCAAAAGGAAACGTGAGGATGACACCTCACGAAGATCTGAGAAACGACACAGAGGGAACAACGACCATAGGAAAGGGTTGGGATCTAAGAAAGGAGATCATCAATCGGGTGAGAGACCCAGATGTAAGACCTGCAAGAGACACCATTTTGGGAAATGTCGGTTGGAGACGAAATCCCAGTCTCAAGAAAAGCGGTCTGGAATCTGCAAGTCCACAGATCACAAAGCCTTAGATTGCAAGAAGATAAAGGATGCAACTTGTTTTGGTTGCAACGAGAAAGGGCACATTCGGCCCAACTGCCCAAAGAATGCGAAGAAAGCTGACGACGGAAAGAAGACTAATGCGAGAGTCTTCAGAATGGACGCCAAGGAAGCAGTTCTAGATGACAACGTCATTACAGGTACTTTTCTTGTAAATGATGTTTTTGCTAGAGTCTTGTTTGATTCAGGAGCTGATAAGTCGTTTGTAGATGATAAGTTTTGTAAATTGTTAAACCTTCCTGTTAAAACCTTAAGCGTGAATTATTGTCACACCCCGATTTCCACGTGTCACCGGTGGGCCCGGTGTGGGGTACAGTGACGTAGTTGGCATCGTCATAGACAATCAACACAATATAATAATGCACAGCGGAAGCAGAATAGATACATTTCAACTTTTAAATAAAACGACATAATAACATCATAAGTAGTTGAAACGGATCCACAGGCGGATCAATAAAATAAGATAAAAATAGTTCAACAGATATTTGTCGTCCGAGCTTGCGAGACTATAGTGGACGCTCTTAGGAAACAGCAAGCCTATTTCGTATAGTACCTGCACTTAACCTTTTGGGAAAAATACGTCAGTTTACACTGGTAAATACAAATCGACTGACTCATTTTGAAAATGATTGAAAATTGATTTAAATGCACAAGGCATAAATATTTTTATTAACTTGGGATATTTATGCAATATAAACTTGTGAACGAATTACATGCACTCGTATCTCTGGTGGCCCGGGATCTGCTGTCCGGGCTAAAGATTAAATGACACACCACATTAAAGAGTTATACACGTCGGGTGTACGCCTACACCCCGTGCTCTGGTCGTGGCCATCTCGTAAGATAATGCCAAGGATATCCGGGACACGGTCAATAACCCCCCAAAGCCTTTAAGTAAAACAAGACTGTTTAAACGAAGTCGCACAAGCTATTCAAGACTGTACACCCATAAGGCGCAGGACTTGTGCGCCCGATCAAGCGGTATTTTAAATACCGTACCCCAAGCCCGTATAGGGAAAATAAGTCAAAATGTATTTACCTGAGCAAGTATGTAACACAAACGGTAAGTGTGGTAGCTTTTACTGGGCCTCCTAATCTAGAACAAAGGTTTATAATTAACCGATTAGATTCCTAACGGGCCTTTTATTTAAGCTTAAGCTTTGACCGGTTAGTTTAAGGATGATACGGTTTACACACGATTAAGCGAAAGACCGGATAGAATTTGATTTAGACCCAACAAGTTTGAATACTTGTATAATATGGGTATACTAAATACATTCTGGATTTTGAGACAAAAATGATAACGTTTGACCCGTTTTGGTCAATTTACGCAAACTAGTTACGTAAACCGAACCGAACGCAAAAAGGGCGATACGGGTAGTCAAATGATTCAAATGCAAGTTCCCTGATATAATATGCTTTAATTATGATATAATATCAGTAAGTTATGTTCTATATTGCCCGGAATAATTTTAAACTCAATTTATGCCTTAGAAGGGCATTTTGGTCATTTAAAAGATAATAAAAGAGTAAAATTAGAAATCTGAGTTTCGGGTCTGGTTCATACAGTAAATATACTTAATATAACATATTATATCAGTAGGGTATGACCCATATATCAAATTTATCATTTAAAACCAAACTATGCACCGTAGGGGTATTTTAGTAATTTCACAAGGGTTAAAAATGTCAAAACTGGAAATCTGAGTTCATATACTTATACTTACTGTTATTATATGAAAATATACTAATTACATCAGCAGGTATAAGTCTTATATGTTTAAAACGAGTATAACGCTTACTATGCGCTTAAAACGCTTAAAATACGATTTAGAGGCGTTTTCGGGTTTTCAAAATAAATCTGAGATTTTTATATTTCCAGAATACTTAAAATAATTTATTTAACTTATAAAATCAGTAGAAAAAGGTTTCGGGTCAAAAGAATGTGTAAAACTCATTTTATGGCTTAAACGGTCAAAACCGACATAAGCCGAAATAACTAAGCGATTTAAGATACGATCAGCCAAAAATTAATTAAAAATCATCTAAAATCCCAAAATATTGTAATACATCAGTTGGTAAAAAGTTTTATACCAAAACGTGGCCAGAAATAGGTCATATGCGAAAAGGGCCGTTTATGTAACTTTATAATGTAGTTTTACGCTAATGGCCATAACTCACAATCTGGACCACCAACTGATCCGAAATTTTCGGTGCAGGTTTATATATTAGAAATAAAGATTTCTACTCTTTCACTTTTCCAAAAATCACGTCTTATATCAAAAAGGGCAAAATAGTCAACTTTATGCATAAATCGGAAACATGCATTCGAATCGGCTAAGCATAGACTTAATCAACGAAAATTCCAGAAAGTTTAACTAAAATAAAAATAGTCAAAAATACTCTCCAATACAGATCTCAAACATGCATGTACGAATCCGAATCGATAGTCTACGAAATAGTCGTTTTATAGGACTTTCGGTTCCGATTCGTATTTATACTATAGATTGTCGAGTTGATGATGATAAAACACATTCTTATATGTATTACAAGTTATTTATGATGATCAATCAGATTGCATGTCTAATATATTAACATTCAAGCTTATTTTTGCAAAAATCACTTCTGTTGACTTTTTAGAAATACGTTTGACTCGACAATTAGCATGCATATAGTGGGAATCAGATAATACCCTTTAGAGGGTTTGTTTCCCACATAAATACCAACATAAATCTGGTTTCAATTCGAGAAATGACTGATTGAAACTTCTTTAATCAGAAAGTCAAAGTGTATGATCAAATAGTTTGACTTTTAGCAATAATCAAAGCAAGAACGGATTGGAGATCGAATTAGAAGCTTACCAAGGTCCTATTGATGTTAAGCTAACACTAGAAATCGGCCTTGATGTCCAGAAATGCTCCAGAGATGCTTGAGAGCTTTTGCAAGTTTGGAAGTTCTTGTTCACAACACAAGTGTTTAGTAAAATGAGCTTTGGATCAGATTTAAAGCTGAATTTTGATGTTTGCAAGGAGGTTACTGTGGCCTAGGCATGCATGGACGTCTATTGGAGCTCAAGGGAGGTGAAAACAGCTGTTACCCACTTAAATTCGGACCCAAATCGCTGCTGTTCGCGAATTCTGTACCTGGGTTTATTGGCAGCTCCAAAGTTTGCCCATTTGTAGCAGTTTTGGTCCCTGTACTTTGGTTGCGATGATTTGGCCATGAATCTTGACTCGTAAACC
Organism: Helianthus annuus; assembly: GCF_002127325.2. NCBI lineage: Eukaryota > Viridiplantae > Streptophyta > Magnoliopsida > Asterales > Asteraceae > Helianthus > Helianthus annuus. The sequence continues at coordinate 42,722,574 of NC_035441.2, forward strand.
CTCGAATCTGGTTTTTAAGAACCCTTGGACATTTACCAACATGGTAATGTCCTCGTTTAACTTTGCGCTCGCCCGAAAAGCCATAAAATTCGACGTTGACGCTTTTAACCCTACAAGTACGGTTTTGGCCATAACTTTCTCATATGATAACGAAACTTCATGAAATTTTTACCACATATTCTAGTGAGTATATTTTAGCTTTACAAATCTTCGGGTCTGCCAAAAGTGTAGGATCGATTGCTGACCCAAATGAGTCGGTCAGAGGCTTTCTCTTGTGAATCAGATGCGGAATAATAAGAAACACAAGTAGAAATAGCACGATCTTCCTTCTAACTCACTTTTGTATTGATTTGAAACAGATTACAGCTCAAACTTCACACCGGCAGAGCTTCGGTATGGAAATCAAGGTCCTCACTATGTGAATCGCTCTTGGGTCTATTTATAAGGATTCTGGACCGCTCATGATGTCATGTGACACATGAGCGGTTCAGCCTTTGACACAAAAGCGACCCATACTGCCATAAAGGCGATCCAGGAAGACTAATACCCTATAAGCGATCCAACCACATATCTCCTATACAGACTTCCGTTTTCTCGTATTTCGAGCCCTATGCTATACAATTCAATGTAAGATCTGATCCTAGACACCTAGACGGAATCAACAGATGTAATGCACCAACAGACTCCCCCTCAGATGTTGATGAAGTCGTCACCACATACTGACTTTAAAGCTGTATCTTCACCTCGTCAGGCTAGATCAGTCTCTGGGCTTTCTCTTTCTTTCTGACTTCAGACTCCCCCTCTCGATTTACTGGTATTCTTTTGTTCTTCAGTAACCTCTTCAGGATCGTTGTCTGGCTTCAAAAAACTCTAATTCTCTTGATCAGATCTCTTGATTCCTTAAGGTCATCAGCATTATCAGAATCAGGATAGATCAGACTTGATTCCTGCACATTCTTAACCCAGAAATAAATTTCTTTTACACATATTTCAAAACATTTGTGCACCAACCTATGACTCCACCTCATACATTCTATGATGAACCACATGAAGAAGATTAGATTTGTTAAAAACAATCAGATTTACACCAACACTCCCCCTCAAATAATGTTCATCCTGTTTAGCATTCAGAATTTTGAAATTCAGATTTCCAATATCAATTGTCGAAAATCTTTTTGTATTTTTCAAAATTATAATCTAAACATACACAAAAATCTTTTTGTATTTTCTGAGAAACCAATTGTTGATACCACATGTAAATGAAACATAATGAAAAGAAATGACACTATTTTGTGAGTTTGTGCAAGAGGATCATATCAGATTGGAGATCTATCACGAGCACCGTTAAGCTTGATTTCATTTTAAGTTTTAAACAATTTACTTGGATTATCAGTATATTGACAACACAAATTTCAATCGATTCGAGATATGATATTAATGTTTTAAAAAACTTGAACTTAACTGTGTATCACTCCACTTGAATATACTCCCGTATCCAGATTTCAAAGTTCAGATTGATAGGAAAATATACTACAACTGATATCTGTATATAATTTAGGTATGCGAGGGCTGAGGGATCTCCTGGTCGATACTTCCGTATGCGCAGAGAGATATCAGCTTCGACTTAAAGAAGTGTCCCCTTTAGGAGATCTTTTCAGCTTACAACAACTGATTATCAATTTTATTGTCTAATCAGCTGAGGGTTTAATGCTGTGTTTCAAGCATTTGCAGCAAGTATTATCCGAGGACTAGGTCAGAACTTCCATTCAGCAGAAGTCCCGGGATAATACCCCAGATATCACAGAGTATACAAACCTAAAAAATCAGAAAATGAAACCTTTCAAACAAGATTTCAGGGGTTACCTATATATTCAAGAATAGTTACCCACGAATTAAGTAAGTTGAATTTAGTTTATATCTCGTTTCAATCTATTAATTGTGTGAAAATCTACTGACATATCTGCAGTAAAATTGTTTAACACTTTTAAACTATTCAAATCTTTAGCGTGCCGTGATAGTCCACTGATGTACTATCATTTCCTCTTTTTCGCAAACAAAACTCATTTTGAAATTTTATAATGTTTTTGGATTTTTCAAATTTTATAATGTTTTTGGATTTTCTGAATTTTCAAATGTTTTTGGATTTTCTGAAATTTCCCTACTCCCCCTAAAATGCAAACACATTTCGACAAGAATTTGAAAACGTCTTAAATTCTAACCTATTTGAAGACATAAAGTGAAAACTAAACTGTACAGAAACTTGACAACTGATATCGAATTTCATCAAATCTCAATTCTTTCTGCATAAACAATCAGAACTCCCCCTATCACAATTCATTTTCTCATTTAGATCTCAAAACACTTAAGTTTGTTTTAATCAAAATGATTTTTCCGGAAAAATGAATTTGTGTTAAAGAAATCCATTTGTAGATTTAGAAATCGGGGATATGGTTCATCATATTGTCTATCTTTCGATCATATTTAGTGAATCAAGTACAAATTAATGTCCCTGATTTACCATTTGCAGTTAAGGTCAGAATCACTTATACCATCTGTAACATGTAGATCTAATCACTACTTGTAGGAATATGACCTCTACATTACCATTCTTACCAACCAGGATGCCGATTCCTGCTTCGCACTTACCAACCAGGAAGCTCCGGCAAACTCCTTTAACCTGTAAAAATATTCACACTTTAAACACAATCATAGAAACAAAACATTTAACAAACTAGAATGATGCCGATTCCTGATCCACGATATAAACTTGGGATCTCCGGCGTAGTCCTTCGACTATTGTGGGAAACAAACTTCCCTCCAAGTCATTTCAGACTTGGTGTCTTTCAACTCCTGCTCAGTGGGATTGTATGTTGCCTTTTTGATGGCATAAAGATCTTTTACCCCTTTAGCTTTCCCACTTAGCATTTTCACAAACATTTTCTTAACATTCCCACTGAATGCTTTCTCAACATCAAACTCCTTTTCTTCTTTATAAAATTGACTTGAAATCTCAATTTTACCAACTTCCTTTTTAACTTCTTTAAATTTCAGTGATGGCAAATCATCATCTACTGAAATATCTTTCACAACTTGTGGCTCTTCTGGCTTTGTGGAACCAGATTCATCGCCGACTTTTTCTTCAACCTTTTTCACAACCCACACTTGGTTGTCACTTGCTTTCCTTTGATACAACGGGGTCTTTGAACTCTCCCCAACTTCATGTTTTGAATTCTTAACTTTCTTAGATTTTTCAACAACTTTCTCTTTCATCTTCTGAGAAACTCCTTGTTTTGCATCGTTATCCGTTGTAACCTGAACAGTTACATTTTCCTTAACACAGGTTTGAGTGTTTCTCGGATGAAAGACTCCTGTTCCATTCCTTTTCTTCTCAGCCAGAAACTCTTTGTTAGACTGTCTCCAAAATGGTTTCTGCTGTTCTTCTTCCGAATTTCCACCTGAAACAAATTCAGATTTTGTTTTAGAATATTTCATTTTTTCATCATTTTCTGGTTGAACAAAACCTAGACCTTTCTTTTTGTAACTACAATTTTGGTTGGTTTTCTTAGGAAATCCAGGACCAGAATTGTAACCCTTTTTCTTGTTTAGACGTTGTTGAACTCTAGAAGTATATTTTTTAGATTTTTCAAGATTTTTCAAAACTTTTAATTCAGGAATAGTAATTTCTACAAGTTTAAAAGTTTTGTTGATTAATTCTGTTTTAATACTCATAATTGGAAATTCTTTGTTATAATATAATTTGTCCGAACCATTCAAAGTATAAACAACTTCGAATGTTTCATCATTCAAATCTGCTTTTGATAACAAAAACTCTTTACTATAAGACCGTTTAACCAACGAATTTTGACTGTTGACTGACGACTTTAGCTTTCCAGACCCAGATTTAGACTCTGTCTCCTCATCAGTGTCCAACACCTGATCGACCATCTTTTTAATCAAATCAGATTCATGATCAGTATCGGATGAGGTAAACGTCACATCAATGTTTTCTGGTAAACCGTCAGTTGAATCTGTTTTAAGCTGTATATTGACTGCCTTTGCAAGTTGCTCCTCATTTGGTTTCCTAGGTGAATACCCATCCCAAATTGGAGGTGGACACTTGTTATAGCTAACATTCGATTTCTTACCACAATCATTCTTTTCTTTCTGCTTTTCATCTTGAAAAGCTTCCATACCTGCAACAGTTGGATACACACGATCAATAACATAATCAGAAGTAGAATAACTCAATAACAATCTCCTGATTCTCTCATTCTCAATCTTTTCCTTTTCCAACTCTTGCTTCCATTTTGCACTTTCTTCAATGTAGAAATTTATAGTTTTTTGCTTCGACATCAAAGTTGCGTTCATCATTGTCATTGCCTGTTCTCTTTCTGTGTTTGTCTTTTGAAGACCAGTTACAGTTTTGTTCAATACGTCGTACGATTCCTTCACATAGTTAAGATTGAACAATAACTGATCTTTCTTCTTTTCAAGTTCAGCAATGAAGTCATCTTTTACTACACAATCTTTGCATGTTTCCAGACACTTTTCGCATGGCTTGACAATTTCAACAATCTTTTCTACTTCAATTGTTTTCACAACTTCTATCACTTTCTCGACTTCGACTACCTTTTCCACTTCAATCACCTTTTCTTCTTTCGCAATCTCAGTAAACATCTCAGCAACATTTTCAACATTCTGAACATTATCCTCCGATTCAAATTGTTGTTCTTTTTCAGCTCGTTTCTCCTCTAGTTTCTCCATTTTATCTGCAAAATAAAAATGAAAACTATCAGGAGACATATGGGATTTTGCAACATTTAGATATTTCTCTTCCTCATCATCACTGCTGCTTTGATCAGGTGATTGATCAAACTGTACCGATTTTTCAGAATCATCATCAGAAACACCAGAATCAGACGGTGTTTTGTCAAATACAACATCTTGTTCTTGCACATTTTCATCTTGTACACTATCAACTGAACTATCCGAAACATTCTCAGAATGTTCTGAAAGTTTATCAGAAATATCTGAATTCTCATCAGATGACTCAGATTTTTCTTCATCACTCTTCACATTCTCTCCGATTGATCTCATCCAAGTAGCAAACAAGTTTGGCTCTCGTACAATTTTTGCAATAAAAGCTTTAAAACCTCCCTTTTCATCTACAAACATATCCCAACTGAATCCATCCGGTAGTTTCTCATCATCTTGATCAGTAATGCGTTCTTCTTTAGCATCCGATGATATGTAATTACTCCAGCTGAAATCTACCATACAAGCTCTTTTCGGATCTTCAATCTTTCTTCCATGAGCTGTTTGAGGTTCCTGGGATTGACCAACTTGCTGATAGATAGCTTTGCGGTAGTAATCATCTTTTCCGAAAGGATTCTGTGCCCCACTAGCTTCTCTTCCTTTGCATTCCCGTTTGAAGTGGCCTTTCTCCCTGCAACGAAAACAAGTAACTTTAGATTTGTCAAAACCTAAAGTAGAAACATGTGCATCAAGAAAGTCATTTCTCCCGGTAATTGTTTTGAATTTCTCAGCTCTACGAAGAACACTTGCAAGACACCATTTGATATCCATAAGTTCCATTTCCTCTGCATCTATCTGATCGTAATCCTCTTTAGTGAGCATAGGATTCCCGATTCGTCCAGCAACTAGACCTTCATAGGATAACAGAACAGAACCTAGAAGAGCCAGATGATCTTTTGCAATATCTTCAGAAAAACTTTGACCGTCAGGAAGATTAAGAGCTATGTTGCACTGAATTACGCAGCCGTTTCCCGTCTTTGTACTTTGAGACTGAAAAGCAGTGTTAGTCTCTTTCGGATTTACACTTGGAAACGATGAAAACCCGCTACTACTCTTGTTTGAGCCTTGATCAGCTTTCTCAGATGAATCATCAGCACTGAAAGCTGTTTAAATTTTCGGACTTCTTTCAGACTCAATTACTGGTATACTTCCTTTGTAATACATCTTCACATCCTGTTGACCACTAGAACTGTTCATTCTTGCTATCTTTTGCTGTTCTAGATCTTGACTTTCGATTTTCTCAATGAACTGTGAGATTGTCAACCCATCATACACACCAGTATTCTTCAAGATCATTAAGTATGTTCCCCACTCTTTCTGAGGTAATGCATCCGCCAATTTTTCAACCCATTCTTCACGAACTTTTTCAACTCGCAACATCGATAACGATCGCACCAAGTGGCAATATCTCTCAATTAGCTTCTTGGTATCCTCGCCCGGCAAACTGCTAAACAGATCGAATTCCTTTTTCAATAAAGCTTTCTTGCTTTTAATCATGTTCTCGCTACCTTCGAACTTGACTTTCAACGCATCCCAAATTGATTTAGCAGTTTTGTCGTGTTGGAGAAGAATGAATATATCTTCTTTAATCGCTTGTTGCAATAAACTAATCATCATTTTTTCAGCTTTATACATCGCCCGTTCTTGATCTGTAAATTCAGAAATCTCTTTGATGACTTGCAACTCAGTTCGGGGCAACGTGTATTTCTTTAGTATGCACTCCCATGATCTAAGATGATTGGCTTGAACCCAATTTTCAAATCTATCTTTCCATCCATAATATTCCTCGATACTCATCAATCTCGGGGGTTTTTGAGTCGTCCCCGTCTCATTTTCCAAATTCATTGCTTGAGCAATTGCGGCTGGAGTAGTTGACGTTGCAAAGGCGTTGAAAAATTCTGAATTCATTTGTCTTAGCACGAATTTCAAAAATTTCAGACAGAAAAGCGATCCAGAGAAAAGATCAGAAAAGCGGTTCACAAACAATGTCACTCGAGCGATCCAGAATTTAATCTATGAGCGGTTCAAATACAAACTTTTGAGCGATTCCAAGATTTAATTTCGAGCGGTTCAAGATTTGATGTTCAAGCGGTTCAACCTTAGTTGTTCAAGCGGTTCAAGAACTTGTCTGAATAAGCGGTTCAGAAAGTTAAAATTGAAGCGGTTCTCAACAGGTCTTTCGAGCGGTCTAAGAAGGTACACTTGAGCGGTTCATACAGTTCATTTCGAGCGGTTCAAGACTTAATTTTGAGCGGTCCATAGCAATTGAACTAATAAGCGGTTCAAAACAATGACGTCATATGAGCGGTTCAAGATTCGAACGTATTTTAATCTGTTTTTAGGCTGAATTTCGGTCTAAAACTCCCAAGGGTTTGACTCGGTACTATACTGAACAGTCTGTGAGAATTTGAACGATATTTGACCGTGAAAACTCCTTGAAATGAGAAAAGAAGGTGTAGAAGTGAGAAATAACACTAAAAATCGACTATATTCGGTAGAAAACCTCCTCCGTGGCTCTGATACCACCTGTAGGATCGATTGCTGACCCAAATGAGTCGGTCAGAGGCTTTCTCTTGTGAATCAGATGCGGAATAATAAGAAACACAAGTAGAAATAGCACGATCTTCCTTCTAACTCACTTTTGTATTGATTTGAAACAGATTACAGCTCAAACTTCACACCGGCAGAGCTTCGGTATGGAAATCAAGGTCCTCACTATGTGAATCGCTCTTGGGTCTATTTATAAGGATTCTGGACCGCTCATGATGTCATGTGACACATGAGCGGTTCAGCCATTGACACAAAAGCGACCCATACTGCCATAAAGGCGATCCAGGAAGACTAACACCCTATAAGCGATCCAACCACATATCTCCTATACAGACTTCCGTTTTCTCGTATTTCAAGCCCTATGCTATACAATTCAATGTAAGATCTGATCCTAGACACCTAGACGGAATCAACAGATGTAATGCACCAACAAAAAGATCACTCAGAGGTATAAATTCAACATGTTGACACTTTTAGCCCCTATAGTTACGGTTTTGGCCATAACTTTCTCATACGATAATGAAACTTCGTGAAATTTTTACCACATATTCTATTGAGTATATTTTAGCTTCTAAAAGCTTCGGGTCTGCCAAAAGTTCACTCAGAGGTATAAATTAAACATGTTGACACTTTTGGCCCCTATAGTTTGTAATACTTCACTTTTGTGCAATTTCCGCGTCGTATGATCCATGAACCATCCGTTTAAGGTTATAAACATTATGTAGGGTTATCATAGAGCCTATTTATCCATTGTTGACTCTTTGGACCCTTACGTTCCATAGTTTTCACTGTTTGTCACTTTTAGTCCTCCTAAAGTATGTTTTCACATACCGGAACCTTATGACACGTGTCAAGACATTATTGGACGAAATTTTTCGAGGTGTTACATCCTCACCCCCTTAAAAGAAATTTCGACCCCGAGATTCACTGAAACAAATGGGGATATTTTTCTTTCATCGTGGATTCCACTTCCCACGTGTATTCGGGTCCTCTACGGGCATCCCACTTGACCTTAACAATAGGCACATGCTTCCTTCGAAGCTTCTTTACCTGTCGATCCTCAATCGACAAAGGTTTTTCCACAAATTTTAGACTCTCGTCTATGTGTATATCCGTATGCGGTATAACCAGTGATTCGTCAGCGAAACACTTCTTCAAATTACAGATGTGGAACACATTATGAATGGCACTAAGCTCTTCAGGCAAGTTTAACTTGTAAGAGACTGACCCGATACGTTCGATAATCTCGAAAGGTCCTATGTATCTAGGGCTTAGCTTGCCTTTCTTTCCAAACCGCATCACACCCTTCCAGGGTGATACTTTAAGCAACACTTTTTCACCCACATCGAAGTGAAAATCCTTGCGCTTAGGATCCGCATAACTTTTCTGCCTATCCCTGGCAGCTTTCAAACGATCACGGATCTGAATGATCTTGTCTGTCGTCTCAAAGACGATATCTGGTCCTGACAGCTGGACATCTCCAACTTCTGCCCAACAAATGGGCGATCTACACTTTCTACCGTATAGGGCCTGAAAAGGCGCAGCCTTTATGCTGGAATGGTAGCTATTGTTGTAGGAGAATTCAATCAGTGGTAGGTTCTTATCCCAACTACCACCTAGGTCGATCGCACATGCACGAAGCATGTCTTCCAAAGTTTGAATAGTACGCTCACTCTGACCATCAGTCTGAGGATGATAAGCCGTACTAAAATTCAAACGAGTACCCAACGATTGTTGGAAATTCTTCCAAAAATGCGACGTATACCTCGTATCTCTATCAGAGATAATAGATACAGGTATACCATGCAGCGCTACAATCTTATCGACGTATAATTGAGCTAACATATCTGAGCTATACGTCTCCTTGATGGGTAGAAAATGAGCTGACTTAGTCAGTCTATCTACTATGACCCATATGATATCATTCCCCTTTTTCGTCTTCGGTAACTTGGTGATAAAATCCATTGTCACCATTTCCCATTTCCATTTGGGAATTTCAGGTTGCTGAAGCAAACCTGACGGCTTCTGATGCTCAGCCTTGACTTGAGCACAAGTCAAACATTTAGCCACATACTCGGCTACGGACTTTTTCAAACCAATCCACCAGTAGTTTGACTTCAGATCCTGGTACATCTTATCAGCTCCAGGATGAACGGAATATTTAGAGCTGTGGGCTTCCTGGAGGATAACATCCCGAAGTCCTCCATAAACAGGAACCCATATTCGTCCGTTTAGTCGTAGCATTCCATCTTTATCGTAGGATAACTGTTCCTCAGTTACTCCTAACTTTTCTGCAGGATAGTTAGCTTCCAGCACAGCCTCCTTCTGTGCAGATAATACCCTTTCATTCAAACTATTTCTTATTTAAATGCGCTTGGCATTGATTCTGATCGGCTTCACCCTTTCCTTTCTGCTTAAGGCATCGGCGACTACATTTGCCTTGCCTAGATGGTATCTTATCTCACAATCATAATCATTTAGAGTTTCCATCCAACGCCTTTGACGCATGTTCAATTCCTTCTGATTGAACAAGTGCTGAAGACTCTTGTGATCCGAATAAATTATACACTTGGTTCCATACAAGTAATGTCTCCATAGCTTCAATGCAAATACAACCGCACCCAGTTCCAAATCGTGGGTGGTGTAGTTCTTCTCGTGCACCTTTAATTGTCGAGAAGCGTAGGCAATGACTTTGCCTTTCTGCATGAGTACACAGCCCATGCCAGTATGTGATGCGTCACAATACACCACAAATTCTTCTATTCCATCGGGCAATGTCAATACTGGAGCATTGCTCAGCTTCTTCTTTAGAATGTCGAAGGATTCCTGCTGCTTAGGGCCCCAATCAAACTTAATCTTCTTACGAGTCAACGAAGTTAGGGGCGCAGCAATTCTTGAAAAGTTCTCGATAAATCGCCTATAGTATCCTGCCAATCCGAGGAAACTGCGAATCTCAGTAGGCGTCTTCGGCTCCTGCCAATTCATGACTGCTTCGACTTTAGCGGGATCTACTTGGATACCACGCTCGCTTACTACATGTCCAAGGAACTGGACTTCTCGAAGCCAAAATTCACACTTCGAGAATTTGGCATAAAGCTTCTCTTGATGCAAAAGTTTGAGAATACAACGAAGGTGATTCTCATGTTCAGCTTGGTTCTTCGAATAGATAAGGATGTCGTCAATAAAGACGATGACGAATTTATCCAAATAAGGCTTGCAGACACGGTTCATGAGATCCATGAATGCTGCTGGTGCGTTAGTGAGTCCAAAAGGCATCACTAGGAACTCGTAATGTCCATAACGAGTCCTAAACGCGGTCTTGTGCACATCTTCTTCTTTGACTTTCAATTGATGATAACCTGACCTGAGGTCGATTTTTGAGAAATAGCTTGCTCCCTGCAACTGATCAAACAGATCGTCGATTCTGGGTAACGGATACCTATTCTTGATAGTGACCTTGTTAAGCTCACGGTAATCGATGCACAGACGCATCGAACCATCCTTCTTCTTAACGAACAAGATTGGCGCTCCCCAAGGAGATGAGCTAGGTCTAATAAAACCTTTAGCTAATAAATCATCCAACTGCGTCCTCAACTCCTTCATCTCCGTTGGTGCCAATCTGTATGGTGCTCTTGCTACAGGCGTGGCGCCTGGAATGATGTCGATCCGAAACTCCACTTGCCTATCTGGTGGCAAGCCAGGTAGCTCTTCAGGAAATACTTCAGGATATTCTGAGATAACAGGGATATCCTCAATCTTCGGCTTCGGCTCATCTATGGTAACTTGTGCCATATAGATGACACATCCCTTCTGCATGCATCTGGATGCCTTGAGCATGGACACTTTCTCAGGCAATCCATGCTGGGTATCTCCTTGAATAGTAAGTGACTCACCGGACGGAGTCTTAACTATTACTTGCTTTCTGCTGCACAGAATCTGGGCTTGGTTACTCGACAACCAATCCATGCCTATTACTATATCGAATCCAGCTAGCTTAAAGGAAAGCAAGGATAACGGGAAGGAATGATTCCTAATGGATATAACACATCCATCTAGAACAGTCGAGGCGGTTTCTATGGTTCCATCGGCTAATTCCACCTCATATTTCACGCTTAAGGTTTTAACAGGAAGGTTCAACAATTTACAAAACTTATCATCTACAAACGACTTATCAGCTCCTGAATCAAACAAGACTCTAGCAAAAACATCATTTACAAGAAACGTACCGGTAATGACGTTATCGTCAAGGACTGCTTCCTTTGCGTCCATTCTGAAGACTCTCGCATTAGTCTTCTTCCCATCATCAGCCTTCTTCGCATTCTTTGGGCAGTTGGGCCGAATGTGCCCTTTCTCGTTGCAACCAAAACACGTTGCATCCTTCATCTTCTTGCAATCCACAGCTTTATGGTCTGTGGACTTGCAGATTCCACATCGTTTTTCTGAAGACTGGGATTTCGTCTCCAAACGACATCTCCCAAAGTGGTGCCTCCTGCAGATCTTGCATCTGGGTTTCTCACCCGACTGATGATCACTTTTCCTAGACCCCGACCCTTTCCTGTGGTCGTTGTTCCCTCTATGTCGCTTCTCAGACCTTCGTGAGGTGTCATCCTCACGTTTCCGTTTGTTCTCCTCAGAGCTCTTCATAGCTCTCAATCTTACCACATCCTGAGTGAGGGAGAGGGATAGATCTGCTACGAATCTAAATGTAGTAGGTCTTGAAGCTTTGACGCTTGCCTTTATCTCCGGTGCCAGACCCCCAATAAATCGAGCAATTCTTCGCGGCTCCGGGGTCACCAGATAAGGCACTAACCGAGATAAGGTGTTGAACGTAGTAAGATACGCTTGACAATCGAGGTTCTTCATAACTAAGGATACAAAATCCGATTCAATTCGCTCGACCTCGTGCTGCGGACAGAAGTTCTCTTTGATCAGTGCTACAAACTGATCCCAGTTCATGCTATATAGGGCGGCCTTACCGGCAGCTTGTAGAAGTGACTTCCACCATGCTAACGCATCTCCCTTAAAAGACTGGGACGCGTATTTCACAACGTCCCTATCAGCACATCCGCTGATATCGACCACTGTATCCATCTCATCAATCCACGTCATACAGTCGACGGCTCCCTTCTCCCCAGTGAAATCCCTGGGTCTGCAAGATATGAAATACTTATACGTACAGGACTTGCTGTGCGTATCACGATTTAGCTTGATCTCTTGCCTTGGGATGCTGCTGTGGTTGGAGGAGTGATTATCCTCATCATTCCTTGGCCCACTCTTTTTAGATGGCGGCTTACTATGAGCCCCTGAGTGAGTCTTAGACTTGACGTGCGTCACTGTTCGGGTTCTACTCTGAGTACCGCTAGATTCCTTGAACTGCCTATCCATAGCCTTGGCGACAGCATTATCTATCAGTGATTGCAATTCTTCACCAGTGACGTGAATCCTGGTATTGTCTGGGTGCTCCCCAGAATGACTGTTGGTTTCCTCCGATTTGGCCATTGTAGCTTTAAGCTACAATAAAGGACAAGGTCTATTTAGAACCTAACAGTATTATTGTTCTAGACGATTTATTAACCACGGTATCAAGAACCTTAGCAGTTAATTTAATAATTTCATTCAAGCTCTTATTAGCAATCAAGGAATGAAAATATATATATTGGCACCATAGGCCTAGTCACTTTGGACAATTACTAAATTATAAATTTAGATTTTTATAGGATTATAAATTGTATAATTAGACAAATAACCCTTTACTAGGCAGGGAGTTATAAACCACAACTACCACTATATAACATAGTTATAACCCGCAGGTATCAAGTCATAAACAGACTTGTGTACAGATATAATCTGTAGATATTTCTTGACTTGGCAGTGAGTCATAAACCACAACTGCCACTATATGACATAGTCATAACCCGTAGGTATCAAGTCATTAATAGACTTGTATACAGATATAATCTGTAGATAATTTATTAAAAAGGGTGGCTTGTGTGATTTTACAGATCACGCTTGGCCAGGAATGTTAACATGTTTTCAGATGTTAACAGGGAGTTGAATCTTTTCAACCAGGTTTTACCGTCACGGCCAGGCCTGCTAATAAGGCATTCAAGCTAGGTTATACCTTACTAAGATTCTTATAAATGGCGAATCAAATAAAAATTGATATTTTCCATTATTGAATATTAAATTCATGCACATAAATAAAATGAGAAATTCAAATTAACCATTTCAAATTTTAAATAAAGTACTAGTACATCTTTTGCCCTAAACGGGACTTTGAAATAACATGAATAACATGAATAACATGCCCGCGCAGGGGCTAAACAAATAACAACAATAACAAAATAAAATAAAGCAAACCCACGCAGGGGTTAACAGAACAACATACCCACGCAGGGGTAGAATAAGATAGATATACCCACGCAGGGGTAGAATACAGGAATAGATGTCCACGCAGGGACATGAGTAAATGAGATAATAATCAAAGGATTCAATGATCCTTCTTACTCTTACCCTTGAGTAAATCAAACACCTTCTTGAACATGCCACTGTTGCGTCGGCGATCAGCTCGCATCTCGTGTTGCAACTCACGTCGCATGCTGTCAATCCCATGCAGGATTTCCTGAACCTGCGGCGGCGACATCATAGGCGCCGGTGGCGGTGGCTGGTACTGCTGCGGCTGCGATGGCTGTGGCTGCTGGTAACCCGGAGGGTAACCAAAAGTAGACTGCCCAGCAGCCCAAGTGTCTCCAAATGGACCACTAGGTGGGAGCGAGCTGTAGTTGGATGCAATCCAATACGGGTCTCCTGTGTAGTCGTAGCCCTGAGGGTAGATCTGGGCAAACGGGTCGAATGGCGCTGAGCTGGCGTAGGCCGGAATCGGCTCCCCGAAATTCTGCGGCAGCAGGGGCGGAATCGGCGCTGAAGTGACCCCCGATACGGGATGCGGGGACTCTCCCGTCTCGGACTCCTCGTGAAGAGGCGTGTAGCGGCTGCTACCCACATGTGGAGGGGTGCCTATGCGAATCCCTCCGCGCGTAGACATACGCGCGTTCCTCCTTGGCCTCTGAGGCGGAGGAGGCAAAACTGGTGGTGGCGGTGGCGACGGAGTGATCACGTCGCGCCATAGGGCCTCAGATAGGTCCTGCTGCAATGGCGGCTGCTGAAGCTGCTGATGCTGCTGAGAGTGGTGCTGCGAATGCACCGGCGAACCATGGAGCGATTGGAGCATCGGAGAGTTGTGGCTAGGGGTGTGATACCAATCGTATTGCTTGAACCTCTCCTCGAAGCTATCTACACCATTATAGGGTGATCCCCTAAATGGTGACCCATCCGATATCTCGATGGGGTGGTTGGGCGTACCTGATGGTGGTAGCGAAGGGTCCGTATCCTCGTCGACGTCCATCTCGTGACCACCAGAAAAGTGGTCCTCCGGTCCGAGTGGGTTATGACCCACTGGCTCATCCACAAAAGCATCAGGGTTATATAGACCCTGGTAGACTGGTGCTGGATACTGGTGCGGTGACTGGTGCAAAGGTATATAAGATCCGTGCGAACCATGGGGCCCATTCTCCGAGTGGGGCCCAAATGACTAGGGTAGTGATGGTGAAGTGCTCACGGATACCGAGTGCCTAGCAGGCTCGGCAAAAGACCTCCAAAGGTCGTTAGCTGCTGTGTTGTGCGTAGCGGATGGAGCTCGCCTATGTGAGGGTCCTGCCTCATGGTCGTGAGATGTAGCGAATCCTCCTCGACCTCTCATACGGGGCGGCATGATGATCCTGTCAAAAATTAAACAAGTTGCACAACAAAATATATAAGACAATGCAATAACAAATAATAAAAATAAATTAAACGAAATGTTGAACATTTCCTAAGTTCTTTGTCTAGACTCGAAAATCGAGGAATGTGCAATTGTGTAACTGAGATTAAACACATTAGGATAGTGTTTAATTCACTCAGCGTTGGCTCTGATACCAACCTGTCACACCCCGATTTCCACGTGTCACTGGTGGGCCCGGTGTGGGGTACAGTGACGTAGTTGGCATCGTCATAGACAATCAACACAATATAATAATGCACAGCGGAAGCAGAATAGATACATTTCAACTTTTAAATAAAACGACATAATAACATCATAAGTAGTTGAAACGGATCCACAGGCGGATCAATAAAATAAGATAAAAATAGTTCAACAGATATTTGTCGTCCGAGCTTGCGAGACTATAGTGGACGCTCTTAGGAAACAGCCAGCCTATTTCGTATAGTACCTGCACTTAACCTTTTGGGAAAAATACGTCAGTTTACACTGGTAAATACAAATCGACTGACTCATTTTGAAAATGAATGAAAATTGATTTAAATGCACAAGGCATAAATATTTTTATTAACTTGGGATATTTATGCAATATAAACTTGTGAACGAATTACATGCACTCGTATCTCTAGTGGCCCGGGATCTACTGTCCGGGCTAAAGATTAAATGACACACCACATTAAAGAGTTATACACGTCGGGTGTACGCCTACACCCCGTGCTCTGGTCGTGGCCATCTCGTAAGATAATGCCAAGGATATCCGGGACACGGTCAATAACCCCCCAAAGCCTTTAAGTAAAACAAGACTGTTTAAACGAAGTCGCACAAGCTATTCAAGACTGTACACCCATAAGGCGCAGGACTTGTGCGCCCGATCAAGCGGTATTTTAAATACCGTACCCCAAGCTCGTATAGGGAAAATAAGTCAAAATGTATTTACCTGAGCAAGTATGTAAAACAAACGGTAAGTGTGGTAGCTTTTACTGGGCCTCCTAATCTGGAACAAAGGTTTATAATTAACCTATTAGATTCCTAACGGGCCTTTTATTTAAGCTTAAGCTTTGACCGGTTAGTTTAAGGATGATACGGTTTACACACGATTAAGCGAAAGACCGGATAGAATGTGATTTAGACCCAACAAGTTTGAATACTTGTATAATATGGGTATACTAAATACATTCTGGATTTTGAGACAAAAATGATAACGTTTGACCCGTTTCGGTCAATTTACGCAAACTAGTTACGTAAACCGAACCGAACGCAAAAAGGGCGATACGGGTAGTCAAATGATTCAAATGCAAGTTCCCTGATATAATATGCTTTAATTATGATATAATATCAGTAAGTTATGTTCTATATTGCCCGGAATAATTTTAAACTCAATTTATGCCTTAGAAGGGCATTTTGGTCATTTAAAAGATAATAAAAGAGTAAAATTAGAAATCTGAGTTTCGGGTCTGGTTCATATAGTAAATATACTTAATATAACATATTATATCAGTAGGGTATGACCCATATATCAAATTTATCATTTAAAACCAAACTATGCACCGTAGGGGTATTTTAGTAATTTCACAAGGGTTAAAAATGTCAAAACTGGAAATCTGAGTTCATATACTTATACTTACTGTTATTATATGAAAATATACTAATTACATCAGTAGGTATAAGTCTTATATGTTTAAAACGAGTATAACGCTTACTATGCGCTTAAAACGCTTAAAATACGATTTAGAGGCGTTTTCGGGTTTTCAAAATAAATCTGAGATTTTTATATTTCCAGAATACTTAAAATAATTTATTTAACTTATAAAATCAGTAGAAAAAGGTTTCGGGTCAAAAGAATGTGTAAAACTCATTTTATGGCTTAAACGGTCAAAACCGACATAAGCCGAAATAACTAAGCGATTTAAGATACGATCAGCCAAAAATTAATTAAAAATCATCTAAAATCCCAAAATATTATAATACATCAGTTGGTAAAAAGTTTTATACCAAAACGTGGCCAGAAATAGGTCATATGCGAAAAGGGCCGTTTATGTAACTTTATAATGTAGTTTTACGCTAATGGCCATAACTCACAATCTGGACCACCAACTGATCCGAAATTTTCGGTGCAGGTTTATATATTAGAAATAAAGATTTCTACTCTTTCACTTTTCCAAAAATCACGTTTTATATCAAAAAGGGCAAAATAGTCAACTTTATGCATAAATCGGAAACATGCATTCGAATCGGCTAAGCATAGACTTAATCAACGAAAATTCCGGAAAGTTTAACTAAAATAAAAATAGTCAAAAATACTCTCCAATACAGATCTCAAACATGCATGTACGAATCCGAATCGATAGTCTACGAAATAGTCGTTTTATAGGACTTTCGGTTCCGATTCGTATTTATACTATAGATTGTCGAGTTGATGATGATAAAACACATTCTTATATGTATTACAAGTTATTTATGATGATCAATCAGATTGCATGTCTAATATATTAACATTCAAGCTTATTTTTGCAAAAATCACTTCTGTTGACTTTTTAGAAATACGTTTGACTCGACAATTAGCATGCATATAGTGGGAATCAGATAATACCCTTTAGAGGGTTTGTTTCCCACATAAATACCAACATAAATCTGGTTTCAATTCGATAAATGACTGATTGAAACTTGTTTAATCAGAAAGTCAAAGTGTATGATCAAACAGTTTGACTTTTAGCAATAATCAAAGCAAGAACGGATTGGAGATCGAATTAGAAGCTTACCAAGGTCCTATTGATGTTAAGCTAACACTAGAAATCGGCCTTGATGTCCAGAAATGCTCCAGAGATGCTTGAGAGCTTTTGCAAGTTTGGAAGTTCTTGTTCACAACACAAGTGTTTAGTAAAATGAGCTTTGGATCAGATTTAAAGCTGAATTTTGATGTTTGCAAGGAGGTTACTGTGGCCTAGGCATGCATGGACGTCTATTGGAGCTCAAGGGAGGTGAAAACAGCTGTTACCCACTTAAATTCGGACCCAAATCGCTGCTGTTCGCGAATTCTGCACCTGGGTTTATTGGCAGCTCCAAAGTTTGCCCATTTGTTGCAGTTTTGGTCCCTGTACTTTGGTTGCGATGATTTGGCCATGAATCTTGACTCGTAAACCCTAGAATCTGGTTTTTAAGAACCCTTGGACATTTACCAACATGGTAATGTCCTCGTTTAACTTTGCGCTCGCCCGAAAAGCCATAAAATTCGACGTTGACGCTTTTAACCCCTCAAGTACGGTTTTGGCCATAACTTTCTCATATGATAACGAAACTTCATGAAATTTTTACCACATATTCTAGTGAGTATATTTTAGCTTTACAAAGCTTCGGGTCTGCCAAAAGATCACTCAGAGGTATAAATTCAACATGTTGACACTTTTAGCCCCTATAGTTACGGTTTTGGCCATAACTTTCTCATACGATAATGAAACTTCATGAAATTTTTACCACATATTCTAGTGAGTATATTTTAGCTTCTAAAAGCTTCGGGTCTGCCAAAAGTTCACTCAGATGTATAAATTAAACATGTTGACACTTTTGGCCCCTATAGTTTGCAATACTTCACTTTTGTGCAATTTCCGCGTCGTATGATCCATGAACCATCCGTTTAAGGTTATAAACATTATGTAGGGTTATCATAGAGCCTATTTATCCATTGTTGACTCTTTGGACCCTTACGTTCCGTAGTTTTCACTGTTTGTCACTTTTAGTCCTCCTAAAGTATGTTTTCACATACCGGAACCTTATGACACGTGTCAAGACATTATTGGACGAAATTTTTCGAGGTGTTACAATTATGAGGTGAATTAGCCGATGGAACTATAGAAACCACCTCGACTGTTCTAGATGGATGTGTTATATCCATTAGGAATCATTCATTCCCGTTATCCTTGCTTCCCTTTAAGCTAGCTGGATTTGATATAGTGATAGGCATGGATTGGTTGTCGAGTAACCAAGCCCAGATTCCGTGCAACAGAAAGCAAGTAATAGTGAAGACTCCATCTGGTGAGTCGCTTACTATTCAAGGAGATACCCAGCATGGATTGCCTGAGCAAGTGTCCATGCTCAAGGCATCTAGATGCATGCAGAAGGGATGTGTCATTTATATGGCACAAGTTACCATTGATGAGCCGAAGCCGGAGATTGAGGATATCCCTGTCATCTCAGATTATCCTGAGGTATTCCCTGAAGAACTACCCGGTTTGCCACCGGATAGGCAAGTGGAGTTTCGGATAGACATCATTCCTGGTGCAGCGCCAGTAGCAAGAGCACCATATAGATTGGCACCAACGGAGATGAAGGAGTTGAGGACGCAGTTGGATGATCTGCTAGCTAAAGGTTTTATTAGACCTAGCTCATCTCCTTGGGGAGAACCAATCTTGTTCGTTAAAAAGAAGGATGGATCGATGCGTTTGTGCATCGATTATCGTGAGCTTAACAAGGTCACTATCAAGAATAGGTATCCTTTACCCAGGATCGACGATTTGTTCGATCAGTTGCAAGGAGCAATCTATTTCTCTAAGATCGACCTCAGGTCAGGTTATCATCAGTTGAAAGTCAAAGAAGAAGATGTGCACAAGACAGCGTTTAGGACTCGTTATGGACATTACGAGTTCCTAGTGATGCCTTTTGGACTCACTAACGCACCAGCCGCATTCATGGATCTCATGAATCGCGTCTGCAAGCCTTATTTAGATAAATTCGTCATTGTCTTTATTGACGACATCCTTATCTACTCGAAGAGCCAAGCTGACCATGAGAAACACCTTCGTTGTATTCTCAAACTTCTGTATCAAGAGAAACTTTATGCCAAATTTTCGAAGTGTGAATTTTGGCTTCGAGAAGTCAAGTTCCTTGGACATGTAGTAAGCGAGCGTGGTATCCAAGTTGATCCCGCTAAAGTTGAAGCCGTCATGAATTGGCAGGAGCCGAAGACGCCTACTAAGATTCGCAGTTTCCTCGGTTTGGCAGGATATTATAGGCGATTTATCGAGAACTTTTCAAGAATTGCTGCGCCCCTAACTTCGTTGACTCGTAAGAAGATTAAGTTTGATTGGGGCCCTAAGCAGCAGGAATCCTTCGACATTCTGAAGAAGAAGTTAAGCAATGCGCCAGTGTTGACTTTGCCCGATGGCATAGAAGAATTTGTGGTGTATTGTGACGCATCACATACCGGCATGGGCTGTGTACTCATGCAGAAAGGTAAAGTCATTGCCTACGCTTTTCGACAATTAAAGGTGCATGAGAAGAGCTACACCACCCACGATTTGGAATTGGGTGCAGTTGTATTTGCTTTGAAGCTGTGGAGACATTACTTGTATGGAACCAAGTGTGTAATTTATTCGGATCACAAGAGTCTTCAGCATTTGTTCAATCAGAAGGAATTGAACATGCGTCAAAGGCGATGGATGGAAACTCTAAATGATTATGACTGTGAGATAAGATACCATCCAGGCAAGGCCAATGTAGTTGCCGACGCCTTAAGCAGAAAGGAAAGGGTGAAACCGATCAGAATCAATGCCAAGCGCATTGAAATAAGGAACAATTTGAATGAAAGGGTGTTAGCTGCACAGAATGAAAGGGTGTTAGCTGCACAAAATAGGAAACCCTATCTCCACATTGTTATGCACTGGTCCACTTTCCTTCTCATTATTCACATTAAAAAATTTTATTGACCTTCGTTCAATGATTAAAGCATTGTTCGTGTTCGTTCAGTTCGTTTACGGCCCTACTTATCCCACAATAAGCATGCACATATCAAAACCCTCCCGTAAACCCCTTAGGAATCGGTCTACTTAGGCACCCAACTATGAACATAGCTTGACACCATGATCGGGTTTCTTGTCTCGGACCTTGTAATTCCCAGCTTTCCATTCTTAAACCCCCAATCATAACCAACTGATGTATGAGATATGTATTAATTAAATTTAAACAAGTTTTAAAATTGGTAAACCCGCTAAACCACATGCTGCCAGCAAGTGTACAGGTCAAAAAGTAGTAAAACAAGTAAGTCCGAGCATCGAACCATGGGCATAGTAGTAGCGACTCTTGTTACTAGACCTATATCAACTCCTAGCCTAATGATTTTGTTTTTGAGAAGATAGTTTTAAATTAAATGCAACTAAAATAAATAAACAACCAAAATAGAACAGCAAGCTCAGACAACTGCTAGAACTCAAGTATGATGAAAGTAGGTTACATAGGCAAGATTCCCTATACTCATGAATAAAATCCAAACCCTGGAATTGAATGAAGACTCTGTCAAACTCGATAAACCCCCGGAAGATAAATTGAACCTAGCAATATGACATGTTAAGAAGTGCTAAAATGGACTGACTTGAGTTATCTATCACCAAGTCCCACAACTATTAGGTATAAAGTAATTTATGTACTAAAACCCTCAAATTAGAAGCATAAATAACTAAAAACATCGAAACCCAGGAAACTCTAGAGCCGAATAAATAGGTGAACCTAAGTGATCACCAAACCAATCACTACCATCACGCAAATAACTAGAATCGGTTTTCAGAATTATAACATGTAAATCAACACATTCATTCAAAACCAAAGGTTATTCAATCAAACAAATCATCTAGTTCATCTACCCAGGCAACCATAACATGTTTAGCTACTCATGGTTGAAAGCGAAACAAAAATAAATTTAAAACAAGTTGAATCAGAAAATAGTGTCATGACATTCAAGTTCAATAAATAAACCGAAAACATAAACGATATCTTAACCGAATAAAGCTACAAACTTTAATCAAGTCTTCGGATCCAGGCTTCTCTTCAAAAACACTTGCAAAATTCGTTCTGTTCGTCCAGTAGTTCGTATGCGATGCCTTTCTTTTTTTGGTAGGTTTTTTCTATGTATGTATTATATACGGATTAATTGATTTGGCCATTTGGGTACCGTATTTGAGAAAAAGAAAACAGTCTCTCGCGAACTGGGCTCTTTTAGCGGATCGCAACAGTCTGTGGGCTTGGCCTAGCGTTGCCCAGAAGCCCAATTCAAAGAAATAAGCAGTGGTCAAAGTCTTTTAAACTCAGTCAACGACAAATAAGGAAACCCAAAACAATTCGTGAAAAGATCCAGATCCTTTCTTTTTTGTTTTGTGGTGATATGCTGAATTAATATAGCTTTCATGCTTTTGTCACTTCAGGTCCTCCAAGTATATATACTATGTGCCTTTTAATTATTATTTTTTTCTTTTGGAGCAGGACTGTAGGAGCAGTGGAGCACCATCCTCTAAATTGCCTTTTTCTTCTTGCAATCTAAAAATCACCAAAAAGACCAACGTAACATAATAGTTTTTTTTATTTACAATACCATTAATGCATTTAATAAGTAATCAATATGCAATTAGAGTATAAACAATAGTACTAATAAAAACTATTAATATTTTAGCTAGATAATGTCGTTTTAACCGGTTTTAGCTCGTTTTAATATAAGACCATCATACTTTGAATATGAACTAACTACGAGTGGATTCTAACAAAAACAACCTTAAATCCACTCAAAAGTGTAAAAATATTTATATAAAAAATATGTATCTTTTATACCACATCACCTACCGATATCAAAGAGCAAAGAAAGCAGAGGCGTACCCACCCCAAGTCGTGGGTGGGCGGGCACCCCCCCCCACCCCCATGAAAAATTATTTTTTAGTGTTATTTTTCGCCGAAAATTCCGACCGCACCCCTTGGAAATTTTCACCAGCACCCGTTGAAAATTTTCAACTGCCCCACTCAGAAAAAAATATTATGGATTTAGAAAAAAAATAAACACTGATTATTATTTAATATATAAGTATATAACACAGTTTATATGATTATTCTTTAACCACTTCACTTTATTAGTTAACCAAATCAAAGCTCAATCTACAATCTTTTTTTATTAACCAAAATCCAACCTAAAGAAATTTGAACTAAATAAAATAACCTAAACTCATCCACCTATTCCAATTCCAAATCCCGCCCCAAAAAAAACTTCCAGCGACTTGACGCCACTGCTCATGACCGGACGGATTTTTTTACCGGAAAAACCAAAATTCTTGCAAGACCGACCCATATTACGCCAGAATTCCGATATAGAACTAGTATGGTTTCTTTATTGATTTTTTTTTTTGTTGTTTTATGTGATTATTATTAGGAGAAAATATAGATGTATAAGGGTTTGATCTTTTTATGTTTTTGATGTTTTCTGTTTGTTCTAGACTCGTAGTTAAATGATTTTTTTTTGTTTTATTTATAGCTTTATATGTTTAAATGATTAGTTACAAGTAATCAACAATTAATACTAGGGCTTGAATGTTTGAAACTAAAATTGAAAATTATAGACTATAATTGAACATGATTGTTTATTTTGTTTAAGTGTGTTTAGTGTTGTTTTATTAACTTATGGAGCGATTTATATGTGATAGGAACCATAAATTAATAAGAATGTAATGAACTTATGTCATGCTTAGTATCTCTAGATGATATTTTGGATAGATTTAAAAAAATGAAAATCTGCAGGGCACAATTTTAAATACGTTTGTAATGACGTTTGACGTGTTTTTGATGATTATATAAATTTTAGTTTGATGTTCTTTGTCTTACATGACCCAACCTGATCCAACCCACTATGAACCGATTTTTTTTTATAAACAAAGGGTCTAAAATCTTTAAAAATATTATACACCCTAGGAAAAAAAAAATTGAGTTCACCACTGCAAGAAAGTAACATGATTATATTTGAATGGGCTGTTTGGTACCGATGTTAAATAGCTTATTGTTCCAACAACCTGGTCACACGAGAAATGTTGCAACAAACAAATTTCATGTGGTATCAGGCTTCCTTATAGTACTACAAGTAGGGCTGCAAACGAACCAAACATTCGGCAAACAGTTCGTGAACTGTTTGGCGGTAAGTTCGTTTGTGTTCGTTCATTTACTAAACAAACGAACACGAACAAGAAATTTCGTCCGTTTAGTTAAATGAACAAACATGAACAGTGGTCGTGTTCGCTCCTTTATGTTCGTGAACGTTCGGTAACGTGTTCGATACTTCATTAATGTTTTTAGTTTTTATATATATTTAATTACTTCAAAATTCCGACAAATTAAATATCGAATAAGTGTCGGTGTATTATATATTCTGTTCATGAACGATTGTTTTTGTTCGTTTGTTTCCATTTGTGTTCATGAACATTAGTTTGTGTTCATTTGTGTTCATCAACGTTCCTTGCCTAAAATTAACAAACAAACACAAACGAACACGAACATAAAATCTCGTTCGATAAGTGTCCGTGAACGGTTCGCGAACACATATATTTCTTAACAAACGAACATAAACAAGGTCTTGTTCGTGTTCATTCAGTTCATTTACAGCTCTAACTACAAGAAAGTTTAACCTCACCTGATCAATACCTTCCCGTCTTGTGTTTGCAATTGTTGTGGGAAATGGAATGCTCATGACAAAATCAAAACTTGTTAGACCGAACGTAGTGGGGCGTTTTTTTCCCGGAATCTCGCCCGAAAACGCCGGAAAACGCCAGCACCTCCGCCCCCGTGGGCGTGTTTGGCTTTTTTTTTGGGCGTTTTATCAATCACGCCGGGTGGGGGAAATCTTGTCCATCACATTTGAGCTTCCATTATTTGTCCAATGAGATTTTTAATTTTATTTTATTACAAACATAATGCCCCACAATCCTCACATCTCCATTACACCCATTTTAGAAAACGCCCTATAATGCCCTATTGCTGACTGGGCTGCCACATGACGTAAAACGCCCAAGAATGAATATTGCCCACTACACATGGTTTTATGATTAGTAGATGGAAGGTGAACCGGCTGTCGTTAAGAAGGTCAAGATTGGTTTTGGAATTCCAATGGTCATAGGGTTATGAAGTTGCAAAGGAGGGATACATGATTTTAATTCTTATTTTACTCCTAACCCCTTTAAGTTCATTTGATGTTTCACATTGATTTTTAACTTTTGATAAAAGTCACATGGGCCCCCACAAGTTCATTTGCTTTTAAGATTAAGGGGCTTTTTGTTTATCTTTTAACGAGGCTCTTAATGATTTAGACCTCTTATTGGTTCAACACTTAATGGTTCAGACTGTTTGTTTCACGAGCAAATGTTTGAATGGTTCAGACATTTGCCTCTGAATGGTTAAGAAATTATACCGAGTCTGAATGGTTAAGATCCTTAATATGAATTGGTCAGACATTTACCTCTGCACGGTTTAGCATTGTACCAACTCTTAAGGCCGGAGGGTGTGGGGGCGCCACCCTCGCCACATCATCGTCTATAGCGCCCCAAGGCGCTATACATCCACACCATGCAATTCAAGAGGGGGCGCCATTAATGGGGCTCCATCATGGTAACAAGATGGAAGAAGGGTTCGGGTGGGGCCCACATCTATATCAACCAATACTATTTTTTATTTTTTTTATTTTGTTTAATAGGGGGCTCCATCCACACCATGCAAATTAAAGGGGGCTCCATCCACACCATGGAACCTACGTGTCGCTTACGTGGCCTGATAAAGCCCCTAGGGGGCTCCAACCAGACCCTCCAGTCTAATGGTTCAGACCTCTTACTCGTTCAACACTTAATGGTTCAGAACTCAGCACTTAACCATTCAGAAGTTGCCAAACAGCCCCTAAGTCTCTTAATTAGTATTTAGTCTTGTATATAAAGGTCCCCTCTTTAATTGCTATCTCGTAAAATCAACTTTCATAATTTCTTTAGGCTTCGAATGGATTACCTTGCACAAAGTTACACAAAATATACAACGTAGGGTTGGGGGCATTCGGGATGTTATAAGTCTTCCCTCCATACAATAGGATTCTTCCCCAAATCTTGGTATATAATTAATAAATGCAAATGCAATCTCATCATCTTATTCTCGGATTCCTTTCCGAGCCCTTCCTATGTTTCCATTGCACCTTCACTTGTTTAATAACTTTGTTATAGAGTTGTTTCTCTTTCCGATTAATTCTTATAATAGGCTCCTCGATGTAATTCAATTGGTCATTAACCTCGATATCATCAAGAGGCATATGAGCCTCCTTTTCAGCCAGATACTTCCTTGTAACACCCTGTTTTTTTGTACTTTCCCTTAATTAGAAAGCTTGTCTTGTATTTCTATTTTTGGAAACTTGTATTCCTTGTAATCGTCGTTTCGTTGCATAGTTGTAAAATCCAAGACTTGGATCATAATAAAATTCATTATTTCTTACAATTTATACTTTATTCTTTCGTGCATGCTTATACGATTTATCCATTATACATGTGGTGCATTATTCGTGATTCTTGTAAACGTGTGTTAAATCTTCAAATACATAACATACATACACAATTTATACGTTTTCACAAATGTTTATACGTCTTTGATACTTATTTATACTTATTCATACTTGTTCTTATGTTTAAATTACATAATACCTCCTTACAATATGCCCTTTCACTTAAAACACATTAAATCATGACCTACATAAACTATAGGGACTAAATGTGACAAAAAAACCAAACTCGATCCAGAAATCTTAGTCGTCGCGTCGCGCCACGGGAATCCCATTTCATCGTTGCGTCGCACCACGGCCCATAATCCACAGAAAGTTGCGTCCAGCTCCCTGGTTGGCCGATTTTGTGTTTCTTGGTTGTGTTTTCTTCATTAAACACTCACCTAACTCACCCTAAACCTCACCTATATAACCCACTTTATTCCCACACTTTTTCCACTTTGCAAACTCACTAATCCTCACTCAAATCACTCTAAATTAGTAGTAAATTCTCATATTAAAGTCAGTTTCAAGGCAGAAACATTTAAGTGAAAAAGTGAGTTCAATCTCACCCTTCTTCTACCTTTCTTCACTAATTCTTCCTCAATAAAGTATGGAACACCTCTAGGATTGTTTTCACAAGGTTTCCATGGAAAACCAAGGTGGAAAATCCCATTTTTAGGTCCAACTTTATGTTTTTGTAACACCTCGTAAAAAAATGTCCAATAATGTATTGACAGATGTCCCTAATCCTAATTATGTCAAAAGTTGGTTAAGAGGGACTATTTTCGTCAAAAACAAAACTACGTCTACGGAAGGACTAAAAGTGTCAACATGCTAAAACTAAGCCTCTGAATGACCTTATACGGTGTCCGTATTATCATATGAGCCACTTGTTGGACGAGAGGAGTCGTTTGCATAATTGTTTGATAGTTGCGTAATTGTTTAAAAGTTTCCGCGACGAAGGGTTAAAAGCATCAACATGTAAATTCTTACCTCTGAATGACCTTTTAACGAACCGAGAGCTTCATGATGTTTAATCATACTCTCGGGAATGCCTAATGTTAGCCAATT
Organism: Helianthus annuus; assembly: GCF_002127325.2. Classification (NCBI taxonomy): domain Eukaryota; kingdom Viridiplantae; phylum Streptophyta; class Magnoliopsida; order Asterales; family Asteraceae; genus Helianthus; species Helianthus annuus. The sequence goes on from NC_035441.2 coordinate 42,750,128, forward strand.
AGGGTCTCGTGCCATAAAATGAAAAATTTTGCAAGTTTGCAAGTGAAGGGGTTAAAAGCGTCAACATGTTAATTTATACCTCTGAGTGGCCTTTTAATGAACCGGGAGTCTTATGATGCTTGGTCATAGTCTTGGGTGTGCCTAATATTGGCCAAGGATGGATTTTATCATAAAAACAACAATACATGAGCGTTTGGAAGTAGAGGGGCCAAAAGTGACAACTAGTGGAACATTAGGTATGCTGACCAGGTCCTTATGGACCGCATACCTTAGACCATATGGTCCGTAAACATGGTGCCAGATACGAAAAATGCTTGGTGGCCACTCCAAGCAACTTTAAAACCTTCAAACAGAATCTATGGACTTGTAGGTTGTATTGTACATCGTTAGGACACTTGTAATGATCCTAAGAACCCTCTAACACCTGGAATAATCCTAGACACCATCCAACAACTGTAAATAGGTGTGGTTTCTCATTTGAGAACTTGCACCTTTCATTCATTCTTTCTCTATCTCTCAACATTGGAAGTTCCTGAGCAATTGGGAGAATCCTCTGAGTTTTATTAAGCCCCTAGGACCACTTGTAAATGTTCCTTTGGCTTATTCAGTTTATAGGCTTTTAAAGCCAAATAGTCAAGCGTTTATGATAAACGCTTTGACTTTAAGTTAGACATTAAATGGTCAAGCCATTGTTCGCAACGAACATGGCTACGTGATCATAATTTGGTAGGTGTTAATCCCTCAAAAGGGCACCTCCTAAGAATCACGTTTGCGTGGTCAATTGACGAGTCAACGTATTGGTATTTTAAAAGTCAACGGGTCAGATTTTAAAATAATTGCAATCTGAGTTTAGAAGTGTTCTAAAATATGTTTTATCACTTAAACAACTTAATAATAAATATTAGAACATGTGTAAACATGTTCGGCTCGTCAATTCGAGTTTTAGGGTCGGTTCGCAACCGAAAGTCGCAAAATTTGACTTTTGCGTTGACTTTCGATTTTAAACCGAATTATACTAGTCTGCTACTGATTTAAAGTTCCATTATGATCGTATTATGATGTAGCATAACCCTATAAGGTTATATTACACGATCATACTAGTAAACTGAGCTTTTGCGCATGTTCCGTTATTATGCCGTACTTTGACTATTATGCCCTTTTGTTTAAAAATAAGGTTTTAATTATAAATGAGCAAGCAAATGAGTTATGTACTGATAAGTAAGAATGATTAGAATTTTGATGTTTATAATCTGGTCATAAACTGAGTTTACGCATATAATCGTAAACTATACTTTTAAAAGGACTAAAATGCCCTTTTACATTTTAAACATAAATTCTTTGCAAAACTCATCATGTACTGATGTGATATCATATTTACGATTTATTGGGATTTAAATCAGTTTATATACTAAGTTTAACTTCAAGTTCTTGCACAATGCTCGTAAATGACGATAATGCCCTTTTGGCACTTGAAATGGGTTTTAAGCATAATATTCATACCAAACCTTTTGCTTACTGATATGTTATGGAAAATAAAATATTTTAACTATTCAAAGCTGGTCATGACATCAGATTTCATAAATCATCGCATAAATCGTCATTTAACGACTTTAGCGCCGTTTAGGCGCATAGTATGGTTTTAAACCATATTTATGAATCAAGACCTGTTACCTATTGTTTTTATAAATCATTTTAAATATTTGTACAGTAGGTAAAAGTCATAAACTCAGAATCCCAAATAAATTCTCAAATTATGTGTGAAATGACCAAAATGCCCCTACGATGCATAATTTGGTCTTAAAGCATAAACCACACATATATTTAATACCCTACTGATATGATATTGTAATTTACCCATTTTTACAGAATTTTTATGACCATAACATCAGTTTACTTCCAAGCTCCTTTTATAAGTTGTAAAATTACTAAAACGCCCTTATAACGCATAATTTGATTTTAAAACCTTAACGAGCATATAAGTTGATATCCTACTGATATCATAACTTGTTTAAAGTGTATTGGCATATGAAACTTGTTCATGACTCATCCGGATACTTGATATCGCTTATACGCGTATGGTTAGACTTACGTAACTAGTTTACATAAGTTTACCGAAACGGGTTTAACCTTACCGTTTTAATCTCAAAATCCAGAATGTACTTTGTTTACCCATATTATACAAGTCCTAGTACTTGTTGGGTTTAAACCACATTCTATTCAATATACGCTTAATCTAGCGAACCTAATCTTAAGTATCAGGTCATATCTAAAGGACCTACCTTTGACCCGTATACATTCTAACAGATAATAAATCTGTTCATTCCAGACTATAGTACCCCCTAGATAATCGGAATTGGGTCAATAATACTTAGACTTGCGGCTTCTTGCAAAATATAGTCTTATTGATTGGAAGCTAGCAAAAAGGTAGACTTATTTTAGTGTAAATTTGGGATGGCAATTATGCCTCTTGGAGCGGGTATTACATAAGTAAGTCGCCTATAATTGCGCAAAAATGTAAGAATACGGTTTTATCTGTTTACTTGGTAATTAATATAATTGGGGGTTAATGTTACCATTTCCGGACAACCCAATAGGTTAATCAAGTATGTAAATCTGTAACAAGAAAAATCCCAAGATATATTTAAAGGATCACCTATGGGTTTTCCATATGTATAAAACTCTTTTCGAAAAACTGTTTTCCAAAGAGGCCGTTAATTGTATTTACCAGCTTTAGCTGACGTATTTTCGAAAGATTAAACCGCAGGTACCGAACTTTATTATAGGCTGGGAATACGGGTCGGCTAGAATGAAGGCTAAGGAATTTGCAACTTCTAATGCTTAAGGCCTATGATGTCTAAAGCTCTGTTTATTTAGATCCTGCCTGTGGGTTGTATCGAACGCTTGTAATACATTTATATATTCAAGCTTTATTTTAATAATTTTAATCCAATACTTCCGCTGCATATTATTATATTATGATAACTGTTATCCAACCGTCACGATCCCATCCGGGCCCACCGGGAATCGGGGTGTGACAGTTTTGGAAGAAAGCTTATTAAAACTTACTTTAAACTTATGTTTTATTCATACAAACCTATGTCCTTATGCTCCTAATTAAGTCTATGATTAGTAAGCTTAAAAACAAGGTTGTTACATACAATTCAGAGGTGTTTTATCACTCCAAACTTTCTATTTTGTAAGGGTTTTTAGGATACAAGTGTTGTATCCTCCAAGCTTGTTCTTGAAACAAGACTTGTGATGGAAGTGTGTGATTGTTTGGAAGCTTGGGCTATCCTACCTTCAATCCACCACCCCACTTGATGATCTGTCCCTTGAGTAGTTAGTTCATTTTATTTCCATTTTATTTCATTCATGACCATCCTTGTTGTCCTTGTGGCAACTTGTGCATTGGTGAATATACGAAAGAGGTTTAAATGGAAGGTTATCCTCCTACCTCCTTGTATGACTTATATGAGATTCTTGTAACACATGTTGGACTATACTTACACTATATAGAACATATAAAACATATATAAAATATAATAACCGAACCCTTGATGTTAATCGAATGATTATTCGTCACGGTATTAAGTTACATCATCTAAGTACTTAACTCTTCGTTACGATTCTAATGGGTATTGTAACCCATGAAATCATTCCAAACCCTACGGGTTTAATAGTGTCAAAAACGAGTATTAAGTCTAGATGATTATTTTCTCGTATACTTACTTTTGTTATACTTTAAATTCCGAATATAAATCCTCTGTTATCATTCGAATACTCACACACCTATGTTTCCTCGTGTAGAAGGACTTGGTGTTCCACCTCCAAACCAACAAACTCTTCACGGACTAACAAGTGGAAGCTTGCAAAACCCTAAATACCCTCGACCCCTTTTACTTTTAAAACACTTTGGGTTGTAACATGTTAATATACCAAATTAACAACACACACTTAAACATGCTTTATATTCTTAATCCTTATACATGCTACTTGTTTACTTAGGTTCATGCTAGAATCATACATGCTTTATGTCATTAACTTAGCTAGCCCGAACTTAACATATATAGCTCTATAGAAGTAGCACGCCTCCCGTCGGGGTCTTGTTAAGTCTTTTATTCGTAAACTAGTCTAGTTACTTTTGTGGCGAGGGACACTTAATTCTTGTGGAAACTTGGGTTTGACATTTAGTATCGCATGCTAGTTTACCTTGTATACATTTACCATGTGGATTCGAGAAAATGCTTTTATACTTATGCTATATTTATACAAACTTGTGTACTCGCCAATGCTTTCGTATTGAACTTTTATTTAAAACATGTTACAGGTTGATGTCGATCCCATGATGAATCTAGCAGGGATGACGAGAAACACACTCAAGATACTAGATTTGAATATGTTTTGTTATGATTATTGTTGTTCTACTTTGTTGTTTCCATATTGTACTTGTACTTCTTTTATTGTAATTGACAATTTATGATTATCAATGAAAATGGTTTTGGATTATTATTGTCGCATAATAGTGTTATCTGTGATGAGCAATCTATTTCGCCTCACTCCGATGATTCCGCCATCGGTTGGGGTGTGACATTCCTAAGGTGAGACACTTGACATGTAGGATGTAGGCCGCTAGGCTCTTCAGGCAACTCTAGCCTCATTTACACGAGCTAGTATCCTAAATGGTCTTCTAAATCTTGGACTCAATTTTCCACATTTATGAAATTTAATAATACCCTTCGATAGAGAAAGTTTTAGGATTACCAGATTACCAACCGCACACTCAACTTGTCACACCCCGAATTTCCACGTGTCACCGGTGGGCCCGGTGGGGAGTATCGGGACGTAGTTGATAACATCATAGTCAAACAACACAATATATAAATGCACAGCGGAAGCAAAAGATAAATATATTACAATCCGATTATAAAGTAATATCAAGTATTACAACGGAAAGTAGGGGATCCACAGGCGGATCTTAAAACTTAAATATTGTTCAACAGACTTTAGACGCCTAGAATTTGCAAGATTCCTTATTAACGCCCTGAGCAGCTTCCAGCCTATTACGTACTTGTACCTGTCACTTAGACTTTGGAAAATACGTCAGTTTTCACTGGTAAATACACTCAACTGACTCATTTTAAAAGAGTTTATGAAAATTGGTTTAGGCGCACAAGGCACAAAACTATTTTGACACTTGATTAAGATGCACAAGGCAAGATTAATCTTTTATACTTGGGACAAACTATATCTCATGTTATCAGTTTTACATAACTTGCTCTACATGCGGGGCCCGGTCCTATGCCGGTTCAAGATTAACCGACACACCACTATTCCCCTATTGGGAATCCCATATTGGGTATAATCAAATAATAAGCATGAAGCATCTGTCAGGTGTATGCCTACACCCCGTGCTTAGGTCGTGGCCATTGCAATTAATGAGTCAAGGATATCCAGGACACGGTCGCATTAATCCCCAATGTTTCAGTCAAGCAATACGAATTAAAACAGGTTATTTGGATTTCCCGACACATTGGTCTTCGAATCCCATACCTGACCATGCGGTATTTATATTACCGTATCCCAAGCCCGTAATAGGGAAAATAAGTTAAGAGTATTTACCTGAGCTAGCTCCTGTCTTAAATTGCAAGAATTATAATAACTCAGCCGTATTCACTTAAGTAAGCGTAGGTACAATTTACCGGAAGGCTCTCGTCTGGAACGATGGTATAAATAACCAATTAGAATACTAACGGGTCTTTAATTGAGCCTAAGCTCAGACCGGTTAGTTTTAAGGAAATATACGGTTCAAGCGCACGATTAAGCGAAGACCGGATAGAACGTGATTTAGACCCGACAAGTTTGAATACTTGTATAATATGGGTATACTAAATACATTCTGGATTTTGAGATAAAAATGATAACGTTTGACCCGTTTCGGTCAATTTACGCAAACTAGTTACGTAAACCGAACCGAACGCAAAAAGGGCGTTACGGGTAGTCAAACAAGTCAAATGCAAGTTCCCTGAGGTAATATGCTTTAAATATGATATAATATCAGTAACTTATGTTCTATATTGCCCGGAATAATTTTAAACTCAATTTATGCCTTATAAGGGCATTTTGGTCATTTAAAAGATTATAAAAAAGTCAAATTAGAAATCTGAGTTTCGGGTCTGGTTTATACAGTAAATATACTTCATTTAACATATTATAGCAGTAGGGTATGACCCAAATACCAAACTTAACATTTAAAATCAAACTATGCACCGTAGGGGTATTTTTGTAATTTCCTAAGGGCTAAAAATGCCAAAACTGGAACTCTGAGTTCAAATATTTATACTTACTGTTATTTTATAAAAATACACCAATTACATCAGTAGGTATGAGTCTTATATGTTTAAAATGAGTATAACGCCTATTATGCGTTAAAAACGCTAAAATGCGATTCAGAGCCGTTTCCGGGTTTTCAAAAGAAAGCTGAGATTTTTATATTTCCAGAATGCTCAAAATAATTTATTTAACATATAAAATCAGTAGAAAAAGGTTTCGGGTCAAAAGAATATATAAAACTCATTTTATGGCTTAAACGGTCAAAACCGGCATTAACCGAATCGACTAAGCGACGTATGATCCGATCAGCCAAAAATTAAATAAAAATCATCAAAAATCCCAAAATAATATATAACATCAGTGGGTAAAAAGTCTTATACCAAAACGTGGTCTGAAATGGGTTATACGCAAAATGCGCCGATTATGTAATAATAAGATATAGTTTTACGCTATTGGCCATAACTCAAAATCTGGACCACCAACTGATCCGAAATTTTCGGTGCAAGTTTATATATTAGAAATAAAGATTTCTACTCTTTCACTTTTCCAAAAATCATGTTTTATATCAAAAAGGGCAAATTAGTCAACTTTAAGCATAAATCGGAAACATGCAAATGAATCGGCTAAGCATAGACTCAAGATCAAAATTCCAGAGAGTTTTACCAAATAAAAAATGGTTCAAAAATATGCTCTAATACAGATCTCAACATGCATGTACGGATCCGAATCGATAGTCTACGAAAAAGTCGTTTTATAAGACTTTTGGTTCCGATTCGTATTTATACTCAAGATTGTCGAGTTGATTATGATAAAACACATTCTTACATATATTATAAGTTATTTATGATGATCAAACAGATTGCATGTCCTCTACATTACCATGTAAGCTATTTTTCGCAAAAACGATTTCTGTTGACTTTTTAGAAACAACTTTGACTCGACAATTAGCATGCTTAGAGTGGGAATCAGAGAATACCCTTTTGAGGGTTTGTTTCCCACATAAATACCAACATATTAGTGGTTTCAATTTGAGAAATGACAGAGTAAAACTTGCTTAATCGAAAAGTCAAACTACATGAACAACGGTTTGGCTTTTGATGATAATCAAAGCTAGAACGAATTATAGAATGATATAGAAGCTTACAAAGGTCCTAATGAAGCTTAGTTAACACTAGGATGCTGCCTTGTCGTTCAGAATTGCTCCAGAAGCTCTTGAGAGGTTTTGCAAGTTTGTATGTTCTTGTTACCATCACAAGTGCCTCACAAATGAGAATAATTGATCTAATTTATGGCAATCCAGATGTTGTAGAGAGCTTCTCAGTAGCCTAGGCATGCAAGACCACCCATTGGAGCATTTTGGAGGTGATATTAGCTGGTATCCACTTCAAATTCAGACCCAAAATGGTCATTTTCGCGAAACTCTGCTTCTGATAGTCCCACGCGGCCCGCTTGGGCATGTCCAGGCGGGTCGCCTGACCTGCTGATCAGCCAAACAACTTTTAAACTTGGCAGCTTTGGTCCCTGTCCTTGCACGCGATGTTTCGGCTACTTATTTTGACTCGTAAACCCCCAAACTTGGTTTTTAAGAACCTTGGGACATTTATCAACATGGTAATGTCCTTGGATAACTTTGCGCTCAACCGAAAAGTCATGAAATTCGACCTTGACGCTTTTAGTCCCTCAAGTACGGTTTTGGCCATAACTTTCTCATACGTTGACGAAAATTCATGAAATTTTTACCACATATTCTAGTGAGTATATTTTAGCATTATAAAGCTTCGGGTCTGCCAAAAGTTCACTCAGAGGTATAAATTCAACATGTTGACACTTTTGGCCCCTATAGTTTGCAATACTTCACTTTTGTGCAATTTCCGCGTCGTATGATCCATGAACCATCCGTTTAAGGTTATAAACATTATGTAGGGTTATCATAGAGTCTATTTATCCATTATTGACACTTTGGACCCTTACGTTCCATAGTTTTCACTGTTTGTCACTTTTAGTCCCTCTAAAGTATGTTTCCACATACCGGAACCTTATGACACGTGTCAATACATTATTGGACGAAATTTTTCGAGGTGTTACACAACTGGTCTATTCCTTTTATCAGAATTAGACTTTTGTCTGCCTAGGAATGCTTACATACAAGCATTGATTTTATAGAGTTTTTTGGTTGTTGCCTCTCTGAATTCCAAACTTCTCAAATGCCTTTGTCCAATAGAACCCCAACAAACAAGTCTCCAACATCTTCGTCTATACACCATTTCATAAGGTGGCATTCTGATCCTAGCATGGTAACATTATTCCAGCTACCACCAAATCAATAATACATGTCTTCAAGGTTTGGGTAGTCCTCTCCGATTGACCATAATTTTTAGGGGGATAAAATTTTTATCCAAAACTTGGATATGAAATGCGTATCCTTATCATATACAACATATATTGGTACCCCATGCCTAGAAACAATTTCTCGTATAAATAATTCCATAAGATTTTATGATATAAAAGTAGCATGGATCGATTGAAAGTGATTGCTTTTAGTCAATCTATCAACCACCACACAAATGGTGTCATGACCCTTAGTTGTGCAAGGTAATTTGGTTATAAAATCTTTTGTAAGATGTTCCCGTTCCCATTCAGGTATCTCCAAAGGATAGATTGTACCGTGGGTCTTCTAATGCTCGACCACTACCTAGAGATAGGTCACTACTCACATACTCAGTTATCTCAAACTTAATACCTGGCCACCAAAAATTCTTCTTTATGTCATGATACATCTTCTTTGCCTAGGGTGATTCTAGTAACGTGTTTTATGGGCTTCATACATAATCTTATTTCTAAATCCCACTGAAGTACTCAAATTTGCCCACTACTGAACTTTATCCTTCATCATTGTCTTCCAAAAACTTTTCTTGTCCCCACATATATAAGGCTTCATTTTGCGCACTAGAGATCTGTCTTAAAACTCCGGTATAATAACCCTCAATAACACCACTAAACGCTCCTAAAATATCCCGTATATACTTAAACGAACCTGAATAATCTTAATTTTTATAAAAATCAAATAAAAGAAATAATATAGGCTGCTCGCGGGCCGCGATAATATTGGCTGTGTGCTTCGCGGGGCGCGACCGAGTGTCAGCTGGCGGAACCCCCTTGTGCCACGTGTCCCTATGCGTGTTAGATCTACGGTGTTGAGTCGCCAAGGCTAGGCCCTAGCCTAGGTCCGTCGCGGGCCGCGTGGGAGAGAGAGGGATGGGTCGCGGGCCTCGAGCCCCCTGTTTCCAGCCTATAAATTGAGGCCATCGTCCTCAGTCTTCCTCGTTCAAATTTTCTTTCTCTCTCAAAGTTATAGTGCGAATATTATCGTGAATAATACCCCTAAATCACGAAGCTCTGCCTCGTTGTAAGTATTTTAACCCTCGATCACTAATTTGTTACCCTACCCGATTGATCTAGGGCTCCGTAACACATGTCAAGGCTCTGCCTGACTCAGTTTGTTGGAGTTATGTCTCGTGTTGTACGGCTAATTTTATTTGGGTTATCTTACTAAGATGTGTGCATTGTTTTTTTTAATAGATAATAATCAAGAACACCAACAGGAAGCTATAGTATTACCTAAGTTAACAATGTGAGTCATTCTCTTTTTGTACCAAACTGTTTTTACAAAACCTCAAATGTTTTCAGTTATACTTACAGTGATTGAGTCTATGTATTCTACAATTGCTACCGGTATGTGGGGTTTTGTATACATTACTTGTAATCCGTTACTATTGGACTGTAATGCCCTGCGTTTTGAAACTTTCATATTTTTGGCAAGTCTAGTCCCTGTAATATTTGGTATTGCCTATTTGAGCCTTAAACTATGTTAGACTATGTGAAACTTTGCTCGTTGTGACACTTTGTGATACTTGACCCTTATGATACTTGAATCTTGTGATGCTTTGAATCTAGACACTTGTTATGTGTGATACTTATTAAATAAGAGGCTTTGATACTTGATACTTGATACTTGATACTTGATACTTTAATAGAACGAGAAACTTGGATTATTTATTGAACAAGAGACTTGATACTTAATACTTTGATACTTGATACATTGATACTTGAAACTTATTAGACATGAACCTAGCTCGAACGCAACTTGAGATGCGAAAATTTTTAGGTTAACATATAATTATAATGGTTACCCACAATAATACGCAAACGCAACACTTAATCTAGCTCGAAAAATGAACCGAAATCAGAAAACTAGCAAACGAGTATTGGCTATCCGAATTGACATCCGATCGGATGACCATCCGATTGGATAGTCATTCGACCGGATAGTCATCCGATCAGCAGCTATCTGATCGAGTGCATTGCACCACCTTACTCACTCTCACACTATAAATACCGCTGTCACATCACTGTTCACTGATGTGACAGCCTCATCCGATCCAGAACCTTCCATGTCATTCTCAAGCACATTTCACTCGATTCTAAGCCGATTTCATAAGTATTCTACTGGAATCTTGTACTTCTATCATCATTACACAATTCCTCTCCATTTTCTTAATCAAAATCATCGATTTCCTTCCTGAAATCACTCGATTTGGAACCTTGAAGGTGACATCATCACGGTTGCTTATGTCACCGGTGGAATGACGTCATCATATCAAGAATGGTGCAAATCTAAGGGATTTCTACAACATTTAACACAAATCATTGCAAGATCTAAACATTTTCTTAAACTGATTTCGTACTTTTCAACTTTCTTAACTTTTCAACTAAGAATAGGTGGAATCTAGACTCGTTCAGGCTCTCTACTCGTCCCATGGTTGAGAACCGGTCTGAGACGGATTTCCACCAAAGAAGACGACCGATTCACGGGTTGAACCGGAGAATCTCGCCAAGAACAGTAAGTCTGATCGAATGGGGTGGTCCTCATCCGATTGACAGAGCTGGAATTGATGTGTTTCCATTGTTTAGCACGCCGTCACGTCGTCTCCATTAAACTCAGACTTAGTTTTTACAAAAGTTTCATATTGACAAAGATCACACGGTCGAATGATCATCCGATCGGATGACCATCCGATCGAACGATCATCCGTCCAAGTGACTTGTTATCTGTAACCCTCAACACTTAAACTATTTGAATAATAACTTCAAACTATTAAATTTTCACCCGAACGACTTGATCTTATACTACAATGAAAACTTCAAAAGTTGAAACGATTTGCAAACACACCACTGATCAAATGACCAGTCGATCGAATGGGGTCTATCTGGTTCGAATGGTCATCCGGTCAGATGACCATCCGTCCAGATGACCATCCGATCAGGAAACCAGTCAGGCACTTTTATTCGATTTTCACACGATTCGACATTTTGTTCAACACTCATACTGTTATAGTATAATTAGGTAACTCCAGCGCTCCCTTCGATCCAAATAGTCGGTGTTGATACTAAGCACCCATTGTGAGTATACTCGATCGCTTTTGTTTTAAACACTTTTGGGATGCAAAATGTATTCTATAAACATGACACTTGACACTTGAAACTTATTTGGAAACATACTCTATCTGTAGTGAACATGGAAACAGGATACTTGTGAAACTTGAGACTTATATGCTATGTGACGTTTAATCCTTGTATGTGACATGTCTTAACAATTATGGTACTATGCATATGCTATAGGTTGTAATGCCCCGCCTGCTATTCTCTTGGGTATTGTTAAGATCAAGCCTCCCGTTAGACTTTGGGAAAGGCGATGAACATTTATAGCTCCCGCTAGACTCTTGGGATTGCTATGTTAATTGTGTTGGAAATGCGTGTTACATAGGGACTGCGTTAGCTTAGCATGGTGAAACTTGTTATATGTTTTCATGGCGGATATGAGTTTTTGGAACGTTTTAAACTATTATGCTATAATGTACTCAAACTTGTATACTCGCCAACATTTTTGTTGATAATATTTTAATACATGTTGCAGGTTGAGAGTAGCTAAGGAAAAATCAAGAAACATGCTAGGATGCTGCTTAGAAACACAACTTAGTTAATTCAGGAATTTTGAATAATATTTTGAGGTTGATGTTATTGATACTTTCGTGGTTTTGTAATGTGATCGATGTTTAGACAATTTTTAAGAAACTTGATTAATCTATATTGAAACTATTAGCGTTATGGAAACTCTTGAGCAATCTGATTCGCTTAGTGCCGCACCCCGATGTTCCCGCCTTCGGTTGGGGTGTGACATGGATGACGAGTTAACCAATGAGTAACATGACCACAGTCATGGAACTGTGAACATGACAAATACTGAATGAGTATATTGGTAGATATAAACATTGTAATCGCTCTCAATATTGTAAAGATATAAAAGCTTGTTTTGATTAAACTAGGATGCACTCGTAAGTATTTCTTGCTAATAAAATCTTTTTAAACGCGTTTCAGGTAACTTAATGTGAAGCTAATAGAAGCCAACAGGGGAACACTGAAAGTTTAAAGAAGTGGCTATAAAAGTTACCTAAATAAAAAGGAGTTTGTGTTTTCAATAATTAGGGTTTATCCCTATAATTGTATTGTGAATGAAACTTGGGTTTTATCCCATTTATTTAGTATAAAAGTTTGGTCTTTTGAATCTCTGAAACTAATTCCTAACTGCGATCCTGATGTTTAAATTCCGCTACCAAATTAATAAACACCGATAGCACTTGACTGGTTTGCGGCTTCCGCTCCCGGGGTAGGGGTCGGGTGCTGCGACATCTGGGCATGAAAACAAGCTTGTTGGATTTCACATGAATAAGCTTCAGTTTCTAATTCTGACTTAATGCATGGTCATCACATTTTCCCTAACATGATTATACATTATGTCACAGTCAGTCTTTTATTAATTCAAACCACCTTCTCTGCCACATGTTCAACTCCTTTTTTTGAAAGAAATACCTCAAACTTTTGTGCACGGTATGAATCATAAATTTAATGCCATACAATTATTGTCTCTAAATCTTCATGGCAAACACCATTGCTTTTAACTCTAAACCATTTGTTGGATAGTTTGTCTCATGAGGTTTTAGCTATCGAGGGGTATATACTGTCACCCTACCATGTTGTATGAGGACATTCCCCAACCCTTGATGAGAAAATTCTGAATAAACAACCAAGTCTTCATGACCATCTGGTAGGCCAAAAATGGAGCTTGTGTCAACTTTTGTTTTAGTATTTGGAAGGCATTCTCCTGATCCGTTCCCCAAAGAAATTTAACATCTTTCCTTGTTAGCTTGGTCATTGAAGAGGCTAACTTTGAGAAGTCTTGAATAAACCTCCTATAATAGTTCGCTAATCCAAGAAAGCTATGAATCTCAGAAGGTGATGTAGGAGAAATTCAATTCATAACAGCTTCAACCTTGACTGGCTCAACCATATACCACTCTAGTTGATTAAATGACCCATGAGTTTGACTTTCCTCAACCAAAACACACACATAGAAAATTTAGCATATAACTTTTCCTTCCTTAAGGTCTCTAGAACCTCATTAAGATGACAACCATGATCGTGTTCATTTTTGGAATGAATGAGAACGTTATCATAAAATACAATGACTGTTCGGTCAAGCATGGGTCGACATACCTGATTCCTTAAATCCATAAACATTGTGTGGGCTATTGTTAACCCAAATAGCATCACAAGGAATTCATACCATCCATAACGAGTACAAAAGGTTGTCTTGGGAACATTTTGCTCCCTTACCTTGAAAGGGTGATATCCGGAACTAAGTTCAATTCTCAAAAACCAACTAACTCATTGGAGCTGGTCAAATAGATAATTGATCTTCTGTTTCATGTAGTTATTCTTCACTTTCAAATTATTCAACTCACGGTAGTCGATGAAGATTCGCATGCTACCATCTTTCTTTTTAACAAAAAGAACTTGAGCACCCTATGGAGAAACACGTGTTTGATCGATGTCGAAAGGTCGGTCAAAAACAAGTTTAAAATTTGGTCCTAAGTACCTTTACTAGCAAGGGTAAGTAGGGTCGTCTCCACAGGGAATATGTGGTTAGTGTTGATTGTAGAAACCTAGATTAACTAAACTAAGAAAAACTATTGCTTTGATTGCGTTTTGAGATTTTTGATCGAGAATAATTAAGAAAGTTATCAATTTTAAAGAAAAGCAACCCCCTCCGGATTTCCGGTTCAATGATTCACCCAAACTTGTTTAATTAGATAGATACCAAAAGGTCTTGTTAACGGTTTAGTTTGATTGATAACCAAAGACAAGTTTTTAATAATAACCTATGCAATTTAATTACCAAATCATAAGTGCCAAGAATCCACCCAATAACCAAACTACTCACGATGCAAGAAAACCGAATGCGAATGGTAAAAGATGAATAATTGCAACACTCACAATTCTTTTAAACAAAACTAAACCACAAGTATTCTTCAAGTTATGAAAAACAATCCAAAGAACTAAATAAACAAGGTTTGAGTTTCACATACATGAACCATCCACCCGGAGGTGGTCACAAAAGAATCTAGCCACTCATAATCATGATTTGATCTTCTTGGTTGTCTTGGATGTTTGATTGCATGAAAGATTGATGAAAATTGAGGTTGGGAACTCCAAAATTCGTCCTTGGGAAGTGGCAAACGGCTAGGGTTAGTGTATATCTCGTTTTGGGGTTGAAGATATCTTAAAATAAAGTGAAATCCTTAATTTTCGCGTGACTATCTGCTGTCAGCGCAAGGTTGCGCCCCCCTGGCACAAGGTTGCGCCCCTGACTGACTTGCATCTGTATTGCGCCCAAACTGACACCAGGTTGCGCCAAACTGGTTCCTTCTTGCGCCAAGTACTGGTTTCTCACCATTTTTCGCATTTTTCAACTCCCAACTTGTGTGTAAGCTTCTAACCTTCATAAATCTTCCCAAAAACCTCCCGCTTAGCTTCAATATCCATCCATTAAGCTTTGGGTACCTACAAATAGAAACACACTCAAAGTAACCATGTTTTATGATAATAAACACTTAAAACCTTATATTTACACATGTTAAAACGCGGTTATTCACCCTTCTATCACATCCCCACACTTCACCTTTGCTTGCCCTCAAGCAAACTGTCAAGGAATTATTCACCATCGTAACAATACCTCTAAACCCCTATACCGATGCAACAGTTTAAGTCCCATGTCATACCCGTCCCATAGACTAACACAATCGAGATTGACAGTCCGACAAGCAAGTGATGCAATTTATAAAACTTAAGACTCGTTTATTCAAAACTAACATGCTTAGGATTACAACACATGCTACACGCCTCTCACAATAAACTCTCGTCTCGGTTTAATATCTGAACTAGCGTGTAATGTGCTAGTGTGTGTAACACTCAAAACCAAACATGAAATCCTGTAATCATAAGCTTGTATAACAATCATTCCTCCACTGTATCGTATAACACGGCACATATCAAAAGGACTTTCGGTTTTGGGCTTAGGCTAAGGGTAGGAAATTTTTGGCTTATATTTTTTTTATGTGGCGAACAAACAAACGACCAAACCATGACAACTTTATTTGCAAACACATAACGACCAACACATTCGGGTTCCCAAGAACATAAACGATATTCACAACACTTCTATTTTTTCCTTTTTCTTTTTCTATATTTTTTTCTTTTCTCAGTTTTTTTTCTTTTTTTTTTCAATTATTCAAAACTCGTCGTTCACGGTCGATATCAAGACATTCACATTGGGTGGACAAACGAAAGGTAAATAGGCTCAACAGGGCTACTAAGGGTGATGGTTCGGTAAACATAAAACAAACAAACAAGTGGTGTAAGGGATATCCTAATGCCTTTATCATTTACATGCACGTATCAAACCACAGTCTCAGCATGCATCAAATCATACAAGTTCTAACACAGAATAACATGCGGCCTGCTCTCAACAAATGAAGTCATTATGTAAATCATTCTATCATTCTACAGGCTCAAAATTCTCACCAAAGAAGGGTAAAAAGGGTTGCCGACATGAAGCATATGCAATCTAAAACATGTTACCCTTAAATAGACATCTCTTTTCAATTCTTTTATCCATAAAACACTTGTCGGACCTACTCTCATGAAACTTAAAGGAATGACCATGACAAGGGACTATGTTAGTTTACTACCGGCAAGGAACCCATCAGTGATTGGAACGTAAGGTTTTCATATCCATTTAGTTCACTTAAGGCGATGAAATTCTTTAAAATTTTCAATTTTTTCAGTTTTCATCGTTTTCAATCACTTTCAACCTCTTTCAAGCTCTGTCCCAAACCTTTCCCTTCCCGGGTTTCCATATCCCCACACTTGGGCGACATTGTCCCCAATGTATAGTGCTTTTAAAACGAAACTCGGGAATACCAACTAACAAACCTCATGAGCGACCGTTCCTAACACAATTAGCAAAAACACATACCCTGAAACACTAAAGTTTAACACCTCCAAGAACACGAATAAAAATGCAATAATAAAAGTGGAACAGACTCCCCTGGTTTAAAGCGTAGAATCCTCATGCGTCATGTTCCACCACGACCGTATAGCGTTTCATTCGCGGCCGTGTCCAAAAAGTACTCAGGTCAATCTCTATAATTAGTGTGCAAATCATCCCCGTCCAAATGGAGATTGAGTATGGACGGTTCTGACTGAACTCTAATCCATGCATTGTCCACCACTGCAACAAGAACGTATTGGGACTTCACCGAACATCCCCACACTTGGACCATTGCATCCATGGAGATTAATAACCTGATTACCTGCAAAAGTTCTCACCCAAAAACAAAACAAAACAAATTTACATTACTCTACATCCTCGGGCTGCCTCCCGAGAGCGCTAAGTTTATAGGTCTTCAGCCAGACCGTACCTGATATACCCTCATGGTGGTTGAGTGGGATGCTTGCGTCCCATGGCCTCTATGTAGGTACCCCGCCAATGCTCTAGTAAGTCGTCCACTGTCTTCCACATTGGACCGAATAACTTTAACCTCCTTTTTGCATTATCAACTTCAGGCGGTTTCTTTTTCTTCTTCTTCCCTCGTGGCTTCCCTTTATCTGCTTTAAACTCCTCATGCGCCACACTTTCCTTTTTCCTTACTGCTTTGCTCCCTGCCACTTCCAACCTGTCAACCAAAAAACACTCATATTTTGTTTGAATCTCCTTTGCAGGAGAGACATTCTCATCACCATTTTCAACTTTTGAGCGTTCACCTGAAATAAAAGGATCAGTAGCATTTGAAAACACATTTAACCGTAATTCGCGATCACCAAACTTCATACTTACCGTTCCATCAACGCAGTTTATAATTGCATGAGCAGTCGCTAAGAACGGTCTACCCAGAATGACTGGAGGGTGTGTGTTCTTTGAACTTGTGGCACAATCAAGAACTAAGAAGTCAACTGGGTAGTAACACTCTTCTATTTTCACAATTACGTCCCTTACAATCCCCCTCGGACACATGGGAGTCTGATCAGCCAACACCACGGTGGTGTTGACTTTTTGTAGCGGACCAAAATCATATTGGTCATACAGACTCCCTGGTAGAATACTGACACACGCTCCAAGATCCAACAGTGCCCTTTTTATTTTAAATTCACCCACTTGTACGGAAATAATGGGTGCTCCTGGATCTTGGAGTTTGGGGGGAAGGGTACCCAATAAAATGGCATTCACGTTTGTAGTCAAATCAAGTTTTTTAGGAAACTTGTGAAGTCGTTTTTGGGTACTCAACTCTTTCAAACACTCCACATGATCGGGACTCTCTTTAATCGCATCAAGTAAGGGTAGATTAATTTTAGCTTGTTTAAAGCTTTCCCACCTTTCATCCCATGGTGGGTCCCGATCATGTTGAGAACCCGATTCAGTATTAACGTACTCCACCACCTCCTCAACTACTTGTGATGGTGGAGCTACCTCAACGCTACCAGTGTCAAAAGTTGGACGAACACTTACCGCATTGATGTGCACATTTCTTCCATTCTTTAAGCTAGATGACTGATGTGCTGGATTAACTGTGGTAGTGCTTGGCAACTTACCTGGATCTCTTCTCAGCTGAGCTAGATCTTCTGCTAGCTGCCCCAACTGTTTCTGCATTGCTTCCGAAGTTTTGTCTCTAACCTCATTATCCTTCTGAATATCCTTCATAAATGACATGATTGCATCTAGCTTCGAATTACTCGAGTCGCCTCCACCACCTGAAGAATTACCTTGCTGGTTGCCTTGATTCCTCCAACTCCCTTGATAATTGCTTTGATTTTGTTGTTGGTTGTTGGCTTGAGGCCCTTGATTGTATTGGCCTCGATTCTGGTAACCTCCTTGTTGGTAATTTCCTTGTTGATTCTGATACTGGTGACCTCCTTGGTTAGGTACCTGAAAATTGGGGTTCAACTGATTAGCAGAATTACCATAACTAAAATTGGGGTGGTTTCGCAAGCCTGGATGATATGTATTCGATTTCATATCATATTGCTTTCGTTCACCATAGATTTGATTCACTTCATCGGTCTGACCACCCAACACAGCACATTCTCCGACTTGATGCCCTAACTCTCCACATTCAGTGCACACTGAAAACGTATTGGTGGTTTTAACTTCACCCCCTTTTCCAAGGTTCATTTGAGCTAACTGACGCTCAAGCAACAAGTTTTGATGCCTCAGCTTCTCGACCCGTTCCTCAGCTTCATAATCAACCGACTTCGCTGAACTCGATCTTGCCCTCCTGCTAGATTGTGCCTGTCTCTTAGAAGTAGCACTCTGTCTCTCCAAGTATGCCCAATCTGCAGCCTCGGTGTTCGTGAGAAACGTACCATTGCTGATGGCGATAAGATCTCTTACATCATCTGGAAGTAGCCCATCATAGAATGCCTTGATCAATTCCCATGTCTGAATTTCATGATGCGGGCATTTCCTCAGCAACTCCTTAAACCTTGTGAACGCCTCATGGAACGGTTCCCCTGAATGCTGTTGGAAAGCTCTGATTGCGTCCCGAGCTTCACTGGTTCTGTTCATTGTGTAATACTCCTCCAAAAATACCTGTTGCATCTCTTGCCAAGTGTAGATACTCCCCGGAGGTAATGTTGCGAACCATTGGCGTGCCTTGTCTTTCAAGGTAAATTGAAACAACATTAGCTTCACCTCATCCTTTGTGAACCCTGACCCTCCAATAGTCTGGCAAATTGAATCAAAACTTGCAATGTGCAAGTATGGCTCTTCGGTCCTCTTTCCATAAAACTCTGGCAAATGGCCTAAGTATTGAGGCCTCACCTCGAAAGGTCGATTATTGTTCCCAACCGGTGTAACTATAGCTGATGAGTTGGGTACTACAACGGGTCGACAATGACCTTCAACGCCTTGAATTGGTGCCCCTTGAACGACTTGTGGGACGCCATCCACAAACTGTATTTGCTCACCCCTAAACCGATTATTAGCTCTTCCCGCATTAAACTGCGGGACTCCATTATGAACTTGATTTTGTGGAATCGGTTGCGGGATGTGATGTCTTTGATTGACCTGTTGTTGTACCGGGTGTCCTTGATTAACATTATACCCTTCGTCGTATCTGTAATCAGCATATCTCCTATCGTACTGGTTTTGATAATCATCATTTTCCCAACCGGATTCCCACGTGTGAACACTGCCTTCTCTTTGGTTGGGATCCTCATCATACCCGTGTTGATGTTGTGGTTGGTTAAGACGAATAATTTCCCTATGTCGGAGATTTAGATTTCCAGGTTGGTTTTGTGGGCCTAGGTTGAACTGTGGAAATGGTTGTGGTGGTGGTTGGTTCTGGTTTTGGTTATTAGGCTGGTTTTGGTTCTGGTTTTGATTTTGATTTTGGTTTTGAGGGATTGGTGGATCTGGAATGGGAGGGATTGGATCGTTTTGGGCTTGGTTTTGTGGCTCTTGATCAGCCATTTCGTGAGCTGCTTGTTCAAGATCTTGAGCAACTGTTGATGACTGAGCTTTAGCTTTCACTGCTGAACGTAGAAGAACGCGATTCTGTCGAGCAGTCTTTTCTATCTCTGAATCAAACAAAAGCGGTGATGATTTCTTGGAAAACCTGGTATGCATGCAACACGAGAATCACCTGCACACAGACAAACAAGAAACCAAGCGTAATACGGAACAAACAAATAAAAGACACACAAAAAGAAATATTTTTGGTTTTTCTAATTTTTAGGTTTTTTGAATTTTTTTTTTTAAAAAAAACAACTACCAACACTAAGCGCACCGATTCCCCGGCAACGGCGCCATTTTGATCGATGTCGAAAGGTCGGTCAAAAACAAGTTTAAAATTTGGTGCTAAGTACCTTTACTAGCAAGGGTAAGTAGGGTCGTCTCCACAGGGAATATGTGGTTAGTGTTGATTGTAGAAACCTAGATTAACTAAACTAAGAAAAACTATTGCTTTGATTGCGTTTTGAGATTTTTGATCGAGAATAATTAAGAAAGTTATCAATTTTAAAGAAAAGCAACCCCCTCCGGATTTCCGGTTCAATGATTCACCCAAACTTGTTTAATTAGATAGATACCAAAAGGTCTTGTTAACGGTTTAGTTTGATTGATAACCAAAGACAAGTTTTTAATAATAACCTATGCAATTTAATTACCAAATCATAAGTGCCAAGAATCCACCCAATAACCAAACTACTCACGATGCAAGAAAACCGAATGCGAATGGTAAAAGATGAATAATTGCAACACTCACAATTCTTTTAAACAAAACTAAACCACAAGTATTCTTCAAGTTATGAAAAACAATCCAAAGAACTAAATAAACAAGGTTTGAGTTTCACATACATGAACCATCCACCCGGAGGTGGTCACAAAAGAATCTAGCCACTCATAATCATGATTTGATCTTCTTGGTTGTCTTGGATGTTTGATTGCATGAAAGATTGATGAAAATTGAGGTTGGGAACTCCAAAATTCGTCCTTGGGAAGTGGAAAACGGCTAGGGTTAGTGTATATCTCGTTTTGGGGTTGAAGATATCTTAAAATAAAGTGAAATCCTTAATTTTCGCGTGACTATCTGCTGTCAGCGCAAGGTTGCGCCCCCCTGGCACAAGGTTGCGCCCCTGACTGACTTGCATCTGTATTGCGCCCAAACTGACACCAGGTTGCGCCAAACTGGTTCCTTCTTGCGCCAAGTACTGGTTTCTCACCATTTTTCGCATTTTTCAACTCCCAACTTGTGTGTAAGCTTCTAACCTTCATAAATCTTCCCAAAAACCTCCCGCTTAGCTTCAATATCCATCCATTAAGCTTTGGGTACCTACAAATAGAAACACACTCAAAGTAACTATGTTTTATGATAATAAACACTTAAAACCTTATATTTACACATGTTAAAACACGGTTATTCACCCTTCTATCAGTGTTCGAATAAACCCCTTATCAAGAAGGCCCTGTAGTTAGGCAATGAGTTCCTTCATTTCTGATGGAGCCAAATGACAGGGCTCCTTAGCAACACGTTTAGCTCCTGCCAGGAATAAATTTAGAATTCAACTTCCCGATCCGGTGACACGTCTGATAGATCATCAGCAAACACTTTGGGAAAATCCTGCACCCTTGGACGTCCTTAAGTTCAATAACATCCGGTTTAGCATTAAAAAAAGTATCACATTGTATATAGTGGTGGACCCATAATTTTTTTCCTCGGGGTGCGGAAATTTTTTAAAGATTTTAGACCCCTAGCTATATAAAAAAATCGGTTCATAGCGGGTCGGATCGGGTCGGGTCGGGTCATGTAAAACAAGTAAACACAAACAAACAAAGTTTCATAGCGGGTCGAATCAGATCGGGTCGGGTCCATTTCAATTTTGAAACAATCAAACCCTAGTTCCTAACTTCCTATCACATTAAGAAACAAAAAGCATCAACATTCAAATCATCCCTACTTCTATTTCTCTTAATAAAAGAACTAAAAAACTTATCTAAAACATACATTGTTCTTTAATTAGAAGAATCCGACGAAAAAAGTGGCTCAACCTCTTTCCTCTTGAGAAATCGCGACATAACTTCCCTACTCATTGATCTTTCCTAATCCTATCACATACAAAATAAACAAGGATTTCGAGTGTTCAACCATAGCACATGTTCCTTAATTTTCAATTTAAAATTTTGAATTTCAAGCCTAGTATTGTTATTTACCAACCAACAATCATATAATCAATAAAACCACCAACGATTTGGGTTTTATTTTATTAGGTGGACTGATTTTCTTTAACAAAACTAGTAGTTGGAATGGGGCTTGAATGGGTATTAAGTTATTGTGCTTGATGGATTGAATCTAAGTTTTATTAAAGGGGTTAGTGGGATAACTTGTTTTTATATTTTGATCGGGTTTCAATCTGTGTTCACAATTTTTTTATACAAATTCCTAACATTTTTTTCTAAGGGGTGCGGACGAAAATTTCCAAGGGATGCGGTCGGGATTTTTAATGAAAAATACCACTGATTTTTTTTTCAAGGGGTGCGACCGCCCACCCACCCTAGGTCCGCCGTATAAGCCTTCATACCTCAATCATAGATATAACCCTAAGCACCAAGGAACTTGTATAACCACGTACGGTTACCTGATTTCTATTAGGAGACTTGAGACCCCCCATTGAAGACACTCATCGACCTTCCCCTTAGTATACATATTTGTTCCGTAAAAAACCCCGCGTCCCCCTCCGTTCGTAATCATCTCCTTTTATTCCGGTTTTCTGTCTAATAGCCACTACATTGTCTAAACAACCAAACTAAAATGGTATGGGCCTACCACTAACCCAATCTTCCTTTTGTTCCCTGAACACACATCCGACAGTCACCCCCTCAATCCAGCAACCACCGCCTCTTTCTAGTGTCAACAAAAGTGCCTTCAATTAAGAAGTTCCAAATTTGAAACAAGGAACTCATATACATTAATAGTTTAAGAAAAAAGAAGTTATAGACACATTTGGAACTGAAAAATAATCCATTATAGAAGCAATGGAAATCATGAGCGGAAATAAAAAAGTAATTTAAATGTTACTTAATCCATATACAATCCATTGTAGGTGACTAGATCAACAGTTGTAGGAACCATCACACAAACGTATCTCCTACAATACCACACAAAAATCAAATCCAAAATTTGAAACCTTAACATTCAAACAATAAGCTCAAAACAACCATGTTGAACTTAGTCCATCCAGTTGAAACGGTTAATCGTTTACGAAAAAAGCCAACATGGTGTTGCGAAGATAAATTAAACACTAACGTGTGGTTATTAAAATAGATTTCAAATAATATAAATGATAATAATAATAATTTTATTATTATGTTATTTGATTGATAATTAAAGGAATTTATGTGATTTGGACTTTGATAGAGTCAATGAGTCACAAATTAAATATGGTTTGCTACTTTGCTTTGCAACATAATGTATGGGCTGCTATCTAATATTAAGTGGGCTTACAAATTCGCTCGACCACAAGTGTGAGAGGAAGTCACAAGAGTTTAGCAAGGGAAATTCTAAGTTGGCATGATTTATATGGGTTGGAAAGAAGTAGGTTGATTAGTACGTTCACAATTTTTTTCTGATGCTTACTTTTTATTGTGACTTATGCTTTTTATTGGTTTTAATTAATTTACCCATTATATTCAATTTTCAATCGGGTTTGTTCTTTATTATAGGATGAGAATTGGCTACAAAGGCTATTTTTCCTACAAAGTGTAAAATATCATAAAACATCATAATGTCAACCATGCATAAAACACACTCAAAACCCACAAATAACAAAGTAAAGATTACTAAAACACCATATTTGTGGGTTTTGTGTTGTGTTTTTGATGATAAGGCTTTGATTATCGAATGACTAACATTAGTATGTTTTATGTTGATTATCGTGTTGTGTTTTATACTCATAGTTCTACGATGGTGTGTTTGGAGTTTTTATGTACTGTTAGGGTTTGGATATTGTGTTTTAGTGATCTTCACTCTGTTATTTGTGGGTTTTGAGTGTGTTTTATGGCTGAAATTGTTCGTGCATATGTCTGTCGACTTCGTCTTGTATCGAGTCTTGTAATAGGTTTCATAGATCAAGTCACGTAGTACAAAAGAAACAGGAAACGAAGCTGAAACAGCAAGTTCATGCGAAGTGACCAGTTCGTACGAACTGGACATGTCTGTTTCATGCGAAGTGGCAGTTTCATGGGAAGTGGCCACTTCCCACGAACTGGTCAGTGGCAGTTTCGTGGGGACGGGGAATCCTATAAATAGGTGACTTGAGATTTCATTTGTAACTTTTGGAATTCCGTTAGCGAAGCTCTGCCGAGGTGTCATACAGTTTGTAATCGTGTCAAATCAATACAGAAGACATTTAAACTACTTCTTAGTGCATATCAAGTTGATTCAACATCAAAACGTCTGTTTCCGCCTTTTGTTTTGATAAAAAAACTCTTCTGATCGACTCATTTGGTCGTGTCAACGATCCTACAAGTGGTATCAGAGCTCAGGAGGAAGAGTTCTTACCATTTTCAGCTTGATTTCATCTAAAATTCTGATTTCTATTCACTTTCTTCACAATTTTTCAAATTTAATTGAGTTTTTACGGTTAAAATGGCTTGATTTTCTCAAATAGCAAGCAAAACACTGTTTTAGCAAATCCTTGAAAGAATCAGACCTAAAATCAAACTAAAACTTGATCAATTTTGCAAAAATCAATCGATAACATGTTCAGTTCATTCGAGATAGCTCAGTTTGTGTGAGTTATCATTCCAATTCGCACGTAGTGGGACTCCAGTTCGCACCAGATCATCCAGTTCGCTTGGTTTGGATCAATTCGCTTGAAAATATCCCAGTTCGTGTGAGTCAGTTCGCACGAAGTGTTCGAGCAGTTCAGTTCGCTTGAAACAGGGTCCAGGTCGCGTGAAAGTAGGGTTCAGTCCGCACGAAGTGGGTTAAAAGGATCCAGTTCGTTTAAACCTTGTCAGTTCGCACAGAGTATCAGTTCGTTTAAAACACCTGTTCGTTTGTAATTGTAAATCAGTTCGCATCAGATTATTTGAAGATTAACTATTTCATTTGAAATTTGTGTATTTGAGAGTCTTTAGAACTGAATCATGGAAACCGAATTCTACAATGCGTTTGCTACTGCCCCGGGTACTCCTGTTACCGTTGCTCAGAGCGTGAACATGGAAAATGAAACAGGAATGTTGCAGAAACCTCCGAAATTGATGTGCACTGAAGAATATTACAGTTGGCAAGAGCACTTTGAAAATTGGGTTCAAGCAAATCATCTAAGATTTTGGGAATGTATTGAGAAAACGTACGTTCGTCCTCGAAATAACATGGGAGTTGTAAAGACTATTTCTGAATTTACGGACAAAGAGAGAGATATTTACAAAGCAGAAAAGATGATGAGCAACTTACTTCAACAAGCTCTGAAAGAAGACATTTTCATACTACTTCAACATGATGATAATGCATATTCGATTTGGATAGCACTTCGTACAAAATTCGAAGGAAGTACGGAAATGATCAAGAATAAGAAGTCTCTGTTAAAGAAAGAATTTGATTTGTTCTCAAGTTTGCCGGGTGAAACTACAAATGTTCTTATTAAGAGATACTGTCATTTAGTGCGTTCAATGACCCGTTTGGATATCAAAAAGGATCGTGAGGAATGGGTTGAAAAATTAGCCGATGCTTTACCTCAAAAAGAATGAGGTACATATCTTATGATCTTGAAGAATACCGGAGAGTGCGATGGTTTGACAATTTCTCAATTCATGAAAAACTTGAAGGACAAGATCTTGAAAAACAGAAGATTGCTAGAATGAACAATTCAAGTGGTCAACAAAACATCAAGATGTATTACAAAGGGAATGTTCAGAATGTTGAAGCAAGTCAGAAGATCCAAACCGCTTTCAGCGCAGAGAACTCATCCGGATCACTCAATCAAAGTTCAATCAACATCAGTGGATTTTCTTCATATCCGTGTGTTAATCCAAGTGTTCAAAGTTCAAACAATGGTAATGGTCACGTGTTATAATATACAGATAGAAATAGAGAAGGGAAGGAAATTATATCTGATAAAGTTATCCCAGTGCTAAGGCGGTAGGGTGTGTCTTAGCGCCACCCTGCCTCCTAGACGACTATAGCGTTTCGGGGCGTCATCAGCCACCCCTCAACTGCCATGGAGGGGGAGCTATTCACCCTTCGCCAGCACGCTAAAGCCAGAAAATGACTTTGAAGGTGGGGTCCATTCTTTTCAACCAATCAAATCTCTTCTCTCTATTTAATTTTCTTTTGTTTAATAGGAGGCTTTAAACCATACCACGCAAGTTAAAGGGAGATGTTTTAAAAACTTTCTATGTGACATGGCATTAATGTGGCGGGATAAAGCCCCTAGGGGCTTTATACCACACCCTCTAGCCTAATGGAGGTAGGAAGGTTTACTATCTTGTAGGTTCCTACACTGGAGTTCTCAGGTTCGAATCCATCTTCAACCAAGCTTTGGCCATGTATAAAACTAGTTGAGATGCAGTTCAAAAAAAAAAAAAAAGAAAGTTATTTTTTATAACGACAAATTTGGATCACTGACAGACCACTGGAGTATTATTGTGCCACCAGCGCAACCACCCGATCATATCCATCTCCAATAGGCATAATGTCTATATACCATTTCAGGAGGAAACCCAATAAATAGGGGAAAATCCCACTTGTGTGAATCTAACCGAGGACCTATTGGTCACAAAGCCTTATCCCACCACAAAGATGCCACTAAACTATAAGGCCATGAGGTGTACCTTAACATCTATTGTGTTAACGATGACATGGTATGTTAAAAGACATTGCAAACCACTCCCTTCTTGTGTTAAGGGGTGTTAAAGAGATTATATGTTAACATGTTAACATGATTTTAAGAGATTGTCTTAATTTGTTTTCCTTTTTTACACATAAACCATTAAAATTTTTTACACTCAAACCATTAAAAGAATAAAGTTAAGGGGTTAAACTATTTCCTTGATGTGATGTAAAGTGAAATGAAGAAAAGTAAGTGATGTGGCACCTAGGTGGTGTTAAAAATAGTTAAAGTATACCCCAAGGCCTAAAGCCATAAGCAAAAAGAAATTTTTTTTTTTGAAAGAGGGCTATTCATTCAAGACAAAAAGCCTTAGCAAGGTGCTACATGCAAAGTTACAGTACAGAAAGGAAAAGGAAAAAAAAAGAGAACAGAATATGGAAGAGAACTAAACAAAATTATTACATGAAACAATTGACTTTACCCCATTCCTTCCAATCCTGATCTGTTTTTCCAGCCCTTGCTTTCATCCATAAAAATGAGAGTGCCTTTACGTCTCCGACCGCCCTTGATACCTGTGTTGTTTTCTGATTAAAGATTAAATTGTTTCGAATCCGCCATAGGGTCCAACATGTTGCTGCCGTGACTAGATATATCGCCTTCCTTTTCTCTTCCGACGAACAATAAGACTCGATATATTCCAATAATCCGACCAAGCTAAGCAAATACCTCGGGAGAGGTAATTTTACCCATAAGGAGATCGCCGTCCATACTAATTGTGCATATTGACAGGAAATTAGTAAATGATCAACTGTTTCCGCATTCGAACCGCATAAGGCACATGTAATCGAAGGAATGTTTATATTCCTTATCACCAAAGCCTCCCTTGTCGGAATCCGATCCAGCACCGCCCTCCACAAAAAACAGTTTATTTTTTTCGGTATCCAGCTTAGCCATTTCAGAACTTGTGTTTCCGGAATGCTTTGAATACTATCCAACTCTGTACGTAATATATTAACTTTGAAGACTTCTCATGTTTCGTCTTGTCTCCATAACCATGCATCCGATTTCATCTCTATCTTGATACCTTCCAGTAGCTTAACACACTCATTCCAAGCTTCTGAAGTCTGTGATTGATTGACCAAAGACCCACCGTCCCATACCCACGAAAGTTGCCCATCCATAAAACAATAACGTTGTTTAACCATGCAGTACTTTTCTGTTTCCAAACTAAAAAGGTTGGGGAATCGTTCACGTAATCAAAGATTGCCTGCCCACTTGTCCAGCCAGAAAAAAGTTTTGTTACCCCTTCCCAGTTGCACTTCGATCCTATTCTGAACATCTGACAAATTGAGATTCGGTCCCTTTCCTAAATTCACAATGTTTTTCCACACACCTGTAATCGAACTCCTCAATGGAATGGAAGAGTAACTTCGTCTCCTACCATGTATTGCCTTAATAACTTTCGTCCAGAGGTGTGATGTTTCGTTCCTAAATTTCACGATCCATATCACCATCATAGCCTTATTCATTGATGCTAGGCTGCCAATACCCAAACCCCCATGTTCTTTAGGTGCTACAACTTTGAACCAAGGTACCTAACTCATCTTATTCTTATCTAGACAACCTCCCCAAAGAAACTTATGCCTTACTTTCTCAAGATATTTGATAACATGTAACGGTGCATTAAAAAAGATAAGTAGTAAGTTGGGAGGTTACCTAAGACCGCCTTTACAAGTGTCATTCTTCCGCCAAATGATAGTGTTTGTGCCTTCCATAAAAAGAGTTTACTTTCAAATCTATCGATGACGGGCTTCCAATTTTTTACCAAACCCATGTTGGAACCCACCGGTAAGTCTAGATATGTAAATGGTATGGAGCCTGTTTCACAACCAAGTATTGAAGCCATATTCAAGACATCCTCATTTCCCACCCCCACACCAAACACTTTACTTTTAACAAAGTTAACTTTTAGTCCCGAGGATAAATCAAAGCATCTTAGGAGCCTTGCAAGGTTGTAGAAATTTGGTTCCGACCATTCACCTACAAACAGTACATCATCCGCATAGAGTAGGTGTGAAACGGTTGGACCCCCACCCGGTGTTGAAATTCCTTTGAAGATACCCTCGTTCACCGCACAATCCGTGGCAATATGTAGAGCCTCCATCGCCAGGATGAAAAGAAGTGGAGATAACGGGTCAACTTGTCGACCCCCCCTGTGAATATCAAATTCGAAGGTTGGTGACCCGTTAACTAGAACCGATGTTCTAGCCGTCTTTAGTATTCACGTCACCCATTTCCTCCATAGAGCCGGGAAGCCCATTTGCGCTAAGACCGACTCCAAGAACTCCCAGCTTAGAGAGTCAAAAGCTTTCTCGAAGTCGACCTTAAAGAGCATCATCTTCCTCTTACTACTTTTTGCCCATGAAATAAGCTCGTTGGTAATTAAAGGACCTTCAAGAATGCTTCGTCCTTCGATGTAAGCCGTCTGTAAATCACTAACTAATGAGCCAATAACCATCTTGAGCCTATTAGCTAGGATTTTAGTTACCACTTTTGATATACACCCAATCAAGTTGATCGGCCAAAAATCATTGATTGTCTATGGATTATTTATTTTAGGAATGAGAGAGATGAAACTCGAGTTGCAGGCCCGGTTGAGTTTTCCATGTACATAGAAGTAATCAAGTGCTAGCCCGAAATCTTTTTCAAATATGTCCCAAAAGTCTTTTAGGAACATGAATGTAAAACCATCCGGACCCGGTGTTTTATCACCACCACAACTCCAGACTGCCTCCTTTATTTCCTCTTTTGAAAATCTCTTTACCAACATGGCTGATTGATTCGAAGTTAGTACTTTGAACCCAGTATTGACGAACATAGGTCTCTCATGCTCCTGTTCCAAAAAAATCGATTCATAATGCTTGTAGATTTTCTCCTTAAGTTCCTCCGGTTGCGATATCCAAACGTCCTCAAAGATTTTAGTAATATACTAATTCATTTATAACTAATCTTTTAAATTTTTCTATCTTCAATTAATTAGTCAACTAAGTATTAATTATCCTACCTATAATCTACAAAATCTAAACATATCAAAAATTTTCTTACATATACCCTACACGTTATAAAATTTTATCCTACACACGTCAAAACTTATCTTACACACTTCGAAATATTTATCCTACAAATCTCAAAATATATCCTAAACATCTCATAATTCATCTTACACATATTATAATTTATTCAACACTTTAAATTAAGTTGTTTTTTTAATTTCAAAAAAGTATATATTTTGAAAAGGAGCTATACTTTAAATTTTCTTTTGAGTTAAATGCTTGGTTGGTCCTTGTAGTTTGCAAAAATTCCATACTTGATCCTAGTGGTTTATTAATTACACGCGTGGTCCCAAAAGTTGTCAAAAATAAACTCGGTTGGTCCCTAACGTAACATCTGTTAAATTTCTCAGTTAACTATGTGTAAAATGACTACATTACCCTTGAACAGTTAAAAGAAATAAAAAATATACAAAGAAACTGCAACTAGTTCCATCTTCTTCAATCTCTCTCTCTAACAAACTCTAACACCACCACCTCCTCCACCTGCAACTGAACCTGCATTGTATTCTCCCAAACCCTAATTGCGTTCTCCCAAACCCTAATTGCAGATCCAGGAATCTTGTTTCCTTTTATCTGAAAGTTTTTTTAGACAACCACTACCTCCACCGTCCCAGTCACTTCAACCTCCACCACCACCAAACCACGACCTTCTAGATCTGAAAATTGTTGACAACCAGACAAATATGAAGAATATAATGCGATGATGAAGCTGAATTGTCAAAAAAAAATTGTTGTAATAATCGAATTGGATTTAAATTCCAAAGGTCTTCGGTGAAGGTGATCATGATTAGTTTGAATTTTGTGCACCACTTTCAAAGTAAATCAATAATGGAGCTGACTTGAATTTCGATTTTTAATAAATCACTTACTTGACTTAACCACCACGGTTTTAATAAATCACCGATTTCCGTTGACATTAAAGCTCATATCCGATACCTATACAAGCGGATTCAAGACTTATAGACACCGTTAATCATGCTATTAAACTAGCTGTCGACGATGTGAAAGTCAGACGCCGACGACGACTGCTGTTCAAGCACCGTTCAAAAAAAAACTCTTTATGTTTTGTGCTTTCTTAAAGGTGGGGCTCAATGAAAACTCACCGGCATTTATGGCGGGTGATGGTTCAATTTCCGGTGACTTAGTATGGCCGGAGATGGTGACTAGAGCTGGAGTCGGAGACGGTGGCCTGAGTTGGGGACTCTTATGAAAGAGATGGGTTTGACTCTTAATATGTTAATTAGTAATTAATATTTATTAATAATAAGGGTAAAATGGACATTTTATATGAACTTAACTAGAAATTTTAACAAGGTTAGTTACTAAGGATCATACATGTTATGAATATGCAAACATTGGGCCACTCGTGTAACATTTTTCAAACCATTAGGATCAAGTGTGTAATTATTAAACCATCGGGACCAAATCTGCAATATTTACAAACCATAGGGACCAACCAAGCATTTAACTCTTTTCTTTTCATTTGAACTATTTAGTATACAGATATGCCCGGTGCTTAGTGGCATCTTAGAGTGCGATAAGACTTTAGGGTTAATATGTCATGGTTCGATTCCCAAAAAAAGGTTTTTCCTATATTTGTTGGGTTACTTCTAAATTGGTGTATAGACATTTACCTAATGGAGATGAATATGATCTAGTAGTGAAGCTGGATATAATCGGATGATTACGCTGGCATGTAATGGTCCCTGGGCTTTGGTCACTTTTGTTACCTTTAGTTTAAAACTCAAATCTTTTGAATCTGTATCCCTGTGGTTTCAATTTTATTACCGTTTTCATTGAAAAGTAAAATCTGATCCGATTTTTCAATTAAAATTCATTTTTTTTGTCTTTTTCCTCTCTTTAATAAACGGCAAAATTGTCAGATTTTTTTAATATGTTGAAATAAAACGTTAAAAAAAAAAAATACTATTTTGCACTTTATTAAAAGGGAGAAAAAAAATTAAAAAAAAAAATTGAATAATAGCTGAAATCTAACCAGATTTTGAGTTTGAATGAAAATAGCAACGAAAGTGAAACCAAAAGAATACAGATTTAAAAGGTTTGAATTTTGATTTAAAATGAAAAAAGCGACGAAATCTCATGCATCATTTACTTAATATAATAAAGAGTTAATTACTGTTTTTGTCACTGTGGTTTGCCAAAAATCACTATTTCAGTCCATTAGTTTAAAAATTGCGATTTCAGTCTATGTGGTTTCACTTTCTTAACCATTTTAGTCCACCTCCGTTGACCCCATCCATTTATTCTTTTAAGTACACGTGAATTGACCATAATGCCCTTATTAATAAAAAACAAAAAGATATCTAAATGAGTTAGTTATTATTTTCGTACCTATGGTTTATCAAAAATCACTATTTCAGTCCATTAGTTTAAAAATTGCGATTTCAGTCCCTGTGGTTTCACTTTCGTCTTATAGTTCATATTTAATGTGCGTATCAGATTGCAGACTGGTTTATAACGAACGCTTATGCACGCCTATGAAAACTAATGGTTGAAATGTACAAAGAAGAGCTCGATGTTGAAGAGGTGAACTGTGAATCTTCACCGGAACAGGCTGCAAATTTTTCATTTTGGTTTGGCTCGATCCACTTTAGATGAAGAAGGCCAAGAATGCGATCTTGAACCAACGCTGCGTAGCGTGCGCGGGGGCATAAACCTAGTATGGACTTAAATTGGATTGTAGGGTTCGACCCACCATGGCTTCACTAGAAGTAGAAGTCTAGCACTATTTTTACATATATGGTTCCAAAATTTTAATTTTAGATTTCAGAATGAGAAAATGTTCAGGTAAGCACTATTTTTCAAAGTTATTATGTTAATTGATGCTTCTAGGAAGATACTAATTGGGGTGGGGTAATGGGTCGTCAGACATTAAGAGGGTGGGGTTGTGATGTCGGAGAAGATGACTTGAAACTTTTGCCGGAAATGAGAACAGAGATGGAGTGGGGTGGGGTAGCGTGGGGTTGTATTTTAACAAGTGGGTCCTAGAATACAATCTTTTAAATTTCCATGGTTTTTTATTTAATTAACACAAGGGTAATTTAGGTATTTCATTAAAAAAGTTAACGGTAAAATAAACGGTGTTGGGAGACTGGACTGAAATGGTTACGAAGTTGAAACCACGGGGACTGAAATAGTGATTTTTAACAAACCACATGAATGAAAACAGTAATTAACTCATTTAGATATCTTTTTGTTTTAATAAGGGCATTATGGTCAATTCACATGTAGTTAACAGAATAAATGAATGGGGTTAACGGAGGCAGACTGAAATGGTTATGAAAGTGAAACTAAAAGGACTGAAATCGTAATTTTTAAACGAATGTAAGTTTACTTAATAAATAATAAAAGTAACAAGAAACTTATTAAAATATTACCTATTTTGGCAGTTTACTTAATATAATAATATAATAATAAAAGTAACAACACAATTTTTTAAGGGCAAATTTGGATCATTAACGGACCGCTGGAGTATTATCGTGCAACCAGATAAACCACCCGTTCATATCCATCTTCACTAGGTATAGTGTCACACCAATTCAGGAGGAAACCCAATAAACATGGAAAAACCCCCCTTATGGTAATCGAACACAAAACCTATTGGTGTTAAAGTTTTATCCCACCACATAAATGCCACTAGGCTATAAAGCCATGACTAAGTAACAACAAACTTATTAAAATATTATATCTATGCAGTAGTGTAGCATTTATCACATCACTATCTTTCATTGCAAACATTTAATCTATCGCAGTCAGTTAAACCGACAAAGCCCACAGATTTCAACACCTATTTCAAGTTCCATCAACATCTGTCGTCATATGTCTCTCTCTCCTCAAACCGCCGGCACATTCTCTCTCTAAACTCACCAATTTCCTCCCTCAAGATCCAACTTTGACATGCCAACCACCCAACACCACCACCATGCCACCGTTAACCACCGTTTACCACCCAAACAAAACCCTAAACTCTTATCAATACTCCTCAAACTCATCATCATGTTCCTTATTCTCTCAATCTTTCTAATCTTTCTGGGCCTTGCTGCAATTATTCTACTCAACCTCCTCATCGCCGGCTCCATCGCCAACCGCCGCAGGAGCCGCCGCCACAACGCCGGCATGCAGAACAATCTTCCCATGTTCCGATACTCCGCCGCAACTACCTCGGATGATTGTTCGATTTGCTTGGAGTGTTTCAAAGAAGGAGAGTTTTGTCGTGCGCTTCCGGTTTGTGACCATTTGTTTCATGCAAAGTGTGTGGATTTGTGGCTAGTGAAAGTGTTGAATTGCCCGGTTTGTCGGGCACCGGTTCGGGTGGATGGTGATTGGCGGTCCGGTTCGGTTGTTGATGATGAGTCTAAATTCTTGTGGGCAGTTGATGTAGGTAGGCAGGTAGTGTGGTAAACTGTTAGATTTGGAGTTCGGTTCTTGATGATGTTAAATGGTTTTATATTTCAAGTTTGGTTTGTATAGTAAATTAGTAATTTTGCCTTTTAATTTTAGTTGAGAGAATATAGCTTGTCCTGGTTATTTCTTGATTTGGATCTTGTTGGAGATAATTATAGTGTTAAAGAGGTGTGGTTAAGGAAATAGCCACGTTAGTGTCACATATGTGGCCTCAGTTGGTACCGTCCGGTACCGAAAGAACCGGTACCGAAATGTTAAAAGTTGGGTACCGAAAAGGTATCCGGTTCAGTAAATTCGGTACCTGTACCGGTTCGATACCGATACCGGGTCCATTTTGCTCATCCCTAGCACTTTCCATTGCCACTTCATTAAATAAATTAAACTATTTTTTAAAAAAAATTAAATAAATTAAACTTAAATAACGAATTATACCACCTCCCATCCAACTTTCAACTCATTTTCCCCACATTATCCCTTGGCATACCAAATTAACTAAATCCTAACCTATTTAATTATTTGGCTGATGTACCACTTGTTAAGTGACGTGACATCCGGCGTGTCATTTTTTATGATATGGTTCTTGTTTAGTGACGTGTTACTTGATCTAGCTAACTGTTCAATTAGTTTGAGAGTAATAGAGTAAAATATGTTAAAAGTTGGAAGTGGCGTAGAAAGGTCATTTTTTAACGATTTGCAAATCAAAACACCACATAAATATAAGGGAAAATTACAAAAGTAACCATTGAGCAATACTATTTTCAAATTTAGCAACTTCATGGGTCCTTGGAGCGGCACATCGTGCACAAGATGAGTCTTTCAAGTACGTGATACGTCTTTGAATGAAATCCAATAAAAATGGACACATGGACACCACGACTTTCAAAACACCATGACTTTCAAAGGGGCATGGGATGCGACTCGAAGGTATGGGATGCGTCCAGTGGCGGATATACGAACTTTTTTCACTGCTTTCTTTTGGTATATTCTCACTAATTCTTACTATCTTTTTGCAAATCATATGAGGTTCTCACCTCATTATAGTAATTCTCTAGACTAATTGTGCTTCGATGCTTTGACCAGATGGCATGCTCAAGTTTATGTTCTAAATAAATTAAAATTAAGGCTTTTGTTCCTAACATATTTATGGAACAAAATCCTTTGCACAAGCAGGCTTTTTTTTGATCTCCATCCTCTCCTTGTACTAAGCCACGTGTTTCTCAGAATCTGTAGTCCCACCGCAAAGCTTCATATTTGGAATTTGGAATCTCTTTAAGATCTCTGCACTGCATATGGGAGGAGCAAACGAAGAGATCCTGTGGCTTTCTGGTGATACTTACGGTATAGGTTGTACCACTCCTGGCACACTAGATATCATATCCTTTTACTTCTTCAGTTCTCTTGACAACTTAGGATTAACACCTGAACCCTTCACAAAATTAGTAGTGTCTAATGAATTATTACTAACAAGGTTACCAGTGTTAGGATTATGGAATAAGGATCCTGGTGTGACACCTAGATATCTGCTTGTTGTGACCCTGACGGAAGAAGTTCAACCAACTGTTGCTTATCCTGATATACCGAAGCTCAGGATCATGGACTGCAAAGGCGTCGTCACCTATACTGGGTCCTTGGAGCTCTTCAATTCCCTAAGCTCTTTGAATAGTAGTTGGTTGGTCTCCTGTTGCTGCTTCATCTGATCCTTTACCGTAGCAAACAGCAACAACATCTCATCATTAGAAGCAAACATGGGTAGCGTAGTAGATTTCCCAGATCCTGAAAAAGTGTTTCCCACAACAGTGGTTTTCCTCTAGTTTGCTGGAGGAGGAAGATGGTTGCTGGTTCCAAAGGTCGCAACAGTAATAGAGGATGAAGTTGATGGTGATTTGTGCTGAGAAGCCATTTTCGAGAATAACTTTGAAAAAATTTGGTTTAATAGAATTTTCAAGAGAAATTTTACGATGAAAAGCACCAATTGCCCCATGGTGGGCGTCAGATTGTTTCGATAAAAAATTAACATGATGAACTTAACAACTAAAATGAGAAAGTGTGGTGAGGTGCTTGTAGAATTACCGGGTTTGATATTTAGGATCCTAAGTGTAGAAAACAGTTTTTTAGGTAAAAAGAGGTAAAGTGTAATGTGATCAGGATGAATGCAATGAATAAGTAACAACACAAGAGATTTATCACGGGGAAAAAGCCCTTGATCTTCTTCTTGAAGATGATCTTCGGCACAAAAAAACCCAAGGAGCTGGAAACTACACAAATCATCTTCATATAACAATGTAAAAACTACTGTGTGTTACAATGGTGTTTGTAGTGATATGAGTGAGTAGAGTGTGTAAGTTGTGTCTAACTCCATTAGATCGGGCCTATATATAATACAAAGTAAAAAATGAATCCTAACTAAGCTTCTGAAATTCTCGGGATCCTGTGAAGACCAAGCAAGTGACCGTTGTAGTTTTTGTTGGACTCTATATGCTCAAGACACATATTAAATTGATGTGGCTAGTACGTTATGATCCAAGTCGAGTCATACCCAAATACAAGCTAGACAAACACTTATACTATTTATTTGTGATATGATCAAACAAATAAATATTAACACTTACAATATTTAGAAATTGGTGTTCTAAATAATTACACTTGAGAAACCAATAAATATATGGATAATTTATTTTGAGAGAACATTTTATTTGGTTATTTAATGGGTTAAATAATATTTTAAAAAGGTTGTATAAAGTCTTGCATTTATGTGGTGTTATATTTATAAAAGTTATAAATATATAAACCAAGACTTGAATTTTATAAAAGAAATCTGATTTTTTTTATAAAATAAAGAAGTGGGCCCCCCTTTTGTCTTACCAAGATAAGATCTTGGTCCAATCACAATTCATGCTTTTGCATGTGTTAGAGAGGATTTGATTGGATGGTCTTTCGAAGACCATTTTGGTCCAATGAACTCTCATGCACTTGCATGTGGAAGAAGCTTGGTGATTGGCCCAAAAGAAGGTGCACATCTCTCATGGTTATAAAAGGAATTGGATGACCAAATGAAGAAGGTGAACTAGTAATTTTACTCTAAAATTTCGGCCACCATAGGGAATTTTCTCAAATGTTCGGGTCTTGACCATTAGTGTTAAAATCCTAGCTAATCTCGTGGTGTTTGTTGGAAGCTTGGGGTATACAAGCTTGAGGTCTTCTACTCTTGAGGACAACCATTTCAAGAATCATCATCCGTTTCATCATCCTATTACTCCAAGAAGGTAGTATTCTAAACACCCTATGGTTGTGTTTGATAGTATGCATGTTCATATATGGATCCGGGTTTTGGGATTTTGCTTATAAATGGAATTTATATCTTAAAAGGAAACATGTTTTAAATATTATTTCCGCTGCGTTTTTATTTCATATGGATGAAATTACTTTGATAAACATATTAAAATCCCATCAATGGCATCTAGAGGCGCTTATATGAGTGCATGTTTCAATAAGATTAAAATTTCAGGTTTTGGGTTTGAATAAAACCCTATGGCCGAAAATTTTAATATGGTTATCCCTTTGTTTTTCAAGATTATTTTCTTACATGCATAAGAGAATCTTGAAAAATTATTTCATATGGATGATTTGTTTGTTTGGGCAAAACTTACCTTTTCGGTTTTTTGAACATTAGCCGAAAATGTTTATAAAAGGGAACCATTTTTTTATATGTTTCTTGAAATTAATATATATATATATATATATATATATATATTTGGATATATATTTTGGTGCATATGACCTAGCCATGACCTTGTGTTGAATGATTGCGTTGTGATTTATTTTATTTATTATTTCAATGGGTTGTAATAATTATTATTTTGTTTCTTCCATTAGAAGATATGTAATTTATTTATTTTCATTTGGTATGTAAAATAAATAGATTAGGTGCATTTTATTTTACTAGAAAAAATGTATTAGGATATATTTTGTAAAAGAAGATGCACACAAAAATGCGGTTTTGGTTTGGACCACAATATTCGGTCCAAAGAACTTCATCGTTCTCAACGGGATTTTAACCCGATAACCAAAACTCATTTTTTTTGAAGTCCAAAGGAGTTTGGAGCTGAAAATTAAAGACTTTTGGAAGCTCAAAGAAGGTGGAGAAATCACAACACAAGAAGGAGACTTGAAGCATTTGGATGGGGGATCAAGTGGGAGTTAATCGACATATTATTTGTGTCAATTTTCACCCCTTAGGAAGGACCTTTTGGCACACTTGTTTCAGCTAACAAGTGTTGTCAAAATAGTTGGCTATGGTTATGCACCTATTGTTATGTAAAATATGCTTGTTTGGTTGCTTATTTTGTTGTTTTAGATGATATGACGATATGCATAACTTAACAAACTAATAATCAACAACAAGCGTAAAATTGGTTCTTAACAAAATTATTAAAATGGTTAATAAAGGTTTTATTAAAAATTAATGATTTTGTAATAAAATGGGTTTTATTAAAAAGAACCTTGAAAATTAGTTTTCACTAAAGTACCATTGATTTGAATGCATTCAAATGTATGGTACATAATATTTTCTAAACTAGAATTTTGAAATATTGAAAACCCTTTTATAAAACAAGTCAAACACCATCCTTTATACAACACTCGAAACACTTGGGAACTCTTATTGTGGGATAAAGGTCACCTAACCACATTTGAGGGAACTTGTATGTTCGAGGTGGGTTTACCATGTTTGTGGGATAAAGGTCACCTAACTACTTATGTGTATAAACTCACACGTGTGTATAAGTTGGACGACTTGATTTGGAAACCATGAACTTAGGGTCACCGAAGCATGGGGAAGAAAGGTGTTGATGGGATTAAACATGCCAACTAAACATAAAGATGTTTAATCGATCCCATATGGCTAGAAATTGCAAAGAGTTGCAATTATCAAACGTTAACTACCTTGTTAATTTAAATAGAGGGATAAAGGTCAGCTAACCAATATTTAAATATAACGTTGGATTCTAGATTTTAACTATTAATCGTCTTTAAGGCACAAAAGGGTATTAATGATTAAAATATAATAATATCGAAAATACTAAAATTGAACTTGTTAAATTTTGTAGATGGCCGCTAACAATGCAAACCCGACTAACCAAATCGTCCGAAACCTATCACTAAGAACCATCCTACAAAAGGATCGTCTCAACCATAACAACTTCATGGATTGGTTTCGAAACTTGAGAATCGTTCTCAAGCAAGAGAAGAGATATCCTATGTGTTGGACGATCCTATTCCCGATGAACCTAACGTGGAAGATGTGGAAGCCTACAATGATTAGGTTATGTATACCGAGGAATCCATGCAAGCCTCATGCCTCATGTTGGGAACTATGATTCCCGAAATTCAAAAGGATTTTGAACATCACGGGGCATACGACATGATTACCCAGTTAAAGGAGATGTCCTACAACAAGCAACGGTAGATCGCTTCGAAACTGTTCGGGCGCTTCATGCATGTCGAATGGAGGAAACCCAATCGGTATCATCTTATGTCCTTTAGATGAAAAGCCACATTGATCGCCTTGAAAGGCTAAATTGTCCCGTCTCTAAAGAGTTGGCTACGGATTTGATCCTCAACTCTTTAACAAAGAAATTTGAGAGCTTTGTAATGAATTACAACATGAATGGATGGGACAAGAGCATTGGTGAGCTTCATGCAATGCTCAAAACTGCCGAAGCAGGAATGGGCAAAAAGGCTTTACCCGTCCTAGCGATCAATGAAGGAGGCAACAAGAAGAGGCCCCACCCCGACTCTAAAGCAACCTATGCTAAAAGAAAGGGACACGTCAAGGGAAAGAGAAAAGGAAAAGCTAAAGCAAAACCCGCCAAACCAAAAGAGAAGAAGCAAAAGGTTGCTACGAGTGACCCATGTTTTGAATGTGGTGAGATAGGACATTGGAAGAGAAATTGTCCGACCTATTTCAAAGAGTTGAAAAACAAGAGGGATGCAGGGCAAACCTCAGGTACTATCTTTATGATACATGTTGAGCTTATTGTTATTTCTTCTTACACATGGGTACTAGATACCGGATGTGGAACTCATATTTGCAATTCGTTGCAGGGGTTCAAAAGAAATAAACATTACAAGAAGGGAGACGCTAGTCTCTTTATGGGCAACGGAGCAAAAGTTGAAGTCGAAGCTCAAGGAGACTACGTTTTAGAACTTCCAAGTGGTTTGGAAGTTATTTTGAAGAATGTTTTATATGCTCCTAGTTTGACTAGGAACATAATTT
This sequence comes from Helianthus annuus, assembly GCF_002127325.2. Taxonomy (NCBI): domain Eukaryota; kingdom Viridiplantae; phylum Streptophyta; class Magnoliopsida; order Asterales; family Asteraceae; genus Helianthus; species Helianthus annuus. The sequence continues at coordinate 42,791,054 of NC_035441.2, forward strand.
ATGTTTCCCTTTTGAGACAATGTGGTTTTAAATTTGAATTTGTTAACCAAGACATTTATGTTTCTATGAATGATGTGTTTTATTTTAAAACTATGTCTTTAAATGGCATTTATGAATTAGATCATGATAACGCATCATACGATAGCTCAATGTACCAAGTAACCAACAAGAAACTTAAAATGGATTTGAGTGATTCCTATCTTTGGCATTGTCGCCTTGGACATATAAGCAAGAATCGCATGCATACACTTCAGAAAAATGGTCTTTTAAATACAAATGAAGATAATTCATTTGATGTATGCGAATCTTGTTTACAAGGCAAAATGACCAAGACACCCTTTAGTGGAACTTTTGAAAGGGCAAAAGACTTACCAGGTATCATACATTCAGATGTATGTGGTCCTTTTAAGCCGATGACTAAGAATGGTGAAAGATACTTCGTTACCTTTATTGACGACTATAGTCATTATGGTTATGTGTATTTACTAAGGCACAAGGATGAAGCATTTGAAATGTTCAAAGACTTCAAAAGTGAAGTTGAAAATCAACTCAAGAAAACAATCAAAGTCCTTTGCACCGATAGAGGAGGTGAACACCTTAGTGGTTCTTTTCAAGATCATCTTAGGAGTTGTGGGATTATCTCACAACTTACTCCACCTGGACCACCACAACACAATGGTGTGTCCGAAAGGAGAAATTGAACTTTATTAGATATGGGTTCGATCTATGATGGCTAGAAGCACATTACCTCTATCGTTTTGGGGTTACACTTTGCTCTCTACGGTTCGTATACTAAATATGGCCCCAACCAAGAAAGTGGAAAAGACACCTTTTGAAATATGGAATGGAAACCCTCCATCATTATCCTTCTTAAGGGTTTGGGGTTGTGAAGCTTATGTTAAGCAATACAACCCAAATAAATTGGAAGTCCGATCCACTAAGTGTATCTTTATAGGATATCCTAAAGATGATATAGGATATTATTTCTACGATCCAACCGAGCAAAAGGTATTTGTTGCTCGAAAGGGTAAGTTCTTGGAAGCTAAGTTCCTTATGGAAGGAACTAGTGATAGAACAGTGGAACTTGAGGAGGATCAAGAACCACAAGACGATACACGTTTGGTTGATACTAGCACTCAACAAGAGGTTGTTGAAAATGATCAAGAGGTTGATCAAAACACACAAAATGCTCACAGATCTGGTAGAATTAGTAATCCGCCTGAAAGATATGAATTTTTCATGGATGGATGCTACATGGTAGATTCTGTGACAACCCTCACCAAACCAGGTATCCGTACGACTTAATTAATATTTAATTACTGCTTAATTACTGTGCTTGCTTACAACTGTGATTGAACTGCTTACTAATTTCTGATACATATATACTCATGCATCACATTTTATACTGTCACTCTATTATTTTTACACAAACATCAGTGACAACCTCTTTGCACAAATAGCACAGTGAGCACACTATACGGGATACCCATTAAACATGCTGATATAACCAGCATCAGTCAGACATTGCCTCTAAGGCCTGTGTGAGCCAGAGATAGTTTACTACACCTGTAGAGAGTGTAGGGAAATGAGGGTTGTAGAACTGCGTCACTAAGTGAATATTTATAGTGACCGGATGTGCCTAAAACGTACCTCGAGTACAAAATCCAGCACTTTAAATAAAAATTCAGCATTTATCTAAACTAGTAAAGTGCAAAAAGTTGGAAAAATATTACTAGACACTTTCCATAGTGTCGGGAATAAATTGTGTCACTAAAGATAAAATTTATGACACTTTAAATAATTATTTAGCACTTTAACGGAGTAATATCCAACCGTACAACTGGACTTAACCCGGGACATAAAAATATTGTCATTGACATTGTCTTTCTTTTTCTGAGCCAGTTAGGGTCCCCGAATACCCTAACCCCCGTTACAATTTACTACACACTATTACACTAAATTAAATCCCTAACTAAATAAAATATTACTAAACTACCTAGTTACTTTCCAACGAAATATGTAACCCCCCATAACCGATTGCTTCCCATGAAGGGTGACACACTTGTCCTACTTTGTCTATTTTAATTTCATTGTTTAATATCTAGGAGACATGTTACATAATGGACAATAAGCTAATTGAGGTTATAAGTAAAATCCCATGAATAACCCTTCTCATACATTTCCACACTTCAAAAGAATTGCATTGCTTTTCCCCATTGTTGTCTACGTCCGAACTCCATAGCCCACCCACCAACATTTTCAAATTTCCATCTTGCATTTTATTTACACACAAAGGAGAAGGGTCACGCATAAGGAAGCCCGGTGATCACGGAATCGCAAGGACCTCACCTCAACGCTTTTAACCACTCGTTTTTCGACTAGTTTCTTCCCTAGCCTCGAGCTAGTAGTAAGTGACTCTAAACGCCTTTTTGTTCATATCTAAAGTGGTTAATAAGAATTTTGACGGTTGAAATTTATGAGCATGTAAGAACAAAATTTAAGTCTACTAAAATAATATAAACAAAGTGGTTAATAGATGAATATTGGTGAAAAACTAATAAAACTAGTTTTGTTATGATTATTTAGTGTTGTTTTATGCTAGTGTTAGTTCGGATCGTCATCTAACCCGACTAAGTCATGTTCATGGAACATGACCTAGTGTATGTTATAGTGTGAAAAGTGGTTAGATGAAGACCACTACTACTTATAACCATGAACTTGTGTAAAAACAATTTTTCTTACAAAATGGAGTTCTAAACTAGTAGATCTACGGAATTACAAGTGGTATTTTCAAAGGACCAAGTGTCAAAAGAAATCATATTTTTAGAAGCCGGATCTTTCATAAACTAAAGATGTTTTTTTTTTGAACACACAAGTGTGTAGGCACTTGTGTAACAAAAAGTTTTAATAAGGAATTACTTTTGAAATTTTGACAAGAAGATTGTAAGAACGCGTCTTCTTTAAAAGCAAGATTCTTAAGAAACCGATTTGATTTATAGAAAGATCTAGTAAAAAGAATGGAAAGTTACTACCTATTTTACGCAAACCACAAGTTCATGCATTTTTGCGATTTACATCTATTTTAACTAGTTTGATGGTTGAATATTGTTTATTGTTGACTGAGAAAATTGTTGTTTGAAATTATAAAAGAAAATGATACGCTTGAAAGCGTGGCCACCTCCAGTTACAGGGGAAACCCTGGCGAAATTTTTCTAAAAACCTAACACTTGGAAATATTTTCTCTTTACAAGTGTTAGAGATACATTTTCACTTGTTTTCACATATAAGTTTCGCCACGACTTTATTTACAAAATATCGGAGGTGAGATTTCACAAAATAAAACTTGGTAAATATATATAGTAAATATATTTTTCATAACGTCACTTGTTATGTGTTTATGATTATTTTGTGAAATATACAAATATTATTTTTAGGGTAAAAATAATATTACCAAATGTTAATGACTCCAAAATAATACGAACGTCTTTGCAATAATTATTTAAGTTACACCGGTAATTATTATTACCACTCGATCTTTAAAACGTAACTTACGCCATTTAAGGAGATATTTTTGAACGCGTATTTTGTTAAGGTATTACTTTGGGAAAATCATATGTATTAAAATATAATATTTTTGGGAAAAATATCTATCTTTTGGAATTAGAAATAAAATAAATATTAAGTGAGACTTAATAATATATTTCGAATTTTACGAACGCACATGTATTAAATCCCCCATCCTTGGGAAGGAAAATAATTACCAAGTATCTACAAAATGAAAACACGAAATAGTTGTCTAACTATTTCCCCAAAAACTTAAACCTTAAGCTAAGGCACGGCCGTCCGTCTAATAGAGTTAGTACGTGTAGGCCGTCTCACAGCTGCTTGATCAGAGATATACTTGGTAGAGACGCACCACGGTGAGTTCATGTCCCCCTTTTCTCTTAACTGTTTTCAGTTTTCTAAACTGCGGGGGTGAAATACATGTTACTATGATTACGAATATTTCTTACATGGTATGGTCAACTAAGGAAGGAACTGTTAGGTTATGTGATTTGGGTAGGTGAAACCTTAAGAACATTAGTCCTCGTAGTACGATTGAGGGATACAAGTGATAGGCCTATTTGAGCATAACAAACCCCACCCATGCGCCCTAAGGTTGGACCATGTGGTGACCTTGTCTTAACACCACCCATGCGCCCGCAGGTTGGACCATGTGGTGACCCTGTCGTAACACCACCCATGCGCCCGCAGGTTGGACCATGTGGTGAACTTGTCCTATCCCCTCCCATGCGCCCGCAGGTTGGACCATGTGGTTACACATTAACTGATATGTTTCCTTATTTGCTTTCATACCAGAGGTTACAAAATATTCACACTTACAATGATTATAATGGTTTATTCGCGCGCACATACTAAACACATGAACTCGCTCAACATTATTGTTGATTTTTCAACTTACATGTATTTCAGGGAATTAAAATATCTGGCACGGTATGGCACGTTTTCCCGCTGCACTAGTTTCCGAGGTCATCCGGGGTTTAGGGAATGTGACTCTTTCCTGGACAAGTCACAGTCCTTAAACCATGTTTATGTCATGTTTGTGTTGTTGAACAATGTTATGGTTGTTAGGGTGTTTTCCCGCTGAGACAATGGTATTGTATTTAAATTTTAAAACTTAATGGATGATCTTGCATGTTTTTAATTCATATAGCTTTGTTATGATTAAGCTATGGTATTAAGAAGTCACACCAAATTAACCACGCTCCGCAAAGACAGGGTGTGACAGCTTGGTATCAGAGCTCTGATCTAGTGAACTAGGATTCCTTCTCGAGTCTAGACTATGATCACTAGGGCTCTCGCGAAAACATTTTTACTGCATACCACTTAAGTCCAGATCCAAAACGTTTTACAAACCAATGTTGAGCACATTTTATTTATTATTTATAGGCTCAGTCTTGGAGGCTGAGGCTCGGTCTTGGGGGCCGAGGCTCGGTCTGGGAGATCGAGGTAGTTGGCTAGTGGGACTAGGAGAATTGGCTAGTGGGACTAGGAAGAGCAGTCTAAAAGGCTGGGAGGCTAGTGGGACTAGGAGAATTATTTGATTGTTTATTGTTGACTAACATGTTTATATGATTATATGATCGATTGTCATACGTATATGTGTTTGTGTTACAAACGTCATGCTTTCATCATGTACTAGAAAGATGGACACTACGAATCCCATGGCCATAGTATCAGACGACATAGTTTCATCGGAGCACGAGGTGTACATTTCCGATACTACCGGCACAGACGATGACGACTTTCAGCACTTTTGCGCTGCCTGATGTCGTAACAGAGCCTACTGATGGCCATCTTGTTGGGAATTTGCCACTCGCGATGATCCCTGCTCCTGTGCCCCTTGCCGCTTATCCCATTGTTGATATGCCCCCCCCCCCCCGACGTGGTCCCTGACGATGATAGCGATCTATTAGAAGAGGACCCATTTAAGGGCGAGGCCCTATTGCTGCTGGTAATGGCCTACTGCTTGCGGACGCTCCTGCAGGGGAAAACTCATGCCCATTCCCCTGTCCCAGACTCATTTGAGTTTCTGACATCCGCATTTTTGCATATACAGGGAGTGCAGCACCATTCACACGACGCCGACCCTGATACAACATCATCAGTTGCACCGGTTCCCGCACACAACTTTAAGTTTGATCACAGTATTGAGGGTGATCTTGTTCTTCCACCTGGTTTTGATCCAGACCATGACTTTGAGTTCATACACTTAGACCAGCCCTTGGGGGATCCTGTAACCCCCTGTGATGGTTGATCCAGCTGATTTTGAGATGGAGTTTGTTGATCCGGAGCCAGCCGTGGTCCCTGAGCCAGGCGTTGCTCCTAACACCGCATTGGAGCATGACCCTGTTCATGCCGATGCACCTGCTGTTGCTCCTTGGTTGATCATCTGCTTGGACGAGAGAAAATTTGGGGTAACTGTGCAAGATAATTTATTATTACGGGGGCCCACGTAATAACGACTTGTAGTGCACAGAAATCCTGGTGGACTCTGCGGGTCAAGCTAATGAAAACCAATGTAGCAGGAAATAACTCGAACACGAATGGCCAAGGCGATGAAGCCTCGAGTTCATTCTATTTATAGCAACAAGCCAAATTGGCAAGCCTATGTGAAGGCTCAGAAAAATTTATTTTTCCCCACCCATACATTGAGTATATTTATGTGTAAAATTGGGCGAGTATATGATGGCTTATGATGCTATGTATCTCATAAACAATTGGAAAGTTGTCTAACCCACTTCATGCCATTTCGGCAGAAGAGAATGCCACCCAGGCGTGACACAAACACCAGTATGTTGCCAAGGATAGAAGCCGAGCTGCAAAAACGCAACTCACAGGCAATTCACAGGCAATTTGCACGACATGAAGCTCTCCGCTTTTAGCACAGCAATGACACTACTGGAAATAACCCCCCGGCTGACCGCACCTATAAGCAGTCCCTGGACTGCAAGTCTTTGAACCTTGACGAAACAAGAGGCGTCGTGGCATTTGTTTGTTGGTCCGAAAGGACCGACTCCATTCTAAGAATGAGTAACTGTTTGCCCCAACAAAGTGTTACCTATATCTCGGGGTTATTTCTAGATGGCACACTCTCATAATGGAACCTCCAGGTTCAGACCCTTGGTTCAAGATACTGCTAACACACTGAGCTGGGACGAGCTCAAAGGAATGATGGAGAAAAAAAAATAATAATACAATTCTAGGGCTGGAAACCAGAAGCGTGAGGTAGAGTTCCGGAATTGAAAATGGACGGACCAGAGATTCCTGAATGCATCCAGCAATCTCACGACTGGTCTAGGGTCGTGCCCTACTTAGTCAAACCGGAGTTCAAAAGGATGGAACGATTCATTTGGGGACTTGCACCCCAGATCAGGGACATGGTTACTACCGCGAAGCCCTCAACCCTTGCAGAGGCTATCATTATGGGTGATTGATTTATAACATGAGATGTTATGTGATTGATTTATTTATAACATGAGATGTTATGTGTTGATATTGTTGTATACTTACGTACACTTTACTTACTATGAACTGACCCATACGATCATCATTTAGAAGATGCCTCCAAGACGGGATGTACGCATACCCACCAACGAGGCGGAACTTCAGGGAATCATTGCTGCAGTCATCGCACAATACGAGGCCCATCACTCCAAGCGCAACGGAGGTACCTCAGGAAATAACCCACCCAACGGCTGCACCTACAAGCAGTTCTTAGGCTGCCAGCCCCTACATTTCGACGGCACTGGGGGTGCCGTAGCCTTCGTACGCTGGATTGAGAAGACGGACACTGTTTTGCGTGCGAGCAAATGCGCCCCAAGAGATGAGGTCACGTACATTTCCGGGCTGTTCCGAGATGGGGCTCTGTCATGGTGGAAACTTCAGGTTCAGACAATGGGCGAGGCTGCTACGTATGCTCTATCATGGGATGAGCTGAAAGAGCTAATGCATAAAAAGTACCGTTCAAGAACAGAAAGCCAGAAGGTAGAAACTGAGTTCTGGAACTTGAAAATGGAAGGTCCAAAAATAGCTGAGTATGTGGAGAAGTTCCAAGTTCTATCGCGTATCGTTCCTTACATGGTAGATCTGGAGTTTAAGAGGATTGAGCGTTTCATTTGGGGATTGGCACCCCAAATCATGAGCATGGTAACGGCATCAAAGCCTGCAACAATCACTGAGGCCATCAATCTAAGTGTAGCCCTGACAGAAGAGGCAATCAGGATGAACAAATTTTCAACCTCTGAGGAGAAGATGGAGACTCATGTAGAGTCATCTGGGGACAACAAGAGGAAGTTGGCGAATTTCAAACAGGGTACCCAGTCGAGTAGCGACGAAAAGGCCAAAAAGAGAAAAGAGTACACGGGTATCCTACCAAAGTGCGACAACTGTCGACGTCACCATAACGGGCGGTGTAGATATGGAAAATGTGGTAACTGTGGCAAGGTGGGACATGTCAAGGAAACGTGTCGGCAAGGTACTAAACATGGAAATAGAGGTCAAGATGGTAACGGGAATCGCGGAGGAAATAACGACGACGACAACTATCAAGGCAGGGATGGTGACGATCAAGGCTGTGGCCAAACATGTTTTAATTGCGGTGATGTGGGGCATTTCAGGAAGTATTGCCCTAAGAACACTCAGGCACGTGGATGAAAGCTCAACAGCATGGATAGAATCCAAGCGTGGATATCGGTACGTCTCATAATAGTCAATATTACGCTCTATTTGACAGTATTGTCAAATTTTAGCTTCAGAAAATATAGTTGTTTTAGTAGTAAGTAACCTAGATACCCAGTTCTCGATAGAACAAGCCTAACGGAAGCTTCAATGTGATAATTGGGATGGACTGGTTATCGAACAACCCGGCGGAGATTGTCATCCGCACCCCGACGACGAACGGAGACATGATTGTGATTCATAGGAGCAGGATACGCTCCTACGGATTATCAGGCAAAGAAGACACAAAAATTTTCGCACAAAGGATGTGTTGCATTCTTGGCTCATGTTGTGGAAAAAGAAGCCGAAGAACCAAAACCCGAAGATATCCATGTGATTGGAGAATACCTCGAAGTCTTCCTCGAAGACTTGCCGGAACCGTCTCCTCAACGATTAGTCAAATCCCGCGTCAATCTGATTCCAGGCACTGCACCCGTTGTTAATGCATCGTAGCGTCGTACATTTTCGAAGATGCAAGGATTGACAGAGAAGTTTTAGCAATGGATAGAGAAGGAAGATAACAGACCAAAATTCCCTTTTGGGGTAACTCCATTACTACTCGTCAAAAAGAAAGATGATGATTTTTCAAATAAACATCATCTACCGGGAGCTGAACAAGCTGACGATCAAGAATAGATACCCTCTGCCAAGAATTGATGATCTGTTTGATTAACTGCAAGGTTCAAGCTTTTTACTCAAAGATCAACTTGCGATCTGGATACCATCAGTTAAGGATACAAGAGGAAAGTATCCCGAAGACAGCCATCAGAACTCGTTATGGACACTACGAGTTCCTTGTTATGCCGTTTGGTTTGACAAACGCACCTGCAGTGTTTATGGACTTGATGAATAGAGTTTGCAAGCCGTGCTTGGACAAATTCGCGATTGTGTTATCAACGACATCTTGATTTATTCAAGAACAAAGGCTGAGCACGAACAGCATCTAAGAGCTATTTTGGAACTGCTAAAGAAAGAACAGCTGTATGCCAAATCCTCTAAGTGCGAGTTTTGGCTACATGAAGTCCAATTCATTGGGCACGTGGTAAATGGAGATGGAATCCACGTGGATCCCACCAAGATCGAAGCGATTAAGAATTGAGAAATGCCAAAAACGCCAACCGAGATTCGACAATTCTTGGGTTTGGCTGGCTACTGTCGAGGGTTCATTGAGGATTTTTCTAAGATCGCTCAACCATTGACGCTCCTCACGCAGAAAGATAAGAAGTTTGATTGGGGAATCAAACAGGAAGAAGCGTTTCGGATATTGAAAGATAAGCTTTGTAACGCGCCAATCTTAGCTCTACCAGAAGGTACATATGATTTTGTGGTATACTGCGACGCTTCGCGTCAAGGATTGGGTTGCGTGTTGATGCAACGCCAAAAGGTTATTGCTTACGCATCGCGTCAGCTAAAAGTGCACGAAAAGAACTATACCACGCATGATTTGGAGCTTGGCGCACTGGTTTTCGCTTTAAAGATCTGGAGACACTACCTTTATGGTACGAAGTGTACGATCTTCACAGATCACAAGAGCCTACAGCACATATTCAACCAAAAGGAGTTGAATATGAGGTAAAGACGATGGGTCGATTTGTTGAACGACTACGACTGCGAGATAAAGTACCATCCAGGGAAGGCGAACGTGGTCGCCGATGCCCTAAGTCGAAAAGAGAGGATCAAGCCCATAAGGGTCAGGGCTTTGGAAATGATAATTCAGACCGATCTTTCCTTGCGCATTCGTGCGGCGCAGAAAGAAGCTACCAAGGAAAGAAACCTTGAAGAAGAATATCTCCGTGGGATGGAGAAGTTATTGGTACCAAACGGGGTAGGAACATTATGTTTTGAGAAAAGGATTTGGGTTCCTTTGTTTGGAGATTTAAGGAAGGTTATTTTCGACGAAGCTCACAAGTCGCGGTACTCTATCCACCCAGGAGCGGATAAGATGTACCAAGACCTTAAAGATTATTATTGGTGGCATAGGATGAAAGGCGATGTGGCTGTTTATGTGAGCAAATGTTTAACTTGCGCTAAGGTCAAAGCAGAATACCAGAAGCCTTCAGGACTTCTGCAACAACCAAAAATTCCCAAGTGGAAGTGGGAACAAATCTCCATGGATTTTATTACAAAGTTGCCAAGAACGCCAAAAGGCCATGACACTATTTGGGTAATAGTGGATCGATTGACGAAGTCAGCGCACTTCTTACCTATCAGAGAGAAGGATAATACGAGCAAGTTGGCCGAAATTTACATGAGAGAGATTGTTACACGCCATGGAGTACCTCTCTCAATCATCTCTGATAGAGACGGAAGGTTCGTCTCAAGGATTTGGCAATCCTTCCAAGAAGCTTTTGGCTCGCAATTGAATATGAGCAACGCGTTTCACCCACAGACCGACGGTCAAAGCGAACGGACGATTCAGACGTTGGAAGACATGCTGAGAGCATGTATTATGGATTTGGGCGGTAGCTGGGATAAGCATTTGCCTCTGGTTGAGTTTTCATACAACAACAGCTACCACACCAGTATTGGTGCCGCGCCATTTGGAGCTTTGTATGGGCGCAAGTGCAGATCACCGCTCTGATGGTCTGACGCCGGTGATAGACAGTTGGTTGGTCCTGATGTAGTCCAGGAAACCACAGACAAGATTGCACAGATCCGAGATCGCATCAGTGCGGCTCGTGACCGTCAGAAAGCCTACGCGGATCGAAGCAGGAAACCTCAGGAGTTTGAGGTAGGAGATGTGGTTTTGTTGAAGGTATCACCCTGGAAGGGTGTGGCACGCTTTGGGAAGCGTGGGAAGTTGAATCCGCGGTATATTGGCCCATTCAGAATTCTGGGAAGAATTGGGTCCGTAGCGTACAAGCTGGACTTACCTGCCGAACTGAATGGAAATACATTTCATGTATCCAATCCAAAGAAAAGTCCAACGCAAGATACCGTTGTCATTCCTACCGACGAAATTCATGTTGACGACACGCTCCACTTCGTTGAAGAACCCGTTGAGGTCACGGATTGGAAAGTGAACAAGACCTGCCGGAGCAGTGTCAAGCTCGTCAAGGTTCGATGGAATGCTAGACATGGTCCTGAATTCACCTGGGAGCGCGAGGACCGAATGAAAGAGAAATACCCCCACTTATTTCCTAAGAACCCTGCTTCTACAAGCAGAACTTAAAATTTCGGGACGAAATTTTTCTAACGGGGGGAGAATGTGACAACCCTCACCAAACCAGGTATCCGTACGACTTAATTAATATTTAATTACTGCTTAATTACTGTGCTTGCTTACAACTGTGATTGAACTGCTTACTGATTTCTGATACATATATACTCATGCATCACATTTTATACTGTCACTCTATTATTTTTACACAAACATCAGCGACAACCTCTTTGCACAAATAGCACAGTGAGCACACTATACGGGATACCCATTAAACATGCTGATATAACCAGCATCAGGCAGACATTGCCTCTAAGGCCTGTGTGAGCCAGAGATAGTTTACTACACCTGTAGAGAGTGTAGGGAAATGAGGGTTGTAGAACTGCGTCACTAAGTGAATATTTATAGTGACCGGATGTGCCTAAAACGTACCTCGAGTACAAAATCCAGCACTTTAAATAAAAATTCAGCATTTATCTAAACTAGTAAAGTGCAAAAAGTTGGAAAAATATTACTAGACACTTTCCATAGTGTCGGGAATAAATTGTGTCACTAAAGATAAAATTTATGACACTTTAAATAATTATTTAGCACTTTAACGGAGTAATATCCAACCGTACAACCGGACTTAACCCGGGACATAAAAATATTGTCATTGACATTGTCTTTCTTTTTCTGAGCCAGTTAGGGTCCCCGAATACCCTAACCCCCGTTACAATTTACTACACACTATTACACTAAATTAAATCCCTAACTAAATAAAATATTACTAAACTACCTAGTTACTTTCCAACTAAATATGTAACCCCCCATAACCGATTGCTTCCCATGAAGGGTGACACACTTGTCCTACTTTGTCTATTTTAATTTCATTGTTTAATATCTAGGAGACATGTTACATAATGGACAATAAGCTAATTGAGGTTATAAGTAAAATCCCATGAATAACCCTTCTCATACATTTCCACACTTCAAAAGAATTGCATTGCTTTCCCCCCATTGTTGTCTACGTCCGAACTCCATAGCCCACCCACCAACATTTTCAAATTTCCATCTTGCATTTTATTTACACACAAAGGAGAAGGGTCACGCATAAGGAAGCCCGGTGATCACGGAATTGCAAGGACCTCACCTCAACGCTTTTAACCACTCGTTTTTCGACTAGTTTCTTCCCTAGCCTCAAGCTAGTAGTAAGTGACTCTAAACGCCTTTTTGTTCATATCTAAAGTGGTTAATAAGAATTTTGACGGTTGAAATTTATGAGCATGTAAGAACAAAATTTAAGCCTACTAAAATAATATAAACAAAGTGGTTAATAGATGAATATTGGTGAAAAACTAATAAAACTAGTTTTGTTATGATTATTTAGTGTTGTTTTATGCTAGTGTTAGTTCGGATCGTCATCTAACCCGACTAAGTCATGTTCATGGAACATGACCTAGTGTATGTTATAGTGTGAAAAGTGGTTAGATGAAGACCACTACTACTTATAACCATGAACTTGTGTAAAAACAATTTTTCTTACAAAATGGAGTTCTAAACTAGTAGATCTACTGAATTACAAGTGGTATTTTTAAAGGACCAAGTGTCAAAAGAAATCATATTTTTAAAAGCCGGATCTTTCATAATCTAAAGATGTTTTTTTTTTTTTAACACACAAGTGTGTAGGCACTTGTGTAACAAAAAGTTTTAATAAGGAATTACTTTTGAAATTTTGACAAGAAGATTGTAAGAACGCGTCTTCTTTAAAAACAAGATTCTTAAGAAACCGATTTTATTTATAGAAAGATCTAGTAAAAAGAATGGAAAGTTACTACCTATTTTACGCAAACCACAAGTTCATGCATTTTTGCGATTTACATCTATTTTAACTACTTTGATGGTTGAATATTGTTTATTGTTGACTGAGAAAATTGTTGTTTGAAATTATAAAAGAAAATGATACGCTTGAAAGCGTGGCCACCTCCAGTTACAGGGGAAACCCTGGCGAAATTTTTCTAAAAACCTAACACTTGGAAATATTTTCTCTTTACAAGTGTTAGAGATACATTTTCACTTGTTTTCACATATAAGTTTCGCCACGACTTTATTTACAAAATATCGGAGGTGAGATTTCACAAAATAAAACTTGGTAAATATATATAGTAAATATATTTTTCATAACGTCACTTGTTATGTGTTTATGATTATTTTGTGAAATATACAAATATTATTTTTAGGGTAAAAATAATATTACCAAATGTTAATGACTCCAAAATAATACGAACGTCTTTGCAATAATTATTTAAGTTACACCGGTAATTATTATTACCACTCGATCTTTAAAACGTAACTTACGCATTTTAAGGAGATATTTTTGAACGCGTATTTTGTTAAGGTATTACTTTGGGAAAATCATATGTATTAAAATATAATATTTTTGGGAAAAATATCTATCTTTTGGAATTAGAAATAAAATAAATATTAAGTGAGACTTAATAATATATTTCGAATTTTACGAACGCACATGTATTAAATCCCCCATCCTTGGGAAGGAAAATAATTACCAAGTATCTACAAAATGAAAACACGAAATAGTTGTCTAACTATTTCCCCAAAAACTTAAACCTTAAGCTAAGGCACGGCCGTACGTCTAATAGAGTTAGTACGTGTAGGCCGTCGCACAACTGCTTGATCAGAGATATACTTGGTAGAGACGCACCACGGTGAGTTCATGTCCCCCTTTTCTCTTAACTGTTTTCAGTTTTCTAAACTGCGGGGGTGAAATACATGTTACTATGATTACGAATATTTCTTACATGGTATGGTCAGCTAAGGAAGGAACTGTTAGGTTATGTGATTTGGGTAGGTGAAACCTTAAGAACATTAGTCCTCGTAGTACGATCGAGGGATACAAGTGATAGGCCTATTTGAGCATAACAAACCCCACCCATGCGCCCTAAGGTTGGACCATGTGGTGACCTTGTCTTAACACCACCCATGCGCCCGCAGGTTGGACCATGTGGTGACCCTGTCGTAACACCACCCATGCGCCCGCAGGTTGGACCATGTGGTGAACTTGTCCTATCCCCTCCCATGCGCCCGCAGGTTGGACCATGTGGTTACACATTAACTGATATGTTTCCTTATTTGCTTTCATACCAGAGGTTACAAAATATTCACACTTACAATGATTATGTCGCACCCCTAATTTCCACGTGTCACCGGTGGGCCCGGTGGGGGATTACGTGACGCAGTTGATATCATCATATGTCAAACAACACAAATTTATAATGCACAGCGGAAGCAAATGAATATAGATTTATTTTAACTATTAATTGTAATATCAAGTATCACAACCAGTCAAAATAGATCCACAGGCGGATCGAAGTAAAAGAAAGACATTGTTCAACAGATTACGCATCCCAACAGCTTGCGAGACTCTAAGATGCTCAGGAGAAACCAGCCTATTGCGTATAGCACCTGCACTTAATATTTTTGGGGAAAATACGTCAGTTTGCACTGGTAAATACAATTTAACCGACTCATTTTGAAAACATTTGAAGGTTTGGTTTTAAATGCACAATGCACAAAACATTTTTATAACTTGGGAATAATTAAACAGAGTTAAACTTGTAAAAGATTTACATGTTTGTTGACCGTTCGGTCGCCCGAGTCGTGTCGAGTTTAAGGTTAAATGACACACCACATGGTATAAGTCCGTGGCGGGAAGCCAACGTTAATACCTTAAAATAATAGACAAAATACCGGGTGTACGCCTACACCCGGCAGTCGAGGTCGTGGCCAAAAATGATGCCAAGGATATCCGGGACATGGTCATTAAGCTCCCAAAGGCACAAGAAACAAACAACACTAAGTTTAAACGGGTCCCATTGGTAATACCCAACTACTAATGAGATGGAACCAACCGCCCGACCAAGCGGTATATTATATACCGTATCCCAAGCCCGTATAGGGAAAATAAGTTAAAAGTATTTACCTGAGCAAGTACAATCACAAGTTCAAAAATGCACGTGTCTTTTACTGGGCTCCTATTCTGGAACGAAGGTTATAATAACCTATTAGAATCCTAACGGGTCTTTTAATATAGCCTAAGCTTAGACCGATTAGTTTTAAATATGGTTTAATCGCGAGGAGTGCGAAAACCGAGAAGGAATATGAGTTAGACCCTACAAGCTTGGATACTTGTATATTATGGGTAAACTAAATACATTCTGAATTTTGAGACTTAGATGATATGGTTTGACCCGTTTCGGCTAATACGCGTGAACTAGTCACATAAGCCGATCCGAACGCGAAAGTGCGCAACGTGTAACCATACAAGTGATATGCAAGTTTCCTGAGATTATATGTGCCAAATATGTTGTAACATCAGAATGGTACACCCCAAATATGTCCCAAATGTTTTTATATGCCAATTGCGTCTCATAAGGACATTTTAGTAATTTTACATGGGCTAAAAGGGTAAAATGGGAAATCTGAGCTTCTAACCTTAGGCTACTGATATAATGTATATTTTTATAAAATATATCAGTAGGCATTAGACCTTTTATATAAAATCTTATTTCGACATATACTATGTCGTAAAAATGCCTAAAAAGGCGATTTGAAGCCATTTCCGGGTTTTTATAGAAAAGCTGATATTTTTACATTTCCAGAAGGCTCAAAACATTATTTTTAATATAACAAATCAGTAGAAATTGGTTTGAGGTCAAAAGGATTAGTAAAACTCATTTTATGGCTAAAAAGGGTATAACCGGCATAAACCGAAAAATTCTTAGAACACTAGGTTAAGCTCAGCCTAAAAATAAATAAAAATCTCCAAAAATCCTAAAATATTATTTTATCACAGAGGGTATAAGATTTGGTATAAAAATTTGGGTTTTAATAGGCCATACGTAATTTACGCTAATTAACTAGTAAAGAAGCTCTTAATTACGCTAATGGGCATAACTCATGATCTAGACCTCAAATTGATACCAAATTTTGGGGACAACTTTATATTTCAGTAACTAAGGTGTCTACCCTTTTATATTTTCAAAGGTTATGATTTTTGGACATTCGGGCATAATGGTCAACATATGGCATTTAGCGGAAACATGCATACGAACTGGATGTCTAATGAACCATATTGTATAATCACAGGAGGATATACTAACATGTTAATAGGTTCAAAAGAAGCTCTAAGGCAGATCCAAACTTGACTAAAACGGGTCAGAACTGAAAGTCAAAGCGAAAGTCAAACTATGCGACTTTCGGTTCCGAACCGGGTCTAAATAGAAAATTGTCGAGTTGAACATGTTGGAACATGTTCTTATGCTCATTACCAAGTTACATAAATTTTCAAACAGGTTACATACAACCTACATTGCTAATTATGCGTTAATTCAAAGATAAGCATTCTGTTGACTTTTTCTAATTAGCTTTGACTCGACAATTAGCATGTTTAGAGTGGGAATCTGGAAATACCCTTTTAAGGGTTTGTTACCCACTTAATTACCTTCCTAAAGGTACTTTTAATTCGTGATTAGACAAAGCACATTATGCTTAATCACGAAGTCAAACCTTAATTACGACGGTTTGACTTATGCTTAATTAACTAAGCTAGAAAGGATTAGAGAGGGTTAAGGACACTTACAAGAGTCCTAAGTTGATTTAGAGAGCTTAAGAAATTGCCTTGATGACCAGAGGATTTCCAGAAGTGCCTAGCCAAACTTCCCAAGTGAGCAAAGCTCAAATGTTCAAAGTCAAGCTCTATTTATAAGGAACCCAAGACTCTTGGATCAAGCCAAGCAAGTCTAATGTTGATACAAGATCATTACATTTGTCCCTAAGGGTCTAAAAACAGCCTAGGAAGCCCATAGAAACCAAATGTTTCGTTTTAAGTCGGTTTAAAGCTTTGGACAGGCAGTTGTCCAAATGTTACTGCCAGCGACGGTCTTACGGACCGTAAGCTTCGGGCCTTACGGTCCGTAAGGACCTCTTGCGGACCGTATGTTATTCACTTTGCGGACCGTAACCGACCTTGCTGAAACATGGTTCAGGTGTCCAGCTTACGGACCGTAAGCCTAAGGCTTTGCGGTCCGTAACCAACCCAGGCGGAGCATAATTCAGGCCCCTTGCTTACGGACCGTAAGCCAAGGGCCTTGCGGTCCGTAAGAGATGGTCAGAAGACAAAGATTTTGCAAATTTTAAAGTCTTGACCATGCATGCCCATATTTCCGAACTCAGGTCTGATTTTGCAGGAGGGGGCCATCTAGGCCAGCCATTGCATGCTTGATCTTTCCTTACATGTTTCCATTACAATCCACATTTATTAGAGAACTTGTATTTAGACGGAAATTTCAAGGAATGGGTCTTGCAAGCTTAATATGATTTGGTTAAGTATAACTAATATTAACCATGAGGATTTTATTAAGTTTAGGAGTAGTAACAACCTTTTCTTCCATAGCCCTTTGAAATGACGAATTTTATTTATCGAGAATAACCGGTTATTGTAAGAGATGATCATAAACTGATTTAAGGATCTTGGGATTTATAAAATGTCGGGTCGCTCAGAGGTGATTTAATAACATGTCGCCTTTGGGTCGTTCAGCGGTAATTAAAATACATGACGCCCTTTTTAAATAAATCCTATCACATATCTCTTTATTAAACCCGGTTTCTCTGACACGTCTGTCACAGAGGACACGTGTCTTTATTTAATTGGACAGGAATTTTCGAGGTGTCACATCCTCACCCCCTTAAAAGAAATCTCGACCTCGAGATTTTATTAAAATAACTGAGGGTATTTCTCCTTCATTGTGGATTCTAATTCCCACGTATAATCGGGACCTCTGCGGCCCTCCCATTTGACTTTGACAATGGGCACGTGCTTCCTTCGAAGCTTCTTTACCTGCCGATCCTCAATCGACACAGGTTTTTCTATAAACTTCAAGTTTTCTTCAATTTGCACATCTGTATGCGGGATGACTAGCGATTCATCCGCCAGACATTTCTTCAGATTGCAAATGTGAAACACATTGTGAATACCACTAAGCTCTTCTGGTAAGTTCAACTTATAAGCCACTGATCCTACACATTCGATGATCTCGAATGGTCCAATGTATCTTGGGCTTAACTTACCTTTCTTGCCAAATCTCATTACTCCTTTCCAAGGAGACACTTTGAGCAAAACTTTCTCGCCAACCTCAAACTTGAGGGACTTCCGCTTACCATCGGCATAGCTTTTCTGCCTATCACGGGCAGCTTTTAGGTGCTCAGTGATTTGGACAACTTTATCAGTCGTTTCCAGGACTAACTCAGGTCCTGATACTTGAACATCTCCGACCTCGGCCCAGCAAATGGGCTTTCTGCACTTCCTACCATATAGAGCCTCAAAAGGCGCAGCCTTAATGCTGGAGTGGTAGCTATTATTGTAGGAGAACTCGATTAGAGGAAGGTGTCTATCCCAACTTCCTCCTAGGTCTATCACACATGCTCGAAGCATGTCCTCTAGGGTTTGAATAGTACGCTCACTTTGTCCATCCGTTTGAGGATGATAAGCCGTACTAAAATTTAACTGCGACCCTAAAGACTTTTGGAAACTTTTCCAGAAGTGAGATGTATATCTGGTATCTCGATCAGAGATGATGGATACCGGTACGCCATGCAGAGCTACTATCTTATCCATGTATAGTTGGGCTAACATGTCAGAACTGAAAGTTTCTCTGATGGGTAAGAAATGAGCTGACTTAGTCAGTCGATCCACTATCACCCAAATGGTGTCATTTCCCTTTGGCGTTTTGGGCAACTTGGTAATAAAATCCATTGTTACCATTTCCCATTTCCAGGAAGGAATTTCAGGTTGTTGCAGCAAACCTGACGGTTTCTGATGCTCAGCTTTAACTTGAGCGCACGTCAGACATTTAGCCACATAGGTGGCTATAGACTTTTTCAAGCCTATCCACCAATAGTTTGCCTTTACATCCTGATACATCTTGTCCGCTCCAGGATGAACGGAATACTTGGAACTATGGGCTTCCTTAAGGATAACGTCACGAAGACCTCCATAAATAGGAACCCATATTCTTCCATTCAATCTCAAGATTCCGTCTTTTCCATAGGACAACTGTTCCTCAGTTACTCCTAGGTTCTCGTTGGGGTAATTAGCTTCTAGCACCGCTTCCTTTTGTGCAGCTAATAACCTTTCATGAAGACTATTCCTGACTTCAATGCTTTTGGCATTGATTCGGATTGGCTTTATCCTTTCTTTTCTACTGAGGGCATCTGCGACTACATTGGCCTTACCTGGATGGTATCTTATTTCGCAATCATAATCATTTAGAGTTTCCATCCATCGTCGCTGCCTCATGTTCAATTCTTTCTGGTTGAACAGGTGTTGCAAGCTTTTGTGATCAGAATAGATCACACATTTTGTGCCATACAAGTAGTGCCTCCACAACTTTAGTGCAAATACAACAGCACCCAATTCTAAATCATGAGTGGTGTAATTCTTCTCGTGCACTTTCAATTGTCGTGAAGCGTAGGCGATGACCTTGCCTTTTTGCATTAACACACAACCCATCCCGGTGTGTGATGCATCACAATATACTACAAATTCATCGATCCCATCAGGTAACGTCAACACAGGAGCGTTACTCAATTTCTGCTTCAAAGTATCGAATGACTCTTGCTGCTTAGGCCCCCAATTAAATTTGCTATTCTTGCGAGTCAGCAACGTTAGAGGTGCTGCAATTCTTGAGAAATTCTCGATGAATCTCCTGTAGTATCCAGCCAAACCTAGGAAACTGCGAATTTCCGTAGGCGTCTTTGGCTCCTACCAATTCATGACGGCTTCAACTTTAGCGGGATCCACTTGAATACCACGCTCACTGACCATGTGTCCAAGGAATTGGACTTCTCTCAACCAAAACTCACATTTAGAAAATTTTGCGTACAGCTTTTCTTGGCGAAGCAGCTCTAGAATACTGCGGAGGTGTTTCTCGTGATCAGCTCTACTCTTGGAATAAATGAGAATGTCATCAATAAAGACTATGACGAATTTATCCAAGTAAGGTTTACAAACGCGATTCATGAGATCCATGAATGCGGTAGGTGCGTTTGTGAGCCCGAAAGGCATCACTAAAAACTCGTAATGACCATAACGAGTCCTAAACGCAGTTTTGTGAACGTCTTCTTCCTTAACCTTCAACTGATGATATCCTGATCTCAGATCTATTTTGGAAAAATAGCTTGCCCCTTGAAGTTGATCAAACAGATCGTCGATCCTGGGTAGAGGATACCTATTCTTAATGGTAACCTTGTTGAGCTCTCGGTAATCGATACAAAGACGCATCGAACCATCTTTCTTCTTGACAAACAGAATCGGTGCTCCCCAAGGAGACGAACTAGGCCTAATGAAACCTTTAGCCAGCAAATCATCTAACTGTGTTCTCAATTCCTTCATCTCCGTTGGCGCTAGTCTATAAGGTGCTCTAGCAATTGGTGCGGCTCCAGGAACGATATCGATTTTGAACTCTACTTGTCTGTCTGGTGGCAAACCAGGCAGTTCTTCTGGAAATACTTCAGGGTATTCGGATATAACAGGGATATCTTCAGTTCTTGGCTTTTGCTCATTAATGGTTACCTGTGCCATATAGATGACACAGCCATTCTTCAAACATTGGGATGCCTTGAGCATAGACAACTGCTTAGGCAATCCATGACGAGTATCTCCCTGAATGGTGAGAGATTCACCAGATGGAGTCTTGATTATTACTTGCCTTCTGCTGCATACAATCTGGGCTTGGTTATGCGATAACCAATCCATACCCAATACTACATCGAATCCAGCTAACTTGAAGGGTAGCAGGGATAGAGGAAAAGAGTGGTTCCTAATGGATATAACACATCCATCTAACATAGTGGAAACTGTTTCTAAGGTACCATCTGCTAACTCTACCTCATACTTGGCACTAAGGGTTTTAACAGGCAATTTTAATAGTTCACAGAACTTACTATCCACAAAAGATTTATCTGCGCCTGAATCAAATAACACCCTTGCGAAAACGTCATTAATAAGAAACGTACCAGTTATGACGTTATCATTTTGGATGGCATCCTGAACATTCATCTGAAAGACCCTAGCGTTGGTCTTCTTCCCTTCATCAGCCTTCTTAGCGTTCTTCGGGCAGTTAGTCTTGATGTGCCCCTTCTCATTGCAACTAAAACAAGTTGCATCTTTTATCTTCTTGCATTCAAGAGTCCGATGTTCAGAGGACTTGCATATCCCACACCTTTTAGTCTGGGATCCCTGCTCAAACCTGCACCTCCCAAAATGGTGCTTCTGACAAGTCTTGCACTTGGGCCTATCGCCCGATCGGTTCTCATTCTTTCTGGCCTCAGAGCCCCTCTTACCATCACGGTTTCCCCTATGCCTCTTGCTAGACCTATGAGAGTTAACATCTTCTCGTTTCCTTTTGTCAGCTTCTGAACTTCTTAGGGTTCTCTGTCTCACCGCATCCTGAGTGAGAGACAGGGATAAGTCGGTGACAGATCGAAACGTGACTGGTCGCGAGGCCTTCACACTGGCCTTGATTTCAGGTGCCAAACCCCCAATGAAACGCGCGATCCTTTTCGGTTCAGGGGTTACCAGGTAAGGTACCAATCTGGATAAGGTGTTAAAGCTGGTGAGGTATGCTTGACAATCTAGGTTCTTCATAACCAAGGACAGGAAATCAGATTCAATACGTTCGACCTCATGCTGAGGGCAGTAGTTTTCCTTGATAAGAGCAACAAACTGCTCCCATGACATGCTATACAAAGCAGCTTTCCCAGATGCCTGGATTAACGCTCCCCACCAAGCCAACGCCTCACCTTTGAAGGATTGTGATGCAAACTTCACCATGTCCCTCTCAGCACATCCACTGATGTCTACCACAGTCTCAATCTCATCAAGCCATGTCATACAGTCAACGGCCCCTTTCTCCCCTGTAAACTCTCGAGGTTTACATGACACAAAATACTTATACGTGCAGCCTTTGGTACGTGGGGTTTCATCAACCACTAGCTTTTTAGGGTGAACACTGTTTTCATTGGAGGAATGACGATCCTCATCTTTCTTAGGTTTGGGAGAAGCAGGTGGCGGCTTGTTACGAACCTCAGAATGGTTCTTTGGCTTAGCATGAGGTGTAGACAGGGTTCTACTACGGGTTTCACTGAATTCACTGTACTGCCGTGCCATGGCTTTTTCGACTGCTTCATTTACAATAGCTTTTAATTCCGCACTGGTTACTAAGAACTTTGTATCATCACGGTTCTCAACCGGATGGCTATTGGCTTCCTCTGATCTGGTCATGTAGCTTCAACACTACATTTAATTAATAGACAAGGTTTTACTTAAAGGCTCTTTTTAAAGTATTTTATGTTTTATTAACCAAGGTTTTAAATTGCCATTTTAGGTTAATTTTGTTAAAACATCAGGACGTTATTATCCCATAATACCTTTATTGTTGGCACATAAGGCCTAGTCACAAGGACAATTAAAATATTTCAATAGCCAAGATTTTTACAGTATCTAGGTGTTTTAGGTCGAATCATAGTTCTATACCTTTAATTAACAGGGAGTCATAAGCTACCACTGTCCTTAGTCACGGAGGACATTTAATTATTGCCCATAGGCACTTCACTTTCAAAGAAGTGGTTAATTTAATATTAAGGGAATTCAGAAATTAACCCAATATACATATGGCCTGTGTGACTTTACTGATTCACAGTTTGCCAAAAGCATTAACATACTAGATGCTAATAATCGGAATCTATTAGGTGGGTTGTACCATCTTGGCCAGGTTTTAATAACACTTGGGCTAGGTTTTACCTCTAAGATTCTTTTACGATTAACGTAGATTAGTCCTAACTTGAGATGTTAATTATAGATCTTAATCTAATTATAGAACTACCATCTTGGCTTGTTTTAATAAGCTAGGTCTAGGTTCTCTTTAGATTTTACCAGTTATTTATAATGGCAGATCCTTTTCATATTTTATTTATTTTCATAATTTAAGCATGCAAGCAATAAAATAAAACTTAACTTAACATCTCACACAGAGTTCAAGACAGTACAATAATCGCCCAAACGGGACTTCTACAAAATAATTAAAAATGCCCACGCAGGAGCGGGAAACAAGATCAAACCCACGCAGGGGTTAACTAACCAAACTTGCTCACGCAGGAGCGGAATACAAACAACAACAAGCTCACGCAGGAGCTGAATACTGAAATAACAAGTCCACGCAGGGACTGAATGATATAACTAAATAGCAAGGGTTTTCAATGACCCCTTCTCTTTGACTTCCCCTTAAGCAAGTCTGACAATCCTTTGAAGAATCCTTGCCGCTCTCTGCGGTCTTCACGAACTTCTTGCTCGACTTGGTTTAGTCTCTCAAGGACTTCCTGCTGAATCGGTGGCTGAGGCGGCTGATACACCGGCGGAGGAGGTGGCTGATGCTGGTACCCATAAGTCGGGTAACCAGTAGTCCATGGTCCTCCATATGGTCCTTCAGGATGTAGAGCATTATAATCCCGAGCTACTTGGTATGGGTCTACCTCTGCATATCCATAGTTGTAGTTGTAGTGAGTGTGCGCCGGCTGCTCAAATGGGTTGTATGCCGCTGACCCAGCATACGCAGGAATTGGGTTATCAAAACCCAAAGGTGGTACCATAGGTACTGAGTTAACATCTGGAAGAGGGCTTGACGGACCACCATTATAAGGGTCTTCTTCCTCCTGAAGTGGCGGATAATGGCTGCCACTTGATGGCTGAGGAGTAGCAATCCGAATTCCACCTCGCACGGACATCCGTGCATTAGACCTTCTTCGCCTCAGTGGCTCCGGAGGCGGCTGTTGCTGCTCTACTGGCGGTGGCGGCGGTGGCGTGACTGCCACAAACTGGTTGACCCACTGAAGGATCCTGTTGCTGATCATGGTGCGAGTGCTCAGACGGGGTAAAATACCAATCGTGCTGGTTGAATCTCTCCATAAAACTGTCCGGTCCACGGTACGGTGATCCATGGAAGGATGACCCATCTGATATTTCAATTGGATGATTTGGTGTTCCTGATGCAGGTTCCACGGGGTCGGTGTCCTCATCCATGTCGTTTTCCTCAGAAAAATGATCTCCCGGTCCAAGTGGGTTAAAACCCACTGGTGCAGGTAAAAGGTTAGCCGGGTTAAACCGACTTTGGAAAACAGGTGTTGGGCTGCCAAAGGAATGATGGGAATTGGATCTTTGGAGAGGTATGAAAGCTGGAGGCTGGTTATTGGGCTCGTTTTCAGAATTGGGCCCAAATGAATGTTGGTATGAAGGAGAGGAGCTAAGTGATACTGATCGCCTCCCTGGTTCGACATAGAGCCTCCATGGCTCTTGCGGGCTGGTGCTCATGGTGATGGAAGGAGTGCGTCGATGCGACGGCCCGGCCTCGTGATCATGGCCTGTCATGTGTCCTTTGCCTCGACCACGGAGGAATCTAGGTGGCATGATGACCTGCATAAAATATTTAGATAACAGCAATAAAATAAAAGACTCAAAATAAAACAATTCAGAGTTTGTCCTATGTTCAATGTCTAGACTTGGAACTCGAAGAATGTGCAAATTTGTGCACTGAGATTAAACACAAAAGGCTAGTGTTTAATTCGCTCAGTGTTGGCTCTGATACCAACCTGTCACACCCCTAATTTCCACGTGTCACCGGTGGGCCCGGTGGGGGATTACGTGACGCAGTTGATATCATCATATGTCAAACAACACAAATTTATAATGCACAGCGGAAGCAAATGAATATAGATTTATTTTAACTATTAATTGTAATATCAAGTATCACAACCAGTCAAAATAGATCCACAGGCGGATCGAAGTAAAAGAAAGACATTGTTCAACAGATTACGCATCCCAACAGCTTGCGAGACTCTAAGATGCTCAGGAGAAACCAGCCTATTGCGTATAGCACCTGCACTTAATCTTTTTGGGGAAAATACGTCAGTTTGCACTGGTAAATACAATTTAACCGACTCATTTTGAAAACATTTGAAGGTTTGGTTTTAAATGCACAATGCACAAAACATTTTTATAACTTGGGAATAATTAAACAGAGTTAAACTTGTAAAAGATTTACATGTTTGTTGACCGTTCGGTCGCCCGAGTCGTGTCGGGTTTAAGGTTAAATGACACACCACATGGTATAAGTCCGTGGCGGGAAGCCAACGTTAATACCTTAAAATAATAGACAAAATACCGGGTGTACGCCTACACCCGGCAGTCGAGGTCGTGGCCAAAAATGATGCCAAGGATATCCGGGACATGGTCATTAAGCTCCCAAAGGCACAAGAAACAAACAACACTAAGTTTAAACGGGTCCCATTGGTAATACCCAACTACTAATGAGATGGAACCAACCGCCCGACCAAGCGGTATATTATATACCGTATCCCAAGCCCGTATAGGGAAAATAAGTTAAAAGTATTTACCTGAGCAAGTACAACCACAAGTTCAAAAATGCATGTGTCTTTTACTGGGCTCCTATTCTGGAACGAAGGTTATAATAACCTATTAGAATGCTAACGGGTCTTTTAATATAGCCTAAGCTTAGACCGGTTAGTTTTAAATATGGTTTAATCGCGAGGAGTGCGAAAACCGAGAAGGAATATGATTTAGACCCTACAAGCTTGGATACTTGTATATTATGGGTAAACTAAATACATTCTGAATTTTGAGACTTAGATGATATGGTTTGACCCGTTTCGGCTAATACGCGTGAACTAGTCACATAAGCCGATCCGAACGCGAAAGTGCGCAACGTGTAACCATACAAGTGATATGCAAGTTTCCTGAGATTATATGTGCCAAATATGTTGTAACATCAGAATGGTACACCCCAAATATGTCCCAAATGTTTTTATATGCCAATTGCGTCTCATAAGGACATTTTAGTAATTTTACATGGGCTAAAAGGGTAAAATGGGAAATCTGAGCTTCTAACCTTAGGCTACTGATATAATGTATATTTTTATAAAATATATCAGTAGGCATTAGACCTTTTATATAAAATCTTATTTCGACATATACTATGTCGTAAAAATGCCTAAAAAGGCGATTTGAAGCCATTTCCGGGTTTTTATAGAAAAACTGATATTTTTACATTTCCAGAAGGCTCAAAACATTATTTTTAATATAACAAATCAGTAGAAATTGGTTTGAGGTCAAAAGGATTAGTAAAACTCATTTTATGGCTAAAAAGGGTATAACCGGCATAAACCGAAAAATTCTTAGAACACTAGGTTAAGCTCAGCCTAAAAATAAATAAAAATCTCCAAAAATCCTAAAATATTATTTTAACACAGAGGGTATAAGATTTGGTATAAAAATTTGGGTTTTAATAGGCCATACGTAATTTACGCTAATTAACTAGTAAAGAAGCTCTTAATTACGCTAATGGGCATAACTCATGATCTAGACCTCAAATTGATACCAAATTTTGGGGACAACTTTATATTTCAGTAACTAAGGTGTCTACCCTTTTATATTTTCAAAGGTTATGATTTTTGGACATTCGGGCATAATGGTCAACATATGGCATTTAGCGGAAACATGCATACGAACTGGATGTCTAATGAACCATATTGTATAATCACAGGAGGATATACTAACATGTTAATAGGTTCAAAAGAAGCTCTAAGGCAGATCCAAACTTGACTAAAACGGGTCAGAACTGAAAGTCAAAGCGAAAGTCAAACTATGCGACTTTCGGTTCCGAACCGGGTCTAAACAGAAAATTGTCGAGTTGAACATGTTGGAACATGTTCTTATGCTCATTACCAAGTTACATAAATTTTCAAACAGGTTACATACAACCTACATTGCTAATTATGCGTTAATTCAAAGATAAGCATTCTGTTGACTTTTTCTAATTAGCTTTGACTCGACAATTAGCATGTTTAGAGTGGGAATCTGGAAATACCCTTTTAAGGGTTTTTTACCCACTTAATTACCTTCCTAAAGGTACTTTTAATTCGTGATTAGACAAAGCACATTATGCTTAATCACGAAGTCAAACCTTAATTACGACGGTTTGACTTATGCTTAATTAACTAAGCTAGAAAGGATTAGAGAGGGTTAAGGACACTTACAAGAGTCCTAAGTTGATTTAGAGAGCTTAAGAAATTGCCTTGATGACCAGAGGATTTCCAGAAGTGCCTAGCCAAACTTCCCAAGTGAGCAAAGCTCAAATGTTCAAAGTCAAGCTCTATTTATAAGGAACCCAAGACTCTTGGATCAAGCCAAGCAAGTCTAATGTTGATACAAGATCATTACATTTGTCCCTAAGGGTCTAAAAACAGCCTAGGAAGCCCATAGAAACCAAATGTTTCGTTTTAAGTTGGTTTAACGCTTTGGACAGGCAGCTGTCCAAATGTTACTGCCAGCGACGGTCTTACGGACCGTAAGCTTCGGGCCTTACGGTCCGTAAGGACCTCTTGCGGACCGTATGTTATTCACTTTGCGGACCGTAACCGACCTTGCTGAAACATGGTTCAGGTGTCCAGCTTACGGACCGTAAGCCTAAGGCTTTGCGGTCCGTAACCAACCCAGGCGGAGCATAATTCAGGCCCCTTGCTTACGGACCGTAAGCCAAGGGCCTTGCGGTCCGTAAGAGATGGTCAGAAGACAAAGATTTTGCAAATTTTAAAGTCTTGACCATGCATGCCCATATTTCCGAACTCAGGTCTGATTTTGCAGGAGGGGGCCATCTAGGCCAGCCATTGCATGCTTGATCTTTCCTTACATGTTTCCATTACAATCCACATTTATTAGAGAACTTGTATTTAGACGGAAATTTCAAGGAATGGGTCTTGCAAGCTTAATATGATTTGGTTAAGTATAACTAATATTAACCATGAGGATTTTATTAAGTTTAGGAGTAGTAACAACCTTTTCTTCCATAGCCCTTTGAAATGACGAATTTTATTTATCGAGAATAACCGGTTATTGTAAGAGATGATCATAAACTGATTTAAGGATCTTGGGATTTATAAAATGTCGGGTCGCTCAGAGGTGATTTAATAACATGTCGCCTTTGGGTCGTTCAGCGGTAATTAAAATACATGACGCCCTTTTTAAATAAATCCTATCACATATCTCTTTATTAAACCCGGTTTCTCTGACACGTCTGTCACAGAGGACACGTGTCTTTATTTAATTGGACAGGAATTTTCGAGGTGTCACAGATTATAAAGGTTTATTCGCGCGCACATACTAAACACATGAACTCGCTCAACATTATTGTTGATTTTTCAACTTACATGTATTTCAGGGAATTAAAAGATCTGGCACGGTATGGCACGTTTTCCCGTTGCACTAGTTTCCGAGGTCATCCGGGGTTTAGGGAATGTGACTCTTTCCTGGACAAGTCACAGTCCTTAAACCATGTTTATGTCATGTTTGTGTTGTTGAACAATGTTATGGTTGTTAGGGTGTTTTCCCGCTGAGACAATGGTATTGTATTTAAATTTTAAAACTTAATGGATGATCTTGCATGTTTTTAATTCATATAGCTTTGTTATGATTAAGCTATGGTATTAAGAAGTCACACCAAATTAACCACGCTTCCGCAAAGCCAGGGTGTGACAGATTCAGATGAACCAACCACATACCATGATGCAATTTCAAAATCCGATTGTGACAAATGGCTTGAAGCCATGAACATAGAGATGCAATCCGTGTATGACAACCAAGTTTGGGAATTGGTTGTGCCACCACTCAACTCCAAAGTAGTTGGAAGTAAGTGGGTTTTCAAGAAGAAAACAAATATGCATGGTAACTTGGATACTTACAAAGCAAGACTTGTAGCAAAAGGTTTCACTCAAACTCAAGGGATTGATTATGATGAGACCTTCTCGCCTGTGGCAATGCTAAAGTCAATCAGGATATTATTTGCCATAGCTGCATATTATGACTATGAGATATGGTAATTGGATGTCAAAACGGCTTTTCTTAATGGATATCTTGATGAAGATGTCTATATGGTTCAGCCTGAAGGTTTTGTCGATCCAAAACATCCTGACAAAGTATGCAAGTTAAAGAAATCAATCTATGGATTGAAACAAGCATCTAGAAGTTGGAATCGCCGTTTTGATGAAGAAATTAAGAATTTTGGATTCATCAAGAACGGTGATGAAGCTTGTGTGTATAAGAAAGCTAGTGGGAGCATCATCACTTTCTTAGTACTGTATGTCGATGGCATTCTACTATTTGGGAATGACATTCCAACCATGGAAGGTGTAAAAGCTTGGCTTGGAACTTGTTTTTCCATTAAGGATCTTGGTGAAGTAGCCTAAATTTTGGGAATAAAGGTCTATAGGGATAGATCAAGGCACTTGATAGGTTTAAACCAAAGTGCATACATTGACAAAGTCTTGAATAGGTTCCAAATGGAGAACTCTAAGAGAGGTTTTGTACCTATTCAAAAGGGGACAATATTGAATACATCTCAATGTCCAAGCTCAAAGGATGAGCAAGAGAAAATGAAAAGAATCCCATATGCGTCAGCTATAGGATCCATCATGTATGCAATGATATGCACCAGACCGGACGTCTCATGCGCCTTGAGCATGACGATTAGATACCAGCAAAATCCAGGTAACAGTAATTGGATGGCTGTTAAAAGCATATTGAAATATCTTAGGAGGACTAAGGATATGTTCTTAATATATGGATCTGGTGAGGTGGAGCTCGTTGTAATGGGTTACATGGACGCGAGTTTCCAAAACGATCGAAGTGATTCTCAATCACAATCGGGGTATGTCTTCATTTTAAATGGTGGAGCAGTCTCCTGGAAAAGCTCAAAACAAGACGTAGTAGCATTGTCCACTACAGAATTAGAATACATCGCCGCTTCATTGGCAGCCCAAGAAGCTGCATGGTTGAAGAAATTCATAGCCGACCTAGGGGTGGTTCCTACCATTCAAGACCCCCTAGAGATCTTTTGTGATAACGAGGGTGCGATTGCACAAATCAAGGAACCTCGTGCGCACCAAAAGACTAGACATATCAAGCGGAGATTCAACTACATAAGGGATGAAGTTGAAAAAGGAAAGATATGTATCCGCCAAGTTCACACCGATCAAAACATTGCGGATCCACTCACGAAGCTCCTTGACAGGGCAAAACAGGGTCATACACGTTCCTTATGACTTCGATATTCTAGTGATTGGATTTGATCTATTTTGTAGTTGGATATTGAAACAATTGTTAATTTAACTCTTTAATGGTATTTAGAGTTACGTTTCATATTAGCATGTTTAAATCCGTGAATAAGTTAATTATTCTAAATATCCGTAGTCGATCATAATTGTGGGAACAAATATGAATGTAAGACTATTATGAACTTGGATTGGTGGATATTCATTTAGAATGAATATAGAGCAAAGTGTTGCTGCCAAAGTTCATAGATATTTGTGGGATACAAATATTGGACTTACTCGCTCTCAAATATTACTGCATGGAATCATTTGTGATTGATCATAAGTAAATTTAAGTAAAGACGAATATCATAGTATCCTCTGACCTGAGATACATATTGGGTCTTGATATTCACCAAGTATTATACCTTGACCTAGTTCTTAGCTGTCTGTAATAAGGCAGTACACAAGGCTAAACTCAGGTGTGGTACAAGGTGATTGTGAGAGACGTATGTAGTCAAGAAGGGATTTGTTCCTCTTATTCGTTGAGAGTAAGATGTCTAAGGCCTGATAAAGTTAAATCAACAGAGAGTGACCACTATATGTCTCTGGATTTAACATGACATCTGTAACGAAAGGATAAATGATAGATTCACCTAAATCATGTTCGAGTAAGGGACCTGAAAGGGATGATGTTATTGAATGGCAAATATAGTCATACGTATTGGGGGTAGTAAACTGTAGTTAGGCGTCATTTACTTCTTGCATCAATCTTCTATGTATCTTGTGCAAGTGGGAGATTGTTGGACTCTATATGCCCAAGACACATATTAAATTGATGTGGCTAGTACGTTATGATCCAAGTCGAGTCATACCCAAATACAAGCTAGACAAACACTTATACTATTTATTTGTGATATGATCAAACAAATAAATATTAACACTTACAATATTTAGAAATCAGTGTTCTAAATAATTGCACTTGAGAAACCAATAAATTTTATAGATAATTTATTTTGAGAGAATATTTTATTTTGTTATTTAATGGTTAAATAACATTTTAAAAAGGTTGTATAAAGTCTTGTATTTATGTGGTGTTATATTTATAAAAGTTATAAATATATAAACCAAGACTTGAATTTTATAAAAGAAATCTGATTTTTTTATAAAATAAAGAAGTGGGCCCCCCCTTTTTGTCTTACCAAGATAAGATCTTGGTCCAATCACAATTCATGCTTTTGCATGTGTTAGAGAGGATTTGATTGGATGGTCTTTCCAAGACCATTTTGGTCCAATGAACTCTCATGCACTAGCATATGGAAGAAGCTTGGTGATTGGCCCAAAAGGAGATGCACATCTCTCATGGTTATAAAAGGAATTGGATGACCAAATGAAGAAGGTGAACTAGTAATTTTACTCTAAAATTTCAGCCACCATAGGGAATTTTCTCAAGTGTTCGGGTCTTGACCATTGTGTTAAAATCCTAGTTAATCTCGTGGTGTTTGTTGGAAGCTTGGGGTATACAAGCTTGAGGTCTTCTACTCTTGAGGACAACCATTTCAAGAATCATCATCCGTTTCATCATCCTATTACACCAAGAAGGTAGTATTCTAAACACCCTATGGTTGTGTTTGATAGTATGCATGTTCATATATGGATCCGGGTTTTGAGATTTTGCTTATAAATGAAATTTATATCTTAAAAGGAAACATGTTTTAAATATTATTTTCGCTGCGTTTTTATTTCATATGGATGAAATTACTTTGATAAACATGTTAAAATCCCATAAGTTTCCCACTCTCTTTTCTACATGTTTTCCTCTACCATTTCCACGATAATTTCGTACTAAGTCATCCACTAGCCATTTGTGAGGGAATATTCATGCACGATGTTCCTAAGAGCCACAAGAAACTGATTAATAACTATGAAGTTCAGGATCCTTAGTCACACTAGGATTTTGTTGTATGCTAAACACATTAGGATCCGGCATATAAAAACTCTACCCCTAACAACCATCATCTATCTCCTTAACTACACCCTCTTGTCACTCTCGAGTACCTTTAACCTAGATACGTGATCCATTACAAGGTTCTATGTTCCATTCTTATCCTTAATCAGTAAATTAAACTCCAGCAACAGAGAAATCTACCGAATCAAACGCGGTTTTGCATCCTTCTTAACAAACAGGTGCCTTAGTGCCGCCTGATCTGTATAGAAAATAACCTAAGATTGAACGAGTTGAGAACGAAATTTGTCTAGAGGGAAAACTGCCTCAGTCTTGGTTTAATGCTCCCATGCGTGATTCAAAGTGCTACTAGCGTAGTAAATGGGGTGGAAGTATTTCCCTCTACACTATCCTAGAACTGCCCCAACCGCGAAATCGCTCGCATCACATATCAACTTGAATGGAAGGCTCCAATCAGGTGCTATAAGAATCAAAGCACTCACTAACTTCTCCTTTAGAAACTCAAACACCTTCATGCACTCCTCATCAAACTCAAATGGGTGTAACACCCCGTTTTGTAGACAACAACAACAACAACAACAACAACAACAACAACAAAACTAATATAAAACTTGTATTTCACATATTGTTAAATGAGTAAGCATGAGTAGATTGGTTATTTGAAATATGTAGCATTTAAATGAGTACCTAGTATTATAAGAGACCGTATAATAATCTGTATCTATACTATATAATAAAGTAACTAATTGAGAACACATGGCAATGACACATGTCATTCATTGGAAGCATCTATTTTTTTTGTTTTCCCGTCTTTTTTTCATACTTACCTTATACTAAATAAATAATAAATTAATATTAAATTTTATCCTACTTAACATTATTTATAATCTGTATTTTCATTGTCAATATGGTGATAAGTCTTTTGTTTTTTTAATCTTATCTTTATCTTAAGAGTTGATCTTAACTCCAAGTTGATGTTTTAACTCCAAGTTGATGTTCCACCATACAAAAATAATATTGTATATGTTTCATTTACATGCTTTACAATTTACAGATATAAATGCGGTTTTTAAAGATATATTTTTTTTAAATATAACTTTTTTTTATTATTTAGCATATAAAATTTGATTTATTGTAATACATGGGGTTTTAAAAGATATATTTTTAATTGTTTCGTATATAAAATTACATTTATTCAAAACATACATACGCGAGGTTCTTAAAGATTTTATTATTTAATATGTAAAACTACATTTATTCAACCTGTGTGATAAAAAAACTTTAAAATATCCATTGTTTTATTATTTAGTATACAAAAATATATTTGTTCAACCCATATAATACATGAGGTTCTAACCTAGTAATAAAATATTTTGTATTTTGATCCTACTCCGTTTTCAATGAAACATAGATTAACACGTAGAGAAAAATAAGTTCATGTCAGCAGTATATTCGAAATGTTATAAACGTTATATTTTAAAAGTTATAAGAGAAAAACAAGTTAAGCATCTTAATTAATTATAATAATATAAAATAAGGTAGGGATCAGGAGAAAACCCCTAAAGTGTGAGAACGGTGAGAACGTGTAACACCCCGAAAATATAAATCTTTATATTATAAATTAAATGTCGGATATAAACAAGATAAAGTAACTAGAAATAAATAACCTAGTTAATCACAATTTTTGTAGTAATAAGGAAACTTGGTTAAAACACCCTAAATAAAACTTGAGGAAAGTCGAGGGCCAAAAGTGACAAAATTGAAAATGGGTTTTATTAAAAAAACTTAAAACCCAAAACACACACACAAAGTCTGTGTTCTGGTCGTAGAAAACACAGGGGCGAACAAGACTCCTCCAACCTAACCCTAACTAGCTCAAATTGATCATATAGAAAGGGGAATCTAGTCCAAATCGAAATCTAAGCTCAAACTAGCGATGACCTCCATGAAGGGATCATAAGGTATGTTAAAATTCCCAATTTGGTTTCATCTCAAATTTTTGATAAACTTGTGAAATCGAAATATGAACTTTATTGATTGATATTTGAATGAAATTATGATAAATTCATGGTTAGGAATGAACCCTAATCAATAATTAATTTGAAGCATTGATGTTCATACATATGAAATTGAGAATCACCCACTTATGTGTTAAATGGATTTTGTAGAAAGATGAAGAATACTAAAATCTTGATCATGTAATGAGTGTTATTGATTTTTATGAAATGAATCTAGGTGTTATTATGCATTCTAGATGTAACAAACTTGAAAATGATGTTTAATTTTAGCTAAACTAGCGGTAAGACCCGTGTGCAAACACGGGTCGTTTCTTAGAAAACCATGCATAACACATATTGATAGAACATATAGATACATGTATAGATATTGTACGAAAATGTGTTATTTATTATAGCTAAAAGACAACTATAAGTAAATATAAAAGATATTTAACAAACTTAATAAAAGATGTCTAACAAACATAATAAAGTTCATTAGTTACATATGATTATTTCCATTCTCTTATTTAAAAAAGAGAGTATCCACCCATTGACAATGTAAGTTATAAACATAAGTACATATAAAAGATGTCTAACAAACTTAATAAAATTCGAATACAACTTAACTTTAACAAACATTAACTAAGAACAGACGATCACCTGCCTAAACAACACACATCAAACCTCACTCAAGAATTTGTTACGCAACAACATGTCCTTTGCTACATGTTGCGATCTGGTATATGCTACTGCAAACAATGTAACAACTGCTGATCCAACAATCTCCCTACACAACAAATGATATGAAAACCCTTCTTTATTACTGATTTTTATTTCTCATCAACATCTCCCTGATTTGTCCTTTGAATTGTAGTTCAAAGTCCAGGGAGAACATGTCTTCTTCATCACCTCTCTCAAGTTGAAGGTCCAACAAATCTGTGACAACTGGCACCAAACCGGTAATTTCTGTAAACTTTAATTATTAATTAATGACTGCAATTATGAGCTTTAGTGTCAACATTATCTGATTTCATCCAATACAAGTGAATTCATGCATATTTTATACTACAAGAATTACATTCTACATTAATGAACTGCATTGCGTTAGAAATACTAGTAAACTCACCGGTAAGACACATTGTGTCAATAGAACTGCAGAAAGCAGTCAGACATTAGAATTAGGGCCTAAGTGTAGGTCCAATGACAAGAATACATTAAAACCCAAGAGTACATACAAGGGTTTAATATATAGACATTACGGAAGCAAAAATAAGCACTAAAAAGCGCCGGAAACGCACTTTAAGTGCAAAATTTTATACAAATCAGCAATAATCAGCTCTTAACAACATAAACATCATGCAGAATTTATGTTTTAACATCCAAAATATTTCCCTAAGTGTCGGGAATCGAAAGTATTACAAAAAGGTACTCAAAAGACACTAAAAAGTGTAATTTAGCACTTTAACGAACCGCTATCCAACCGAACAACCGGACAATACCCGGAACACAAAAATAATGTCATTGACACTGTTTTTCCTTTTCTGAGCCAGTTAGGGTTCCCTAACACCCTAACACCTGTTATAACACATAAAACACTATTACACTAATTTAGTTACTTAACTAAACAAACTAGATCACTTAGCTTTGGTTGAAATCAAACTAAATACCCCCCCCCCCATCCGATCAGTTCCCCATGTGGGGACACCCTACACCAATTTTTAATTATAATAATCTCAATGGTTTGATATCTAGGCTACATATTACATACGGGTTAATGCCCTAGCTAGTTTATAAATAAACACTAAAGTTAAGAGTTCCATTTCATCAACACACAAACTTTGCTCATCTCTCTCTCCCTCTTGGAGAGTCTCGGCCGAACACAACCATCATCACCACCACTACCTTCAAGTCTTGATCAACCATTTCTTACATACCCAAGGGTGCAAGGTGACATACAACCAAGCTTGGTGCTTACGGAATCACAAGGACCTCTCTACAACGCTATTAACCACCTTGTTTTCGCTTGATTTCTTCCCTAGCCTTGAGCTAGTTGTAAGTGCTTCTAATCACTCCCTTGTTCATGTTTGAAGTGGTTAATAAGAAGTTTAATGGATAAAAACCAAGAACATGTGAAAACAAAACTTAAAGTCTTGTGAAAATGATGAACATGGTGGTTAATGAGTAAATATTAGTGTAAAACTCATAATCTTGTTTTGTTATGACTATTTTATGTTGTTTGATGCTAGTAGTAGAACTGATCGTCATCTAACCGGGCTAGGTCATGTTCATGAGACATGAACTAGTGTTATGTTAAGTGTGAAAATAATTAGATGATGAACTCTACTACTTATGAACATGAACTTGTGTAAAAGTGATTTTTCTTGTAAAATGGAGTTCTAAACTAGTAGAACTAAAGATCTACAAGTGGTATTTTTGAAGAACCAAGTGTAAGATGAAATCATGTTTGAAAGCCGGATCTTACATAAACTAAAGGTGTTTTTGTGAACAAACAAGTGTGTAGACACTTGTGTAACAAAGGGGTTTTAACAAAGAAATATTTTTGTAATATTTAACTAAGAAGTTGTAAAGATGCATCTTCCAAAAAAAATAAGATTTCCAAGAAACTGATTTTATTTATGAAGGTAGAAAGATCTACTAAAAATGTTGGAAGCTTACTACACACATTTACACAACTTACAAGTTCATGTGTTTGCGATTTATGTATATTTTTAACTAGTTTGATGTCATGATATTGAATATTGATGATTGAAATTGATTGATTGAGTTGTTAAAAGAAAATGATACGCTTGTAAGCGTGGCCACCTCCAGTTACAGGGGAAACTCTGACGAAATTTTTCCAGAAATATAACACTTGGAAAATATTTTTACAACAAGTGTTATGATTATATTGTTAACTTGTTTTTCCAAATAAAATTCGCCATGATTTTTAGTACAAAAATACCAAATACCGGAGGTGGATATTCATAAATAAAACTTGTTAAATATATGTTTAGAATATATATTTACTAATAAATCGCTTGTGTTATTACGTGATTATTTTGGGAACTAGGTATATATTATTTTTAGGGTAAAAATAATATGACTTTGAGATACTCGTAAGGAGTAAAAATACAAAAAAAAAAAAAATACACATACAACCTATTTAGACAAAATACATAATTCGGGTGCAAATTGCAAAGTACAATACACTTATATTTATTTTTGAGAAAATAATATAAGTAAGATACATAGTTAAAAATATAAAATATTTTTAACACAACAATATATACACAGAAGATAGTGACTTGTGCTTGTACGATACAAGTCTAGTGACTAATGATAATAAAACACGTTTAGGTCACGACGCACTATTAGCAAAACCGGTGAAGTTTACGACGCAAGGAACGCAAAGTTGTGAGTTCATGCTCCCCCTTTTTCTCTTAACTGTTTTCAGTTTTATAACTTCGGGGGTTAAATACATGTTACAAAATGTTACTATATTTACAAATGGTATTATAACAAGGAGCACACTTGGTGAGAACAAGTACCAAGTGTGAAGAGATATAAGAATACAAGAAACGCACTTGGTGAGACCGAGTACCAAGTATGATGCGTTATGAGAAATGATACGAGAAATCGTGTCATGAATAGGGTACCATAAGTACCATTAATCGTGTACATACTAAGACCGCAGAACAAAAGGTTAGATCTAATGGGTTCCAGGGCAGCCCCACTCTTGGTGACAACTAGAACCAAGTAGTGCTTTTGTGTCTCAGTCGTGAATCGACTACAGAAAAATGCCTATGGTTTGGTGACTTCCTATGTCGTGTCACATGTTAATGGCTTTGCAACCCATTAACACTTGATACATATAGAAATACTTGACTTATACATGAATACATGTTTTAAACAAAATACATACCATGTTTTTCATACATAGTATACAAACGTTCGATACAAAAACTGCACGAATTCACACCAACATTATGTTGACGTTTTTCCAAAACTCACATGTATTTCAGGTAACTAGGATGGATGTGCGCGCAGTCTTACTTATGCTCGTGGATGTCGCTATGTTTTTCGTTAAATAAAGTTGTAACTTTTAAGACAATATGCTATCACGGGTTGTAAACACTTGACTTATCTTTTCAGTAATGTAATGTTTGAAGTTATTTTTGAGCATACAGTATGTTTACCTTTCGTATGCAATAAGAACCTTTCATAATCACACCTCGTGCTTTCGCCGCAGAAAGGGGTGTGACAGATTGGTATCAGAGCTGCGATTGTAGTGAACCATGATTCCTTCTCGACTCTAGTCTACAATCTCTAGGATCCTTTCACGAAAATGACTTTTCAAAGAGTTTTCATTGCATAAAACTTCCCGCGACATCCACTTCCTGAAACTGTGTACATGAGTCTAGAAAAGACACTATGAGAGTTAGGGTGCACAAGAGTTGCACTTGCCCTTAACTGAGAAATTACTTGCAATTACGTGTGATAATTAGCATGTACATGTACTAGATGTAGAGTACCACTAGTATACATGACTTTACCTGGAAACAATGGCCTAACTGAAGGAAGAAATTCGAGGACGAAACGAACTGTGCGGACTGTGCAAGGAGTTACGTAATTATGGAACTCAGTGCACAAAAACCACAACAAGTCTTGTCACGTATAGATTCCCTTAGTACAAGAGAAAGGTCAAACGTATACTCTTTGGAGTTAATGACATAGGGTATAAAGACAAGAACCGCTAATGTGAAGTAAGGTGGTTACCTAATTATGCATGCTTGTTGCTGTATGAATTAATTGCGCGGATTGTTTGATGTCTCATATGTGGTATATGCCTGCGTATATAAATACTACTACTGTCTCATACAACGATATCAAACAAATGTTTAACCCTACTATGTTATGTTCTGCCAGAACATGGCACCAAGAAGAGCTGTGAACGCTCGTGATCAACCTTCCCCTCCCCCACTGCCAAAGACTGCTGAAGAGCTGAACGCTCTACTGCAAGAGAGGATCTCTGCTGCTATCGCCCAGTATGAGGCGAACCGTACTCAAGACAGTGGAGGATCAAGCAATGCAAGGCGTAACGGACATGGAGATTCGTCTAGAGGACACATAGCTCAAGGTAACCATAAGACAATTTGCTAAGCATGGAGAAATTTATGAACGGTCTTTGTTTCATTATTTCTTTGATTGCTCAAACGAATTGGTTGGGTCAATTACAGGATGCACCTTCAAGCAGTTCCTCGAATGCAATCCAATGAACTATGATGGCACTGGAGGAACAGTAACGTTTGTGCGATGGACAGAGAAGACTGAAGCCACTATCCGCTTGAGCAAGTGTACCGCGGATCAGCAAGTCACTTTTGCTACTGGGTTGTTTGTCGATGAAGCCCTGACTTGGTGGAACTTGTAGGTCCAAACGCTGGGTGATGATGCCGCGTATGGCATGACTTGGGATGAATTGAAAGAGAAGATGAGAGAAAAGTACTGCTCTCGTGCCGAACTCCAAAGGTTGGAGACGGAGTTCTGGCACTTGACTATGGTAGGTGCTGACATCACGGGGTATACTCGAAGGTTCCATGATTTGTCTAAGGTGATTCCTTACATGGTAACTCAAGAATTCAAGCGCGTTGAGCGCTATATTTGGGGACTGGCCCCAGAATTTCGCGGCATGGTGACTTCAGCCAAACCCCAAACAATCACTGAGGCCGTAACTCTGGCTGTCAGCCTCACCGAAGACTGTGTTCGCATGAAGAAGCTAACACTGAACCCGACAGAAAACACCGAGACGCATGCTGAGTCGTCCTGTGACAAGAAAAGGAAACATGCAAACCTGAATCAAGCAACTCGTAACAACAAGGGTTCCAACAAGAAGCGTGACCCCAACCCACCTCTGGAGGCGAAATCGCTTGCAGTCATGAATGACGCTCCAGTTAAAGGATACATGGGCACCCTGCCCAAATGCAATCGGTGCAAGCGTCATCACGAAGGAGCTTGTCGCGTTCCAAAGTGCGACAAGTGTGGAAAATTGGGTCACCGCACTGAAGACTGTTGGGGTAAGGGAAACAGAAACGGAAATGGAAACCGCACTGGTGCTGGAAACAACAGTGGGAACGGTAATGGCAATGGTAACCGGGTTGGAAATGAAGCCGGGCGAATCCAAGGATGCTTCAGTTGTGGAAGCAATGATCATTTCATGAAGGACTGCCCGAAGAGAAACAATGCTCAGGCTCGAGCATTTGTGATTGGAGCAAGGGACGCACGCGAAGACCCTAACATGGTCACCGGTACGTTCCTCATTAACAATCACTTTGCATCCATATTATTCGACACTGGTGCCGATTTTAGTTTCACGTCTGTGGAATTTAATGCTTGGGATAGAGTCTAGTAGATTGGATAATCCTTACTCCATAGAACTAGCCAATGGTAAACTTGTTGAATCGGGCGAAGTTGTTAGAAGCTGCACACTAGAACTTGGTGAACGAAGATTTAGCATCGACCTCTTACCTATTCAATTAGGTAGCCTCGATGTAGTGGTCGGAATGGACTGGTTATCCAAGAACAAAGCTGAAGTAATTTGTCATGAGAAAATCATTCGCATCCCTTTGGCGTATGATGAAACCCTCATCGTACATGGAGAAAGACGAGACGTGCCTCTTCGAATCATCAGCTGCATGAAAGCGTAGAAGTGCTTAAGGAAAGGATGTGTCGCTTTCCTGGCACATGTTGTAGATAAGAAGGCTGTTGAGCCGAAACTCGAAGACATTCCTGTGGTGAAGGAATTCCCTGAGGTTTTTCTCGAAGATCTACCAGGACTACCTCTGCAACGACAAGTCGAATTCTGTATAGACTTGGTTCCAGGGGCCGCTCCTGTAGCCAAGGCCCCCTATCGACTTGCACCATCCAACATGCAAGAATTATCTACACAACTCCAGGAGTTGTTGGATAAAGGATTCATAAGGCCAAGCTTTTCACCATGGAGAACTCCAGTATTGTTCGTGAAAAAAAAAGGATGGAACTCTGCGGATGTGTATTGATTACAGGGAACTGAACAAGCTCACTATCAAGAATCGGTACCCACTACCGAGGATTGATGACTTATTTGATCAATTACAAGGATCAAGCTACTATTCCAAGATCGACCTTCGATCTGGATATCATCAGTTAAGGATACAAGAAGAAAGCTTACCAAAGACTGCATTCAGAACACGCTATGGGCATTACGAGTTTCTTGTGATGCCATTTGGACTGACAAACGCACCAGCGGTCTTTATGGATCTGATGAACCGCGTATGCAAACCATATCTCGATAAATTCGTGATTGTATTTACCGATGATATCCTGATCTACTCACGGACAAAAGAAGAGCACGAGCAACACCTCAGAACCATACTGGAACTATTGAAGAAAGAGAAACTCTATGCAAAATTCTCAAAGTGCGAATTCTGGATTCGCGAAGTTCAATTTCTTGGTCACGTTGTGACTGAGAAGGGCATTCACGTTGACCCATCCAAGATTGAAGCAATAAAGAATTGGGAAGCCCCCAAAACCCCAACTGAAGTTCGCCAATTTTTGGGCTTAGCGGGCTACTATA
Source organism: Helianthus annuus (assembly GCF_002127325.2). Lineage (NCBI taxonomy): Eukaryota > Viridiplantae > Streptophyta > Magnoliopsida > Asterales > Asteraceae > Helianthus > Helianthus annuus. The sequence goes on from NC_035441.2 coordinate 42,833,275, forward strand.
GGCGATTCGTCGAGAATTTCTCAAAAATAGCTCAGCCGCTAAATGCTCTTACGCAGAAAGACAAGAAGTATGACTGGGATGTTAAGCAAGAAGAAGCTTTTCAGCTACTCAAAAACAAGCTATGCGATGCACCAATACTGTCACTACCCGAAGGCACAGAAGACTTCGTGGTATACTGCGACGCTTCACGACAAGGTTTGGGTTGCGTGCTCATGCAACGCCAAAAGGTCATCGCTTACGTTTCAAGACAATTGAAAGTACATGAAAGGAACTACACTACGCACGACTTAGAACTGGGCGCGGTGGTATTCGCCTTGAAGATCTGGCGACATTATCTATATGGCACTCGATGTACAATCTTCACAGATCACAAAAGCTTGCAACACATACTTGATCAGAAGGAACTAAACATGCGACATCGGCGATGGGTCGAGTTGCTAAATGATTATGACTGTGAGATTAAGTACCACCCTGGAATGGCAAACGTTGTAACGGACGCATTAAGTCGAAAAGAAAGGGTTAAGACCCTAAGGGTTCGAGCACTGGAAATGACTATTCGAACGAACCTCACTGCACGCATTCGTGATGCACAACAAGAAGCCCATAAAATGGAAAACCGTAAAGCTGAATACCTCCGTGGTGCATTGAAATATATGGTGCCGAATGAAGAGGGAGCCTTATACTTTAAGAAACGTATATGGGTTCCGCTCTATGGTGACCTACGAGAAGTCATCCTTGATGAAGCGCACAAATCAAGATATTCAATTCATCCAGGATCGGACAAGATGTATCAAGACTTGAAAGAATACTATTGGTGGTCGAGACTCAAGAGCGACATTGCTGTCTATGTTGGAAAATGCCTAACTGTGCTAAGGTTAAGACTGAATATCAAAAACCGTCCGGACTACTACAACCACCAGAGATTCCGATGTGGAAGTGGGAGCAAATCTCAATGGACTTCATAACAAAATTACCCAGGACCCCGAGAGGGCACGATATGATATGGGTAATAGTTGATCGATTGACGAAGTCTGCGCATTTCCTACCAATCCGAGAGAAGGATAGCACAGAAAAGCTTGCTGAAATATACTTGAAGGAAATTATGACACGACATGGAGTGCCAATCTCAATCATTTCAGACAGAGATGGACGCTTTGTCTCAAGAATCTGGCGATCCTTTCAGGATGCCTTTGGATCTCAGCTAGATCTGAGCATAACATTCCATCCACAAACAGACGGCCAGAGCGAACGGACTATACAAACATTAGAATATATGCTTCGCGCATGCGTCATGGACTTAGGCGGCAGCTGGGATACTCACCTACCTTTGGTTGAGTGTTCCTATAACAACAATTATCACACGAGCATAAAAGCCGCACCGTTTGAAGCTCTGTATGGCCGCAAGTGCCGCTCGCCCTTATGTTGGGCAGACGCCGGAGATAAACGCATGGTTGGTCCTGAACTTGTACATGAGACAACCGACAAGATTACGCAGATCCGAGAGCGCATTAAGGCGACACGAGATCGACAAAAGAGCTACGCTGATCGAAGACGTAAACCATTAGAATTCGAGGTAGGAGATAAAGTGTTGTTGAAAGTCTCACCTTGGAAGGGCGTAGCCAGATTCGGAAAATGTGGAAAGCTGAATCCACGATACATCGGACCATTCAAAATCTTAGAGAGAATTGGTACCGTAGCATACAAGTTGGAATTACCGGAAGAACTGAATGGAGTACATGGCACATTCCACGTATCCAACCTCAAGAAGAGTCCAACACAAGAAAACGTAATCATCCCTGCGAATGAAGTGCATATAGACGACACCCTCCGATTTACCGAACAACCCGTTGAGATTACAGACTGGAAAGTCAACAAGACAAGAAGGAGCAGGGTCAAACTTGTCAAAGTACGTTGGAACTCTAACCACGGACCCGAATACACATGGGAACGTGAAGACCAATTCAAAGAAAAGTATACCCACATGTTCAAGAAGACTCCTACCAGAGCTAGTTTAGCCTGAATTTCGGAACGAAATTCTTTTAACGGGGAGAGACTGTGACAACTGGCACCAAACCGGTAATTTCCGTACACTTTAATTATTAATTAATGACTGCAATTATGACTTTAGTGTCAACATTATCTGATTTCATCCAATACAAGTGAATTCATGCACGTTTTATACTACAAGAATTACATTCTACATTAATGAACTGCGTTGCGTTAGAAATACTAGTAAACTCACCGGTAAGCTACATTGTGTCAACAGAACTGCAGGAAGCAGTCAGACATTAGAATTAGGGCCTAAGTGTAGGTCCAATGACAAGAATACATTAAAACCCAAGAGTACATACAAGGGTTTAATATATAGACATTACGGAAGCAAAAATAAGCACTAAAAAGCGCTCGAAACGCACTTTAAGTGCAGAATTTTATACAAATCAGCAATAATCAGCTCTTAACAACATAAACATCATGCAGAATTTATGCTTTAACATCCAAAATATTTCCCTAAGTGTCGGGAATCGAAAGTGTTACAAAAAGGTACTCAAAAGACACTAAAAAGTGTAATTTAGCACTTTAACGAACCGGTATCCAACCGAACAACTGGACAGTACCCGGAACACAAAAATAATGTCATTGACACTGTTTTTCCTTTTCTGAGCCAGTTAGGGTTCCCTAACACCCGTTATAACACATAAAACACTATTACACTAACTTAGTTACTTAACTAAACGAACTAGATCACTTAGCTTTGGTTGAAATCAAACTAAATAACCCCCCCCCCATCCGATCGGTTTCCCATGTGGGGACACCCTACACCAATTTTTGATTATAATAATCTCAATGGTTTGATATCTAGGCTACATATTACATAAGGGTTAAAGCACTAGCTAGTTTATAAATAAACACTAAAGTTAAGAGTTCCATTTCATCAACACACAAACTTTGCTCATCTCTCTCTCCCTCTTGGAGACTTTCGGCCGAACACAATCATCATCACCACCACTACCTTCAAGTCTTGATCAACCATTTCTTACATACCCAAGGGTGCAAGGTGACATACAACCAAGCTTGGTGCTTACGGAATCACAAGGACCTCTCTACAACGCTATTAACCACCTTGTTTTCGCTTGATTTCTTCCCTAGCCTTGAGCTAGTTGTAAGTGCTTCTAATCACTCCCTTGTTCATGTTTGAAGTGGTTAATAAGAAGTTTAACGGATGAAAACCATGAACATGTGAAAACAAAAATTAAAGTCTTGTGAAAATGATGAACATGGTGATTAATGAGTAAATATTAGTGTAAAACTCATAAATCTTGTTTTGTTATGACTATTTTATGTTGTTTGATGCTAGTAGTAGAACGGATCGTCATCTAACCGGGCTAGGTCATGTTCATGAGACATGAACTAGTGTTATGTTAAGTGTGAAAATAATTAGATGATGAACTCTACTACTTATGAACATGAACTTGTGTAAAAGTGATTTTTCTTGTAAAATGTAGTTCTAAACTAGTAGATCTAAAGATCTACAAGTGGTATTTTCGAAGAACCAAGTGTAAGATGAAATCATGTTTGAAAGCCGGATCTTACATAAACTAAAGGTGTTTTTGTGAACAAACAAGTGTGTAGACACTTGTGTAACAAAGGGGTTTTAACAAAGTAATATTTTTGTAATATTTGACTAAGAAGTTGTAAAGATGCATCTTCCAAAAAAAATAAGATTTCCAAGAAACTGATTTTATTTATGAAGGTAGAAAGATCTACTAAAAATGTTGGAAGCTTACTACACACATTTACTCAACTTACAAGTTCATGTGATTACGATTTATGTATATTTTTGACTAGTTTGATGTCATGATATTGAATATTGATGATTGAAAATTGATTGATTGAGTTGTTAAAAGAAAATGATACGCTTGTAAGCGTGGCCACCTCCAATTACAGGGGAAACTCTGGCGAAATTTTTCCAGAAATATAACACTTGGAAAATATTTTTACAACAAGTGTTATTATTATATTGTTAACTTGTTTTTCCAAATAAAATTTGCCATGATTTTTAGTACAAAAATACCAAATACCGGAGGTGGATATTCATAAATAAAACTTGTTAAATATATGATTAGAATATATATATTTACTAATAAATCGCTTGTGTGATTACGTGATTTTTTGGGGAACTAGGTATATATTATTTTTAGGGTAAAAATAATATGACTTGGAGATACTCGTAAGGAGTAAAAAATACAAAAAAATACACATACAACCTATTTAGACAAAATACATAATTCGGGTGCAAAGTGTGCAAAATACAGTACACTTATATTTATTTTTGAGAAAATAATATAAGTAAGATACATAGTTAAAAATATAAAATATTTTTAACACAACAATATATACACAGAAGATAGTGACTTGTGCTTGTACGATACAAGTCTAGTGACTAACGATAATAAAACACGTTTAGGTCACAACGCATTATAAGCAAAACCGGTGAAGTTTACGACGCAAGGAACGCAAAGTTGTGAGTTCATGCTCCCCCTTTTCTCTTAACTGTTTTCAGTTTTATAACTTCGGGGGTGAAATACATGTTACAAAATGTTACTATATTTACAAATGGTATGATAACAAGAAGCACACTTGGTGAGAACGAGTACCAAGTGTGAAGAGATATAAGAATACAAGAAACGCACTTGGTGAGAACGAGTACCAAGTATGATGCGTTATGAGAAATGATACTAGAAATCGTGTCACGAATAGGGTACCATAAGCACCATTAATCGTGTACATACTAAGACTACAGAACAAAAGGTTAGATCTAATGGGTTCCATGGCAGCCCCACTCTTGGTGACAACTAGAACCAAGTAGTGTTTTTGTGTCTCAGTCGTGAATCGACTACAGAAAAATGCCTATGGTTTGGTGACTTCCTATGTCATGTCACATGTTAATGGCTTTGCAATCCATTAACACTTGATACACATAGAAATACTTGACTTATACATGAATACATGTTTTAAACAAAATACGTACCATGTTACTCATACATAGTATACAAACGTTCGATACAAAAACTGCATGAATTCACACTAACATTATGTTGACGTTTTTCCAAAACTCACATGTATTTCAGGTAACTAGGATGAATATGCGCGCGGTCTTACTTATGCTCGTGGATGTTGCTATGTTTTTCGTTAAATAATGTTGTAACGTTTAAGACAATATGCTCTCACGGGTTGTAAACACTTGACTTATGTTTTCAGTAATGTAATGTTTGAAGTTATTTTTGAGCATATAGTATGTTTACCTTTCGTATGCAATGAGAACCTTTCATGATCACACCTCGTGCTTCCGCCGCAGAAAGGGGTGTGACAAAATCTTGGAGATCGTATGCATTCAGATTATATGCAGTATCCATTTTAATCTCTTCAACACTACCATCTGATCTGATCTGATCTGATCAAAGTCAATACTTGGGTTTTTGAGCATGACTTCCACTTTACTATTTTTGGATCAGTTGGTTTTCTTGGGTAAAGAATTATTGAAGATGAGTTTGGTGATTATGGTCTGCTAACTAAATTTGCAATTGATTCAGACAAATCAGATGATGAGAGAAGGTTTTTCGGAGTACCGGTTTCTAGAGACAGGGCAACAGTTGTAGGATAGACTGGGTTTTGAAGAACATTTGAATGTTCAGCACTAACTTCTTCCAGCTTGTTGTAGGTCTCAACAATCTCTAGTTTAGACCATCTGGCAATGGATCTAACTGGACCATAACCAGCAGCCACAAGCTCTGCTCTCATTCTTTAAAACTTCAATACCTCATCTGAATCCACTGTTTTGACTTTCTTCCATTTAGGTGGAGTTGGCTTTACCAGAGGTTCATTGTTCATTTTTGTGATTCTATCGATATGGGTTTTTCTCTTACGTGTGGAGATGATTTCTGGTGAAGGAGAATGTTTTGGTAGTGAAGATGAATGTATGGGAAATCTTTGTGACGTTGGAGATGGTTGGATTGTGGTTGGTGTAGTGAAAATTATCATGGCAGATGTTTGACAAACTTCTGCTGAAACAACTGGTGTCTCAGCAGTTGTTTGATAAACATCTGCTGATAGTTTTGTGTTCTCAGCATCTATTGACAAAATGGGTGATGATGGTGTGGAAGGTATTTTCTCCTTCTTTTGTGGTGGTTTATTTTGGAGAAGGGTGGGATTTAGGTTGAGCAGGGGATACAATTTCTGTAGGATTAGCTTTTGAATCTGGTGGCAACTTTCTCAGTGAATCTTTCTCCCCCTTTTGGCATCATTATCATCATCATCTTCTTTCTCAAAGATTGATGTAGAGGTGGAGCCAGTAAGTGTTAACGGATGTTCCTTAATGTTCATAATGTCTGCTTGTGTATATTTATACCTGGCATCAACCAAATTTATGATAAATTCCAAACTGAAATTGTGGTTACTTCCAGCCAAATTCCCCTGAGCTTGAAGGATGGGTTGCATAGAATTCCAAAGCTCATTCGAATTTCCTGTCTGGTAGGTTGACTTTTAAAAAGCTCTATCATCTGCTTAATCAATTCTTTCGTTTCAGCAACATCTGTTTCAATGGTAGACACTCTAACCGTTAAATCCTTATAAGTTAATTCATCACCTACTTTAATAGGATCATCTGAATTCCCACCTGTAGTGGTTGTATTTTTTTTGATAATAGGAGAAGTCTCCATATCATCAGAAAACAGATGCCACTTTTTCTTGGTTCTAGGGACTTCCCACAGAAGCAGAGATTACAGTTGTAACCACATCAATGGTTGACTTCAAGGGAGTCTTAATGATGTAACCACTGTCCAACTGATCACCAATGGGTTCAACAGTTGTAGTGGCTGCTCCACTTGAACTACCACCAAGAGTTTCGTAATACTCAACGGGGATAACCTCCTCAACTGTTTGTAGGATAGCAGATTGAATTGGTTCAGACACAGTCATTTGTTGCGATCTACTCTCAGTAATGTGTGCATTAGAGGAACTGTTTTCTTTCTGAAATTCAATTGCTTCAAACAGAGGTAATATTGTTGATGGAACTTGAGTCGAGGGTTGTGGTGTAGAAACTGTGATTGCCCAGGGAGAGGGAATTTTGAACATACTTTCATATGAAAGTTCTACTTCATGTTGTGGTGTCCCTGTGATTACAACATGATCCTATTGTGAGGACACATGAGGAGTTTGGATGGGTTGAGATCTTTCCAACAACTGTGAGGAAGTAGCAACTATGGTTTCAAGTGACATTTGTGTTGTCACTGCATTAACCTCTGGGATCTCATCTTCCAGAGGAACCTTTTTATTTTGTTTGGTTTTGGTGGGCTTTTCGGATGTGACAACTTTTTTTTTTTTGCGTTTTCCTGGTGTGTGTTTCACAACACCGGTTGTGGTGTCATGAGCACCAGGAGCAGTTCGCTCAACAACAAAAGTTTGAGCAACTGATGCGGACGCATCTAAAATAGGCTCATCCCCCCTTTGTTTCCGTTGTTGAAACTTTTGACTCTTTATCCATAAGTTTAGTAAATGTTTTACTTGTAAGACTATTTATTTGAAAAGCTACACCTGTTCAAAATCTGTTTGTGACACTTGTTTTCGTAGGTAGTAGCTTAGAAGTCTTGGATACAACAGAAAAGCATTACTAGGAACACCTTTTTTCAAATTTTTCACATTTTTCACATTATTCAACAAATCAGAAAATAGTGCTTGTGATAAATTGTAATCAGATTTTGTTAAAATAGCATAACCTAAATACTGAATGTTCAAAGGTATCTCATTAAATGCGGTGGTCTTGGCTGAGAGACAAGTTAAAAGAGTATGAAACAAAAATTTCATTGGCGGAGGGAAGTTTGGTTTGTAGATAGTAACTTCCTTTAATTGTGCATCATACCCTCTTTTAATGAACTTTGTATGAAGTTCAAGTTTTTCAAAGTTGGTCTTACCTCCCAAGTCGTCCAATGCAAATGTAGTGGAAATTGTAAAGGGATAAATTCGTACCATACTTTCCCCGACCTTAGATGTGATGGCAACTGGATTATTATCTCCAGACTCTATTTCAGCACTAAACCAAAATCGTCGGAGTGTTTCTGTATGAACGGGAGCATCAGCAGTAAGAATTGATTTGTATTCTGATGACCTTAAAAGGTCAATTATTGAGTGATAGCTGGTATTTTTGCTGGTTTTCTCGAATATGGGGAGGTAGTTGTGAGGGTTTTTGATGTTCAGACATGATCGGAGAAGAATGTGATTTGGGGATGAAACAGGGTTTAAGTTGGAGGGTTTTCAATATGTTGGAAACTGTTTTTTAGAATTTCGAATTCAAGACGGCAGTGGAAGAACCTCGATTTAGGGATGAAACACCTTTTATATAGAGAGAAGAAGTGAATGCTGACGTGGCAGTAGTTACAAATATTTGATGGCTAAGATCTGTCCACGTCAGAACCTCTCTTGCGACAACCGATGACAGTTGTTTGGAAACCTTTGTTGGTCGTTGGGAACAGTGTGAGTCAAACAGTCATTAGATAAGCAAAAGTTATGAGAATAAATGATAACTTTCAGCAGTTGTTTTATTTTTAGCTAACATCTGTCTACGTCAGAACGTTTGTTGTCATAATGGATGACAGTCAGCAGTATAGTAAATCAACAGTCATTAGGATAAACAAAAATTATGAAAACAGATGGTACCGCTTAGCAGTGGATGTATTTTTAGGCAAGCAGAAGTTTAAAAAGCAGTTGTTTTCAATCAGTGTAACTTAACAATCATAAGTCTAACATCTGTTATTAGCCCAACCACTGTTAGTATCAGATCCTCTGTTAAGCATTTTAAGATTGATTATTATATGTTGTTCATTAACATCTGTCGACCCATAGAAGACCTTTGCATCTTCAGACATTTATTCATCAGCAGATGCTCTCTTTTGTCAGACTTTAGCTACAACACACCTTTTATAACAGAAAAATATACCGTAAATTCTTCCAAAAAAACTCTTATTGATAAACAAAATTATATAGTAATAATAATACTTATAGCAGACCTTATATAATAATACTTATTCATCATTAGCCCAACCACTGTTAGTATAAAATCCTCTGTTAAGCTTTTTAAGATTGAATATCATTAGTTGTTCATTAATATCTGTTGACCCATAACAGACCTTTGCATCTTCAGACATTTATTCATCAACAGATGCTCTCTTTTCTTAGACTTTAGTTACAACACACCTTTTATAACACCAAAACGTACGGTAAATTCTTCCAAAAAACTGTTATTGATAAACAAAATTATATAATAATACTTAGGAATGACTGAAATAATTAAAATGAAGATGCGACAACAAAGATTAATTAATACTATTAAAATTTATTCATTTAGTCAATAGTGGTAAATCAACAATTGTTAGCATACACAGTTGTCTCATCATCAGCAGATGTTCTCTTTTACCAAACTTTAACTACAACAGACCTTTTACAACTCCAAATATTGACTCTCTGTAATTTGCAGGAGCACAGATTCTTCAAAAAACCTCTATCAATGATCAAATTCTGAACATTTGTTTTATCTTTGCACTCATCTGTTCACCATCAAACCAACCCTTGATACTATTAAACCTTTGTTGACTTACCAAACAGTTATTCAGACACAATTCAACATCAACATAATCTGTTCACCATCAAACCAACCCTTGATACTATTAAACCTCTGTTGACTTTCCAAACAGATGTTCAGACACAATTCAACATCAACATTATCTGTTCACCATCAAACCAACCCTTGATACTATTAAGCTTCTGTTGACTTAACAAACATCTGTTCACCATCAAACCAACCCTTGATACTATTAAACTTATGTTGACTTATCAAACAGATGTTCAGACATAATTGAATATTAACATAATCTAAATCAAACTCAAACACTAAATAAGTAAAACTAAAACGCAACATAGATTCATAAGATTAGAATTTATTCATTCATTCATGACATTAAAAGTCCAATAATTACATAACATACTGAACAACATTAAAGTTCAAATCTAACAATAACAACAAGAATTAAGAAACTTTAGCTTCAACTCCATCGATTGCTGAACCTCTCGATGTATGTCCTTCAGCATCGCCATGAACTCCACGTCTCTATCACCACACTCTATATTACTGACAACACAAAGCTCACGAATGGAAGTTGAAGGCATCCGTATAAGATTTCTGGAAACCTGCTCTCTCGTGAATAGACCAACTTGCAATCCATCAAAACATCTCTTTAGCTCTTGAAGACTAGGCCTATCTTCATACACATGTTCCTCGATTTGCCTGACAAAACGCTGCTTTAAATCATCCGATTTTACAGAAGTGAATGACGCCATTTGAATAAACTATATTACTCGACTTCCCTGAAAGTATGATATCTTCGTAGGAAAACGTGATGAAAAACACGTGACGTGACTATGAGTTTATATACAGAAATATCTAACAGTGAAAACGTGTAGATTTAATATAAACATATTAATGTATAACTCAAAACAACAGTCTTTTAATGCAAAAACCTTTTCAAACCCCAACTTTTATGGGAAAACTGTAAAATTAAATACCAAGAAACCCAAGGGACACAATTTTGAAGTTCAAAGAACAAAAGCAGATTATCACAATTACAATTAACCTCTTTATTTACCATGTAGACGCATTTTTAAACTCTATAAAAGACTGATGATTACTTTTGATTCAAAACATCAACAAATTGTCCTACAAATCAATTTCTGTAAAAAATCATTCCAAATCAGAAAAGCCAACAAAAAATCTACATGGCAATCTTCAGCTTCTACCACTGGTCAGACACCAGCGATGTTAAAACACATTTCTCGATGTGGTCACTCAAAGAACAAGGAGCAGACGAAGAACTAAACAGGAAAGTCGACATAATCTATGACACTAATTACAACAAAACCTGGAACAGCATAGCATTGCTCGATGAAGTCCTCCACTCTCCTCCATCAGAGTTCCAGAAGAATGCAGAAAAGTTTCTGACACAACTTCTAAAATAGGATCAGAAAATATGCAACAAGCTAACTGACCTGAAATTCAAAAGAGAGTATGAAATCCCACATGGAGCAAGGCCAGAGTCTACGAAATCCTAGCAAGTGTTAACTCTAGCGTGTAATACTTTATAAATATTTCATTAAATTTATATTTTTCTATGTAGTAGTTCAATTTAATAACATCAACATGCATCTTAACATATTCTAAAATGTCAGTGTCAATAAAAACTCTCAACATCGTCAACAGTTAATCAAAATAAGAAACAAACCTAAAATGTAAAAATGTTTCTCAACTGTTGTAGCACACATCTGCCTTTTCATGATATTGCACGAATCTATACTTTCTATAAAAGGAGAAAATCTTACTGACTCAAGAAAACCTGACTTTCGATTTAACGAAAATCAAACAATGCAACTCTCCCATCAAAGAAGGTAGCACATGCAACTTTTCATGATGTTGCAACAATGATACTGCAACATCGATATTCAAAGGTTGATGTGTGATGGGAAGCTTCATTGAAACGATGATGTTGGAACAATGATACTGGAACGATAACATGTAAACAGAATCAACAAAAATTCTAAGAAAGAAGTGTAATCGGAGATTAGCAGTTGAATCACAGGAAAGATGCATTTGAGAGAGAGAGAGAGATACGCTCGCATATATGCGCGAGAGAGATTTGAATGTGGAGCCAGATAATTATATCTTATTTATAGGATTAGAATATATGGTTTGACTTTTGAATTTCGAATCTGGAGCCATGTTTAAATTTTGAATCTGGAGCCATGATTTTCAATTTGGGCAGACGTTAAGGCAGAGGTTTGAATTTTATATAGATTTTGAATTTAAGGCAGAGGTTTGCCCTTTTGTATATGTGGGCAGACCTATGAAAAGCTGAATGTGGGCCAACTTTGAAATTTGAAGTCTTATAATATCAAGGTTTATGATGTGAAAATGACATAAGAAAAGCCTTGTTGGACAGCCTCTCCTGCTGACACATCAGCTATTCTTATGTCATTGGGATTTCTCCTTTTATAGAAAGTATAGATAGTCATGAACTTGATTAACTAAAATGTGGAACAAGTGTGTCCTTATATAGGCCCTGATACTCAATAACACTACGAAAAGTGTTTCTGGGCCACGAACAGTATCCAAGCCCACGAAGACTAGAGATCTTCGTGGACATCATCAAGGAACCCTTTAAAGGCCATGAACCATGAGGGTTCGTGGTGAACCATCCTTACAACAGTGCTTATTGTTCGTGAACAGTGATTCCCACGAAGACTAAGACTCTTCGTGGGGAACCTTATAAAGGATAGTAACTTGTAACTCATAACAGTAGAGATCCAAACACTAACTAATACTTAACAGTTGCACATTATGAAAACTGTTTTACATTACAACCAAAAGAAATGTCGTGCTAAGTCAATATAGGAGGATATCTTGACTTGGCTGACTCGACCAAAACTATACAAGACCATAAATAAAGACCGTACACATTACAACGACGTAAGAACAAGCTAGACACAAAACTGCACCAACAATATATAGTGAGTTTTTGGGCATTTAGATTGAATCTGTGAATAAAGGTTTTCACCTAGGATCTGAGAAGGGGTACCCAAGAAAAGACGATTTAGTTATCTCTACATGCTTGCATCTGGGTTTGATATTTTTTAGCATATCCAAATTTTTTTCTTTAGCTGACCTCTAAAATCTAGTTGCATTTGTTTGCGGTTTGTGCATTTCAACCTTGAGAAACAAAAATTGCAAACAATTTTGTTTATATAAATTAATACCAAAGTCAATTTTTTCTCTAATGAAAAGGCCTCAGGTCTTTAATTCGTTTTGGGCTTCCGGAATGTTGAGCAGGCCCTGCTGCTGACATAGCATCTACCCTAATTTTTTAAGTCCTAATTGTGGTAATTTGCTTAATAGTAATACCATGGGCATATTTAATAGTAGTCTAGTGGTGGTGATTGTGGTTTTATTTGGGTTATTTATTTTATATAGAAGAGAATTTTGACACCTGCTAGAGCCTTCACATCACTCTCTTTATTTACTGCACTACTTTTTCAACTCTTCATGCTTATTCTTGTTTTCATTTTAAGCTTTATATATGTTTTTTAAGCTCATTTATACGTTCTGAATGTTAATGTGTCCTCGAAATATCTAGAAGACATGCTTTTAGTTGAGAAGCAGCCTCTTCTTCCAAATCCACTTCTTGAATCTGGACTTCTTGCTATCTCATTTATGAATGGATTCTTTTCAAGGGATTCAAAGGTCTTTTATTTTTTTTATTCTCGTTGATGTTTTCTTCAAGAAGTGGATTTTGAAGAAACTATTGGGTGTTGGCAGTACTAAACCTGAAAACAACTACTTGTTATTTTCTTGATTCCTTACGGTCTAGAAGTGTGGATGAGCAGTTGAGGCAAATTATTGATACGTAAGTAATACAAATTATAATAATGGATGATAAAGAAGTTGGAGTATACTTTGATCTAATTTTGATTTTTTTTATGGCAATGTCCGTGTATGCTTAACGAAGTGGTGCCAACATAAGGGTTAAACTTATCTGGATTAACGTTAGGGTAAGCATTTAATCCCTTATTTAAATTGTGGTTATAATGATATTGTATATATTGAAACCCCTCAGTTTAAACTTAAATCGCAATCGCTTCACATTTCTTGATATCTTTTAATTGTGTAGTGTCCACGTCAGCGAGGAGGTACTGAATGCGGCTATTATGTGATGAAGTTCATGAAGGAGATAGCTTATGAAGGAGTTGAAATACTTGACAATGATAATGTAAGTTTAGGTATATTTTAGTCTGTACATTAGACAAAAATTCATATATCTAAACAATTCTTAAATTCATATATTACTATTAAATCATGATTTTAAGATTTATTTTATTTAACTATTGTCTGAGGTTTGGAAATGAGTATAGGAATACTCGGCTGCAGATATGGATGATATTCGCGAAGATTGGTCGACTTATGCGGTTACCTCTATTTTTAAATGAAAAATCGTATTTTAGGTGTTGACGATGTATTGACAAACAATTCTTTTTTTGGTTAACGTTAAAATATTTGTAGCATACTTTATGTAATAGATTGTTCCCAAGAGTGAACTGCGTGAACTGATCTGGGCCCTTGATTTTTATGATCTTGAGATTAAAGTGACTGACATGATGGTAATTATTTAGTTAATTTTTTTTCATTTAATTAAATACAAAAAAGGTATATGTGTAATTCCAATCTTAAATTGATTGCATAAATCTCTCACAAAGCAAATAATCAATTATCCTCTCAAATTGATTACATAAATCTCTCACAAATCAAATCAAGGGTTAGGAAAGATGTAACTTAATTCAATTATGAAAATAATTATTTGTTTAAATGCGATATACACATGTGTATTCTGATTTTGCCCTCTTTTTAATGCGATGTACACATGTGTATATCGTCTGTTTTTGTGATATCTCAAAATTTTTTTGTATTGAATGTTGATGTACACATGTGAATTACTGTACACATATGTACGATGCTGAGTACACATGTGTGCTGTTCTATTTATATCCAAGTACACATGTGTATACCGTTGAAATATGAAGGTTACGTGGATCTTAAAAATCAAAATTTGAATTCTGGTGATGAAATCTGAAATAAAAATAAAAATCGAAATCTAGTGATTTGTTTTTTGCTTTGATAATTATCTTATTAATAAATAAACATAATGTAGATAATGAATTTACATTAGAAAAAATGTAACTTAATTCAATTATTAAAATAATGATTTAAATCTAATTTTTTTATATAATTACAATCCTACCCTTAACAACTATTAAGGATATCAAGGGTCCATATCTGTTCACGCAGTTCACTCTTGGGAGGTTGTTCACGCTGGAACCCTATCCTATATATATATATATATATATATGTATGTATGTATGTATGTATGTATGTATGTATGTATGTATGTATGTATGTGTGTGTGCGTGTGTATATTTGTTTTATGAAAAAGATTTATTGTTTTGTTATCGTACATGTATCCAGGGCAAATTAGTAATTATATAAAAAAATTAAACAACTAAAAGCAATGACACACGTAAATGAATGTCATACATATGTGTCATAAATGCTTGTCATTAACGTATGTCATTAAAAAATGTCATAAGTGTCATAAATGTGTCATTAAAGGCGTCATAAAATGAGTGTCATGAATGTATATCATGAAAGCATATCATTATATGGGGTCTTTAAATATGTTTCATAAATGTCTGTTATAATGCTAATTTTATGACTCTTCAATCAATAACACGCTTTTGTGTGTCGTAATAACATTTTATGACGCACAATGTGCGCCAAGAAATGTGTCATAATTTCGTTTGTAGTTTTAGACGAAAATTCCAGACGACGTTTTAATAAAAAACTCACAACCCATGAAGTTTGGAATTTCCAGACATTGTCGCGTCACTCCATTGTGAGTGCTCTCAGCACCTTCTTCGTCATCCTTACCGCCATCTTAGACGGACTCCCTCCCCCTTCCTCCTCTACCCCAAACCTCATTGGCCTCCCTTTTAATATAATACACTTATATATATAATACCATTTTTCCTTTTAAAATAAATATATATGTATGTATCTAGGCATGTATTTTTACGGATGATATGGGCTCGTTTCAGTGCACAACAATCTTAAAGGCAAAAGAATCAATAAGAAAATGATACAAGGCACAATAGATATTTACGGGCACGTGTAGTTGAGTAAAGTTAACATTTCATAAATTTTTTATACATCACATTAAAAAATACTCGATTTTACGAAGATGGATGGAATTAAGACAATGAGATATCGATTTTTAAAGTTATGTGGTTGAAATTGAAGTACATTGAAAAATTGAATGGGAGCTTGTCTCACATAAGGGTGTACGGGGAGGGTTATAGAACTTGAAGTGATTTATTAAGTTCGAACGACACAAAATTATTAAACTTGTGCATGCCCGCAGTGTAGGTATATGAAACCAGAACCAATATTAATACATATGGAATACCCACGATATAGAAAGAAACCGTAAAACTTGAAGAGAACTTGAGACATGTTTGAGAGAGACGAATAATCAATGAAAATTTCCGAAATGAGAAAAACATACCCTACATTTTCTAGCATATTTTACATTTACTAATGTTTTGGCCGTTTAACCCAACTAAACATTTTTGTAAATGGGCGAAATTTGTTTTAAGGAAACCGTGTAAAACAGGTGACAATAGTTAAACTAACGTGTTGGTTTGTTTGATCATACTAGCATGAGAAAATATTTGTCGATAATGTTTTGAAGAATATTATAATTTATCTTTAATAAAATATGCATTATAACTTTTAAAACAATTATTGTACCTGGAATATATAACCAAATAATAGAGTTTATTCCATTTGCTTGTATTTCCTAAAAAGGAAGCTAAGGACAGTAAATTAAGGAAAATACTGATACAACATAAAGATTTGTTAGCCGTTATTTAACACTATTATGGCAGACAAGAAGCAAGCTCTGATGGCACTAAGCTTTAACATTAACAATGGGAAGATAAAAGCCCTTTCCTTCCTTCTCATCATGGCTTGTTTTCCATTCATGGTAGAAAACAGTGTACACCACAAACATAAAGAGTTTCAACAAGCAATCGAATCCATTTGTGAAAGGAATGGATGTAACTAACTCAATGCTCAAGCTCCCGCCATAGCTTGCAAGGACCTTAGCGACAAGAACAACATATCTATCGGCAAGAACGAAAAGAACCATCATTAGTGAGGCTTGTAGCCTTTTGTCTTTCATTAGCACTGCAGCCCTCCCAATTGCTGTAAGACCGCTAGAACCTTCTTCCAAAACCGAAACTATCAAACTTACCATCCAAACGGTAGCCATGTAAATGTAGCAAATGGGGATCGAGAGAGCGATAACTCCTAAAAACAGAAGTGCCCCCGAATTTACTGGCAAGAGGGAGGTTATAACAATAACAATTGCATAAAAAAAAGTTGTGCCCAAAGAGAGCAACCCCAAGTAAAAGCTTGTTAATAGAGATCTGTTCCAACTGTTGAAAATTTTCAAGATAAGGTCTTTTGTGCCTAACACTTTAGCAGTGTAAGCTTCATACGAAGAACAAACGGTGGCAACCAAGAAAATAAGTGTGATAATGGAAGAGATCTCAATGATACAAAGTTTAAGGAGGACTAACTCGCGTAAGGCCTTGAATGTATCAACCGCATAACTAGTTTGATCGAAATTATACAAGAGATCATGAACTATGTTTGGGTGATTAGCCAACTGCCACATGAAATAATTGGTAACAGGTGCAAGTGTATACTCCTGAAGAAAATCTACTTGGGAATATGAAAGAAACACAAGGAGTAGGATTGAAAAAAGCCGCTTCCCATTTCTGCTAGTGGTCTTGAAAGACTCCCTGATTACTCCAAAAACCCCTAAAGAAGACTCTGATTGGGGGATTAATTTGTTTTCCATTTTTGATGTTTCTGGCTCTGATGATTAAACTTGTTATATAAGTGTAGTGTTGGCCTTGTATTTATGTCATTTTCATCTGGTTTTTCTTTGTAATGAATGTTAATCGCGAAAGGGTTGTCCATCCTGAGGATATATGAAAACAAAACATTGGTTTTTTATGCCGCGCGAATGGAGCTTCCAAAGATGGGTGTTGCTTACATCCAAGCATGTTTGTATAAAAAGTGAAAACCAACTACCGAAAAACTGTATAGATAGGTTTGTTAATAATATTTATAAACGGACATGTAATTGGTATTTACAATTTTTTAGAAAGTTGTTATCGTTAGTTCCTAAGTGTTACAACAATCCAAATTTTGGTTCATTGCTGGAGTTTTAAATCTAAAAACTATTCTACTTACAGGAAAAGATGGAGACGTTTTGGACTAAAGATGAAGAGTTGCTGGCATAGGTTAAGGTCATCCAAGGTATTGCTGGTGAGAAAACCAAAACTAGTAAAATGATCAACAAATTTTGATTTGATAATCAGTTTGAATAATTTTTTGAAAAAAAAAACCTCAAAACTTTTGAACGGAAAATGTTTGCTCTTGTTGAATATTCTTTTCGATAATATGATTGTGATGTATGTTTAAACGAAGAATATGTGAAAACATGTAATGTGACAAAAAAAATATACTGATATACAAATATTAGAACGAAAAAAAAAATTAATCTACTGCAGTAATTTGAACCTATTTACCCAATTCATATTCAAACTCCAAAACTTTAAATGATATTAATGATAACTTCTTCTTTAGTTTGTGTTTTAAGTTTGAACCGGTGGAAGAGATGGTAACTTGCCTGATAATATGAAATACTATTAAAAAGGCAATTACGAAATTTTAAAGATAACTTCTCAATTTACTTGCATATTCATTCTTGTGTTTCTTTTTTTATCTATCCTACTAATCAGTTAGTTCCGGTATAAACAATATTTTTTTTTAACAAAAAACCAACCAATATCATTTCATACGAAAAAGGGCAATTAAAAAGCAATGGCAGGTAGTCGGGCAACAAGTTGCGCCGCCACCCCTTTTGAATAGAAAAACCAATTCTACTGAATACAAAGTTTGAAACCTTTAGCGACGAATAATTACTATTAAAGACTTTTTGAACCTGATTCAAAAGTCGCACAACGTCAGGAGCGAGACCACCAAAGGTATGAAACGCAAACGGGACAAACACATGTTGATTCTCCAGGCAGGCTTTCTCATGTTTTGCCACTTTGCCCGCCTCTGCCTTAGGCACCGCTTGCCCTACGACAAAGCCCTTGTCGTTGAGCCCGACAAGGGGGGAGACTCCAGTTAGATCTACACAAGCGTGTTTCCCCCTTCCCATCCAAACACAAGGATGTCCGCCGGGCGTAAAGTGGACTCCCCTCTAGGGGGTCAGTCAGGAATTTACTGGAGCCTCCTTTTTGGCAGAGATCCCGGCCCGCTTAAGAACATCACATAACACATCTCTCACCCAATCATGCCGATATTTAAACCCTGGTAGCTCTTTACAGTGGATTGCGTGCTCGCCGAAAGAATCCAAACACGCTTTGCGGCACACCGGACATGGCTCGTCAACTGGGAACAAAGGAATCATCAGTCGGTATCTGTAGGATCGTTGTATGACCCAAATGAGTCGATTAGAAGAGTTGTTTATTCGAATTAAAGGAGGAATCAATGAAACGGACGCTTGATGTAATTATAATGTCTCTATTATTGATTTAACACTGAGTTACAACCTGGAGACAATTCGGCAGAGCGTCGCTACTTAGATACGAAAGTTACAAATGAAAAACCAAGTTCCCCTATTTATACTATTGTGATATCGCTTGAATGGCCAAAGCACTTTCAAGCGAAATCAGATTAATATGATTTCGCTTGAACTGATCAAGATCACTTTCAAGCAGAATCAACATTAATGTGATTTCGCTTGAAATGATCTTTGTCACTTTCAAGCGGAATCATCAACATTTCCACTAAAATCAGTTTCTCGCAACTTGAGCACTGGTTATCTTATCCTATCTCATTACATGACTCGATACAAGACGAAGTCAATAGACATAGTGCACTAACAGACTCCCCCTTGGATATTGACGAAGTCTTCAGTGTCCAGTTTTTATCATGATACCTCTTCAGTCTTGATCAGTCTTTATGCTATTCCCAAATTGTCTAACATTGTAAGCATCTATCAATCTTTTTCTTTTCTTCACAAGATCAAAATCTCATCCTGGCTCTATCTTTATCATTCTACCAGAAACTGACTCTGTCTCTTGCTTTATCAGCTTCTTCAGGCTTCCCCTTCATCAAGCTTCCGTGCTTAAGGGATCGACACCTAGCTTTCCGGTTACAAACTCCCCTTTGCTTTGAGCTCGTCTTCAGACTCCCCCTTAGACTATGCTGTCGGGATCGTAGTCTTGACTCTTACCTGCAACACTCATACATTTATAAGTAACAACATTATAAATTTCCAGCAATTGTAATCTGGTTCTTTCAAACTTTCTAAATCACTCCCCCTATCAACAAACTTTAGAGATTTGGCAATGTTAAGTATCCAAAATCCCTCACAGTTAATCATCCAAGTCCAAACTAATGAACTTGGAGATATCACAAACTGTTTTTGATTTTTTGATAAAAAAATTCAAGTTTCAAATTAATGAACTTGTTTTATTTTTAGAAAACACAATCAGCTTACTTAGATTTTGACACTCAGCATCTTAGACATCGGTTGTCGAAAATAAAGCCGAATCAAAAATCTTTTTGCATTTTTCTGAAAATATAAAGCAGTAAAGAAATATTTACAAACATATTTACAGACAATTTTTTTTAAGTTCGTGTCAGAGGATCATATCAGTTTATCACACATCACTAATACCGTTGAGCTTTAAACACTTTAAGTTTTAAACGATTCACTTAGATTGTCAGTATACTGATCCACTTAAATTTTCACACACAGTTCAATTGTTACGAGATACGGATTTAGTGTATTAAGGACTTAAACTTATTCGCGTGTCCCACCTCAGAATATACTCCCGTATCCAGATCCAAATATTCAGTCTTACAAGTGAGTATACCTAGATGATATCTGTAAAGGGTTAAATGCGAAACCGTGAGAGCTCAGTTCAGAACTTCCATTCAGCAGAGAGATGACAGCTCGACTTTAGGTATGTTCCCTTTAGAGAATCATTTCTTCAACAGCAGATGATTAACATTTTTCAATGTTTCATCATTTTTTATGCTGAGGGCGATGCTATATTTCAAGCAAGCAGAAAGTATTATACGGGGACTAGGCCATTGCTTCCGCAAAATCAGAAGTCCCGAAATAATACCCCAGATATCACTGAGTATAAAGACCTAGTATCTCAGAAAGAGGGACCTTTCAAACAAGATTTCGGGGGTTACCCATATATCCGAGAGATGTTCCCCACGATATAAGCAAGTTTGAAATTTAGGTTTATATCTAGAACACAATCTACTAAATGTGCAAAAAGCAACTGTCATATCATCAGTGAGACCATTTATCACATTAAAACATTCCATTTCTTTAGCGTACTGTGATTGTCTACTGATGTACTATCATTTCCTCTTTTTACACAAAACTCAAATTTTGAATTTTATCATGTTTTTGACTTTTTCAAATTTTCTAATGTTTTTGGATTTTCTGACTATTTTTCTCCCCCTAAAATGCAAAATCATTAAAAGAAAATTTGACAAGCCAATGCTGATAGCTTTGTTTCGCCGTCCATTTTCTGCTAATTATGAACCATATTACACGAAAAGTAGTAAATACCCCCATGATTTGCAACACATTGATCTTTTACAGTTTGAAAAACCGTTTTTCAATCTTGTGAAATTAATCATGTTTGTTCCGCGTTGAGGGTTTCGGCATATTCAAGTAACATATTTTTGGTTTTTAATTTTTTAAATTTTTAGGGTTTTTGAAATATGGTTTATTTATGTACAAAAACAAATAAACTCCCTGTTTCTCAGTTGCAGGGACCAGCAACCTCTTCCCGTGCCAGGCTGCCCCAACATTCATTCTCACAATCTTCAATTTTGTTGAGCACCTGCATATTCAAAGTATTCAATTACTTGAACAATTTAGCCCAGGTCTGTTGGACCTTAGGCATTTCAACACAATGTGCATCATTTAATTTCGGAAAATCTTTGTCATTCTTAACAAAGACTTTTTCAATTTGCACTTCAACTTTTTCATCCACTTTTGGAATCATTGGTTTCTTAATTGACCAAGTGACCTTTTGGAGCACTTCTTTTGTAAAAACGTGAATCTTTTTGAGCATTTTGATTTTGAACAACAACTTTTGGTTTCCAAAACTCTTGAGATTTTGTCATATAAACTGATGTTTTCCAACTTTGTATTGTTCTGAATCTGGGTGTGAGAATTCCAGGTCTGTCTTGAATCGAACTTGTTCGGGTTTGATTTCCAATTTTGATTTGAAGCAAACTTGTTTGTATTGTACTTCCAAGTTTGTTTTGAATTAAATCTGGTTGACCTTTGTTTCACATTCTCAGATTTTTGTTTCTTAACATTTTCAGATTTCTTTTTGTCAACATCAACAGGTTTCAGATTTGGACACTTTCGTGCAAGATGTCCAATTTCATCACATTTGAAACATTTTCTTTTGGATACCTCTTTAACCTGTGATTGTTGCTTTCTCTTTTGAGCTAAGAACTCGTCATTAGACTGTTGTCTAAATTTTAGTTCTTTCTCTTCTTCTATCGTTGTTCCATGAACAAAACTCATTTTTGCCTGAGAATTTGGCACTTCATTTCTCTTCCAATTTTGTTTCTTTTTATAACCCAACCCAACCTTCATGTTTTTCTTCTTGAAACTAGGTTTGTTATAAAAAGTTTTGTGACCTTTACCAACAAACTTTGGAATCTCAGATTTTTCAATCTCAACCATCTTGAAAATTTTATCAACCTTTTCTGAAATCACATTCTGAATCGGGAAAAAAACATCTAAGAATAATTTGTCTGATCCAATCATGGTATAAAGCAATCCTTTTGAATCATGATGTATAAGAATTTATACATCTTTTAAACGTCAAATACGCCCCGTTTATGCAAAAACCCTTTGTATTTTCATTGATTTTGGTACTCATTTGAGTTGTTTGTGAAAATACAGGTCCGGGCTTCGGCCCGGTGATGAAACAGAGGCTTTTTGAGCAAAATGGAGCAAAAATGGTGCATTCCAGCAAACTGCCAGATATGGCACTACCGTGCCAAACAGTGGAACGACCGTGCCAAGCCTTCCGACATCGGCACTCTCAGCCAGCACTAGCATCTATCAGCCAAATCGTCAAAATTCAGGAGAGCGCAACCGTGCCAACCACTGGCACGACCGTGGCAGGCCAAAATCATCTCTAATCAGCTTGTTTCCGAGAACGATGTACTTGTAGCCAAGCACTATCGGCTCGCACGACCAAACCATGCCCGAGCACGGTCGTGCGACCTCGGGAACATTTGAGCGGGATTTTTCCCAAAATGGTAGCATACTTGGTCAACATTCGAGAAAGTGGGTCTGACACTTGTCGAGAACGACCGTGCCAAAAGGTGGCATGGTAGTGCCAAACGCCCAGAGTTTAAATACGAGTTCTAAGCTCATTTGCAAGGGAGTTGGAGCATTTTGGTGACTTTTTCTCTCAAGAATCTGGTCTTGGAAGCTTGTTGGAGCCAAGAAGGAGCCTTGAAGAGGATTAAATCACTTGAAGATCTACTCAAACACCATTTGAATCTTGTCTTTAACTTGGTTAGCTTACTACATTATGAACAATATGTGTTTATTTGTGCTTGATTTGGTAGTCATGAGCCTTATGGGCTAAACACTTGTGTTGTCTAAACTATGTTGAAGCTTATGAACATGTGATAATATGGAAGTAGATGTGATGATTGTTCTTGTTAATCTTCATGTTGTCATTTGACCTTGTTCTTGGAATTCATATGCATGCTTAAAGTTCTTGTTCTTGAATGTTTGCTCATAAGCATTTACATATTGTGTTGGAAAGCCCATGTAGAGATTATGATTATTGAATCTTGTTAACTTGTTAGTGTGATTCATAGCATGAAACTAGGAATGGTGAGTGCTAATGTGATATGAACAATGATTTGAGCTTGTGTGTAAATTCTTGCATCTAGATTTGGAAAGATCAAAAGTATGTTTATATGAATTCTATAGTTTGTGTTCATGTTAGGTTGATGATTTAGGCCAAAGTTGTTAGCTAGCATGACCATGCTTGTGGTTCATATCAAGAACATGATGATAGTGCCAACTACTTAAAACCAAGTTAGGGTGATTAGTGTGTTTCTCATATTAGTTTCCCCTAATTTGTAGAGTTAGGAGTTTTGACAAACAAATAACTCATGATTAAAGATTAACATCAACTTAGCAAGTGAGCTTAAAAGAATAATTTTTAGGTGATTAGAATGTTAATTCATTTTTAATTTTCCTAAGAATTATAAACTAGGAAGCCTTGATTGGGGACTTAGTTAAAATTGGAGCTTGCATCATCACAATCCCTTCCTCTTTGTTGTCACATGTGAATGAGTGGATACTTAGTTTAGGCAACCTTTCTTAGATATTGTTATTTGTTAGAAATTTTAGTAGTTTATTTATTTTGCATGATAAGTTAGAAAAATCAACCCAATCATTTGAAAAGGCTTTAAAGTAGCAAAAGTTTAGTATCGAGACACCGCATCCACGGATTGATATCCGGTTCTTGCCGATTAGCTATATTACCACCCGACGGGTACACTTGCCCCTTGTGTGTGTAGTTAGTTCTTAGGTGAAAAACCATTTTAAAACTAATTTTGTGTGAAGAAAATCTCAACTAAAATATATATTTAATTCACGCACATCAAGTTTTTGGCGTCGTTGCCGGGGATGCAGTCTTCTTGAAAACGATTCGAGTTACTTATTTAGCCATTGTGAAAAGTGTACAAAGTTTTTGTTGCTTGTTTGTTTGCCTTTGCTTGATTATTTGAAAAAAAAGAATATGATTATTTGCTAGTTGTTTTTGTTTTTGTATATATTTTTGTGCATTGTGCTCCTCCTTATTCCCTACAGGTCGTGCATGTCCTCAACCCCTGCTGCTGATATCGTTGAGCCTTCAGCGGAGCCGGAGCGCGATCTTCATTGGAGACTGCGGGAGCGGTTCCGCGTTGTAGCCGAGGCGATTGAGACAGACGGGTGGACGACGACACCGTCTACGAGGTTCGGGTAGACATGGCGGACGCGGAAGAGAATAGGATCTTGAATGAAATTGGAAAACCGTCACTCGATGGTTTGCCTGCGAGCATCAATGCACCGACAATCGACAATAATAATTTCGAGATCAAGGCTGGCACCATATCGATGTTGCAGAATGCGGTGCAGTTTTATGGCAAGGATCACGAGGATCCTAGTGTTCACATCGCGGGGTTTCTAGAGGTTTGTGCCACATTTAGGATTCGTGATGCATCACCGGATGCTATCCGCCTTCGGCTCTTTCCGTTTGATTTACGGGATGGAGCCAAGGAGTGACTTCTTTCACTTCCAGCTGGATCTATCACTACATGGAATCAATTAGCTGAGAATTTCCTTCAGAAATATTTCCCTCTAGAGAAAACTGTTCGGTTGAGAACCAAGATTCTGAACTTTCGTCAGGACGAGGACGAGTCCCTCTACGAGGCATGGGAGCGGTTTAAAGAGCTTATGAGAAAGGTCCCACATCACGGGTTGCCCAAGTTGCAACAATGTCAGATCTTCTACCATGGTTTGGACAGTCAGGGACATATGATGGTTGATACATACTCGGGTGGTGATATCGGCACGAAAAATGCCACCGAGGCATTTGAGATTCTTGAAAAGTGTGCCGTGAAAAACCAGACGTAATAGCCCCCGAGGGGAAAGAGTTCTCGGCAGGGGGTTCATCAGGTGGACGACTACACAACCATGACAGCATGTATGGATGCCTTATCTTCGAAATTTGATCGAGTGACGGAAATGCACTCGAGAGGTTCTTCGAGTGGGGGAGCATATCAGGTAGGTGATTTTCCGACGGGAGAGATGTCACACGAGCATGTTGATTTCATGGGAAACCAATACCATCCTCAAAACAATCCCTACAGCAATACTTATAATCCGGGGTGGAAGAATCATCCAAACTTTAGTTGGAAGCCCGATGCTTCTAACCAGCATCCGCCCGGATTTGCTCCACGCCCCACAGCTCCATCTCATGGAGCATATGGTCCACCTCGACCTCAGCAGGCACCTTCCTCTAGCGATCCTAGTGTGCATGATATGCTTAGTCAAATCTTAGCTGGTCAAAACACTCAAATGGCGGAGAATGAGAAGCGCTTTAGGGAGTATGACGGCCGCTTCATGAGGCACGAGAATGAGTTGAGAAGCCAAAAAGCTTCCATGCAGACCATTGAGAACCAAGTTGGCCAGATTGCCAAGATGTTGTCTGAGAGACAACAGGGGGGCCTTTCGAGCAACACAGAGCCTAATCCAAATGCTACTGCAAAGGCCATCACGTTGAGAAGCGGCAAGACCGCTCAAGCCATCCCTCTGGCTGTTCCAGAAAAGCCAGTCGATGATGAGGAGGTTGATGAGGAGATTGAGGCTGAGTCTCCGGGTGAGGTGCAACAGAGGCGAGTCCCAGCAAGTACCGCACGACCCAAGGAGCCAGTGAGAGAGTATGTCCTTCCCATTCCATATCCGGGGAGGTTGAAGAAGCAGAAAATGGAAGAATACTATGGTAAATTCCTCGAGCTTTTTAAGCAACTTCATATAAATTTACCATTTGTCGAGGCACTTGCTCAAATGCGTAAGTATGCCAAGTTTCTGAAGGATATCCTATCCAACAAAAAGAAACTTGAGGAGATTTCGCAAGTGACCTTGAATGAGGAGTGTTCAGCGGTTCTTCAGAACAAGCTACAGAAGAAGATGAATGATCCTGGGAGTTTCACTATCCCGTGTTTGATTGGTAGTTTGTCGGTGAGCAATGCTTTAGCTGATCTTGGAGCTAGCATAAACCTCATGCCATATGCGGTTTTTGCTAAGCTAGACTTGGGAGAGCCCAAGCCGACTCGTATGAGCATTCAGCTAGCTGACCGTTCAGGAAGTATCCTCGAGGCATAGTTGAGAATATGCTGGTGAAAATCGACAAGTGTGTCTTTCCTGTCGATTTCGTGATTCTAGACATGGATGAGGATAAAAACGTTCCACTCCTCTTAGGTCGCCCATTCCTAGCCACTGCGAGAGCCTTGATTGATGTCTGCACCGGTAGACTTACTCTTAGGGTTGATTATGAGGAGGTTACCTTTAATATAGGGAAATCCATGCAACATTCATAGAGTCAGGATGATACACTCTACTTCATTGAGACTATCGATACCTATGTGAGTGATCATCTTCATGCTACATTCGAGGAGGATGTTTTAGACACACAACTGCTAGGAGGGGAGATTTTTGGTTCGCCTAGTGCGGACCGAATGATTGAGGAGGTGACCTGTCTGATAGGTCATGCGTCTCCCCCGTGTCACGAGGTTTTTGAGGTTGTGGATCGTGTGACTGAGCCTAAAGTGCGCCCTTCTATTGAGGATCCACCTTCGGTTGAGCTTAAGGAGCTTCCATATCACTTGGAGTATGCTTTCTTGGAGGGCGAGACTCATTTGCCCGTTATCATTTCTACTGGGTTGTCGAAGGAAGAAAAGGATCGATTGCTTGAAGTCCTGAAGCAGTACAAGAAGGTGATTGCTTGGAAGATTATGGATATAAAAGGGATCAATCCATCCTTTTGTACCCATAAGATCTTGATGGAGGAGGACTTTAAACCTGTAGTACAGCATCAGAGGCGTTTAAACCCGAACATGCAGGAGGTTGTGAAGAAAGAGGTCATCAAACTACTTGATGCAGGTTTGATATATCCGATCTCTGATTCACCATGGGTTAGCCCTATACAGGTAGTCCCGAAGAAAGGAGGCATGACAGTGGTGACCAATGAGAAAAACGAGTTGATTCCTACTCGTACTGTCACCGGATGGAGAGTTTGCAGTGACTACCGCAAACTCAATGATGCCACGAGGAAGGATCATTTCCCACTTCCTTTCATTGATCAGATGTTGGAGAGGTTGTCGGGCAGGATGTATTACTGCTTCCTTGATGGTGTTTTGGGTTATTTTCAGATTCCCATCTCTCCTGAGGATCAGGAGAAGACGACATTCACATGTCCCTATGGCACATTCGCCTACAGGCGGATGCCCTTTGGACTGTGCAATGCCCCGGCTACATTTCAGAGGTTTATGGTAGCCATTTTTCACGACATGATCGAGGACTCCATGGAGGTTTTCATGGATGATTTTTCTGTGTTTGGAAGTTCTTTTGATCAATGTCTTGGGAATCTGAAAAAGATGTTGGCTAGATGTGAAGAAGCCAACCTTGTGTTGAACTGGGAGAAGTTCCACTTCATGGTGAAGGAGGGCATTGTGCTTGGGCACAAGATTTCACAGGCGGGGCTCGAGGTTGACCGAGCCAAAGTCGAGACTGTTTTGGTCAAAAATTAACGAAGCAATTAAGTGATCAAATTAGTTAAGTGAGGTAGGGTGCTAAAAATGTGTTGAAAATATGTTGGTTAAGTTATTTATAAAAACAGTATTCAGGATACGGCTCAGGATGTAGAGCTGTATCAATGATCAAACAATGAGCAAAAAAGTAAAGGTTGACATGTGATGTACGAGGAAAGCCCTTGATCAATCTAGATCGCCGGCATAAAACCTCGGGAGCTGACAATCGCAGCTGCCTCGTTCTTCTTATTGCTTCAAACTTCATGATACAGTGCAGGATGTGGTGCGGATCGACTAAGTGTTACAATGTAATTTCAATACAAGTGTTAGAGTCCCCATCTATTTATAGTAAAGATAATGTAACAAACTATCCTAAACTTCCGGGATCCAGCGAATATTCCCACTCGAACGTTGAGGACCAAGTCTTTCGGGTTCAACGGCTTCCTTATAACAAATACGCCCGAGTCTTGAGGAGAAGAAGTCCTGATGACCGTTAGTAACTTACAACCATTAACCTGCACGTGTTTAATTCACTTAACCTTAGGATATCGCCCAGGATGTTAGCAATATCCGCGTCCAGTATCCTGGTCACAAATAAACAATTAAAAGCGGGATATTAGTCAGGATATGTATACTCAGAAACTGACCCATAACAATTGTCCCCAAATATATTGGTTGGTATACCAATCCAACGGATATATTTTAAAGCTTATCTCGTGAATCGAGACAATTAATATGATTGGACTCTTGAAGTGACGGTGTGCAACTTCCCATGCGTTTTTTACTCGATGGCTATCCATTTAGCCCCTATATCTTCTCTCTTCTTGTTTGATAAACCATCTTCACCGGCATCTTCAGGTAAATTGCCTTTCTTTCTTTCTTCTCTGTTTTTTCTCCACAGAAATCCCTTATGGCTAGTAGAACCAGATCCCACACAGGCGATTCAATCCCAACTTTTGAAGCCCAAAACCTTCTTAAAGAGCCCGAGAAAGAGGTCTGTTCATTGGACAATGCTGATATTGCTGCCCTGCAAGCTTCCGGTGCTTTCCCTGTCGGTACAATCATCCGCCCTTTCGACAGAGAAGTCCGATCGGACTTTTCTTCCAACGAATGGGTGTGCTTCTTGGCCTACCCTTTCTCTATCGGACTCCGATACCCCTTTCCGGCTTTTATATCCCGTTTCTTCGAACTCACCGGTCTCAGTTATGCCCAAACCATGCCCATGGTTTGGCGCGTGCTAGTGACCTTGGATCAAATCAGATCTCGTTTTATCCCCAACCTTTGCATTGAAGATCTCTCGATAGCCTACCGCCTTCGTTCTCATGCCAACAGTCGTTTTCTCCTTTTCTCAACCTCCAAAAACCCTCTCGTTCTTAAAGCCACAAAAAACGTGGAAAGATGGCAACGAAAGTTCTTTTTTGTAAAAAGGGATTCTATCACTGGAGGTTTTGATCTTCCAGTGAAGTGGTTAACTTCTGGTAGGATTTAGGGTTTTAGGAATATCCCCAACCGTATCCCGAAGTTATATCCTGAACTGACATCTTTATTTCTTGTGCAGCAAATTTCAAAGATCTAGCGCCCCCAAGCGCTGAATCAGATTCGAGAATCAAAAGCATTTACCAACTTCCAGAAAGTGAGAGAACTTTTTCTCTGTCATTTACAAGTTCAAGCCGGGTAAGTACATTAATATACATGAAACAAATATAATAACTTATAAATATTCAAGGGTTAGATGTTTTTCCCTTTTATGCAGCACCAGTCAAAGCTCCAGAGGTCTTCGATCTCGATGAATTGGATAGCTACTCTGCTCCCATCCCGGTGAAGAAAGAACCAAGCCCTAAAGCTCCCACGTCTTCCAGGCCCAACAGCTCGAAAGCCGTTACCACTCCCAAGCCTCCTCCAGCCACCAGGACTCGTGCTCTCAGCGCCCGGAAGAGAAAAGAAACAAATTCTCCGGCTACCTCCGAGGCTTTCCTATACGAGAACTATGGATTCAATGAAGCCAGTGGGTTTATGACTTCATTTCTTAATCAGGTAAAAATCCTCATCTGATATCCTCCACATGTATGTTAACTATTATCCTGGACATTTTATACATATGTTGATACCTGTGCTTTTGGTTGTAGGGCTTTGAACGTCTCATGTTCCTTTATGAGGAGGCGTGTGGGCTTAACAAGATACTGGAGGCCAAGCTCAAGAAAGCTAAAGTCACCATTGCTGAGCAAGGGATGATCGCCGCCGCAAAGTCTCAGCATTATGAAGATAAATTCAAGGCAATAACCCAGGAGCACCAAGCCGCTATACACAAGGCCAACGAGGACGCCCAAGCCAAGCTGGATGCTGCCCATCTCCAATACCAGCAGGATATGACTTCCTACCAGGATGGCCTTAAAGGATCCGTTGTTGTTTCCCTTCTTCAAGCCAGGCTAAGGATGGCCTATGAAGCCAAGGCCTTGGGCTTTGAATGCCCTTCCTGGAATGTCAAGGCCTGGGAAGCGAAACTAACGGATCTCAAAGGCACTCCTGTGGAACATCCTGCGAAGCATGCTGGTGAGGATCCTCCCAAGACGACAGAGGCGGCGGCCGATGCTGGTGGCGATGCTGAGAAGAATCCCGAAGATGATGCTGGTTCAGGTGCCGATAAAGCGATGGTTGAAGAGGGTGCTGCCCCTTAAAGGCAGCGAAGTGGGCAATGATGGATATATGTGCCAAGGCCGGAGCCCACTTTTTTAAGTTTGATGGATGTGATCGTATGAACAATTTACTTTTCCTGCTTTTGAACAATTTACATTTCCTGCACTTCAACAATATGATGGCCAAAGGTGGATGGGTCCTGGGTTTCAGGATGAAGCCCTTGGTCATCAATTAGTATCGTTTATGTTGAACAATATAACAGTTGAAGGCGGATGGGTCTCGGTTTGAGACGAAACCTTCAATCTGTTAAGTAAATCTAGTTAGGAATCTATTGTGCTTTTGGTGAATGGGCCTTAGTTTAAGGTAAAACCAAAAGCACAACTTTTGACATGTTAATAATATGACCTGACTTTGACTTACTTGCCTTTGTCAATGCTTTAGTCTTTTATTATATACTGTTTAGTTTTGATATCAATTAGTACAATCATTTAAATACCTCGATCCATATTTTCAGCAATATCCTGTATAGAACTTTGGCAAATAGATCTTCTCAAAATCCCCATAATTCGGATAAAGTTTCAAAAATAGTTTATTCTTTTTAAGATCTCAAATAATTTAAAGTGTTCAAAGGAATAAGATGGTTTACTTAGCATTTATAAACAAATTCCATTATGATTTTTAAACTCGAGTACCATACCCCAAATATTCCAAACAAATATCCTGTATTATATCCTGAGAACATATTCTGAGAATATATCCTGAAGATATATCCTAGTCAGGATACTTAAATTTCAGACATGGTTTCAAAAGTTCAATCAAGTTGCGTCAGATTCTCAAAGGAAGGATCATACCAGGCATAGAGTGTAACCCTAGTTTCAAACTTCAATTCTCTTTGCAATTCCTTGTACCAGGATGTCCCCAGTCTCTGTACACTTGGTTCAAACCTGACTCTTTGTGCCTTACATAATCGCCTTAGGAGAAATGTCCCATGTGTACGAAATCTTCCAACACTTAGAAAAAAAATACTTAGATTTATGTTCAACTGCGTAGACAGTTCTTGTGTTACTGGGATAAAACCCGAAAATATCCTGGAGATAAAACCTTAGTATCCTGGGGATAATCCCAAATTTTCATGTGCTACAGGCGGGAGTGTATAAACTCCAAGACTTAGAAATGTGAAAACCTTTAAACCTTAGAGAGTATGAAAATACCCTTTCGTGAGAGAGGGTGATCAATCCTCGTATACCTTTAGGATTAAGGATATAGCCAATAGTAACGAAACTGTCAGCCACTTTTACATGGACTGATCCCGCCACCTTGAACTATTCCCGAATAACTTGCGCTCCAGGCGGGGTGTTTAAACCCAATTCGGATGAAAGGTGAATACCTTTAAACCTATGAAGGGATCAGGATCCCTTATATGTGAGAGAGGGGGCCACTCCTCTAATCTTCTGAAGCATCCTGAGTGTGTATCCTGGAGCTATATCCCGAAGCATATACTGCAAAACATTTCAAAACTAAGGTGGGTGTTAGCTTGGCTAACACCCCTCTGATGCCTAAGTTAGTATTGGGTTTCAAAGAATAAATTAAACCAAACATATTTAAAATATATAGAATTCATACCATCCTGAGTTAGAAATTAAATTCTAAACTCACTTGAAATAAAGCTTAAGGTGTATAGCATTCCAAGATCTCGGAAGCATATCCCCTTTTCATATTCTTGAGTCTATACGCTCCTTTCCCTGCTTCTGATTCAACTACATATGGTCCTTCCCATTTTGGAGCTAGCTTGCCATCGGCAGGATTAGTGGTATTTTGAAAAGCCTTTCTTAACACCCAATCTCCAACCTTAAATCTTTTGGTCCTGATATTCTTGTTATACGCTCTGGATATTCTTTGTTGATATGCTACCATCCTTAGCCTTGCTGCATCTCTCTTTTCATCTATAGTATCCAAATCTTGACTCAAGGCTTCAGGATTCTGTTTAGGATAACTAAGGGTAGATCTTGTAGTGGGTATTGTCATTTCTGTTGGGATCATTGCTTCTGCTCCAAATACCAAGGAAAACGGGGTTTGACCAGTTGCATTTTTTACCGTCGTTCTATTAGCCCACAAAACAAAGGGTAATTCTTCTGCCCATCTTCCTTTCTTGGCCCCTAATCTTTTCTTCAAGTTGTTGACAATTATCTTGTTTGAGGATTCTGCTTGTCCATTCGCTTGAGGATGTACTGGAGTAGATGTTATCATTTTGATTCCCCAACTCTTGCAAAAGTCAGTAGTCCTTTTGCTTATAAATTGAGAACCATTGTCACAGATTATCTCGGCTGGTACTCCAAATCTGGTCAGGATATTTCTCTTTATGAAGGATACTACTTCATGATCCCTAACTTGAACAAATGCCTTGGCTTCAACCCATTTGGAGAAATAATCTGTCATTGCCAACATAAAAACCTTCCCTCCTGGAGCCTTTGGAAGCTTTCCCACTATATCCATACCCCACTTCATAAATGGCCAAGGGGAAACAATAGGATATAATGGTTCAGCAGGCTGATGCAATATGTTGCTATGTCTTTGACACGCGTCACATCTTCGAGCATATTCTGCGGCATCTTTTCTCATTGTTGGCCAATAATATCCTGTCCTTAACACTTTTGAGAATAACGACTTGCCCCCAGTATGGTTACCACAATCCCCTTCATGTATATCCTGAAGTACTTCTTTAGCTTCAGGATCCTCCAAGCACCTCAAATACGGTCCTGTAAGAGATTTCTTGTATAAAACATTATTTATAATAGTGAATCGTGATACCTTCATCCTAAATGCCTTAGGATTTTCATCTCCGGGGATGTGTCCTTCTTTGAGACATCTCACAATTGGAGCCGTCCAAGATTTAGGATCCTCTTCAGGATACTCTGCTCCAGGATCCTGAATAGCCGCTACTTCTATACCCCGAGGATTTGTTGCAGGATACAAGACATGTATTATTGGTATTCGGGTTCCTTCTGGTATCCTGATCGATGATCCTAGATTTTCTAAGGCATCTGCTTCGGCGTTATCCTCTCTTGGTACCAGTTCAAGTGTAAAAACATCGAAATATTCTGCTAACTTTTTGAGAGTATCGAGGTATTCGATTAATTTCTCACCCTTAACTGCATAGGATCCATTAAAATGGTTAGTAATTGCTAGGGTTGGATTTTTATAACACATGATCCTTACATGTGATCCTAACCAATGATCCTTGTTTCTTTGGCAGATAGTGATCCTCAGCAGAGTTCCCGGATTAGGATCACGGACCATCATAGGATCCTCATGCTAACAGTTGCTTTCATTGAATTTAATGTTATTTTGCAGGAATGTCTAGCAGGATCCGCTCTTAGCATCACAATCAAGGGACGCGTCTTTACAACTTTGGCATATGCTTAATCAGAGATGAACGTTGTAAAGGATATGGAAACTCGGCATGATTTAAGGGCGATAATTTAGGCTAGATTTACTTTTATTTCTAAAGGGGTAATGAGCTGATTATTAGTTTGTTTACCTAAAATAGGCCACTCACACTTGTATATATAACACTCTTCCCCTTTCGGAAGACACACAACACATTTCTCACACGCTTAGACACTCGATACTATAGTGTTCCTTGTACTCAGCTCATTATCATCCAAAGTTGTAACCATTTTTTATATTGAAGTTTGGTGATCGGTAGTTGCCATCACCCGAGGTTTTTTATGCCGGAGATCATACATTGATCAAGGGCTTTTTCCTCGTATAAATCCTTGTGTCATTTGCATATTTCTTATCGAAGTGATCCTTTACTTTTTCAACAAACCAAGCATCATTCCCCGTTTACTTAGAGTTTGGTTGCATTATCCTTGTGTGATTTTTGACCAAAACAGTAATTAACAAGGAGTCAACATATACTCGCAAATTCTTGATACTCATACTCTTAGCCAATTCTAATCCTGCAATTAAAGCTTCATATTCTGCTTCATTATTAGTAGCAGGAAATTCACACCTAATGGCCTGGGGTAATATGTCCCCCTGTGGCGATTTTAGTAGTATACCTAAACCTACACCTCTTATATTGGATGCACCATCAGTATATAATGTCCAGGATCCTGAAGATTCTCCTAACTGTTGAACTTCTAGGTCTACCTCATTCTGAATATCACTACTAAAATCAGCCACAAAGTCAGCTAAAGCCTGAGACTTTATGGCATTTCAAGGTTCATATACTTCATAAGCACTCAACTTTACTGACCACTTGGCCATCCTGCCTGACATCTCTGGTTTCCCAAGCACATTTTTGACAGGATAATTCGTTTTAACATGGATCCTATGTGTTTCAAAATAATGTCTAAGCTTTATCGATGCCATGACTAGAGCTAATATCAATTTTTCTAAATGAGAATACCTAGTTTCAGCATCTAACAAACTTTTACTAACATAATATACAGGATATTGCTGACCTTCATGGTCTTTTATAAGAACGACACTTACAGCATTCCCTGATACAGCGAGGTATAGGGATAGTGGTTCACCATTTTCAGGCTTCATCAACAGAGGTGTAGTTGAGAGATATCGCTACAATTCCTGCAAGGCTGCTTCATGCTTTGCTCCCCATTCAAATCTCTTATTCTTCTTGAAGATATCATAGAATTGCTTACATTTTTCCGAGGATCTAGAAATAAATCTATTCAAAGCTGCTACTCGGCCTGTTAACCGTTGTACGTCCTTCATATTCGAGGGAGACTTTATATCCAGGATAGCTTTAATCTGCTCTGGGCTTGCTTCTATTCCCTTTTTTGTCACCATATATCCTAGAAACTTTCCTGCCCCCACTCCGAAATGGCACTGAGCAGGATTCAGCTTCATATTATACTGATCCAGGATATCAAATGCTCCCTTGATATCCTGGAGGTGATCCTCAACCTTTCTAGATTTCACCACCATATCATCGATATATACCTCCATGGTGTCCCCCAACTTATCTTTGAACATCATATTCACCTATCTCTGGTATGTTGCACCTGCATTTTTCAAAACGAAAGGCATAGCAGTATAGCAATATATATCTGTTGGTGTCATGAAAGAAGTATCCTCCTGATCCGAAGGCTCCATTTGAATCTGCTGAAATCCTGAGGATGCGTCCATGAACGTTAACATTTCATGTCCAGCAGTAGCATCCACCATTGCATCGACATGAGGGAGAGGAAATGGGTCTTTAGGACAAGCCTTGTTCAAGTCCGTGTAGTCTACACAGACTCTCCATTTCCCGTTTTTTCTTTTGTACCACAACTACGTTTGCTAGCCATCTTGGAAACTTGACTTCTCTGATCATCCTGGACTTCAACAATCTTTCAACTTCCTCTTGGATAATCTTATTCCGCTCAGGAGCAAATTTTCTTCTTTTTTGTTGAACAGGGCTTGAATGATTTGTCAATTCCAAGCTTGTGAGTGATAATGTCTTTGGATATGCCTGTCATATCCTCATGCTTCCATGCAAATGTTGATATCCTGCATTTCAAAAAGTCAGTTAACTGCTCTTCAATATCCTGAGGGATATTGGTTCCTAAGAGCGCCGAGATATCAGGATTATCCTGATCCAGGATAATTTTCTTTACATCCTGCTCCGAATCCTCCACGATATCCTGGGCCCGCATCTTTAATTGCTATGCTGCACTAGGCTTAGTTGAGGATTTCATCGAGGATGAGTAGCATTCTTTCGCTTCCTGCTGATCACTTTCAACCTTGACAACTCCCCAAGGGGTAGGGATCTTGATGCATTGGTGATATGTTGATGGCACAGCCTTCATATCGTGAATCCATGGTCTTCCCAGTATGATGTTATAGCAGGATAAGGAGTCCATCACGCAGAAGCGTTGTATGGAGTTGACCCCTTCAACATATACTGGTAACTTTATCTCCCCTACGGTATTCCTAGCTTCTCCACTGAAACCAACGAGCACAGTGGACTTCGAAGAAATGTCCATCGGAGATACATTCATCCTCTTCAATGTTTCCAGCTGAAATATGTTGATAGAACTACCGTTGTCTACCAGTATCCTGCGTACAAAATGGTTAGCCACATATAATGTTATTACCAAAGCATCATGGTGAGGATCCTGAACAGTATCCCTGTCATCACTATCGAAAGTGATCACTTTATCAGTTGTGAGGGTAGTCATCCTGACTGGTTTGTCTCCCCTCTCACTCTTAGCTTCCTTTGCATATCTCTTAGCCGCTGAATACGAAGTCCCACAAACGTCGGATCCTCCTGAAATAAAGTTAATTATCTTGGCATCTGCTGGGGGCGATGCTGCTCGCTCAGGATCCTTCTCGGGATCCTGCCCTTTATTTTTCTTTCTTCCCAGCAAGTCCTTCAGATATCCTTTGCTTAGTAGGTAGCTTATTTCTTTCCTCAGGGCAATGCAATCCTCAGTAACATGTCCGAAATCCTCATGGAAGGCACACCATTTGGATTTATCCTTCCAATCAGCTTTTTGTTGATTCTTCCGAGGCCACCTGGCTTTATCTCCCAAACCCTGCATAGCATACATTAGTTCAGGTATATTAACAGAAAAACAATATTCAGATAATTCAGGATATTCTTCAGGATCCTCGTCTTCAACAGCATTCACTCTCTTGCTATCATTTCTGCCATATGGCTTAGAGCGATATGGCTTATATGAGGATTCTGATTTCCTATTGGTTGATTTGTAGGTTGAGGTAGAATTCATCCTCTCTTGCATTTTCTTGTCATCTTCCAAACGGATATATCTTAAAGCCCTGTTACGAGCTTCGTCGAGATTCCTGCAGGGATTCATTACAAGATCCTGATAAAATTGAGAATCCTTTTGTAACCCCATCTTAAAAGCTTGCACAGCTGTTGCAACCTCAAGATGTGGGATATCCAAGGATTCTCGACTGAATTTGTTCACATAATCCCTCAAGGATTCCCGAGGCCCTTGAGTTATCCTGTAAAGATCATTGGTTAGTTTCTTAAAACTCCGACTACAAGAAAATTGACTGTTAAATAAATTAACCAAATGAGCAAACGAAGTAATTGAGTGAGGAGGAACGTTTAACAACCATTTTAAGGCTGATCCTGTCGGAGTAGAACCAAATCCCTTGCATAAGCATGCTTCCTTGAGCTCCGGCGGGATAGGGTTAATCTCCATTCTTTCCCTATACTGGGCAATATGCTCTTTAGGATCCGTAGTCCCATCATACAGCTTCATGTTAGGAGTTTGGAATCTTTTTGGGATTTCAGCATCATAAATAGGATGCACAAACCGAGATATCCTGTGGCTATCCTGGGATACTTCAAGAATTGGCTGAACCACCCCAGGTACACCGGATATCATATCCTTTAGCTTCTGAAGCTCCCTAGATAACGCTGATGTCACAGCTGTATCCTGCAAAGATCCAACACTATTAGTGGCAAAAGTATTATTATTATTAGACACGTTACCAGTCTGAGGGTTCTGCCCATATCCTGAAGCATATCCTGAGCTCCTTATCGTTGACATCCTGACCGAGGAGGGTAATTTCAGGAGTATGATTCCGAGGAAGGCTGGGCACAATATTCCCCCTATTATCCTCAGTGTAAACTGCGGAACTGAAATTCAAAGCCCTGGGCTGTATAGGAGTGACAGTTTCTTCAGCGGGTCTACTTGAGCTAGCTTTTAAGAGTTGTATTTCTCTTAACAGCATTTGATTAGTTTCCTGTTGCTGCCTCATTTGTTCCTGCACACTTCCAAACAAAGTCAAAATTTCATCGTCGGAGGCTAAAACGGGAGCAGATCCCTAGACACTCCGAGTAAGGATAACATCTTGAGATTGTGAAGAAAACGGCATCCTTGGAGGAGGTGGTGGAAGCACCGAACCAGTAGTAGCAAAGGTCGTAGCAGACACAGTGGAGGAGCTCATGTTTAATCTTGAGGCCATTGTAAACAATGTGGCAAAAAATTTTGAAAACAAAAGACTGATTAGCGATTTCACAAAAAATTTTAGTAAAGAGAGCACCACTTGCCCCACGGTGGGCGCCAAATTGTTTTGGTCAAAAATTACCGAAGCAATTAAGTGATCAAATTAGTTAATTGAGGTAGTGTGCTAAAAATGTGTTGAAAATATGTTGGTTAAGTTATTTAGAAAAACAGTATTCAGGATACGGCTCAGGATGTAGAGCTGTATCAATGATCAAACAATGAGCAAAAAGTAAAGGTTGACACGTGATGTACGAGGAAAGCCCTTGATCAATCTAGATTGCCGGCATAAAACCTCGGGAGCTGACAATCGCAGATGCCTCGTTCTTCTTATTGCTTCAAACTTCAGGATATAGTGCAAGATGTGGTGCGGATCGACTAAGTGTTACAATGTAATTTCAATACAAGTGTTTGAGTGTGGTGTTTGCGGTGAGCTAGAGAGTAAAAAGTGTTCGAGAGTGTAAGTGTGAAATTGCGTGCCTTAAACTGATCCGCCCCCATCTATTTATAGTAAAGATAATGTAAGAAACTATCCTAAACTTCCGAGATCCAGCGAATATTCCCACTCGAACGTTGAGGACCAAGTCTTTCGGGTTCAACGGCTTCCTTATAACAAATACGCCCGAGTCTTGAGGAGAAGAAGTCCTGATGACCGTTAGTAACTTACAGCCATTAAGCTGCACATGTTTAATTCACTTAACCTTAGGATATCGCCCAGGATGTTAGCAATATCCCCGTCCAGTATCCTGGTCACAAATAAACAATTAAAAGCGGGATATTAGTCAGGATATGTATACTCAGAAAATGACCCATAACAGAGACTATTTGAAAGCTCCCGCCTCCCACATTAGTGAAATCTATTAGGAGTTTTCTGGGTCATGCAGGTTTTTACCGGCGATTCATAAAGGACTTTTCCAAAATCGCCCGTCCCATGACTCAGCTCCTCAAGAAGGATGCCTAGTTTGTTTTCTTCGATGAGTGCCTTCGGGCATTTGAGTTGTTGAAGGAGAAATTGGTGAATGCCCCGATCATGGTTGCTCCCGACTGGGAGCTGCCATTTGAGTTGATGTGTGATGCGAGTGACTTCGCAGTCGGGGCTGTCTTGGGTCAGAGGAAAGATAAACACTTTCACCCGATTTACTATGCAAGCAAGACCTTGAATGATGCTCAGGAGCACTACACCACGACAGAGAAAGAGCTCCTAGCTGTGGTCTTTGCTTTCGATAAGTTTCGGTCATATCTTGTCCTTTCCAAGACCATTGTGTACATGGATCATGCAGCTCTTCGGTATCTCTTCAGCAAGTAGGATGCTAAACCGAGATTGATACGTTGGATTTTGTTGCTGCAAGAGTTCGACATTGAAATCCGTGACAAAAAAGGGGCTGAAAATTCGGCAGCCGATCATTTGTCTCATCTTGAGCATTCTGAGGGAAAGGAAACTTGTGGGCCCAACATCAATGACAATTTCCCCCACGAGTTTCTCATGAGGATCTAGACTAGTGATGATTCCCCATGGTTTGCTAACTTCGCAAACTACTTAGCAAGTGGCATCCTGATCAAGGGGATGGCCCATCAGTAGAAGCGAAAGTTCTTTGCTGATGTCAAGCACTACTTCTGGGATGACCCATACTTATTTAGGGTAGGAGCGGATCAGATGATCCGGCGATGCGTGCATGGTGACGAGGCGACGGATATTTTACGCCACTGTCATGAGGGACCCACGGGAGGCCACCACGGAGCGAACAACACGACGAGGAAAGTGTTTGATGCCGGATTCTTTTGGCCGACTATTTTCTGTGATGCCCACGATTGGGTGAGGTCCTGTGATGCTTGCCAGAGGGCGAGCAACATTTCTGCACGCCATGAGATGCCACAAAACGGCATCCAAGTTTGTGAGGTTTTTGACGTATGGGGGCTAGACTTCATGGGCCCCTTTCCGACCTCTTTTGGCAACCGCTATATCCTAGTCGCTGTTGATTACGTTCCAAAGTGGGCTGAAGCACAGGCTTTGCCCATTAACGACGCAAGGGTAGTGGTGCAGTTTTTGAAAAAGTTGTTTGCTCGCTTTGGTGCCCCGAAGGCAATGATTAGCGACCGTGGGACGCATTTCTGTAATGCACAGCTTGAGAAAGCATTGTCCTGATATGGTGTGCAACATCGATTCTCTACACCATATCATCCGCAGACGAGCGGAGAGGTCGAGGTTACTAATCGGGGTATCAAGCGGATTCTGGAGAAGACGGTTAATTCTAGCCGCAAGGATTGGTCCTAGAAATTGGACGATGCACTGTGGGCTTTTCGGACAGCCTACAAGACTCCTATAGGCACCACACCGTTTAAACTGGTCTATGGGATGTCTTGTCATTTGCCTGTTGAACTCGAGCACAAAGCATACTGGGCTTTGAAGATAGTTAATCTTGACATGGCTGCTGCGGGTGAAAACAGGTTTGTGCAGATTCACGAGGTTGAGGAGCTTAGGCACGATGCGTATGAAAGCTCCAAGCTGTACAAGGAACGTACGAAGACGCTCCATGATGCCCGCTTGAAGGACAAGAAAGAAATCTGAGTGGGTGATCGTGTGTTGTTGTATAATTCACGTCTCAAGTTGTTTCCTGGCAAGCTTAAATCTCGATGGTCGGGTCACTACACTGTGCGGTCTGTGTTTCCTTACGGGATCGTGGAGATAGGCCATGAAGATGGCCGGTTGTTTAAAGTCAACGGGCATAGGTTAAAGGCTTATGTTGGAGTACCCGTTGACCCGAGTGAAGAGGTTGTTACCCTCCACCCCAGGAACAAATGAATTCGGGGAGGTGAGTCTAGCTGAAGACTCGTAAATAAACTTAGCACGTTTTGTGTATATTATCTTGTTATTATTTTTGTGTGTGGTTGTCTTTTTATTTTTTCAGGTTGCGGTTCGTTCTGGTCGCGAGGGATGTTAGAGCTTGTTGCCGGCTCTCAGGTATGTTTGTTCGTTTCTTTTTCTTGGTAGGAGATGCTTCGTGAGTGCCCCGGGTTCAAGGAGTTTATAATGGGAGATGTCCATTTTCTACACCCTCAAAAAAAATTCGAAAATAATGCACTATCATCAAAGTCTGGCACTATCAGAAATATGTCAGCTCCTTTGCATATCAATAATAGGGCCATTTTGAATAAAACCCAACCACCACCATCTTTCATTCATAACTTCATCTTCCTCACTTGAACCCTCTCCAAGCACTCACGGATTCTTGCATCTCCTAGCTTCCTCCAAGAAATTCTTTCATTCCAACATCATTCCAGGTAAGAATCCTTCCTTTTTCTAGTTAGATTCATGTGTTTTGATGTTATGTTCTTCGTGTTCTTCATGTTCTTCATAGCTAGTTTCTTTAGGTTTTTAGGGCTTGGTCTAAATCACCCGATTAAAGCCCGTTTTTAGTGTTTTTAGTGTTGATTTGAACGACAAAGGACCGATCTATAAAACCCGTAAGCAAATCTGTGAAAAAAATGGAGTTTCGGGGCTGATTTGACGCTGTCGTTTTTCTGGGTTCCGTGTCGCACGGTCGTGCTCCGCCAGGGCACCGTCGTGCTCTTCATAACTTCATACGGATCTTCATAAATCAGCCCAAAAATCCGACGCGCACGATAGTGCCTTCATATGGCACGGTCTTGCTTTTCATAAAATCAGTCAAATTGCCCAGAAATTCTTAACAGTTTGCTAGTTCTTCATAAATTGTTCCGGAAATCCAGGTGGCACGAGGGTGCCATTTTACGGCACGATCGTGCTATAAGTTAAATCGCTCAAATCAGTTTCCGGTGATCGGCCTGGCACGAGGGTGGCATATGGTGGCACGACAGTGCTTCACCAAATTGTTGGTTCAAATACGAGCCGTTTACGGCCGAGCATGATGGTGCCGTGGGATGGAACGGTCGTGCTCCTGGGGAATAAAAACCCAGACTTCATAAAATTCCCAGAAATCTTCATAAACTCACTGATTTGCAGGTCCAGTCCCGAAATTTTTGCCTGTTTGTTTTGGTTGCTGATTAATCTTGTCTCAATCTTGCAGATGGATCAACCCTACTTGCAGTTCTCAAATGATGCCAGGGAAGGGTATTGTATCCCGAAAGTGGAGCGATTGTGGGCCCGACGACACCTTATTGAGCCCATGAGGAAGCTACAAATGGTGGATTTGGATCTACTCGGACAGTCCGAGAGGTTCGATGATCTGATGACTCCCCTGTGGTCTCGTCTTTTTGAGATCGCGGAACCGCAATACGTGGGGCTAGTTATCGAGTTTTTCGCATCCTTCCGATTCACCTTCCCATGTGCGGATGTCTACGACAAAAGGGCTGGTGTTAAATACCGACTGGGGAGGAAATGGCACCACCAATCAATAAGTCGATTCGGGACGGTGTTGGGTTATACGAAGACGATGAAATAGACTCGGAACTGTTTCATGGGAGCCTGCAAGATTGGGAGCCAGATGCAAACAAGGCAGCCTTTTGGGAGGAGATCACTGTGTCGGGTCGGATTTGGGACCCTCGTAGAGCCAAAGCTACATGGATACTTGACCGGCTACATAGAGTCATCGAGCACGCCATTTTCCACGTGATCGGAGGTCGGGGTGATAGCACGGGGAACATCACCACCCGCGACCTCTTTCACCTGTATTGCATCATCTCTGGTTCAAACTTCAACCTAGCGGTCAGCGTTGCAGAATCGATATTTCGAGGCGTTGGTTCGACACCCACGTCGCGGATTTGTGGAGGAGCCATTGCAACTAAACTTGCCAAATTTTATATGGTTCGGTTAGACCACCTGACCAAAGCCTGCGACTACGGCCTTCTCGATTTGCAACAGCTGAACTCGATGTATCTGACCAGGAAAGTGAACGGGATTCCGAAGCTTGTTGACCGAATGGGAAGAATTTGGGACCCGCTACCTAT
This sequence comes from Helianthus annuus, assembly GCF_002127325.2. Lineage (NCBI taxonomy): Eukaryota > Viridiplantae > Streptophyta > Magnoliopsida > Asterales > Asteraceae > Helianthus > Helianthus annuus. The sequence continues at coordinate 42,876,985 of NC_035441.2, forward strand.
AGTTGAGGAGGGTGGTGGTGATGATGGTGATGATGGTGATGGCGGCGATCATGAAGTGCATATGCACGATATCCGGTTCAGGGGCAGCATGGGGGCGCTGGAGGAGCGGACCCCCACATGCAGGTTGGACATGTGATTCACGGGTTTGATAGCCCGAATTGGGATAACGTGTAAGGTGGCTTTGGTGGTGGAGGTTATGCGCATGGGGGTTATGGCGCCTACGGTCCTTCCGAGCCGTCATCGTTGGACCTCTGGAGGCGGATGGACGGACTGGCATTGGACCAAGAAGAAGTGAGGCGAGATGTGGGTCTCATACGTGCGGAGCAACACCGGCAGGGCAACTATTTGGAGGAATTGCACGAGCAGACCCGATGCAGCATGGATGGGTTGTTTGGTTTGCAGAAGCACATCGCGAACTCAATCAACCATCCATACACACAGCCGCCGCCGCATTTTGCACGTAGATCCAGGTTTGATCGCAGGGACGACGCCGGTCCTTCGGGAACCAGTGGGAGGTTTTAGTCCCGCCCCCATCTCGTATTTTTATTACTATTTCGTGTTTGAGGGGTGTGCCATTTTCCATCGTACGTACACCCCTCCGTCGTAGGTGTTTAGTTTTTATTGTTTTGATTAGTGGGTTAAATTAATAAACCAAGGCAAGGGAAAAATGGGTTGGGTAAACTTCTTATGTGTTTGATCTTGTTTGCTACATGTGCAGTGTTGGTTCAAATGACGTGTTGGCTTGGTGGAAGGCTTGGTAGTTCGTTGTGGATGCTCCTAGTTGCTTCATCTTGTTCTGCTTTTAGCTTCATGTTTCATGGGAGTTTTCGTGTTGCCGCCTTCCTCTATTTGTATTGAATTCACAATTCTTTTGCTTATTCAATTTTTTGTTGTACATCGAGGGCGTGTACAATTCAAGTGTGGGGAGAAAAAAAATAATAATAATAATAACACAAAGCTCTCTTTTAATAATTTTTGTGGCATATAAATCAAATCAACATAAGTATCGAAATAAGCACCAAAATTTTTGACAAATAAATTGGGTAAAAGCAACAAGGGGGCGTCGCTCGGGTAAGGAAAACCGTCAAGTAATATGTTTTTTGTATAAAATTGAGCATGAGAAATCAAGCAATTGGCCTACTTGTTTGCCTTGCATATTTACCCAATATGCCCGTTTCCGTGAGTTATTTTTGAGCCCTATAGCTTTAGAATTATTTTTGCTCATGTTTTTGCGGGCAAAGATTGAGTGTGTCGGATAACTTTTTTGATTTAGAACTTGTGTTAGGTATACATTTCGAGGCCACAAAGCGAGAATCTAAGCATAGAAATGATTGAGGCATTAGGAAACCTTTTCATTTTAGCCATTTTCATTCACCTCCCTACCCAAATTATTCCCCTAGTTAAACCAATTTGAGCCTTTCCCGTTCGTTTCTTGAAAACCCCAAAACATTAGCCACTTAGCCAAATTAGCCGTTTACATTTTAAACCCGTTTTTGGCTGGAAGCCCGGTTCGGTTAATGATTAACTTGTAGCTTTTGTATAGTTCTTCTTAGTTGTTATATCCCTCCTGTTCAAGAGTTTTTAGCTAGGTAGACGTACTTAGTTCTCTCCAAAGCATGGGTTAGTTCTTGTTAAAAAAAACTAAAGAAATATAGTTGAAAAGCCTTATCAAATGGCTTTGTTAGAGCGATTTTGGGAGCGAAAAGAAATACTTGTTGGTTAGCTCTCGGGTAGTTACTATTTAGTTGTATAGTTCTATTTTTCTTATGCTTTAAGTTAGTCAAACCGTCAGGTTACAACCGTTTTAGCAACTTTTGAAAATCCACTTCCACACCCTTAACCCAAGCCAAGTTACAACCCAACCAAGACCTCATGATTTATGCAATATTTTTGGTGAGTGATTAGATTTGATCCTTCCACAAGCTTATGATATCGCTTAGTTATCGTCTTGGCATCGAGTGTTCTAAACATACTCCATGAATTGTATGTGCACCTATATTAAGACGAGTGTGTGTGAACATTGTGAGGATGCTTGGTGAATTGGTAGGGATTTCTAAGATAGACCATTGCTCATAAACTTATTTTACATATATCTTTTCGGTCGTTTCGTTATATCGAGCACTCCTTGATTGTTTTGACCCATGTTATTTGTTTGTGCTTATGAAATGCTAGTTGAGATGATTGCCATTTAGAGAACGATGTAGTTGTAGCCGAGCACTATCGGCTCGCACGACCAGACCATGCCCGAGCACGGTCGTGCGACCTCGGGAACATTTGAGTGGGATTTTTCCCAAAATGGTAGCATACTTGGTCAACATTCGAGAAAGTGGGTCTGACACTTGCCGAGCACGACCGTGCCAAAAGGTGGCATGGTAGTGCCAAACGCCTAGAGTTTAAATACGAGTTTTAAGCTCATTTGCAAGGGAGTTGGAGCATTTTGGTGACTTTTTCTCTCAAGAATCTGGTCTTGGAAGCTTGTTGGAGCCAAGAACGAGCCTTGAAGAGGATTAATCACTTGAAGATCTACTCAAACACCATTTAAATCTTGTCTTTAACTTGGTTAGCTTACTACATTATGAACAATTTGTGTTTATTTGTGCTTGATTTGGTAGTCATGAGCCTTATGGGCTAAACACTTGTGTTGTCTAAACTATATTGAAGCTTATGAACATGTGATAATATGGAAGTAGATGTGATGATTGTTCTTGTTAATCTTCATGTTGTCATTTGACCTGTTCTTGGAATTCATATGCATGCTTAAAGTTCTTGTTCTTGAATGTTTGCTCATAAGCATTTACATGTTCTGTTGGAAAGCCCATGTATAGATTATGATTATTGAATCTTGTTAACTTGTTAGTGTGATTCATAGCATGAAACTAGGAATGGTGAGTGGTAATGTGATATGAACAATGATTTGAGCTTGTGTGTGAATTCTTGCATCTAGATTTGGAAAGATCAAAAGTATGTTTATAGGAATTCTATAGTTTGTGTTCATGTTAGGTTGATGATTTAGGCCAAAGTTGTTAGCTAGCATGACCATGCTTGTGGTTCATATCAAGAACATGATGATAGTGGCAACTACCTAAAACCAAGTTAGGGTGATTAGTGTGTTTCTCATATTAGTTTCCCCTAATTTGTAGAGTTAGGAGTTTTGACAAACAAATAACTCATGAATAAAGATTGACATCAACTTAGCAAGTGAGCTTAAAAGAATAATTTTTAGGTGATTAGAATGTTAATTCATTTTTAATTTTCCTAAGAATTATAAACTAAGAAGCCTTGATTGGGGACTTAGTTAAAATTGGAGCTTACATCATCACAATCCCTTCCTCTTTGTTGTCACATGTGAATGAGTGGATACTTAGTTTAGGCAACTTTTCTTAGATATTGTTATTTGTTAGAAATTTTAGTAGTTTACTTATTTTGCATGATAAGTTAGAAAAATCAACCCAATCATTTGAAAAGGCTTTAAAGTAGCAAAAGTTTAGTATCGAGTCACCGCATCCACAGATTGATATACGGTTCTTGCCGATTAGCTATATTACCACCCGACGGGTACACTTGCCCTTTGTGTGTGTAGTTAGTTCTTAGGTGAAAAACCATTTTAAAACTAAATTGGTGTGAAGAAAATCTCAATTAAAATATATATTTAATACACGCACATCAAATCATCATTCAAAATTTTCCCGGATTTTGTGTTCTTCAAATATCTATCATGAAAATTACCTTCATTTCCATCCTGTGATTCAGACTTACCAGATTCAACTGACTCTTCTTTCAAGACACTTTTAACGACTTTACCTACAACCTCTGAATCACTAGAATCATCAGATTTGGAATAGGTTATGTCAATGTTGTCTGGCAATTCATCCTGTGATCTACCAGGTTGAAAGCTTTTTCGACCTTTTCATCATCATAAAAGACAAACTTTTCCGGTGGTGGAAGTTGATGAAACTCTGAGCCAATACCTTTCTTGTTTTGCTCAGAATCTTTCCCATCCGGTTTTATGTTGAAAATACGTTCAAGCACATATGACGACGCATGGTAACTTTTTAATTTGTTGTTATCCTGTTCTAAATCAGCAATCTGTCATTTTAGCTTAGCAACATCTTCAATATATGAATTTACCACACCTTGTTTAATTTCATACATTCGTTTTAGTTCCTTTGATGTTTCAGAACAGTTATTCAATCTTGATTGAACAAACTTCAGTTCACCCTTCACCTTTTCATATGACTCTTTTGTAATGTGATATGCCAATTTTATTGAATCATATTCTTTCTTCATTTCTTGATAAACATTTTCTTTTTTATCACATTCTTCTGTCTTTTTCAAAATATTTTCTTTCAAAACCTCATTTTCTTTTTCTAATTTTTTATATTTTTCTGAAAATTTTTCATTATTTTATTTTAAAACTTTTTCATTTTCTATCATTTCTTTGCATTTTTCTTTGAAAATGTTTTTAATTTTTGTGAATTCAAGATCTCTTGTTCTGAACTTCTCATCTTTTTCTGTACAAGCTTTGCATGTTTCCATGCATTTCTTGCACTGTTCAATCGGTTTTAAGATTTCAGAATCAGAATTTACCTCAGTGATTGGCACGTTTGTGTTTTTAGCTCACTCTGTCTGCTTCAGCTCTTCCTTCTTCTCATCACCAGTACCTTCATCACTAACAGACTTCAAAGTTTCAATCTTTTCCTCAGTCAAACTTTCAGTTTTCTTCTCATCTTCTACAACCTGTTGTTCTTCAGTAACAGCTTTCTCAACTTCTTCTACCTTGTCTTCCTCATCTATCTTCACATTCTCCACTTTCACAGCTTCAACTTTTACAACCTCAACTTCAATAACTTCAGTTTTATTCTCTCCAGCAGCTTTCTTCAAACTGTTCACCATTTCTTCAACATTTTTCTTCACTCTCTCTTCATCCGTCTTCCTTAAACACGATGTCATCGCATCTCTTATGACTTTATCAAGCTTTTTCTCATATGATCTATCTTTCACAGGATTTTAATAAAATTCTCCGACTCGAGGAATTACTAGAAGAACATCATCAAAAACTATGTCCTTCTTTGGAACAACTTGTTCACCATCTCCATTGACATAACATTCTTGCTTCTTATCCCATCTTTTGTAGCTGACAACCTCTTCATATTCTTGTTGCATTTCGTCAATTTTGTTCCTAGGAGTCCTTATTTCTCTGTCTGTTTTCTCACTCAGAATTTCTTCTCTGGTTTTCTCTTTGATCTCATCTGTGGCTTTTTCTTCTTTGTTTTCATCTTTAATTTCAGCAATAAGAACATAATGTTGATTTTTTGAAGCTTTTCTTCCATGAGCTGTTAAAACATGATCTTCTTCTGGAAGAATCTAACTCCAATCATATCCATCATCATCGTAGATTACTGCACAAGCTCTAGATTTCTCTCTAGGTTTATCTTCGATCATTTTCGGCTCTTCTCTGCTTTAGTGGTAGATCACTTTTCAGTAGTAATCATCATTGAACGGATGTTCATTTCCACCAACTGCAGAATTAGTGCATTCTCTCTTGAAATGACCTTTCTGCTTACATTTGAAGCAGGTCACTTTGGATTTGTCAAATCCAAGTTTTGTTGATGCACTGCCTAACGATTGTTTCCCAGTAATCTCCATATATCTTTGAGCTCTACGAATGCAACTTGCTAAACACCAGCGGATGCAAAGAGTTCCATCTCTTCCGGATCAATCTAATCGTAGTCTTCTTTGGTTAACTCTGAGTTTCCAATTTTACAAGCTACAAGACCTTCATACGATTCCAGAACAGATGCAAGAAAACTCATTTGCTGTTTAGCAGCATTGATGCTCATTGCAATAGAATTTTTAACTTGAGAGCAATGTTGCACAATATCTCCTCTGCTTCTTCAGAACTAGCTTTTGAAGCCGATGAATGATAACCCGGATCATAACTTGATGAGCTCTTCTGTGGCTCTTTTATCCTCTCACTACTGAATGCTGTCTTTGGTGAACTATCAGCTTTCACCGATGGTAAACTTCCTTTGTAGTACAGACCAACATTCTGTTGATGCGAAGAACTGCTTATCTTGTTCTTTTTCTGCAACTCCAGTTCATGACTTTCAATCTTTTCTATCAAAACATCAAGAGAAATTGTATCATACAAAGCATCATTTTTCAGAATAAAAACAAACGTTTGCCACTGATCAGCTCGTGGTAACGCTTCTATGATCTTATCAATGATTTCCTCTCTTGTTTTGATAATGCCAAAACGATCAAGCTCAATTTTCAAATGACCAAATCTTTCAATCATTTGCCTAACAGATTCATCTTTTAAACTATCAAACAAGTCGAATTCTTTCTTTACTAAAGCAATTTTGTTTTTCTTTATTTGTTTACCCCCCTCTGCCTTAACCTTCAAGGCTTCCCAGACAGATTTTGACGATCCGTCATGTTGCAATAAAGCAAACATATCATTTCTGATTGAAGATTGGATTAAAGCAATCATTCTTTGTTCAACTGCAAATTCTGCTTTGTCATCTTTGGATAATTTCTTGAGTGGAAGATCTCCGCCTTTATTATCTTTTGGTCCTTCATATCCAAACTCCAGACAGAACCAGCTTTCATGTGCATACGCTTTTGCCTAGTTGATAAACCGCTCTTTCCACCAAGTATAATCTTCAATACTTACCAGAGTTGGTGGTTTTGAATGTGTAACAAAGAAGTTGTCATGCTTAATATTCTTATTTATCGCTTTCGTTATGGTTTTTGGCGTGACTGTTGACATTTCGGAAGACTCGGATGTAAACGTATTGAAAAACGTGTTGTAGAATTCTTCAGACATGATGTGAATTTCTTGAATTAATGTACCTGGAGAAAACAAACAAACAAAATCAGTATTAATAATAACAAATATCCCTAAACAGACTGACACTCGGTTGTCGTGAAATGATCTTGACACAAGATGACACTTTGGAGCGAAATCACTTTGGACGGAATCAAACTTCAAGCGAAATCACTTAGATGACCCTTCAAGCGAAATCAAGTCTTGAAGCGAAATCAGAACTTCAAACGGAGTCTTCAAGCGAAATACCAGATTCAAGCGGAATTAACACTGTTTTCAAGCGGAATTACTACTTGAAGCGAAATCAGATGGACTTTTCAAGCGGAATAGTTGTTTCAAGCGAGATCAGATGCTAGTTTCAAGCGGAATAGCAAGTTGAAGCGAAATCAGCTAGACTTTTCAAGCGGAATAAGCTTCTCAAGCGGAATCAGGTGATTTTTCAAGCGGAATACCTTATCTCGCTTGAAATTTTCAAGCGGAATCAAATGTTTCATTTAAGCGGAATAAGGTTTCTAGTCTATTTTTATCAGTTTTAGTCCGTTTTTAAGTCTGAAACTCTCAAGGCTTTGTTAAAACACTGTTTCGCATATACTGTGAAAAATTTAGTCCATTTTGACCGTGAACTCTTGTCCAATTTGAAAAACAAGGTGTAGAAGTCAGAAAACTGATGATATCAAGCTAAACTCTTCTTGCTGAGCTCTGATACCACTTGTAGGATCGTTGTATGACCCAGATGAGTCGATTAGAAGAGTTGTTTATCCAAATCAAAGGCGGAATCAATGAAACGGATGCTCAATGTAATTATAATGTCTCTATTATTGGTTTAACACTGAGTTACAACCTGGAGACAATTCGGCAGAGCTTCACTACTCAGATCCGAAAGTTACAAATGAAAAATCAAGTGCCCCTATTTATACTATTGTGATTTTGCTTGAAATGGCCAAAGCACTTTCAAGCGGAATCAGATTACTATGATTTCGCTTGAACTGATCAAGATCACTTTCAAGCGGAATCAACAATAATGTGATTTCGCTTGAAATGATCTATGTCACTTTCAAGCGGAATCGGCAACATTTCCAGTAAAATCAGTTTCTCGCAACTTGAGCACTGGTTATCCTATCCTATCTCATTACATGACTCGATACAAGACGAAGTCAATAGACATAGTGCACAAACAGTATCTAAGGATAGCAAGGTATTCAACAGCCGACATGTGTTACCCCAAGCCTTCAATAGGTGTGACAGACAGAAAATCCTGAGCATGTGGGGCACGTAGACATTTAAACACAGCTCTTTGCCGAGGGGATAAAACAAACTTCTCTTCAAACCTCTTGACAATTTCGCCATATAAAACATTCGCCAGAATTTTCTGGGATTTAGGAGGGGCAGTGTCTTTAATGTAGAAACCGCCAATATCAAGGTCAGGAAGAGAACTATGCAAAAGGTCCAACGCACTCCTGTAATCGGAGTCTAAAACATCCCCACCACATTCTCGGAGTATGTGGTCTTGTAAACCCCAAGATTGGGCCCTTGAAGCCACGAAAGCATATGAAGAGGCATCATCGGCCGTACAAATCCCTAAGCCTCCGAACCGGGTTGGGAGAGAAGCCAACCTCCACTAGAGATCTCCAAAAAAGGCACCCCCACAAACAACAATATCCTCTAATGCTCCCCGGAGGCCTTCATAAAAAATAGAGACAACTCCCCTGACCAAAGAAGGTTGACACGTTCGAAGACCATGTTGGTGCATGCATCTGTCGACTGCGTCTTGTATCGAGTCTTGTACTAGATTTTTAGATTAGGGAACAAAAAATGAGAAAGTGTGATTTAGGCTGATTCCACTTGAAATGACACCTGGTCATTTCAAGCGAAATCAAATGAGTTTAATTCCGCTTGAGTGTTGAGTTCATTTAATAGATGATTTCGCTTGAGATGATTATTCCGCTTGAAGCATGTTTAAGCAGAATCACATCAACTATATATACCTCTCGAGCGAAATCAGTAAGTCGTTGTTGTAAGAGTTCTGGATTTTAATACCGAGGTGCTGCTGGTTTGTCCAATGATTGTAATCAGTGTTAAATCAATCAGAAAGAAGTTTAAAGTGATTTGCAAGCTGTTTCGAAGTCTATTTCTTAGTTTGCGCCTCTGAAATAGATTAAAATTCCTCTGGACGACTCGTTTGGGTCACAACACGATCCTACAAGTGGTATCAGAGCTCAGGAAGAGGAGTTCTTACCGATTCAGCTCAAAACTTCTGTTTTCTACACCTTCTTTTCAAAATTAACAACTTTTCACGGTTAAAATCGGCTAATTTTCTCACATATTGTGTAAAACTGTGTTTTAACAAATCCTTGAAAGTTTTAGAACAAAATTCAGATTAAAATGACTAAAATGGACCAAAGTTTTGATTCCACTTGAACGATCATCTGTGATTCCGCTCGAGATTGATATTTCGTTTGACTGAAAAACGTTCAAAGTTGTTATCCTGCTTGAAAGTTCAAGCGAAATCAGTGATTCCGCTCTAAACTGTTCTGATTCCGCTTCAAACTAGTATTCCGCTTGAAACTGTGTGTTGGAGATTCCGCTTGAAACTGTGTGTTGGAGATTCCGCTTGAAACTGTGTGTTGGAGATTCCGCTTGAAGACATATTCCGCTTGATTTGGTATTTCGCTTGAAGAGGGGATTTCGCTTGAACTTGATTCCACTTGAAGTGTGTTTGTTTTTGAAAAACGTGCTACCGAATCATGAGTGAAGAATTTTATAACGCATTCGCCACATCTCCGACTACTCCGGCTACCATTGCTCAAAACATGAATTTGGAAAATGAAGCTGGAACTACACAAAAACCCCCAAAGCTAATGAGCATTGAAGAGTATTACGAATGGAAAGATCGTTTTGAAAACTGGATTCAAGCAAACCATTTGAGATCTTGGGAATCTATTTTGAAGAAGTATGTTCTACCACGTACAGATCTGCAAGTTGAAAAAGAACTTTCTGAATTCAACGACAAAGAACGTGACATGTACAAAGCTGAAAAGATGATGATCAGTGTTCTTCATCAAGCCATTAAAGAAAACATCTTTGTGTTGCTTCAACATGAAAAGACATCAAAGTCAATTTGGTATGCTCTTAAGATCAAGTTTGAAGGAAGTGAAAAGATGATTAAAAGCAAAAAGGCACAGCTTAAAAAAGAATTTGATCTATTCACCTGTTTGCCCGGGGAAATACAAAGAAATTAATTGAAAGATATTGCCACTTAGTGCGATCCATGTCAATGTTAAGCATAACCAAAGATCGAGAGGAATGGGTCGACAAGTTAGCTGACGCTTTACCTCAAAAGGAGTGGGGTACTTACTTGATGATCTTAAAGAACACTGGAGTATACGATGGTTTGACGATTTCTCAGTTCATCGAAAAGATTGAGAGTCAAGACCTTGAATAGCAAAAGATTGCGAGGATGAATAATCCGAGTGGTTAACAAGACGTGAAAATGTATTACAAAGGCAGTGTTCAAGAGGTTGAAAGAAGTCCGAAAATACAAACTGCATTTAGTGCTGGAAACTCATCTGAAAATGTTGAACAAAGTTCTAACAGCAGCAGTGTTTTCTCTTCATACCCAAGTGTCAATCCAAAGAGTTCATCATCAAGTTTCCATTCTCAAAGTACAAAAGGTGGTGGTTGTGTAATACAGTGCAATATTGCATTGAATCTTCCAGAAGGTCAAAGCTTCACTGAAGAAATTGCAAAAGATCACATGTCTTTACTTGCAACAGTGTTACAATCCTATGAAGGTTTAGTTGCAGGGAGGATCGAAAATCCTATGCTGACAAAGGAGGATTACGATCAGATGGACGCTGAAGAAATGGAGCTCATGGACATCAAATGGTGTCTAGCTAGTGTCCTGAGAAGAGCTGAAAAGTTCAAGATGATTACTGGAAGAAATAATTTTCTTGATGCACATGTTTCTACTTTAGGTTTTGATAAATCTAAAGTTACTTATTTTCGATGCAGGGAGAAAGGTCATTTCAAGAGGGAATGTAAGAATAGAGAAGCAAATGAAGCAAAGAATCCGTTTGGAAAAGATGACTACTACCAGAAAGCCATATATCAACAAGTTGGTCAACAACAACAACAACAAGAACCATAAGTGGCTCATGGTAGAAAAGTGATTGGGGATTCTTCAAAGAGAGCATGTTTAGTCAATCAAGAAAATTTCTGCTGGGATAAATACATCTCATCCGACAGCAAAGCTTGCCTAATCAATCAAGAAGATGAAAGCCTACCTGAAGGTTTTAGCTGGGACATGTTTGCTGATGAAAAAGGAGATTTTAAAGCTTTCATTGCTAAAATTGTGAAAGAACCAGATATGTTTACCGAGTGGATGAAAGCTATTGTTGTTTGTGTGAAGAATGAAGAAGAAAAGTCTGTTTCATCTGATAAAAGCTCACTAAGTTCAGATGAAAGTTCAGAAAGAGAAACTGTTTTTGATCAAACACCATCTGATTCTAGTTCTTCAGATGATAGTTCTGACAAATCAATAGAGTTTGATGAATCACCAGCTGATGAAAGTGGTGATGATGAAGAACAAAGACATATTAATATTGCAAAAACTCATCTATCTCCTGAAAGCTTTCATTTTTATTTTGCAGATCGCTTGGAGAAGCTGAAGGAGAAACGAGCAGCAAAAGAACAAAAGCAAATGAAATCTGAAAGTGTTGTTCAAAAAGATGAGAATGTTCAAAATGAAGTTAAGACTGAAACTGAGAAGATCAGTGAAGTAGAAAAGATTGTGGAAGTCATCAAGCCTTGTTCAAGGTGTCTAGAATCTTGCAACGAATGTGCAACTAAAGATGAAAAGTTTGGCTGAGTTTGAGAAGATGAAGGAACAATTATTGTTCAATCTCAATTATGTGAAGGAATCTTATGACGTATTGTATAGAACAGTAACTGGTCTTCAAAAGACAAATTCTAAGAGAGAAGACGCTTTGACAATGATAAATGCAACGATGATGACGAAACAAAAAGCTATAAACTATTACATTGAGGAATTTGCCAAGCTGAAACAAGAGTTGGAGACTGAGAAAATTGAAAATGAGAGAATTAGACATTTTTTACAAAGTTATTCTAGTTCTGATTATCTTATTGATCGAATTTATCCAACTGTCGTAGGTTTCGAAGCATTTCAGGATTAGAAGTAAAAGAAGAAGGATACTGGTAAGAAACCAAGTGTTAGCTATAACAAGTGTCCGCCTCTGACCTGGGAAGGTTATTCTCCTATAAAACCAAATGAGGAGCAGGTTCAAAAGGCAGTCAATATAAAACTGAAGTCTGAAATAACCGATGAATTACGAGAAAACATTGACGTCACTTTCACATCATCTGATACTGATCATGAGTCTGAGTTAATAAAAAAGGTGGTCGATCAGGTGTTGGATACAAATGAGGAGTCTGAGTCAAAATCTGGGTCTGGAGGTTCAAGTTCGTCAGTCAACAGTAAAAAATCGTCGGTTAAACGGGCTTACAGTAAAGAGTTTTTGTTATCAAAATCGAATTTGAATGATGAAACTTTCGAAGTAGCATATACTTTGAATGATTCTGACAAATTATATTCTGACAAAGAGTTTCCAATAAGAAGTGTTAGATTTGAAATGATCAAAAAGGTTTTCAAAATGACAGAAATCAATATTTTTGAAATAAAAGATGTAAATCTTACTCGAAAACCTAAAAAATACACTTCAAGAGTTCAACAGCGATTAAACAAGAAAAAGGGTTATAGTTCTGGTTCTGGTTTTCAAAAGAAATCAAGCCATAATGGTAAATACAAAAATAAAGGGTTAGGTTTTGTTCCACCTGAAAATTATAAAAATGAAAAAATTTCTAAAACAAACACAAAATTTGTTTCAGGAGGAAGTGCTGAGGAAGATTATAAGAAACCTTTCTGGAGACAATCAAACCAGGAGTTTCTTGCTGAGAGAAAGGAACTGGATTTTTTCATCGAAAGGAGACTAGAACCTGTTACAAGTGCAATGAAGCTGGTCACATTGAATGGAACTACTCTCAAGCTACAAAGACAAATCAGGGAGTTTATGAAAAACTTAAAGAAAAAGTTGTCGATGTTGAACCACCAACTGAAAAGTTCAAATTTTTTAAAAATTCAACCTATGTAGTTGGTGAGTGTTCTAAGAAAAATTTTTACAAAAAGAGAGCCAAGGACAACCAAATGTGGGTTGTTAAGAAGTTTGATGAGAAAACTGGCAATGATTCTAGTTCCACAAAGGCAGAAGAGCCACAAGTTGAGGTGAATAAAGAAAAATCAGTACCTTCACTAGATGATGTTGATTTTCCATCTTTGAAGGGTGACGGAAAGGTTGAGATCTCAAATGTATTCTATTTTGACAAGAAAGAATTTGATGTTGAGGATGCGTTTAATGGAAAGGTGAAAAATATTTTTGGAAAAATGATTGAGGGTAAAGTTCAAGGGGTTAAAGAATTTTATGATACAAAGAAGACAACTTATAACCCAACTGAATCAGAGTTAAAATCACCCAAAGTTGGTCAGACTTGGGTGGAAATTCTTTTCCCTTAAAAATCTGACTTGCCAGAGCTCCCAAGTTTGTAATCGCGGAGCAGGAATCGGCATTATTCTTGATATAGTTTGTTTTGTGAATGAATCTTAAAATTTGTTGAATCTTATAGGTTGTGACTTGCCGGAGCTTTCAGGTTGGTAAGTGTGAAGCAGGAATCGGCTCCTTTATCAGTAAAATGATTTTGTGTAGATGTGGTATTCCTACAAGTGGTAAATCAGGGACATTAAGTTGTACTTGATTTTCTTACAAGTGGTACAGAGGTTTGTTCTGACAAAGTGATTACTCAAGGTCATTAATTTGAACTTGATGTAATCCTTATACATGTGTTTAAAAAATGGACAATGTGATAAATTTCCCCGAACCTACAAGTGGTTAAAAACAAAACTTATTTTCCAGAAAAACCATTTTGATTAAAACAAACTTAAGTGTTTTGAATTCTAAATGGGAAAATAGTTTGTTTAAAGGGGGAGTTCTGATTGTTTATGCCAAATGGATGGAGATTTGAAGCTTGATACATCAGTTTGTCATCTTTCTGTATAGTTTGTTTTTAAATTTCTTTAAATGTGTTTGCATTTTAGGGGAAGTATAAATTTCAGAAAATCCAAAAACATAAGAAAATTTGGAAAAAGTCAAAAACATGATAAAATTCAAAATGAGTTTTTTTGTGAAAAGAGGAAATGATAGTACATCAGTGGACTATCACACCATGCTAAAGAAATGTAAAGTTAAAAATGTGATAAACAATCTCACTGTGGATATGCCAGTAGGTTTTTATACATTTAGTAGATTGTTTTCGAGATATAAATTAAATTTCAAACTTGCTTATATCGTGGGGAACATTTTCTTGGATATATGGGTAACCCCTATAATCTTGTTTGAAAGGTCCCTCTTTCTGAGATACTAGGTCTTTATACTCAGTGTCCCGGGACTTCTGATTTTGCGGAAGCAATGGCCTAGTCCCCGTATAATACTAGGTCTTTATACTCAGTGATATCTGGGGTATTATCCCGGGAAATATAGCACCGCCCTCAGCATAAAAAATGATGAAACATTGAAAAATGCTAATCATGTGCTGTTGAAGAAAAGATCCTCTAAAGGGGACACACCAAAAGTCGAGCCGTCATCTCTCTGCTGAACGGAAGTTCTGACCTGAGCTCTCACGGTTTCGCACCTAACCCCTTACAGATATCATCTAGGTATACTCACCTGTAAGACTGAATATTGGGATCTGGATACGGGAGTACATTGAAGTGGTGGGACACGCGAATAAGTTTAAGTTCTTAAGATATTAATCTCGTATCTCGAAATTGTTGAACTTTGTGTGAAAATTTAAGAGGACCAATATACTGACAATCTAAGTGAATTGTTTAAAACTTAAAATGAAATGAAGCTTAACGGTGTTGGTGATTTGTCTCATAAACTGATATGATCCTCTTATGCAAACTCACAAAAATATTGTCTGTAAATAGTTCTTTACTGCATTTCTTTTAAAATCAAAAATCAAAAAAGATTTTCAATGTGTTTTAGCATAAATTTTGAAAAAATAAAAAATATTTTTGACAACTGATGGTGAAAAGCTGATCATCAAAATTCCGAGTGCAGAACATAATGATCATTTTGAGGGGGAGTCTGTTAAATCTAAAAATGTTTGAATATTCTTCTGCATGGTCACAGATATTCTGAGTTGGTGCATACATCTTAGTATTAAATTGTTAAAATTTATGGAACTTATGTTTGTGAAAGAGATTGTGCAGATTTGAGTAAGAGCTGGGTTAATCGATCATGAGAAGCTTGTGATAGAAGAGAACCACGTTTCGATACCTAAGAAGAATGAGAACAAGATTATGATCCTGAAGCTGATGATGCTGATGAACTTAAGGAATTCTAGCACATCGAAAGGGGGAGTCTGAAGACATCCGAGTGAAGGATAGAGGATTTCTAAGAAGCCCAAAGACTGATAAAGATTGAAGATGAGAAGACTCGACACTGAAGACTCGTCAACATCTGAGGGGGAGTCTGTTGGTGCATGCATCGGTCGACTTCGTCTTGTATCGAGTCTTGTACTAGATTGTTAGATCTGGGCACGAAAAACGAGAAAGTGTGATTTAGGCTGATTCCGTTTGAAATGACACCTGGTCATTTCAAGCGAAATCAAATGAGTTTAATTCCGCTTGAGTGTTGAGTTCATTTAATTGATGATTTCGCTTGAGATGATTATTCTGCTTGAAGCATGTTCAAGCGGAATCACATCAACTATATATACCTCTCGAGCGAAATCAGTAAGTAGTTGTTGTAAGAGTTCTGGATTATGATACCGAGGTGCTGTCGGTTTGTCTAGTGATTGTAATAAGTGTTAAATCAATCAGAAAGAAGTTTAAAGTGATTTGCAAGCTGTTTCGAAGTCTATTTCTTAGTTTCCACCTCTGATTGCTACTTTAGTTGATGATTTCTGTGCTTATGATTTCCGTATGATTGCTACTTGTTGATGACGACAATTAGGGTTTCTGTGATTAACTGATTAATTGACGTAACTGATACTAGTTCACGAAACGGAATTCATGGCGAAACAGGATGGGTGTTTCGCCAGGGGTTATCGACGAAACAGGACTTTGTTTCGCCAAAGGTATGAACGACGAAACAGGTTGTGTTTCGCCAAGGATGTGAACGACGAAAGGAAAGTGTTTCGTCAAAGGGGTTCACGGCGAAACAAAGGATGTTTCGCCGATTTGGATAATCTACACAATAACTATTTCTGTTAAAACTTAACTGAGTTAACTAACTGCTGTTAGATGCTATGCATGACTTGTATGATCATGAATACGTGCAATGTGCTACTCGGTGATTATTGATGCGTTGTCCACTATGATTATACTTACGTGCCAACTTCGTGAATACAAACTGATTATGTATACGTGCATACCTTAGGACGTGATTGATTAACTGTGAGCACATACTTAGCATACCGAGCAAACCAAGGTGAGTTCACACTCATACCAAGGCATGGGATTCCCGGGGTTGGGAATGGGTTGGAATATTGGGTTGAACAATTACTCGTACCTACGCTAGTGCTAGACTATCTACCATCGTCCTCAGTTAGGCAGGGCACTTACGTAAAACCTACGTAAACCAGTATTTACCACTGTCTTCCAGGTCAGGAAGGATACTTACGTAAATCCTACGTAAACCCCCCGAGTACCATTGTCCTCGGTAAAGAAGGGCACTAACGTAAAGCCTACGTAAACCCCGTACGTACTCCTGTTCTCGGGTTAAGAAGAACACTCATGGTTACGAATAGTCTAGTGTATTTAAACATGGGAAGCCCCCACTAATTGAACATACAATTGATTTAATTAACATCGCATGGTTATGCAACGAACTTACTTATTAATTACATGTTCAATATGATTGGTGGCTTTATCCTAGTCATGTCACGCTCCCAAGCGGTGATACTCCGCAGGTGGATTTTGGGGGTGTGACAGCGGACTCTTGTGTTTACCTCACCTCTTGCAATATATTTGGGGTCCAAGAAGTGATCAATGCTTCTCAGCCAGTTTTCATAAGGCATATCCTTGGGGTGGTATGCCATTGCTCTTTCGAGATCGTTATAACCTCCATTAGCGATAAATTCATCCTTAGCCATGTGCTTGCGGTCGGAGTACCGCTTCATAAGCACTTGTCTAATGCCGCCTTTCATGTTGTCAGCGTCCAAATTCTGTTCCACTTCATCGAAATTGAAGTTCTCCTAGGAATTAAATAAAAAAGTTAAAACATTATATAAAAGCGTTAAAACATTAACGGCGCGTTTACAACTGTAAACACGGCAGCAAACGACAATGTTTCTATACCCGTTTGTTGTTGCATTTGAATCCGTTTAACGTCGCGTTTACGGCTGCAAACGCAGCACCAAATGGCTGCGTTTTTGCACCCGTTTGCTGCTGAGTTTGCTGCCATAAACGCAGCCGTTTGCAGCCGTTTAATGGCGCGTTTACGGTTGCAAATGCAGCAACAAGCGGCTGCGTTTTTACACCCGTTTTCTGCTGCGTTTGCAGCCGTAAATGCGCAACGGCTACAAACGGCTGTGTTTATGGGCCAGTTCTTGGGGAAAAAGTAAGGTCTGCATGTCAAAAAGCAAGCTCTGCGTTTACGTTATAAATAGCGAAAAAAGATAGCGGCGCATTTCAAAATGTTGCTAACAAAGGTTGCTAATTTGGCCTGCATGTCAAAATGTTTTGATGTACAAGGAGGAAAAGAGTTAAAATGGAAAGAGAATAATGTTATGCGGTGGAAGGCAGCACTAACAGAGGTTGTTAATTTGACTGGCTTGGATCTTTCATGGTATATGTGCTTTCTCTCTGTTTATTCATGTTAATAATTCAAGCCGTAAGAAACTATATTTTATTAATTATTCCTTATAATCAGTGGATATTTGTTGTTTTAAAATTTTTATTTTTGAGTTTTAAAACTTGAAAATATGGTTTTAAATGAAAAACTACAAAAATAGAATCCATTTAGTTTTACTTTTGTTTTGATGGACTGGGTTTAAGGGGGCCTTTTAAGCCCTTTTCAAAAATCATGGAGAGGCACAATAAGATTGGTATGTGAAAATTAACAATTCAAATTGATTTTTGAGGGAGTGCCTTACCACACCCAGAACATGTGATGAATCCTCCCATGGCCACTACCTGTAACCCCATACTTTCAGCATGTATATGTGTTACTCTACCTAGTACTTCATACTTTGACTAGCTAAACAAGATGTTATGGACGGAAAGAAAATAAGTATATACAATGTTTCTGAGGGCACAAATAACATTGAGGAGGTCTTACAAAATAAAAAAGTGCTTGTTGTTCTTAAACGCAGCTTAAAAGTTGTTGTTTTCGCTGCGTTTTCTCTTAAGGTGGTTCATGATAGCATCCTTATAAGGAGTCATAACTTTTTCCCAACCCATTTTATTGAACGGGATGGTCCGCCACATGTACATACCCGCCTCGCGTGAAATAGGTCGCTCGGTACACCGACAGGGGTATACGTTAGATCCTGAAGAAACACCAGATAAATGGTCGGAACCGAAATATCTAGGGGGTTTGAATCCGCATAAAAGGGTTAGTTCTCTCTCGGTTGATTCAGTTGCTATCGAACTTCTTCTCCGGTGATTCTGCAAAAAAGAGCACCGTTAGCCTCGCCAAGGGGAGAAGAGGGTTCTCTCCTTGACCCGACTCCGGTGTGAGAATACGTATTGGTAATGGAGAAGAGATAGTATTTGAGAAGTGAGTATGATTTGAGTTTATACCTGAACAGTTCATGTATTTGTAACCGGGAGTTCGGGAGGGAAAATCTGTTATTGAAAAGATGACGGAAGATGCTAATGCCGTAGCGGTTATATTTTCTTTCGTTAATTTCTTTGATCTCACGTTAAGTGTCTCGATCCGATGTGAATGCACACGGACCGTGGTTTGATCTATGGCTGGGGTATTGCCACGTGGAAAGTGATTAATCGGAGATCATTCCCCAATTGCATGCCTTCGTTGTGGTTTCAGGGATGCCTGTGGTAATTACACGTGTCCAGACGGTTATAACCGTCTGGGTGGTGCACGATCATATTCTTTCTAGAAGATTACTGCTGTATTCTAGTGTGACACCTTACTGTGTGGACACAGATGTATAAATCCCAAGTCTGGGAAAAATAATATCCAAGTTTGGATATTTGGGCGGAAGTATTGATCTTCAGGATTTTAATCCTTTGCTAATGGAAGGAGGCGCAAGGATTTTATGCTTTCCTTTGGGCACGCGACTATAATTGTTGATTACTTTCTCCCTTCTGTAAGACCAATGCGCGGCCGCGCAAGGTTAAAAGGTTGAAAGGCCAGTTTGTGGTACGGTCTCAAATCCTTTTTATGAGGTTTTTGGGACCTTACCCCTTCAAGTCCCCCCAGTCTAGTGTTGTACTTATGCAAATAAGTGGAGCACTGGACTTATGAGAGAAATGTTTTTGGGCGCGAAAAAAAAAGAAATCCTCTGTGAGAAGATTGAATTTTTTGTAAAGATTTTTTTATGGAAAATCTTTGATTTGACAACCTGTCATTGTCAGTCGTTTTTTACTGTCCGTGTCTTACACGCGCACGTGCAAACGCGTGTGTGTTCTGATATTTCTTTTTTCTGCTGCTTGGGGAACTGTGATACCCGGAACAGTCGTTGTGACGGTTACCGATGCTATTTATTGCGATAAGTATATATAACGTTTGGGTACCCTTCTCTGTTTAATCATTGTTTTGTTGAAAAATTTCCTCCCTTCTTTGTTTAAAAGAAAATCTACTGTTCCCCTTCTTATGTCAACCGGAGAACATCAAGAAGGTCTTGCTGAAGAGATGTCGACTGAACTTCCACCGTTGAAGTGGTCTAGAGCGTCTTTTGATGGTTTAGTTCAGAATTTCAAGTTTCCAGAAAGCTGGGGTGCTCTGTACCCTGAAGAGGGGCAGACGGCGGCAGATGCTCCGGCTGGGTATATTACCCTCTTTTGGGATTTTTTCTGTGATGGCAACTTTCGCTTGCCTGTAACAAAGTTCTTCCTTGAAATTCTTGGCTTTTACAACATTCATCTCTCTCAACTGCATCCTATTGGCATGGTTAGGGTTCGTCATTTTGAGTTTGTTTGCCGGACCATGCATATTGAGCCGACCGTTCCCCGATTTAGGGTTTTCCATCAAATGCATTGTACCCAGGGATTTTATTCATTTGTTCAGAGAGCATCTGCAAAGAAAATTTTGCTGCATCCCCGAAATCTTTCCATGATTTGAAGCAAAAATTCTTCTTTATTAAGGCCGGAGTGATTCCGGTGAGGATGGTTTTAAGGGGAAAGGAAGATGTTCCTGTTGAAACGCTCCGGACCCCTTCTGACGAGAATTGGTACCAAGATTTGAAGGAAATTCCTAACATTGTTCTGCCGGAGAAAGCCCTCGTTGGAGCTAGTATGAGTTTAAACTGGAAGATGGACCGGGACGACAAGCCGGTGTATACGGAGGGAGGTCATGGTATAATTGGGTTTTCTCTCCCCCTCTCTTTTTTATTTTTTTTTGAACATGTTTCCCTTTTCTTGCAGTTGTTTCGTTGTATGTTGTTGCATATAAGAGAGAAGGGGGAAGGATGGGTACCATTAAGAAAAAGCCTGACGAAGAGTTTTGGTACCATCGTATTGTGGGGAATTTTGCTCTTCCGCGGGATGCGGATTTGTCTGAACAGCCTGCTGCTGGTGTAGGTAAGATTGTGCATACTGTTTGTTGTTTACTTATCATTGCGCGTTTGAGTAAATTGGTCTTTGCGCTTTATAGGTGAGTTGTCAAATTTGGGCATAGGCCCTGAGAAGAAAAGACGCGCGACGACTAGTAATGTTGCGCCGAAAAAGAGTGATGCTGAGAAGACTCAATCTTCTAAAGCTAAAAATGTTAGGGAGAAGAAAGGTATGCGCCATTCTTCTGACAACTGGTGTGATTATGTGCCGGTTTCTGATACTTTGGAGGGTCTTGCGCCTGCAGTTACTATTAGGCGACCGAAACCATAACCAAAAGACTCTGCTTACATTCCTCCGTCTAACCCAGAGGATCCGATTGATTTGGAATCTATCCCTGAGCATTTGGTGCAAAGGGGGGCAAGCAAAAGGAAACAAACTGATACTGACGCAGAGGGTCAACCTCCTAAGAAAGTTCAGAGGAAGAAAATTACTAGGAAGGGAAATCTTGATGCCTTTGTTACGGAATCTGTTCCTGACGTGGCCCAGAGTACACCTGGGAACGCGAAGACCAAATGAAAGAAAAGTACCCCCAGTTATTCGAAAGCAATGCAACCACTACTGAGGCTGAAGCTACTACTACTGAATTTCGGGACGAAATTCCAAATCAACGGGGGGATGATGTGACACCCCAGGAAAACCAGTGAACAATACAGCTTACCTAGCTTCCTCAGTGAGTGCGTACCAAATTTCGGGACGAAATTTCTTTTAAGTTGGGGATAATGTGACAACTTGAATTTCCAAGATTCTTATTTTGCATTTATTGCACGTTTATGTGTTGTCCAGTTGTTTAATTCAATGTAACGTTTTGATACAATGAATTGTGTTGTGTGTTTGTGCATGGTTGTTTGTTAATTGTGATAGACTTGTCAAGTATGTGAACTTGGTGGTGAAACTGTGAAATTGATTGAGATGGTGTACCTTTGTAAAATAGAATAATTGAGGGTGTGAAGAGTTATTAGTGAAAACTTAATTATACTTAACCCTAATTCTTCACTAAACCACACACACAAGAATCCAAGCACGTACTTTCATTTCTTTGGCTCTCTAGCAATCATCACCATCATCATTGACAAGCTAATCATCACTTTTGATTTCACATTTCTCTAGAATCATCACAAGGTAAATGATTATTGTTTGTTGATTATTTGATTGTATTCAATTCTTGATCCTTGTAATCCTTATAAACCCTAGTTCTTCATATGATGTTTTGTGCTATTGATTTGATTCTGAGTATTGAGATAATGATGTTGATTAGTTGTATAATCAATTGTCTGATGATTTAGATGCATGATATGCTAGAAGTATTGATTGTTGATTTGATCGGTGCAATGCAAATGTATGAAGTTAGGGTTTCCTGATCGTGTTAGTGCAAGAATGTAACTGTTTCAATCGCAATTTTGATTGTCTGAGTTTTTGATAATATGTGTTAGTCATGAAATAGTCTGAGTTTTTGATACATGATGTCCGAGATTTTGAATAAAACAAGTATGGTCCGAGTTTAATTCATTAAGGGTGGACCGAGTTTAATTGATTTAACTTGTGTTTGGTCCGACTTTTGCTGAATGATTAAGAGGTCCGAGTTTTATCATATAACTTAAGGTCCGAAGATTGTTAGTGTTGTGATGTCCGAGTATATAAAAGCATGAAGGGTCCGAGATTCTTATGCACCCCTTGGTCCGAGTTTCTTGGCCATAAGTGCAAGGTCCGAGTTTCTCACCCTACACCCCTTATCCGAGTTTAATTCCCTTTTGGTCCGAGTTTCTTGAGCATCCTTGCTGGTCCGAGTTTAAAGGACATAGGGTTGCCCGAGTTTGTGAAGGGAGCCCCTTGTCCGACTTTCATGCTATAACCCCCCCCCCTATCCGAGTTTCAAAAGGGGTTACCCTAGTCCGACTTTGTGCATGTCAAGGAGGTCCGAGTTTTGGGTGGGAGCTCATGGTCCGATCTTTTGGAATGAAACAAGGTGTCCGACCTTTATGTGTGTTATATCTTGTCCGAGTTATTACATGATAACTTAGCCTGAGTTTTGTGTTAAATTCATAGACTGAACTGGTTAATTGATAAATGATCTGACGTCGTTGATGAACTATCTGAATTAGATTGATTTCATGATCCGGAATGCTTGTTGTGATGCATGTACTGAATTATGTTTAAACTTAAAAGAACTGTATGATTGTGTGAAGTTGAATACAACTGTATGATCCTGCATGCGTGAATAATCTATGTGATATCATCATGTACACGATTAACACACAAAACACTGTTGCTTGGATATCAAGGATTTGTAAACCCTAATTGAGCTTATATACTTATGTCAAGTATGTGCAATGTATCCTAGGTCGTGTGTAACGGACTTAGGCAATTGTTAAACCCTAGAGCATAGCATACCGAGCAAACCAAGGTGAGTTCACACCCTTACTAAGGCATGGGATTCCCAAGGGCTTGGGAATGGGATTAAAGGAATGTAATTGACTAGATACACTGTTACTAGACTACCATACCACTGTCCTCGGTTGTGCAGGACACATGCTTACAACCTACGTAGACTTATACTTACTACTATCCTCGGTTGTGAAGGATACCTATACTTATTACTATCCTCGGATGTGAAGGATACTTATACATATTACTATCCTCGGATGTGAAGGATACTTACGCTTATTACTATCCTCGGTTGTGAAGGATACTTATGGTTACGAGTAGTCTAGTGGTTATACAACATGGGAAGCCCCCACCAATAGAACGTACTAACGGCCCAGTAGAGCCACCTGTTACAAACGAACTTACTATTACGCATTTACTTTCTGTGAACTCGCTCAACTAGTTGTTGATCCTCTGTTACATGCCTTGCAGGTCGTTAGGTATATGGAGCTTGTACAGGGAGGAGCAGGTCGTTGTGGGCTTGGATCGTGATTACCCTGTTAAATACTTTTGATATTCGATACTTATTTACGATGGATTTTTATTAATACGCTTCCGCTAAACAATGATAACTTTCTTATGGTTTGGAACACCTTTCATATGGATTTAGTTTGGTTTAAATGACGATTACTTTTATTATATGTATTGTTCTGTATGATTGGTGGCTTGATCCTGGTCAGTCACGCTCCCAAGCGGTGATACTCCGCAGGTGGATTTTGGGGGTGTGACAGATTGGTATCAGAGCCATTGGTTATAGAGAACTTGGTTTTAATATGGGAAAACGTTTTTATTAAAACCAGACTATAACCAGAACAGTGCTCTCAACGATCCACAACGACGCTTCGCTCCACGTGCAAGACTCAACATACTAGGTAATAAGGTTTATGTTTATTACCTGCTTACTAGAACTGCATAGAACGTTGCTCGTAGTATGCTTACATTACTTTGGTCACTACTTGTTATTGCTTAAGAACACTTACGTGCTTACACTCTTCTGTCATCGCACTATTCGCGAACCTTTCTCACTTATGTTGCCTTTGATGTGAAGATCAATGGCCGGACGAATTAACATGACTCAAGCCCAGCTAGAGGCTCTCGTTCAAGCTCAAGTTGCTGCGGCACTTGCAGCTGCTCAAGCAGGTCAACACGCGCAGCAGCCTGTCTGCACTTTCAAGAACTTCATGGACTGTCGTCCAAGCTCATTCAGTGGCACCGAGGGGGCAGTGGGACTCCTCCACTGGTTTGAAAAGCTCGAGTCTGTGTTCGAGATGTGTGAATGCCCTGAGGCTCGCAGGGTTAAGTATGCCACTGGTACTTTGGAAGGGATCGCGTTGACTTGGTGGAACGCGCAAGTACAGATCCTAGGGTTGGCAGCTGCTAACGCCACCCCTTGGAATGACTTCAAGGAACTGATTAAACGTGAGTACTGTACTCGGGAAGACATCCACAAGCTGGAGGATGAGTTTTATCATTTGAAGATGACTGGGTCAGAAATCGAGGCTTACACCAAGAGGTCGAACGAGTTGGCTGTGCTGTGTCCAACCATGGTGGACCCTCCATACAAGCGTATTGAGTTGTATCTCAAGGGTTTGGCGCCAGATATCCAGAGCCACGTAACATCGGCTAATCTTGACAACATTCAGGCTATTCAGCGCCTCGCTCACCGCATCACAGATCAGGCTGTGGATCAGAACAGACTGCCGAAGCGTATCAGCGCTACTGCTACCGCTACTGCTTCTACTACACTTGCTACTCCCAGTGAAAGCAAGAGAAAATGGGATGGGGTTTCTAGCAAGGGATCAGCTTCAGTGCAGTCACAAGCTCAGCAACGAAAGACAGACAGTTACCAGAGTCCCAGTCAGCACTCCTCAGGTAGCCACAGGCAGGGAGGGTATCGAGGAAACCTCCCGAAGTGTAACACCTGCAACAAACACCACAGTGGCCAGTGTAATAAGGGTCGCTGTCAAAGATGCCTCAAGATGGGTCATGAGGCCAAAGATTGTAGAAGCCCTCGACCTGCGAACCAGAACCATCAACAGGGCAACAAAGGGTGTTTTCATTGTGGTGCAGAGGGTCACTTCAAAAGGCACTGTCCTCAGCTGAACAGGAACCAGAACAACAACAACAATAACAACAATCAGGGCAATGGCAACAACAACAACAATGGTGGGAACAACAATGGCAATGAAGCAAGGGGTCGTGTGTTTGTGTTGGGGCAGGGTGATGCCAGAAATGATCCCAACGTCGTTATGGGTAAGTTTCTCCTCGATGATATTTATGTTACTGTTTTGTTTGATTCGGGTGCGGATACGAGTTACATATCCTTGAAAATGAGTAAATTGTTAAAACGTGCACCAAACATGTCGTTGAACTAGCAAACGGTAAAAGTGTAGAGGCCACACAGATAGTTAAGGGTTGTAGCATTGTCTTAGCTGGTCAAGTTTTCTCTATCGATCTTATTCCAATAGTTCTGGGAAGTTTCGACATCGTCATCGGCATGGATTGGTTATCCAAGCAGCAGGCAGAGATTCTATGTAAGGAGAAGATCATTCGTATTCCCCGGTCGGAAAAGGAACCTCTCGAAGTTCAAGGCGACAAGAGTGGTGCTGTAGTTGGCATCATCTCTTTCCTGAAGGCTCAGAAATGTTTGCGAAAGGGTCATACTGCTAACTTGGCACTGGTTACTGATGCAGCTTCGAAAGAGAAAAGAATAGAGGATATTCCAGTTGTACGAGAATTTCCTCAAGTGTTTCCAGAAGATTTACCTGGCCTACCGCCTCATCGTCAGGTCGAATTTCAAGTCGAGCTAGCTCCAGGAGCAGCACCTATAGCTCGCGCACCGTATCGTTTAGCTCCAACCGAACTGGAACTGTCAAAGAAACTACAAGATCTCTTGGATAAGGGCTTCATTCGTCCAAGCTCTTCGCCTTGGGGAGCTCCAGTACTATTCGTGAAAAAGAAGGATGGCACTTTCAGGATGTGCATCGACTACCGCGAATTGAACAAGGTCACAGTGAAGAACCGCTATCCTCTTCCTCGTATTGACGACTTATTCGACCAGTTGCAAGGGTCGAGTTACTACTCCAAGATTGATCTAAGGTCAGGTTACCATCAGCTGAGAGTCCGGGATGAGGATGTCTCCAAGACAGCATTCAGAACTCGCTACGGCCATTACGAGTTTCTGGTCATGCCATTCGGGCTTACGAACGCGCCTGCAGTCTTCATGGATCTTATGAACAAGGTGTGTAAACCTTATCTTGACAAGTTCGTCATTGTCTTCATCGACGACATTCTGATCTACTCCAAAAGTCAGGGGGAACACGAGCAGCACTTACGTCTTATCTTGGAACTTCTTCGAAAAGAGCAACTGTACGCAAAGTTTTCAAAATGCGACTTCTGGCTTCGTGAAGTCCACTTTTTAGGCCATGTGGTGAACAAGGATGGGATTAATGTCGATCCATCCAAGGTAGATTCGATCAGGAATTGGCCAGCACCGCGTACACCAACGGAAATACGCCAATTCCTGGGTTTGGCGGGATACTACAGGCGGTTTATCAAAGACTTCTCCAAGATCGCGCAGCCGCTTACTATGCTGACACAGAAAGGTGTCGTTTTACAGATGGGGTAATACGCAGGAAACTGCTTTTCAGTACCTGAAGGATAGACTATGCAGCGCACCTATCCTCTCACTGCCCGAGGGCACGGATGACTTCGTGGTTTATTGTGACGCATCGATACAGGGGCTTGGTTGTGTATTGATGCAGCGGGATAAAGTTATTGCCTACGCCTCTCGTCAACTCAAGGTTCATGAACGGAACTACATGACGCACGATTTAGAGCTGGGAGCTGTTGTCTTTGCGCTTAAGATATGGCGACACTACCTGTACGGTACCAAGTGCACTATTTACACCGATCACAGGAGTCTCGAGCATATCTTCAAGCAGAAGGAATTGAATATGCGTCAACGACGATGGGTCGAACTGCTTAATGATTACGAATGCGCTATCAAGTATCATCCAGGCAAGGCCAACGTTGTGGCCGACGCCCTTAGTCGGAAAGACACCTTACCTAAGCGTGTGCGAGCGCTACAGCTCACTATTCAGTCCAGTCTTCCTGCACAGATACGAGCTGCTCAGTTAGAAGCTTTAAAACCCGAGAATGTCATGGCTGAAGCCTTACGCGGCTCAAGGCAACGCATGGAACAAAAGGAAGACGGCGCCTACTATGTAACGGGTCGTATTTGGGTCCCACTTTATGGCGGTCTACGAGAGCTTGTGATGGACGAAGCGCACAAGTCTCGCTACTCGGTACACCCAGGGGCAGATAAAATGTACCACGATATCAAAACAACATACTGGTGGCCAAGTATGAAAGCCCACATCGCCACCTATGTTGGCAAGTGTTTGACTTGTGCGAGAGTCAAAGTTGAATATCAGAAACCCGCAGGTCTACTGCAACAACCCAGGATACCACAGTGGAAATGGGAAGAAATTTCCATGGATTTCGTTACGGGCTTACCTAGATCCCAGCGTGGGAATGATACCATATGGGTGATCGTGGATCGACTCACCAAATCTGCACACTTTCTGGCTATAAAGGAAACGGATAAGTTCTCCACTCTTGCAGACATCTATCTTAAGGAAGTTGTGTCGAGGCACGGAGTGCCCACCTCCATCATTTCGGATCGGGATGCACGATTCACGTCAGAGCTATGGCAAGCGATGCACAAAGCGCTTGGATCTCGTTTAGACATGAGCATAGCATATCACCCTCAGACGGATGGGCAGTCTGAGCGCACGATTCAAACTCTAGAAGACATGCTTCGAGCGTGTGTTATCGATTTCGGCAACGGCTGGGAAAAGCACCTCCCTTTAGTGGAGTTTTCATACAATAACAGTTACCACACCAGCATTCAAGCCGCTCCATTCGAGGCATTGTACGGACGTAAATGCCGGTCACCTCTCTGTTGGGCAGAGGTGGGGGATAGTCAGATTACACGTCCAGAGATTGTAGTGGACGCCACAGAAAAGATTGCGCAGATACGACAACGCATAGCGGCAGCACGCGACCGTCAGAAAGCCTACGCGGATAAGCGTAAGAGGCCATTGGAATTTCAGGTCGGGGACCGGGTTTTACTTAAAGTCTCACCCTGGAAGGGTGTGGTTCGATTTGGCAAACGAGGCAAACTCAATCCACGGTATGTTGGACTGTTCGAAATCACTGAAAGAATAGGTCCAGTAGCCTACAGACTGAACATACCAGCTGAACTCGGTGCAGTTCACAATGTATTTCACGTGTCGAATCTGAAGAAGTGCCTGTCAGATGAGACCCTCATAGTTCCTTTTAAGGAACTCACTATCGACGAGCGGTTGCAGTTCGTCGAGGAGCCAGTTGAAATCACGGACCGGGATGTTAAGGTCCTTAAACACAAGAGAATCCCTCTTGTTCGAGTTCGTTGGAACTCCTGACGTGGCCCAGAGTACACCTGGGAACGCGAAGACCAAATGAAAGAAAAGTACCCCCAGTTATTCGAAACCAATGCAACCACTACTGAGGCTGAAGCTACTACTACTGAATTTCGGGACGAAATTCCAAATCAACGGGGGGATGATGTGACACCCCAGGAAAACCAGTGAACAATACAACTTACCTAGCTTCCTCAGTGAGTGCGTACCAAATTTCGGGACGAAATTTCTTTTAAGTTGGGGATAATGTGACAACTTGAATTTCCAAGATTCTTATTTTGCATTTATTGCACGTTTATGTGTTGTCCAGTTGTTTAATTCAATGTAACGTTTTGATACAATGAATTGTGTTGTGTGTTTGTGCATGGTTGTTTGTTAATTGTGATAGACTTGTCAAGTATGTGAACTTGGTGGTGAAACTGTGAAATTGATTGAGATGGTGTACCTTTGTAAAATAGAATAATTGAGGGTGTGAAGAGTTATTAGTGAAAACTTAATTATACTTAACCCTAATTCTTCACTAAACCACACACACAAGAATCCAAGCACGTACTTTCATTTCTTTGGCTCTCTAGCAATCATCACCATCATCATTGACAAGCTAATCATCACTTTTGATTTCACATTTCTCTAGAATCATCACAAGGTAAATGATTATTGTTTGTTGATTATTTGATTGTATTCAATTCTTGATCCTTGTAATCCTTATAAACCCTAGTTCTTCATATGATGTTTTGTGCTATTGATTTGATTCTGAGTATTGAGATAATGATGTTGATTAGTTGTATAATCAATTGTCTGATGATTTAGATGCATGATATGCTAGAAGTATTGATTGTTGATTTGATCGGTGCAATGCAAATGTATGAAGTTAGGGTTTCCTGATCGTGTTAGTGCAAGAATGTAACTGTTTCAATCGCAATTTTGATTGTCTGAGTTTTTGATAATATGTGTTAGTCATGAAATAGTCTGAGTTTTTGATACATGATGTCCGAGATTTTGAATAAAACAAGTATGGTCCGAGTTTAATTCATTAAGGGTGGACCGAGTTTAATTGATTTAACTTGTGTTTGGTCCGACTTTTGCTGAATGATTAAGAGGTCCGAGTTTTATCATATAACTTAAGGTCCGAAGATTGTTAGTGTTGTGATGTCCGAGTATATAAAAGCATGAAGGGTCCGAGATTCTTATGCACCCCTTGGTCCGAGTTTCTTGGCCATAAGTGCAAGGTCCGAGTTTCTCACCCTACACCCCTTATCCGAGTTTAATTCCCTTTTGGTCCGAGTTTCTTGAGCATCCTTGCTGGTCCGAGTTTAAAGGACATAGGGTTGCCCGAGTTTGTGAAGGGAGCCCCTTGTCCGACTTTCATGCTATAACCCCCCCCCCCCTATCCGAGTTTCAAAAGGGGTTACCCTAGTCCGACTTTGTGCATGTCAAGGAGGTCCGAGTTTTGGGTGGGAGCTCATGGTCCGATCTTTTGGAATGAAACAAGGTGCCCGACCTTTATGTGTGTTATATCTTGTCCGAGTTATTACATGATAACTTAGCCTGAGTTTTGTATTAAATGCATAGACTGAACTGGTTAATTGATAAATGATCTGACGTCGTTGATGAACTATCTGAATTAGATTGATTTCATGATCCGGAATGCTTGTTGTGATGCATGTACTGAATTATGTTTAAACTTAAAAGAACTGTATGATTGTGTGAAGTTGAATACAACTGTATGATCCTGCATGCGTGAATAATCTATGTGATATCATCATGTACACGATTAACACACAAAACACTGTTGCTTGGATATCAAGGATTTGTAAACCCTAATTGAGCTTATATACTTATGTCAAGTATGTGCAATGTATCCTAGGTCGTGTGTAACGGACTTAGGCAATTGTTAAACCCTAGAGCATAGCATACCGAGCAAACCAAGGTGAGTTCACACCCTTACTAAGGCATGGGATTCCCAAGGGCTTGGGAATGGGATTAAAGGAATGTAATTGACTAGATACACTGTTACTAGACTACCATACCACTGTCCTCGGTTGTGCAGGACACATGCTTACAACCTACGTAGACTTATACTTACTACTATCCTCGGTTGTGAAGGATACCTATACTTATTACTATCCTCGGATGTGAAGGATACTTATACATATTACTATCCTCGGATGTGAAGGATACTTACGCTTATTACTATCCTCGGTTGTGAAGGATACTTATGGTTACGAGTAGTCTAGTGGTTATACAACATGGGAAGCCCCCACCAATAGAACGTACTAACGGCCCAGTAGAGCCACCTGTTACAAACGAACTTACTATTACGCATTTACTTTCTGTGAACTCGCTCAACTAGTTGTTGATCCTCTGTTACATGCCTTGCAGGTCGTTAGGTATATGGAGCTTGCACAGGGAGGAGCAGGTCGTTGTGGGCTTGGATCGTGATTACCCTGTTAAATACTTTTGATATTCGATACTTATTTACGATGAATGTTTATTAATACGCTTCCGCTAAACAATGATAACTTTCTTATGGTTTGGAACACCTTTCATATGGATTTGGTTTGGTTTAAATGACAATTACTTTTATTATATGTATTGTTCTGTATGATTGGTGGCTTGATCCTGGTCAGTCACGCTCCCAAGCGGTGATACTCCGCAGGTGGATTTTGGGGGTGTGACATTGCTGTTGCTCCTACTCCCACAGAACTGCAATCTGTGGAAAATGAAGAACTTCCCTCTACCCCTCCACATGCTTCTGTAGCTGATCAGCTGAAACCTATAGAGGTTGCAGGCGATGGTGTGGAGAAGACTGTTGAAGCTGAGAAGCCTGCTGGTGTTGACCCAGGCGTGGTGAATGATGCTGATAATCCCCCAACCCCTGAGGTGGTTGTTCAAGATTTGGGGAAAGAGACAACTGAGAACACTTCTACTTCTTCCCCTAAACCTTTTGATACTATGCCGGAGCATGTTGAGAAGGTGACAGTTGAGGAGCAAGATTCATCTGCTGGTGTTAGTAAACAATCTCCCATCCGCCCAGAGGAAACCTTGGGAGATTATTACTAAAAAACCTATACGGGGAAGGATGCTACTGACCCTCATGCCCCCGTTTGGAATTTGAAGAAAGGTGATACTTTCGCGGATTGGCATGTGTGCCAAGATTGGTTACAGGGGATACTTCCACCTGGGGAGGTCAAGTTTCAGGAAGATTGGTCTTATGAGCAGACCTACCAGTCGTATTTTGCTGCAACTGCTTCTCATATCTCTACCACTCACCGCATAGTACGTAAGTGGTATAGCATGCATAAGGAGCAGGAATCCTTTATGGCATCTCGGAAGAAATTTTCCAAAGATGAGAGACGTCTAGCTCAATTGATGGCTAAATTAAAAGATGATCAAGCCATGTTTGAGGCTGAGCGCAAGACTGAGGAATGGTCTGTTGCTGGTTGGAAAAGAAAGGCGGAAACTGAAGCTGCTCTCCTTTCCGAGGAACGTAAAAATTGGAGGAAGATTTACGAAAAAGACAATGCGGAGAAAGCAAACCTTTGCAATATTATTAATAACCTCAAGGCTGTGGTTGAAAACTGAAGAATCAGGATGCGGAGGTAGAAAGATTGAAGAAGGAGAAAACTGATGCAGAAGCTGCGCTGGCGGAGGCGCGTTCTCATAGGGAATGAAGTGAGCAACGGGAGGTACAAGCTTTAACCACACTTGCCATTAGAGATAAAGAACTAGAGGAAGTTACTGCTTTGGTTTCTGACAAGGAACAACTGAAGAAGGACCTGGAGCTTGCGTATTCCGAAAATACTGAAACCTCCCGCCGTTTGACTGAGGCTGAAGAGAAACTGGAAAATTCAGAAACGGCGCGAGTTACAGCGGAAAGCGAGCTTGAGCCTTTAAAGAATGATATGGCCAGGTTGAAGGATCGCGGGATTGCTTGTGTAAGTTCCTTTTCCCCATATTGTTGCAAAGTCATATATGCGCTTTTTTTATGCTTATTTTTGCTTGATTTCATAGGTTGCTGAATCTGTGGTAAACTCTAAAGAACTGAATAAAACTGTTGCTAATTTGGTGGTTGCTGCACGTCGAGATGGGTACGCGCAAGGTTACGCAGAATGTTCCCAACATGTGAATAGCGCGCTGAAGGTTAACTGGAATGATAGCAAGTCTGCTACCTTTGGCGTAAATAATGCCGCTGCGCTTGCTTCCCTGAAGACAGAGTTTAATAATTTGCAACTTCCAGTTATCGTCCTGAGGACATGGCTGAAAATTCAAAATTCATCCGAGAAATCGCCTGCGCCGCCATTGACAAAACGAAATTACCACACAACGTAGGGAAATACAACGGGTTGACAGACCCAGACGACCACCTCCAAGTGTTTAAGGGTGCAGGAACAACAGGTGGATGGAACTTGCCAACATGGTGCCACCTGTTTGCTCAGACATTCGTCGGCGCAGCGCGCATTTGGTTTGACAATTTACCGGCAGGTAAAATCAAGTCATGGGTCGATTTCCGAGAGAAGTTCCTAGCACACTTCTCTCAGCAGCGAAGACAAGCCAGAGACCCCAGCGACTGTTTAAACATATGGAGAAAAGACTACGAAAGCGTAGAAGATTTCATTACAAGGTACAACAAAGAATGTTTAGAAATCGGAGATATCCCAGAAAAGATGATGCGCGCACATTTCATGAGGGCGGTCAAGTGTGACGATTTGGTTAAAAGAATCAAAGGGCGAGACGGAGGACCCAAAGATTGGGAAACCTTCATAGAAGCAGCTAAAACCATTGCGCAGACAGACAGGCAGTTGACCGGTGACGACCAGCGTCAGCGCGCGCACAACCATAATGATCGACACAACAGAAGGGGCAGAAATCAACCTTGGAAGGCTTCCGGGAACAGAGAAAGAAATCCTCCAAGGGAAGACGCACGCCACACAATCAACCAAATAGCCCATCGAAAAGAAGTAAAGCGAGAAAACAGAGAAAAGCAGTGGACCCCACTGACCAAAACACCCTCAGAGGTCTTAGCAACCGAAAATCATCAGTTCAAACCACCCCTACAGATGCGCAACAAGAGGGGCCAAGACCCAAACCTTTTCTGTGAATTTCACAAGGATACGGGCCACTTAACTGACGACTGTTTCAGTCTAAAGCAAGAAATCGAAAGAGCCCTGAGAGATGGAAAGCTCACTCATTTAGTCAAAGGCGGAAAGCGCGATTACCGCCAAATACAAAGAAGAGATGAGGGGCCAGACAACAAAAAGCTCAGAAAGCTAGAAACCCACATGGTGCAGGGAGGTCCACGAAGACCAAGGAAAAACTACAACAAGCGCGCACAGGATGATTCATGGCGCGCAAAGCAAGTTATTTTTCCAGTTGTTAGAGGAGGTCCGAGAGAAAAACGACCAATAGTCATTCCAGGGGTGATTGGCCACTACCAAACAGACTACATCTTCATTGATCCGGGGAGCACCGCGGATATCATACACGAACAATGCTTCAATCAATTTGATCAAGAGGACAAGGCGCGCTTAGAGCCAGTCGATTATCCACTAACTGGTTTCTGCAACGAAGCCGTCTTTCCCCTGGGGCAAATATCATTCCAGGTGTTACTCTCAGACGGGAGAAATTCAAGAACTGAAGAAGTCACATTCATGGTACTGCCGGCACACTCAAGGCATGACATCCTCCTAGGAAGAGAATCCCAAGGAGACTTCAGTATGATCTGCTCTGCACCACACTCCGCCGTAGGATTTCCGACCAAAACAGGCATCGCGCTGATATACGCAAGCAAAGAGGTGCTAGCAACAGACGAAATCAGGCCAGCAAAAGCAAGCAAACCAGCACTGCGCACAGAGGCAGAAAAATGGGCATTGAACAGCACATACCCAGAGCAAACAGTCACCTTAGGGCCCGCCATGTCTGATTTAACGCGCGCGGCGCTCAAAAAATTGTTGCACGAAAATATGGACGTGTTCTCCTGGACACCTGCTGATATGGTCGGTGTCCCACGGCACATAGCAGAACACCGTCTGAATGTCTCAAAAGACGCAAAGCCGGTGTTGCACGCCAAACGACACTTAGGTGATGTTAAACACGATGCCATGAAAGAACAAGTGTTAGAGTTGCTAAACGCAGGAATCATCAGAGAAGTCAGATACCAAACATGGGTAGCAAGCCTAGTAATGGTAAAGAAACCAAATGGCAACTGGAGAATGTGCGTCGACTACAAAGATCTGAACAAGGCATGTCCCCGCGACTGCTACGCTTTACCAGACATAGACGAGAAAATCGATTCTTTGGCAACATTTCGGTGGAAATGCTTTCTGGATTGCTACAAAGGATATCACCAAGTTCAAATGGCCGTTCAAGACGAAGATAAAACTGCATTTCGCATGCCAACAGGGCTATATTGCTACACCAAAATGCCTTTCGGCTTAAAGAATGCAGGCGCAACATACCAAAGGTTGATGAACGAAACATTCAGTGACGCCATTGGTAAGTACATAGAAGTGTACATGGATGATCTGGTAATCATGAGCAAGGAGGAGAGCACGATGCTGGCAAACATCCCGAAGACCTTCAACACGCTGCGCAGCGTAAGTATCAAGCTGAACTTAGCAAAGTGCTGATTCGGAATGGAAGAAGGGAAGTTCTTGGGCTTCATCGTCACAAAAGATGGTTTTAAGGTAAATCCAGAAAAGTTCCAAGCCACAGAAAGGATGCCTTCACCAGCAAACATCAAAGACATGCAAAAACTAGCAGGACGATTAGCCGCACTCAATCGTTTCCTAGCAAATCACGCTGCAAAATCCTTCCCGTTCATCAAGACCTTGCGGAACTGCATGAAGAAAAGCCAGTTCCAATGGACTCCGGAAGCAGAGAGTGCGTTCCGCGAGATGAAAGATTGCCTCATAAAACTGCCAACACTAACCGCACCAAACAAGGGAGAACCTTTGGTACTTTACCTGTCAGCTTCCGACAGGGCAGTCGGGGCTGTACTACTCGTCGGTCGTCAAGGTGTTCAAACACCAATTTACTATGTGTCGCGAACCTTGACCGATCCAGAGACTCGATATGCAATCATGGAGAAGCTAGTCCTTGCACTGATTCACGCTTCAAGACGGTTGCGCAGGTACTTTGCCAATCACGTCATCCACGTGCTAACAAACTACAACATTGGAAATATCCTTGCAAGGCCAGAGGTATCAGGAAGGCTAGCCAAATGGGCAATAGAACTGGGAGGCCATAATGTGGTTT
Source organism: Helianthus annuus (assembly GCF_002127325.2). NCBI lineage: Eukaryota > Viridiplantae > Streptophyta > Magnoliopsida > Asterales > Asteraceae > Helianthus > Helianthus annuus. The sequence goes on from NC_035441.2 coordinate 42,912,830, forward strand.
TCAGACCACGACCATCGATAAAAGGCTGGTCTTGGCAGATTTTATGACGGAAGTGCCAGATGACAAAGACAGAGAATGTAAAGCGATGGAGAAAGCTGAGAAAAAGCAAACAGAAGAGCCATGGCTGTTGTACACAGATGGTGCATCTAACGAAGATGGAGCAGGCGCAAGGTTAAGGCTGGTAAGCCCGGACAAACACGAATTGACATACGCCATACGCCTGGATTTCAAGAGCACAAACAACGAAGCAGAGTATGAAGCCTTCCTGGCTAGCCTGCGATTGGCGATCAAAATGGGGGTCCGACACATCGAAGCGCATGTGGACTCCATGTTAGTAGCAGGCCAAATCAACGGTCAATATGAAGCCAAGGGCGATATAATGGCACTTCATCTCAACCAAGCGAAAACATTGCTACAAACCTTCTATTCCTACAAGGTGCACCACATAAATCGAAGCGAAAACAAGCCGGCGGACGCGTTAAGCAAGCTTGCATCAGCAAGTTTCCAGCACCTAGCAAAGGATTTGCGCATAGAGGTTTTGAGCAATCCATCAGTTCCACTCAGAGAAGTAAGTGTCATCCAGACAGGAACAACGTCCTGGATGACGCCGATAATCATGTACCTGCAGTCTAGGATACTTCCAGAAAACAAAGCCGAGGCGCGAAAGATCCAATACAAATCAGAACATTATCAGATGGCAGATGGGATACTGTGCCGAAAGTCGTATCTTGGCCCGCTGCTAAGATGTGTTGACTCATACGACGCAAATTATCTAATCCGGGAAGTGCATGAAGGAATTTGTGGTATCCATGCCGGGCCTCGAATGGTAGTGGCAAAAGTGATGAATGCCAGATACTACTGGCCCGGGATGCATCTTGATGCTGTGAAAGAATTGAGAAAGTGCAGTGGCTGTCAGAGACATGCGCCAAAGATCATGCGTCCCAAGAATGAACTAGTACCCGTGACGACTGCATGGCCTTTTCAACAATGGGGCATAGACATGGTAGGCCCTTTCTCAGAAGCACCGGGGGCAGTCAAGTTCATAATAGTCGCGGTTGACTACTTCACCAAGTGGGTAGAAGCAAAGGCGCTTGCATCAACCACATCGGCAGTCGTCAAACGATTCATATGGGAACAAATCATATGCCGGTTCGGCTTACCCCTGAGAATCATCACCGAAAACGGGACAAAGTTTGCAGCAGACGATCTCAAACGATGGTTCAAAGAATTGAACATTGAACACACCTTCTCTTCGGTTGCGCATCCGCAAGGGAACGGTCAAGTCGAGGCAGTCAACAAAAGCATTGTCGATGGCATAAAGGCAAGGCTCGGTGAGAAACGACAAGGGTGGGTCGACGAACTACCTAGCATACTATGGGCCCATAGAACAATGCCAAAGATAAGCAATGGTGAAACGCCTTTCAGCTTGGTCTATGGGTCTGAAGCAGTGATCCCAGCAGAAATCGGGCTACCATCTCCGAGAATGCTCTCAATGAACCTAATCAACAACGAGGAAGAAAGGAGGATCGACCTAGACCTTCTAGAAGAACGGAGAGAGATGGCAGCAATCAATGAAGCCAAATACAAATCAAAGCTGGAATAGTATTACAACTCCAAAATGGGAAGGCCCGTATATAGTTGATGCAATACTCCTAAGAGACAATGGGAAGGCCCGTATCTGGGAGACTACGTCCTAAGAGACAACGAAGCGTCCAACGCAGAAAAACCCGGAAAACTGGCTCCCAAATGGGAAGGCCCGTATATAGTTGATGCAATACTCGGCAAAGGAGCCTACAAACTACATACCATCAACAACAAAGAGGTTCCACGAACCTGGAATGCCCAACAACTTCGAAAGTGCTACATGTAAAACAACCATGTAATCGTAAAGGGCGCGCCGCCAACACATTTATTTTAATACAAGAAGTGTTCGGCTACTTTTATTTCATGCAAATTTCTTGTTACAACTACATTTATTACTTTGGGCGCACACGAAAACATCAATGGCTCGACCATAGGAAACGTTGTAGACCTCCGAGGCTCGTCACAACCAAGTGAACAGCCGGGTCAGAAACACAGCCAAAGCCTAGAAAACGCCAAAATACAACTTCGTGCCCACATAAACACGAAAATCGATAGCAAGGTAACTAAACATTGTAATGCTCCCAAGGCTGAGCACAGCTGAGCCCACACAATCACCTGCAACTCGATCACTTCGTATGTCACCTATAAGTGCACACATTCATACGACAGAATAAAACGTTGTAGTAACACAACATCACCTGTCAGCGCCATCATTCATTCGTGACACCTGATCAAAGTAATTAAAACATGCACATATTGTGACGATAACAAAATTCGCATAAAACATAAACAAACGATAAAAATATTCACAAAAAGATCAAGTACATACATCCACAGGTAAACAAAATTCAAATTGTCTTAAACAACCAACGTTACAGGCCTATTCATGGCCATACACGGTGCGAAGGCCGGTATTCATCGATCAAGATTGACTGGTGCCAGCGACTCCTGCCGCATCACCATCCTCTCCCAAAGCCTTCTTCAACAAAGCAACACCATCCACTTTGCGAGCCAACTTCTCAGCAGCTCGAACAACAGCGAATTCAAGAGTTGAGAATTCCTTGCGCTTGGCGGCGAAAGCACCTTCACAGTCTTCTTTATACAACTCAAAATGATAGTCTTTCTCTTTATTCATGACTGCTGTTTTACCTTCAGCATACCCAAACTTCCGGCCCCTATTATAAGCCGCCCTACCCAACTCAAACACATATGTGGCAAGCTCAGGAGAATGCAAGATGCGATCAGCAAGCTACAAGATCAAATAATAAAGAAAAAAAGAATATAAAAAGGCAAAAGCAAAAGGAAAAGAGAAAATAAAGTAAGCAAAGAGCATTACCAAAGGCACACCACGAGAAAGCAACCACTTGTTGTCAGCTGAGGCTTCCTCAGCAAGAAGCTCAGAAGCTTGACACTCAGCCGTCTTCTCCGCAAGCAGGCACTGAGCAGTTTCACATTCAGTAGCTTTTTGCTGAGCAAGAACCTCGAGTTTGTCAATCCGGTCAACATATTCTTTTTCTTTCTTCTCAGCAGCAAGGCGCGCCTAATTCGCCTCCTCAGCACGCTTTGTCTTCTCACCAGACAAACGAACAATCGCATCACGCTGAGACTGCATCTTAGCATTTGTGCGCTCACACGCAGCTTCCCAATCCTTCTGTTTCTGAGCATTCAGCTGTTTCTGCTCCTCAAGCTTCTGCTCAGCATCCGACACCCTCCATTGCAAACCCTTCTTCTCGGCATTAAATTTTTCCTTCTCTTCAACAAACGACTTCTTCGACTCCTCAAACTGAAGGGTCTCTTCCCCCATCGACCGCCACTCGCGAAGAATTTACTGAGAAGTAGCAAAGAAGTTAACCCCAACACGAACATGATCGTCCAATAGGGCAAAGAGATTGCGGTTCTTCTGAAACATCCTCTCAGCAGGAGGAAGAGACATGGCAAAAAACTCATGGCAATTGTTAACATCATCCATCCTGGAACCCTGAGTAAGGTTCCAGCGCGGGGCGTGAGGCAAGTCATCACACGCTGGGTTACCCCAGGAATCAGCAGGATCATGTTCAAACTGCGGGCTGCGCACCACGCCAGAAGTAGCCCCACCAGGAGGACGCTTAGTATAAACGGTTTGTTGTGGAGTAGTCTCACTAGACTCCATCTACACTTCAACACCTTTGCCCTTATCAGCTCCACCATCACCTCCGCCATCACCTCCAGCAGCATCACCTCCTTCAACCACACCTTCAGTAAAGCCTTCACCACCCTTCGTGTCCACATTAACATCATCACGAGGAGGGGTCAAACCTCGACGGAGGAGAAGCAGGCGGAGTAATTTGAGAAATATCCACCACACGAGGTTTCTTGCTAGTCTTGACCACTGTCATAAGACCACAATTAAAAAACAACTCGATGAAAGATATGACAAGCGTACAAAGAAAAGTAAATTACCAGGGGGAGGAGCAGATGCAGCAAATATCTCCTCCAAAAGGTTCCCATGACCCCCACTAAACACACCCAAATCAATATCAGACTCCGAGGGCGCTGGGGGGGCCTCCTTTTAAAGCTTCGCCTTCTTGGCAGCAAAAAGAGCAGCAGCTTGCTCATCAAGTTGGCGCTTGTGATCCTCAAGAGCCTTTTTCTTCATGTGCTCAGACAATGTAGCACCATCATCAGGATCGGACTCTCGATTTCTCTCACCAACCCCTAGGCCAGAGAACGTGTCAGAAACCACAACATAATCTAGACAAGGAAGAGCAGAAGGTTGCTTACGAGAAGAACCAGCAACTTTACCCTCAGTTCTTCCCTCCTTCTTCCCAGACTTACTCGTCCTATCCCTCTTCCTTGTATCCAATTGGGCAGAAGGATCAACAGCCGTTTCCTCATCATCATCATCATCAACACCAAGCACAGGTTCAGCAACCTCACCCCGCGCGGTACCTGCACGCGCGCAACGAGAAGTTAGACCCTCAAGAATTTGGTCAGAACTTCCACTGGAAAGAACAATGACTTCCTCTCGACCCAAGTCGACAAAGTCATCCAAAGCATCTTCACGTAAAACTTCGTTCGCATATTTCCCAAGGCTTTCATCAGAAGGATGCAAAAAACGTCCACGAATCTGGTCTAACCAAGTTGGGCTCCCATCTGCTTGAATAGCCTCAACCATGGCACCCGCTGCCTTCGGGTCCAAGACGTTTATCAGACTATAACCAACTACAAAGAAGCAAGAAGATAAAGGAACACATAAGAACATATTACATGTAAAGGAGAACAACTCAGAAACAACTTATGAAAGAAACTCACATTTGCCTTGATAACTGTATACAGGTTGACCCAATGGATGCTTGGGCACCCACAACAAACTCATCCCCGCACCAACCAAGGCCATCTCATCCAGCTGAGAAATGGCAGTTGCCTTGTGGGTAATCTTCCTATCCAATCTTGAGCAGCAAAGTCCGCCATAACCTCCACCTTCGGGACCCCTTGACTCACATGCCTATACGGCATATCTATTGGAATTACACCACGGCGGATGTAAAAGAATTTCTGTTTCCAGTCATGAAGGCTCTTTAGCGGCACGGAGCAAACCGGAACAACACCCGTTCTTGCTTGAAAAGAATAGAAACCATTGGCGTAGGTAACACTATAGAACACGTTAAACATTTCAAAAGTAGGCTCAATACGATAAGCCCTACAAACATATTCAAAATGGGTAACGCGTGGAAGCCCAATCGCATTTATTTGAGAAATATGAAGCCCATAACCCCTTAGCACAGCAGCGATAAACTTTGTTATCGACAACCTGAAACTACCCTCACGGAAAAAAGCTACATACAGGGTGATATAGCCCGGAGGGGCATCCAAAGCAGTAGATCCGGCAGGAGGGTACTGAGCCCTCCACTCAGGACGGAAGTTCATACCCCTAACCAGATTTTGAAATTCCTCCTCTTTCCACCCGATAACAGCCTGATCCGGACCAGGAGGGGCCCTCCCCCTGTATTTTCTTTTCTTTTGGGTGGGATTCTTCTCAGACATGATGTAAATATAAAGAAGCCGGAGATAAGAACTCAAAGGGAGTATCGAAGAACAGAGAATGAGGGAAAAGGATGAGAGAAAATCGCACTCAGAATTTGAAAATGAGGGAAGAAAGGAGTAACCGCCCCCTATTTATACCCATCGCATTTAATGCGATGGGTAGTAGAACGGCAGAGCACAGAAAAAGCACCCAATAAAGGACTGACACGTCAGAAGAGAGAGAAGACGTCGACTCTTTTTTCGGGAAGCATGGGCGACAAGGCCGGCTGACGTGACAGAAAGTCACTGAAAAAGCAATTGTTCACCTCCGATAAGACAGGGATGTCAGACAGTCACACCAAACACTTCCCCATGACCACCAAACTTCCACCATAAGGAAACACCAAGGAGTCAAAACCCATGCGCGATGCGTCCATTTGGCCCACTTTTTCAAAGAGGCCAAAACCCATGCGCGATGCGTCCATTTGGCTCACTTTTTTCAAAGAGGCCAAAACCCATGCGCGATGCGTCCATTTGGCTCACTTTTTTCAAAGGGCCAAAACCCACGCGCGATGCGTCCATTTGGATCACTTTTTTCAAAGGGCCAAAACCCACGCGCGATGCGTCTATTTGGCTCACTTTTTTCAAAGGGCCAAAACCCACGCGCGATGCGTCCATTTGGCTCACCTTTTTCAAAGGACCAAAACCCATGCGCGATGCGTCCATTTGGATCACTTTTTTCAAAGGGCCAAAACCCACGCGCGATGCGTCCATTTGGCTCGCTTTTTTCAAAGGGCCAAAACCCACGCACGATGCGTCCATTTGGCTCGCTTTTTTCAAAGGGCCAAAACCCACGCGCGATGCGTCCATTTGGCTCACCTTTTTCAAAGGACCAAAACCCATGTGCGATGCGTCCGTTTGGCTCACCCAGTACAAAAAGGCAAAAATCCATGCGCAACGCCCCCATTTGGGTCCACTTTATATGTACCAAACTCTACGCGATGCATAGAAATCACAACTCTCATAAGTCCAGAATCCCTCCTAGACGATCAACTCAACTAGAAGGCACACTGGACTGGGGGGACTTGAAGAGGTATGGTCCCAATTCCCTGCCTACATGGCAGGGACCACACCACTTTTGTGCACACAAGGCATCCATGTCAGCGAAGCAATCCGGAAGCTTCCAGAAACTTCTGGATGATTCGCAGCTGGCACCAAAGATGCTCTATCCGACATAAAGGACAACACGTGTCACCACTCGCAAAACGACACATAGGCCTGCGACGAATCAGGGAGCAGAGCTGACAACATCAGTACGAGGTATCCAGCTGGCACGCGCCCACAGCTGGCACAGCTGCTCCTTCCTTCTTCACCCTCCGGCTATAAATAGGACCCTTCATCATTCAGGTTCAGGATCTTTACTCTCTATACTCACTCTATACTCACACTACTTATTTCCTCCCAGAACAGTACTTATTCTCACGCCGGAGCCTGGTTAAGAGGGAAACCTCCCTTCCCCCCTCTTAACGAGACTAACGGTGTTTACTGTTTTGCAGATCTCGAGCCATCCATACGAGTAGAAGAAGAGGTTGAACCCTATAGACGAAACAACCCTACTGATTATCCTTGTGATAACCAGTGTTTCAACAGGAGTTGATAAATGTGGCGCTGCAATCGGATGATTACGTGGCGCAACTTAAAGAAATCTTTCCGGATGAGGGTGAAGATTTAGAGTAGGATGTAATTAATTTGTTTTTTGTGGGATGTAGATCCTTGTTTTGTTAGTGCGCTGTTGCGCAAGAATTCAAAACACTGTTGTGTTTGAAGCTCTTCAGGGCGTATTTGTACGCTGAAGATAGTGTGTTTCTATTTGTTTCGTTAGATGACTTTACAATATTTTGCATGAGTACAATTGCTTTTACTTGGGTAAGGCGAATGAAGTTGGTATGAAGCTCATGTGTGAGTTTATGGTCGTTTGTGACGTGATCACTGACCGCGCATGGAGCTTGTCTTATACTACCATAATGTTTTTGCGCTTACTAAAAAGAAATTGCATGCACTTTGTAAACACAAAAATAATAGAAACTTTGTAATTTTATTCATGGATAAAGCTCAGAGGCGTTACAAAGTTTTTTTTAATAATTAAATGGAACTTAACTTACCCCCTGATAGTTCCGCCGCATTTGATAAGTCGTGTCTTTTCTGTGGAAAACCTATAGAGTCCTTTAAGTTTTGGCCCGTTTGCTTGAGTTTTCTTCTCCCCTGGTAATCTGCTTAATCTCCTTGCGCATATTCTGGAGTAAATGCGTAAGTTCTCCATTCTTAAGGGCTTTCTCTATTTCCGTGCGCAGGGATATGCAGTTATTCGTGGTGTGCCCATTCTCTTTATGATATTCGCAGTATTGCCCCGGGTCTTGACCACGTTTACTCTTCATCGGAATCGGAGGTTTGAACTGGTAGTCCTCAGTACTCAAAACCTCCGCCGGGGTCTTTGTTAGGGGAGTCCACTGCCTCTCCTTATTTTCGTGCTTGGTTTCTCTTTGTGCAGAGAGCTTATTGATTGTTGTGCGGGCATCTTCAGAGGAACGACTTCCTGATGACTCGCGCCAGGATTTTTTGAACCTTCTCTCACCGGTTGCGCTTAAGTCTGTGGGCCTGTTGTGTGGTGGTGGTGGCCTGTTTGTAGTAAGGTTTTTCTCAGTCTGCGCATAAACCTTGGCCGCCGCCATTATCTTTTCCCAACTCTTGGGAAGGCCCTCTGTTCCAGATAATACTTTGACCATGTCGTCACATCTAACCGCGTACTTAAACTGAGCACGGATTAGTTGTTCGTGAACACCACCAATCTCCAACACTTCTTTATTGTATCTGGTGATAAAATCCTCCAGATTCTCGTCATCGCGGCGCCAGATGTTCATGACGTCGGATGTATCACGCATGGAACGTCTTTGTTGGCTTAAGTGTGTTAAAAATTTTTGACGCAGATCTTTCCACGACTTGATCTGTCCCGTCGGTAGGTTATCAAACCAGATTCGCGCTGGGCCGGTTAATGTTTGTACAAACAAATGACACCATAGCGGAAGAGTCCAACCGCCAACCAACTCTGCGCTGGTGAATACTCTCAGATGATCATCGGGGTCAGTTAACCCATTGAATTTCCCAACGTTAGATGGTAATTCTGCCCTCTCCAATGGAGCTAGAGCTATCTCCAGTATGAACTTCGAGTTTTCCGCTGCTTCTGCAGGGCGGTAAACTAAGTCATAATTATGCTCTGCCTCAGGGTTATAAACCGCTCGAGGTCTGCATTTGTTATAGTTTGGCTGCAGTGTGTTGAATACGCTAGTGTTTGCACTTAAACGATATGTTTGATCGGATTCATCAGTGTGAGTGTCCCATTGGGAACCCAACCCATCATGAACCGATTGCCTTTGACGAGGGTGTGGTTCATCATGGTGTTGTATCTGGTAGCTGCCTGTACCATCATAGGTTGATTCTTCTCGCTGGGAAGCATGAGCTCTAGATCCCGGCCTTCGTGATTGGGTCACGGGAGCAGTTTGAGCACACAACTGTGTGTACACTGCATTTAATGCCCCTTGGGACCGGACATACCATGATATCGGAGTTTCTCCTGGCGGTAAAATTGATTGAGCGGGATTTGCTGGTAACATTCCTGGAGTAACAGGATCATATGCTCGATTGGATTGAACCTCATTATCGTCTGAGGCCTCTTCTATAATCCCTTCTACTAATAAATTGTTTCCGACGTTTGGTCGAGGACCAGGTTGCCGGTGAGATGACGAATTTTCTGCCATGTGCAAAAACAGAAAAATGGAATGAACTGAATCGAAACGAGGTAGAAACTAGAAAACTGAGAAAACGGTGGGCGCCAATGAGAATAAGTATTGGTAATGGAGAAGAGATAGTATTTGAGAAGTGAGTATGATCTGAGTTTATACCTGAACAGTTCTTGTATTTATAACCGGGAGTTCGGGAGGGAAAATCTGTTATTGAAAAGATGACGGAAGATGCTAACGCCGTAACGGTTATATTTTCTTCCGTTAAGTTCCTTGATCTCACGTTAAGTGTCTCGATCCGATGTGAATGCACACGGATCGTGGTTTGATCTATGGCTGGGGTATTGCCACCTGGAAAGTGATTAATTGGAGATCATTCCCTAATTGCATGCCTTCGCTGTGGTTTCAGGGATGTCTGTGGTAATGACACGTGTCCAGACGGTTATAACCGTCTGGGTGGTGCACGATCATATTCTTTCTAGAAGATTACTGCTGTAATCTAGTGTGACACCTTACTGTGTGGACACAGATGTATAGATCCCAAGTCTGGGCAAAATAATATCCAAGTTTGGATATTTGGGCGGAAGTATTGATCTTCAGGATTTTAATCCTTTGCTAATGGAAGGAGGCGCAAGGATTTTATGCTTTCCTTTGGGCGCGCGACTATAAATTGTTGATTACTTTCTCCCTTTTGTAAGACCAATGCGCGACCGCGCAAGGTTAAAAGGTTGAAAGGCCAGTTTGTGGTACAGTCTCAAATCCTTTTTATGAGGTTTTTGGGACCTTACCCCTTCACATCCCTATTGAATGTAAGACAAACGCCCCCCCCCCCCCCCCCGCTTTGACCATCTGCGAAGCTTTCGGTTTTTGGCTTTCCCCCTAACTTTCATTGGGGGAACCGCTAAAATTAAAATAAAATTAAATATAATTAGTGACAACATTTATAATAAATGTAATAAAAGTACTAAATAATACTTGATAACTTACCGTCAGTCTCGTGAGTCCCTCTCCGAAAAGGATCCGGATTTGGTGGATCCCCAGCTCCGTCTCCCTCATGTCCTCGGGGCATCACATCCGCCATCAGGTAAAAAAAATACAAACCACAAAGAAAACATATTTCCTACAAAGTTACAAATGTTACAACAAGTGTATCAAATAGAAATTAGTAGAAAGTACAACACGTTTAACTAATATGCAAATAAAGATTTCAACAAGTGTTTTTCAAATACTAACTAATATAAATTACAATAACTTTTCTTTTAATCAAACTCGATGCCATAATCGAGATCGTCCTCATCAAAATCAGTCTCGACCTCCAACTTCAGTTGCAGGCTCACCTAAAGTAACATGAGAAGACCCAATTTGAAAGTATTGGGTGAGGTCGATGACAAGTGGACAGTCGGATGAAGAGTTGTTGTGGACGACGTCAATATCTTCTAAGTCGTCATTAGCATTTTGAGCCGGCTCGATGCGGTCATCATTTAATGGTCGATCCCAAATTTTTCGATGAGTAATGTTTTCGACTACCCATCTAAGTTTATTTTTTTTGTTTCGAGACGGTTCTTGGATGAAGAACACTTGTTTGGCTTGCGAAACAAATATGAGTTGATCGTCTTTGTCCCATTCATGTTCAGTGCTTATACTGGTGATATTATTGTCATACTTAACACCCCTTTGAGTATCAAACCACTTGCACCAAAATAGGGCAGTTGAATAACCATTTGAATAATGCAACTCAATAATTTCTTCTAATTAGCCATAAAATTTCACACCGTTCTCTCCGGCCACTTCTACCCTTGAGTTTTGCATTGCGCGTTTTGCATCACGTTCAAGTGTCATAAACCTAACGCCGTTGACTATGAAACCAGTGTAAGTTTCAGCATTTATTTTCGCACCAATTGAAAGAGCATACAACTCTGTGTGGAATTCTGGAGAATTTTGTGTTTTCATCGAATTGACCTAACAAATATAGAGTAAGAATGCTTGTTGCGCCTTTAGTACGTACACCTAAGTGCCACAAATGTTAAGCTTATCCACTAACGGTCTAAGGTAAACATCCATGTCTTTCCTATGTGATTTAGGGCCAGGAATCAACAAGGTCAACATGAATGTGGACTCCCGCATGCATAGCCATGGAGGCAAATTGTATGTGGTGAGTATAACCGGCCATGTGCTATGAGTCGAGGGTCCGTTATCGTTAAATGGATTAAAACCGTCAGCTCCAAGCCCCAAACGAACATTTCGTTGCTCCATCGCGAAGTTTAGGTACTTCCTATCAAAGTCTTGCCATGAAGATCCATCAACTGGATGCCGCATGGTCCCATCTTCTGAACGTCTGGTACTATGCCATATCATATCTTTTGTCGTGTGCCTTGAACAATACAATCGCCGAAGTCTAGGCGTCAAAGGAAAGTATCGTAACACCTTGCGAGCTATCTCCGTGCCTTTTGTGTCTTTATCGACCCATCGACTCTCATTACAAACGGGACAATTTTGCAACGACCGGTGTTCTTTCCAGAAGAGAGCACAATCATTTACGCACGCGTCTATCATCTCATAATCCAAACCAATCTTCTTAAATCTCTTCTTAACTACATAATGCGTAAGGGGAATCTTGTTACCTTTTGGCATTGAAGTTTGCAACAACTTTAGTAGATGATCAAATGAAGTATTAGTCCAATGGTACATCTCCTTTAGATTCATAAGGTTTGCTAAAAAGTTAAAGGAAAAAAAACTTATCACAACCAGGATATAATTCTATTTCAACTTCCTTTAGTATGTCTTCAAAATCCTCATCAACACCGTTAGATTCTCCACCCGACATCTCCTGGTTACGGTCTGTATTTTCTTCCATACGCTCCCCCTAATGTCTTCAATAACGTTTTCCATACCCTCCTGTGGCATAACATTATCTCCTTCTACAACTGCAGGCCTAGATTTTTCACCGTGGTAGTCCCACTTTATGTAATCTTTCCAAAAAACCATACGCCCCAAATGGAGTTTCATTTTTGTCATGGTTGTTAAGCCGGAACATTTACGTTTGGAACACGGACATCTAATTTCATTATGGTCGGGGAGCACTCTTTCACACATCGCAATAAAAGACCTGAGTCCTTGCTGGTAGTGAGCTGATTGAAGTGGGGAATCAATCTAGCTTTTTTCGATAGGCATTATGCAACTAAAAGATAATTTAATTTAGGGTTTGCAAGACAAGGGTAGGCTGCTAAACCCACTTTTTGAACACTTTATCTCATATATGAATGTGTATTACATGGTTGTTTATTTAAGAAAAATTCGGCAGCATTTCCTCTTAGCTCCCAAGTAAATATGTAAGAATATATATACCCGAGGAGAAAAGAGAAAATGATAACCGAATCCTTCTTAAACAAACAATCATGTAATACACATTCACATCCTAAATGATATAAAGTATTCAAAAAGTAGTCCCAAATTAAACGGGGACAACCCGAAATTAATTTCTAAATCAATTCCGGGCGGATATTTCTAAGCTCATTATGTTTAAAATGGCGAATTCAATATCGGCATGTATTTCTATGCTCGTTATGTTCTAAATGATGGTATAAATTTGGTTATGTTTTAAATGATGATTTCAATTTCGATCGGATATTTTGTAAGCTCGTTATGTTTTACATAATAAATTATTTTATTCCATTAGCTCATTAAGTCCTCAAACCAAACACACCCTATAATACGGTTGTATAAATAGTTAAGCATAGATTTAGAATGACACATATCTTTCAATTATATCTTAACTTTTACATGCAGCTCAACAAACTTCTTGTTCAAATTATAAAGTATTTAATAGAATTATTCCATTAGCTAGAAAATGGGCATTATAAAGTATTTATTATAACAAATACACATTATAAATTATTTAATAAAAAATGGTACATAAGTTTACCTCAAAAATTGTTTGGTACATAAGTCAATCTTTATATAAGTCATGTTCAGTAAACTTTAAGGTTTCGAATTATCATGTGTCATATGTCAAATTTTCATTATCACATCATATTTCAATGAGTGTTACAAGTTAGAAAAGTTAGAAAATGGGCACAATTTGGTAAATCCTAACATACATTTTCAGCAACAAATAAATCCTAACATCCTAACATACATTTTCAGCCTTCTTCTTGTAGTGTTAAAGGTACACTCCAGCAGCCATAATATAACAACAAATGAACCCAGTTCTCAATTTAATCTCAGCTTAAAAATAAACAATACAACTTCCCAAAAATTCACTAATTCTAAACCAACTTTCAAATCCCAAAGTCAAAGTATCTTGGCCCACTTATCAAATCGGTTTCACACACTAGAAGCCCAAATCTTTAACTTGCACAACAATATGTGGCCCAAACCAAATTCTAATATTTGTATTGGCCTCAACAAATTTTAACAAACTCACACTAAAACTTACTAAAATTAACTAGCGACAAACTTGATCCAAATGAATTGTTATTGGCCCACTACACTGGTATTCTCATTCTCATTCTCAACATATACAAAACGAAGTGAGGGGAATAGTGCCACAAATCTGTATGGCAGTCCTCTATTGGACCACCGGTTTTATTATTTTATATTCGTTTTAAAATTACGATTTCGTCCTTAATTTATAATAAAATTATGTTTTCGCCCTCACTTCAAAATAAAAGTACGTTTTGTCCCTCGTGCAAAATTACGATTTTGCCCTCGGTTCAAAATTATAATTTTTCCCCAGATTACAACTACAATTTTGGCCCAATTCAAAATAATTGCTTTTGCCCAAACTAAAAATTACGATTTTACATTTTCGTCCCTTTCAAAAATTATGATTTCGCCTTAAGTTTAAAATTATGTTTTTGACTGGTTCAAAATAAAAGTATGCTTTAGCCCCCCCAATTCAAATTACGATTTTGCCATCATTTCAAAAATTTGATTTTTCCCGAGTTCAAATTAAAAATATAGTTTTATCCCCAGCTTAAAATTACGATTTTATCCTTAGTTCATAGTTATATTACGATTTTGTCTCCGGTTCAAATTTATAGTATTGCCATCACTTTAACTTTTGGCAAATTACGATTTTACCCAAGTCAACAAATACAACTTTGCCCTCCCTTCAAATTACAGTATTGCTATCGTTTTAGTTTTTTTAGCAAAAGTATAAAAGTGTTTTTTTAATTGGTTGACTGGATTTATTTATTTTTCCATGTCAAGGAGTTGCCTAACACTCACTCATTAATCCTGACAAACTACAGTTTTGCCCTGAGCTCAGAACTACGGTTTTGTCATCGTTTTAGTTTTTTTTCCGAACAAAACTATAATAGTGTTTTTTTAATTTATTGAGAATTATTCGGCCATCGCCCCGCAAAGCAGGCGGGGTATCAACTAGTTATAAGCCAAAATAAAACTAATTTTAAATAGTATTCATCCCAAACAAACAATTCTTATTTGTCTTTATTCACTAAACGTTTTGATGACACAACAGTTTCAATTTTTATTTTTGTATCGAAAATCCCAATTCATTTTTTTAAATTTGTTCACAACCCAATGCGAAACCCTACTATATTTTTTCAACTATCGATTTTTGCCATAATATAACAAGCACCCTTAGGATGTATGAAACTAAGCAACAATGGGCACAAAAAGAGAAGCACCAAGGTGAAAAACATACAAAAACCTTATTTTGAAAGAGGAGAAGAGATGGTGACGATGGAGATTAGGTGGTGGCCGTGGAGACGAGGTGGCGCCGGCGAAGATATTATCTAGCATACATTAACCGATTAACAACATATATAACAAATTAAAAAAGAAATTCAGCATAAAAGTAACAACACTAACCAATTTGAAGAAGAAACTGGTAAAAATGAAGAGATGAAGCCGATTTGGAGAAGAACTGTGAGAGAGATGAAAGGTTTTAGGAAAGTGGAAGGAGGGAAGTGGAAGAAATGGCGCTAATCTGAACTTATTCGTCGGACCAATAGGGGCGACAACATGTCGCCGCTATTGGTTACACGCGTCGTCGCTATTAACCTGGACAATCCCCAGCCATTGGATGATGATAAGAAACGTGTGGCTAGGGTTTAACGTGGGACACCGGGTGCGGATAAGGCCAATAGCGGTGACATATTGGCTGTCGCCGCTAATAGTGTCGCCCCTATTGATCCTTTTTCTTGTAGTGATTTTTTGTATAACCACAAAAAATCGTTCAATGTCTTTTCTCGCCGCCTCTTGAAACTTGGCAAATTTTATTTTATCGTCTGTCAGGTGCAGAATTGTTTTAATGATTGTAGTGTATGTTGGGTATATTCCATCCGCAAGGTAGTAACCGCGCCTGAATTCCACCCCTAAAACCGTAAAACTGGTGTATGAACAAGTTTCTTCTATTACATCGTTAAAGATATTTGATCGGTAGATGACGTTAAGGTCGTTAAGTGAACGAGGCGGACCAAAAAAAACATGCAAAATCCAGAGATCCTGTGACGCACAGCCTCTAGTATTATAGTTGGATGACCATGATCGCCCCGAGTACATTGAACTCGCCACGCAGTAGGGCAGTTCTGCCACGGGCATGGCATGCAATCAATACTTCCGAGCATTCCTAGAAAACCATGCCTTTGTTCGTGCGCTTGATATAATTTTTGGACGTCGTTTGCATTTGGTTTCCACGGATAGTTTTTGCTATATAGCTTCACGATCCATTAGCAAAAGTTGTTCAAACATTCTTTCTGACATCCTTAAATACTCGTCCAACGAATCAGGTGCCGTCACGTATGCTAGTTGGCGAATGGCTATCATACATTTTTGTAAAGTGGTGAATCCCCTATGGCCCCTAGCGTCGTATCGAAGTGTGAAAACGGATCAGACCACGCCAAGTCGTATGATATACGTAGGAACAGTCGACAACTCATTCGGAACCGACGTTTAAACATCGCGACCGTGTAAAAATGTCCGTCGGCAAAATAATTGGCCACTAATCTATCATGTGCACCTAAATATTAAAACAAAAAAAAATTAAATACATTATTAACATCGAAAAATAAATTAAATAAATGATTAACACCAAAAAAGAAATTAAATACATTACTTTCAACAAAAATTAAAGATAACATTCTCGGTCTCGGTTACAAGCTAACCCGAACCATAACAATGGAGCATACATTCGGGGAGAGACCAAGTAGTGATCTCTCCCCCAAATTTGAAAACCTTCACCAAGTTGCAAATGACCAAGTGGTGGTATTGATAGACACACCACATTCACTTGCAAACACACACGGTCACACAAATAACCCTCTCGTTTGACCACTTCAAACCAGCGGGGTCAATACACGTCCGTTTGAACGTTTCATTAACTATTACATAATCAGCATAAAATAATTCTGATCCATTCGAACAGCATCGGACACAAAAACTGCACCTACAAATTCCCCCTTGTCCATTGCTGTCGAATGTTGAAAATGCAACTGCAATCGATCTTCAGTCAAGTATTTGTTGACAAATTCCCCCTTGACCTATGATCCAGGTAAGTAGTATCTTGACTTGAGTCTTCATAGCAATTCCAAACCCTTGAAGCTTGTCATTTAATATTTGTGAACTCAACGAAGTGAATTACACCCAAATCCCTGTAAAATCTCATAAAGATTCCCAGGTCTTCAGTGAACAGCGTTTTGAAACTACTGTAGACTTTAGATACCTGTATGTTTCCGTGCAAAACCCTTCACGCTGGCTAGAGAATTAATTAAAATCCTCAAATATGTGTCTGTGCAAAACATTCCACGTAGAACCTTTGGTATCACCAGAAAATCACAAACTCCACCACCTGTGATTGCGTTTAGAAATTTACCGAAGAAATTCCAAAACATATGAAAATTTTTATCCCCCTATTTCTTTGGTAAAATCTCTAAACCTTAACAAATTCCCTCGTCTAAGCGGAACTGTCGTCAACTTCACTAAACAAATTCTTTCCACTGAGTAGAATCTGTCAAATGTTCTCAGTTTTTCAAAAAATCACGAAAGCAACTTTCTTCTTTTCATATTCTCGTTGATAAAGAAAGTCCCCTAGCCCCATAGGATCCGACTTGTATCCCTCCAAAGTTCTGCTAACACCTAATCCGAAAACATCCATCATAGGCATAACTCTTCGACTTTTTGAACTCGTTAAGACCAGTCTTGGCTCTCTAGGTTCCTTCAATCGTTACCAAGTGCGAGAATATGAAAATAAACAAAAGTCTTTCGAGCATTTACGAACACCGATAACAAAACACATTCTCACGTGCGGAAATAAATATACCGTTTTTGGCCCATAACAGTCAAGTCATAAATTTTGACATTTGCATCGGTAACCGTGACTACCCCACGTTAAAAAATAAGTTTTCAGCATCTCAATTGATCTCGCGCGCTCCCAAACCTGTACGAATTTGACGTTGAAAAATAGAAGCTCGGTTCATATTAACTTTGTGAACACCCGACCCCACTTCGACTCACGAATAGAAACTGGTCCACGACTCAACGTATCATCTCATCATTATGTGCAGCCCTTCCTCATTAGATGCAGATCCAATGAAACATGTGGGCTCATGATAGACAATCATGCACTAATTGGAATACTCTAGCTGGGCTTTTCAATTTTAATGAGGCCCACTTCTCATAAAGAGCCACAAGCCCAGACAAAATATAGATAAAAAATCCCCCCCCCCTCTCTGAGATAACTTGTACGCCGCCAGCATCATCTTTGTCATCCTCTCTTTCTCTCTCTTTGATTGACAGACATCCGAAACCCTTTCTCTCCTACGATTTAAACAGAGCAACAACTTGAAGCCAACCGCCATCGATTGAATCAATACTCCCATTCAAGCATCACCACTGTACTCATAATCACCAACCGCCATCATTAGCCATTCTCTCTCTATCTATGACACACAACCACAGAAGCTGCCATTACCTCTCTAACTTCGCTGGAAACCACATTAACCACCATCACCGATCGTTATCCATCACATCGACCCCTGCCCACGAAGAACAAAGGACCATGAAGAAGTAAAGGTTTTTCGTGAACCATATAACAACCAACAACCAGCCGAAGTATGTTCTTCGCCGGACTATTATCAGCAGACAGCTCAAAGCAACGAAAAATGTTCTTCGTCAATCAACACGAAGAATAGGAGTTCTTCGTTGCTGATGGTGGTTCTTCGTAGAGATCCGTTCTTCACCAGGGTTCTTCACCGAAGAGATCTTCGGCCAGAGAGTTCTGTTTGTCTGATATGGAAGATAACCACGAAGAACCTACATTCTTCGTGGAAGAGAGTATAACACATCACGAAGAATAGTTATTCGGCCAGGACATGTTTTTCGTGAGAGGTTCTTCGTGGGTTCTGATGTGAAGAAGACCTTGTTTCTCTAAAGCAGCCGCCACACTCCTCAAGAACCCGATGAACTGTTCTTCTGAAGATCTGAGAATTTGACGAAAAGTACCTCAAAGTGATGATGAAAACATGATAATTTTGGTGTAAAACATAAAACCTAACCCTTGTGTATGGCCTGTTTCGTCTAGATCGTTACTTTTCGGGTATAGATCTGAATTTTTCTTGTTTACACCATATTTAAATTTGGAACAAAAATCACGAAAATCACTGATTTAGAGCACATGTGACTTAGCAAATGGTTAGATTTACTAAGTCGGGTACCATGGCTCTGATACCAATTGTATGTTCATGATTTCGGACCGTGACCCGTGATTAGTGTGTGATTATGTTCAAGACGAGAGAGATTAGAGACTGATAAACAACTTCCTTGTTTAAATTCGGTAGCATAACGTTACAAAGCGGCTCGATTACAAGCTAACCCGAAACATACCAAAGGAGCATATATCCGGGGAGAGACCAAGTGGTGATCTCTCCCCCAAAGTCTAAAACCTTCACTAAGTTGCAAATGACTAAGGGTTGGTATTTATAGCCACCCCCCTTGTCTTGCAAACGAATAACCCTCTCGCTTGACCACCTCAAACGAGCGGGTCAATACACGTTCGTTTGACCGTTTCACTAACTATTACTTAATCAACATAAAATAAATCTAATCTATTCGAAAAGCATCGGACACAAAAATTGCACCAACACAGTTGTGCTGCCACCATTACGACGTTCGCAAAAAACAAATCGCACTCACCCGAAGAAGACGAACACCACGATGAAGAAGAAGGCATGCCTAAAACTTTGTAAAAATTAAGTGGTGTATAAAAAAGTGAGAGAGATTGAAAAGATTTGGGTTAAAATGGGGAATAAAGTGTATATATATATAAAATGGGAAAGTAAAAATTAACTAAAAAAAAACTAGCAACGGCTATAATTTTTTGAAAGTGGACCGGCAAGAACGTCGAGGGGAGGACAATCACGATGAGACGGGGCTAGGGAAATGGTGTTCTGTGGCTTGCCGCTACTCGGCGCAACGGGGACGAGCCCCATACCGTATTGCCTGAAGTCAATATTAACTTTAAATATTACCTAGGGTTGTGTCAGCTGATTAGAAGATTTAATTAGCAGCACCCAAGTCAAGTAGACAATGTGTATGGTGTGGTAAACTAGATATATTATAATGTTTTTTTGCAAACGAGATTTAACTTTAGAATTATTTGTCATAAATAAATAGTGTATACTTATTAAATTTTAATACACTAAATGGTACATCTTTCTTAAAAGGAAAGCAGAAAAGACCTGTAGTTACAAAATTAATTATTTAAGAGAAATTTTATATGATACAGGAATCAAGAAAGCGATTTGCTAGCATTTATTCAACACCATTATGGCAAACGAGGATACTTGATGAAACTATGCTTTAACATTAGCAATGGGAAGATTAAAGCCTTTTCCTTGCTTCTCATCATGGCTTGTTTTCCATTCATGGTAAAAAACTGTGTACACCACAAACATAAAGAGTTTCAACAACCAACAGAATCCATTTGTGAAAAGAGTCGTTATAGCCAACTTAGCTCTCAAGTTCCAACCATAGCTTGCAAGGAGCTTAGCAACCAGCACAACAAAACCGTTAGCGAGAGCGAAAAGAACCATCATCAGTGTGGCTTCTAGTCTTTTGCCTTTCATTAGCTCTAAAGCCCTCCCAATTGCTTTAAGACCAGTAGAACCCTCTTCTAAAACCGAAACTATCAAACTTACCATCCAAACGGTAGCCACATAAATGTAGCAAACAGGGACCGAAAGAGCAATAACTCCTAAGAACAAAAGCGCCCACGAATTTACCGCCAATAAAGCGGTTATGCCAATAACAATTGCATAGAAAAAGGTGATGCCAAATGAGAGCAAACTCAAGTAAAAGCTAGTTACTATGGATCTCAGCAAACTCCTGCAAAATATATAGAAAATGTCTTTTCGGCTTAATACTTTGGTAGTCACTTTGGTAGTGTAAACTTTAAATGGGCCTGATAGTTTGGCAGTGTACACAATATACGAACAACAAACCATTAAAGCCATGTAATAAAGTGTGATGATGGAAAACGCCTCGATGACCAAGAGTTTGACGAGGACAATAACGCGAAAAGCGTCTAATGTATCGACTGCATAGCTAGTTTGATCAAAATTGTATAAGAGATCATGAACTATGTTTTGGTGATTAGCCAACTGCCACATGAAATACTCGGTGAATGGTGCAAGTTCATACTCCTGAAGAAAATCTAGTAGGGAATATGATACAAATATAAGTAGGAATATAACAAGCAGCTTCCGGATTCTGCTTGCCGTGTTAAAAGACTCCCTGATTACTCCAAAGAACCCTAATTTTTTCTCCATTTTTTTATGTTTCTGGTTTTGATGATTAAACTTGTTATATAAGTGTAGTGTTAGCCTTGTAATTATGTCATTTTCATCCAGTTTTTCTTTGTAGAAATGCTAATAGCAAAAGGGTTGTCGAATCTGAGGATATATAAAACAAAACCTTCGGTTTTTACAGCACACGCGACGGAGCTTCCAACGATGAACGTTACAGTAAGGAGAGGCTCACCCAACTAAAAGTTGTAAGAAATATTAGTTTAAAAGGTGAGAACGAACAACGAAAGAGGTATGGCAAGTAGATAGCAGATGTTTGTTAATATTAAAATACTTATGTAATTGCTGTTGTTAACGTTAATACTGATGTAATTGCTGTTTACAATGTTTTAATAATCTCTGGCTGAAAACATTTGGCTCGTGATGGTTTGAATGAAGTTTCGTTGGCTATTAAAAAAAAAAAGAATAATAATCTCTAGCATTAATGTTATCATCATTAGTTCCTGAGCATTTTCGTAACAATCAAATTTTGTTCATTGTTTGACTTTAAAATGTTAATAAATATCCTACTTAGACCATTCGTAGTGGTTTGAGGCCATCCGTAGTCATAAAGCCTCCTTTGTGGGCGTTATGCGACACATGTCGTGCCACGTCACACAGGGGCTTTATGGGACGTTATATCATTAGATCCTGTAGTCATAAAGCCCCTACCCATCATTACCTAATTATTAATTTTCAATTTTATTAATTAATTATAAAAACTCTATACTCGTTTTTGATTGGCCAAAGGTTGTAACCAAACAAATATACTGCCGCGATATTTATAGCGCCACCCACCAAAAAAAACCCCATAATGCCGCCCGTCGTGGTGTTCGGGGCGTTATGGGGGCGTTATGAGAGAATATGGCGCCATATGGAGCCCCACTACACACTACCTGATAAATAATGCCCCTACCCTGGGGCGTTTTCTGTCATGTGGTAGTCCAGTCAGCATAGGGGCATTATTGGGCGTTTTTTAAAAGTGACGTAGTGGAATAGTGCCCAATAATGCTTCATCTAATCATTACACAATTATTATTTTTTTTAAATTAAAAACTTAAAATACTTCATTAATTTAAAAAAATTACACACTACTAGAAAACACATTATTTTAGCCGTTTCAATATTAGATTTTGGGCGTTTTATCACTTAACGCATATTCCTAACAATTTTTCGCCCAAAAAAACAAAAGAATAGCCTAAAAAAGTATACAAAGTGGGTTAAGATCCACCGCCTAATTGCATATCACTTATTTGATTATTTTAATTTTTCAGATGGAAGGTAGAGAATATTGGATGTACAATAGTAGCGTCGTGCGTACTTCCGAAATATATACGAATGGCGTTTCTACTTTTCTTAAGGTTGGTGAAGCTAATCGGAGGAATGTTGGCTCCAAAGAGATTTGGTGTCCTTGATGAGTTGTAAAACTTTTCAAAAATTCGGAAATATTCGTGATAAAGAGTATCATTTGCTTGCAAATGGTTTTATGCCTAATTACACTTGTTGGTCAAAGCATGGGGAATCACGGATTGATGGTGCCACAACATCGACTAATATAGACAATGAGGATAATGAAAATCTCTTATATGATGGCAATTTAAACGTTGATGATTTAAATGATGAAGATTTAAATGGTGATGACTTAACTGATGACACTTTAAATGATAAAAACTTAGATGACATGTTTAAGGATTTAGAGAACGATATCGACGATGATGATTATATAAAATTACAACATCTAATTGAAGATGCACAAAACCCATTGTACAGCGATTGTGAGATTTCAAAACTTGAAGTTGTGTTGAAGTTATTTAACTTGAAAGCAAAAAACAGATTGAGCGATACAAGTTTCACAGATCTATTAATTGTTTTGCATGACATACTTCCGAAAGATAACGAGTTACCAATTTCATTTTACCAAGCCAAAAAATGATGAATCCAATGGGATTGGAAGTGGAAAGAATACATGCATGCCCGAATGATTGCATCTTGTATAGAAATGAGTATGAGAGCAGTCATAAATGTATTGTATGTGACGAATCTAGGTACAAGAGAAAAAGTAAAACTGGTGAATATCATAATGTTGTGACGAAAAATGGACCACCGGCCAAAGTATTGTGGTATTTTCCAATTATACCAAGACTAAAACGATTATTTTCAAGCCAGAAAGAAGCAAAATTGTTACCTTGGCATTCTGATGAGCGTATAAAAGATAGGAAATTAAGACATGTGGCAGATTCGGTTCAATGGAGAAATTTTGATAGGAAATATCCAGAATTCGGTAACGAGGCTAGGGACTCAAGGTTTGGGCTTAGTTCCGATGGATTCAATCCTTTTGGTAACGCTAGTAGTGGTCATAGTACATGGCAGGTTCTTCTTTGCATCTACAATCTTCCACCGTGGTTATGCATGAAACGAAAATACATAATGATGTCGGTGCTGATTCAGGGTCCGAAACAACCTGGTAATAAGATTGATATTTATTTGTCCCCTCTGGTTGATGACCTAAAAACTTTATAGAGTTCTGGAGCAGATGCGTATGATGCTTATAAGAAGGAATATTTTAAATTGAGTGCCATGATTTTTGCACCATAAATGATTTCCCAGCGTACGCTAATTTATTAGGATATAGTACGAAAGGTAAAAATGCTTGTCCTGTTTGTGAAGACGAGACAAGTTCGGTGTGGTTAAATAATTGCAGAAAAACGGTATACATGGGACACCGAAGGTTCCTTCCGCGTGGTGACAATTATTGGTTTAACACAAAGGACTTTAATGGAAGTACCGAGACTAGAAAAGCACCCAAGAATTTTGATGCTTTTTCACGAGTTACAAATCTAGAAACTGTTTTGGGAAAAAGAACTCGTGTGAAGCAAGGTGTTAATTGGAAAAGAAGATCAATCTTTTGGGACTTACCATACTGGAGACATTTACAGGTTAGGCATTGTCTAGATGTTAATCACATCGAGAAAAATGTATGTGATAGCTTGATAGGACTATTATTAGACATTCCCGAAAAAACTAAAGATGGTATCAATGTTCGTAAAGATATGGAAGAAATGGGAATACGTAAAGAGCTTGCCCCTATTGATAAAGGTAATCGTATTTATCTGCCACCTGCGTGTTATACAATGTGAAAGGAAGAGAAAACAACGTTTTGTACGTGTTTAAACAATATTAAAGTTCCATCTTGCTACTCTGCAAACATTGGAAGGTTGGTGTCGATGAAAGACCGTAAATTAATTGGTATGAAGTCTCATGATTGCCATGTTTTGATGACACATATGATTTCTATTGCTATCCGTGGATTGTTACCACAGAGCACACGGCACACGATCACAAAACTTTTTTTTTAACATGATTCAGTCAAAAGTTATTGATCCTGAGGAATTGGATGTATGGCAAAAAGAAATTATCATCACGTTGTGTGAACAAGAAAAGTACTTCCCACCATCCTTTTTTGATGTGATGGTTCATCTGATGATTCATATCATTGGAGAAATCAAGGCTTGTGGTCCTGTATTTTTGCGTTATATGTACCCTTTTGAAAGGTATATGGGTGTCTTGAATGGTTTTGTAAGAACTCGTAGTCATCCTGAGGGTAGTATTGCTACAGGATATGCTGTCGAGGAGGCGATTGAATTTTGTACAAGTTACGTGGAAGGTGCCAAAAGTATTGGTAAGCCAGATTCTCATCACTCCGGTAAACTTCAAGGGGTAGGAGGCGTGGGTATGAAAATATTGAACCCAAGTAACGATGATTTAAAACTTGCACATTTCTATGTCCTAAAACACATGACTTGTCTTGCTCTGTATGTTAATGAACACTTGAAGTTATTGCAATCAACCTACCCGAACAAGAACAAAATGTGGCATGAAATTAAGCATATCAAAGAATTTTCTTCTTGGATGAAAGAAAAGGTAACTAATGGTCAATCATTTGTTGAACCACTTGTGGAAAAATTGGGGCAAGGTCCGGACTATAGAGTAAAATCTTACCAGGGGTTGTCATGAACGGATATACATTTTACACAAAAAACAAGATGAGAAAAGTACAATGCAGAATAGCGGAGTTACACTAATAGCATCAACAACTAGATTTGATCGGACGAATCCTGATATAAGGTTAGATATTTCCAGGGAGTCTTATTATGGTGTCATACAAGAAATTTGGGAGCTCAACTACAGAACATTCACCGTCCCTGTTTTAAAATGCAAGTGGGTGAATAACAACATAGGTGTTCAAGTTGACAAATACGGCTTTACACTTGTTGACCTTGCAACTAATGGCTACCAATCTGAACCATTTATTCTCGCTTCACATCGCACACAAGTTGTCTTTGTAAATGACCAGAGTAAACCAAGATACCACGTCGTTTTACAAGGCAAACGGCGTATCCTTGGTGTTGATAATGTTGTCGACGAGGAAGAATACGACCATTTTGTTGACCTACCTCCATTTTCTGTTGGTATTGAGCCGCTAACTGAGCCAACTAAGGGTGTCGCATACTCGCGAACTGACCACATTGATGGGATATATGTTGACCCACCACGTTAAACTCGATGATCAAGGTATATATTATTTGTACATTCACTTTTAAAATATAGTGAATAACTATTTTTTAAATAAGTGTAGGATTTTGAATCAAATTAGTTCTTGTTTTCTGTGTTTTACATTTCATGGGTACATGTGTTGATACATTACTGCATGCTTTGTAAGTCGTTAGGTACTAGCTGGAGCTTGCATGGAGGAATGGTCGTTGTGGAGATGAACCGTTGTGGGGTTCAGGGGCGGACCTAATATAGTCCGAGGCGTAGCCCGGGCTACGGCTCAACTTTTATCCGTTAGTGTAAAATTTTTTTTTTTTTGATTTTTATACTTAGGACACCCCTCAAAAAATTTTACAAACTAAAATTAAGCCTAAAAATATACTTATTATATTGGCCCAAATAACCAAATGATAGCCCAATACTAGTTAGCACAAATAATAAAATAATGACCCAAGTGCATTGGGCGGTTGCAGGGATAATCAAACGTCGGTCAGGAACAGAAATACAGAATTCGCAGGAGGTCCAAGAGACTGTCGAACTCACGAACTGAGGATTACAATCGAAGATTACTCCTTGTCTCCTTCATCTCACACATCGCAGCCGCACCGCAGGAGGATTACAAATTACAATCGGTTATTCGGTTGACATTCCAGCCGCAGGAGGTTGTTTTTTTTAGTTTCTTTATTGTTGAATTCTTTATTGTTGAATTGTTGATTGTTGAATTGAATTCTTAGTTTTTTATTGTTGAATACTTGAATTCTTAGTTTTTTAATTGTTGAATTCTTAGTTTTTTTAGTTTTAGTTTCATAACTTTCATTAGTTTTTTATTGTTGAATTCTTTATTTCTTTGATCAGTTTTATTAGTTTGTTTAATAAAGACTTTGATTGTTTGAATTGATTGTGTGATTGTTTGAATTCTTTGAAGTGATGACGAAACCAAAATCCAAAAAACAAGCTTTAATTGAGAACTTTTTCAAGCGAAAATACGAAGAAATTAATGATGATGAAACAACTCCTCCGAATGTTGACGTTGATTCAAGTCCGAATGTTGATAATGATAATATCCAAGCAAATGATGGTGACGTTGATGCAAGTCCGAATGTTGATCAAGCAAATGATGACGTTGATCCTACAATAAGCGATTCATCACACAATAAGCGATGATGATAACTTTGAAGACTTGAATGGAATAAGTGATCTTGTGCGTGTTATGGTTGAAACGGGAACGCACAGTTCTTGTCCTACAGTTTATCGGGCAGTTAAGCTAGCTTTGCTTTTACCGGTGGCAACCGCAACCGTTGAAAGATGTTTTTCGAAATTTGAAGCTTGTGAAGATGGATTTACGCAATCAAATCGGTCCGGAATTCTTGAACAATGCTATGGTTTGTGCGGTCGAAAAAGATTTTTTAAGTGAAGTAAAAGACGACGATGTGATGGAACGATTTCAACCTATGAAAAAAAGAAGAGGACAAATCTATTAGGTATTTGTTTTACTTTATTTTATGTATTGTTGTTTTTTTTTATATTGTATGATTGCACGGTAAAAAAAAAATTTGGGATACCCCTGAATTAATGTTCTAGTTCCGCCACTGGTGGGGTTCATAATAATCATTATGAAACTTTAAGCCTTTACTTTGGTTTTGAACTAAATGATTCCGCTGTTAACTTAGACTTTGTTTTGAACTGTTGGAGTCTAATCATATTGATTGTGCTTGGTTTTTAATTACTTTATTTCTATTGTTCAATATGATTGGTGACATGATCCTGGTTAGTCACACGCCTCGAGGTGAGGCTTAATACTAGTTTATATTATTATGTAAATATTTAAAAAGTGAAATTAACTTAGTTTTAATGCAATGTGTAGTCTTACATTTCGTTAAATAATTAGACTATTTAAAAAATATACTTAATTTTTTTAACAACTCAAATTACGTTAAATCTGCTTTGACTTTGCCAATTAGACCCAACCCCTCACCATAAAAAAGATTAATAATATTCGGTAGTTAAATTTTAAATACAATATTAAGACATATATAGCCATTATAGCTTAAATTTTAAACTAGACTATGTTAATGCTTGTACAATCTTATATAAAATTAATAAATCTTATAATAGTCGTACAATCTTGTATAAAAAATTACAAAATTTAATACATCTTTGATGTTAGTTTGCTAACGGGTTATAAAATTTTCAAATTGTGATAACTATAACATCTTGTCACCGTTAATTAATAAGTTTTTTTTAATTGTACATATAATTAATTATTGTAAACATAATAAACTAAAGCGGCAAATTAACCCTCCAAATTATTTCCCCAAATCCCAACCAGCCGCTCAAAATTTACCTCCAAGTTATTTCCCCAAGTCCTCCATTTTATAATAACTACCAGCCCCAAATTATCTCCCCTAAAACTACCAGCCCCAAATTAACCTTAGCAAACCCTTCAGCGATAACTCCCTAAGAACACCCACCGTCTCCTCCCACCGTCTCCACTGTGAACCGCTTCCGATCTGCAGTAAGAACTTATATACTTTTATGAGATTTGTTTTATTTCTTAATTAATCCTAACTTGTGTTATGACTGTAAGCCGTGGCGGCTCAGTTTTGCACATTATTCAAATTTATGTTAACTAAATCCTAATTTTGGTCTGTGAACTTCATTGCATGTCAAGTATATTAACGGTGGTTACCGTGAATCTACTATTCATCCGTCATGTTCAAAATTGATATAGATATATAATTTTTAGTGCAATTTTATATATGTTGTGAAGCTTGATGAGTTATGCACATTATGTTATCCAACATTTAGTTATATATGTTGTGGATCTATGTTCATAATTTTGAGCACCAAAAGCAGTTAATTTGGAATATTATATATTGGATGTTGCTGAATATGATTTCACGTTTGGCCTCTTTATGTTGGAATTTATGTGCATGATATAGTTAAAGTGTATATATGTGGTCCCTAGCTTGATTTCATGTATCAACAGGGCCTTATTTATATAATGCTATAAGTTGTTCTTTTATGAATTTTAATTTCATACATAAAGAAGTTAAGTTAAGAAGACCAGTGTGCCAGTGTGTGTGTGTCTTTTATGTCTGGGAACCCGAAACCATTAGTGTAGGTTCGCCCCTGCATATATGTTGGAATTTTGCATACCTCTAATGATCATGTGTTTAGTATAATAGTCTAGAAAGTTTATGTGTAAGCATATATATCTATTATATATATGATAGGTAAACAAACTAATTTCTGCAATTTTATGGTTCAGACTTTTGCTTAATTTGGTTGTGCCATGTAAATGTCAAAATGGATCTTTGCGACTTTGCGTTAATAAGTTAAAAAATTGCAAATGTAAATCATCATGTAAATTTTCTCGGACTTTGCATTTTCTTTTTAAAATTGCAAATGTAAATCATCATGATTATTACAAAATCTATTTGTATGTGTTTTTTTACAATTATTTTCTCTAAAATAATGGAAGCTTTGACAATACTTCAATTGAGATAGATACATAATTACTGATTGGTTTTCTTTGTCTATTTGAGATTTCATCTATCAGATGAATACAGATGAATACTGAAATCTCATTGGACAGAGGTATCTATGCTGCTTCTTGATGTGGACTTTTGATTGTTAATGGAGGTTGATGATGAGGATCTTGAAGACCATTCACTTATGGAACTTGCAGGTTATATGCTTGAAGAAAGGTTTAAATTAACAGGTAGCGGTTTGTTCTTCGTCTTGCTTATATTGTTATTATTATATTCTCCATTGGTATTAGTATCTTTGAACTTGTGTTATTGCTGCTTTGGGTAGGTCATCGGAGTAGGGCTACAAAAGAGAAACAATACTGTGACAGCCACCTGGCACCTTTCTACAGAATCGAGTTTGTGACGAGGTATCTACATACATGAGTGTTTCACCTTCTGAAAATTTTTGATTTATTGTTTGGAAATGTTTTGGTTTTAAAACGTTGTTAATAACAACACTTGACATTTTATTTCGTTTGTAGTAGCTAGGATGATCACTATATAAGTGGTGGTTCAAGTATACATCTGTCATGTTTGTTGGCCACAGATTAATTTGTGGTAACTTCATGACTCATGCTTTTACAACAAGGAATTTTTTAGTCCACTAAGTAAAAATTCAACACCGTAATCAATTTTTTGTATTAGAAATATAATGCGACTTTAAATTATAAACAATTGCTTTATATATGTTATATACTTTTACTTCAAAGTCTAAAATTTGCTTATAAAAAGAAGCCTAGGGTAGCAAGGTATCTGTATTAAAGATGTTTTTTAAGAAGTATCGGCTTAGCTGAACTTCAACTCATTATTGATTCATTTATCACTCTTAGTTAGTTGACACTTAATTACTAATGCCAAGTTTTTTTTTTGTATATTTAGTTAGCTGGGATGACACTCATGAATCTTAGGATGCAATGTAGATGTTTTATATAGTGTTATTTTGATTAATATGATATTAGAAGTTTCAAATAAAACATTTTTGTTCATTATTTTTTTACAAGGTTATTTAAAATTAAGCTCAAAAGAACTTGCTATAACTAATAAAAGAAAGGGGGATCATCACCATCATTAAGCAGCCAATTCTTAACACCAAATTTAAGATTGGATTATCGTATTTTTTTTGAATTTTTTTATTAAATGTGAGAGCATCTTCTTGAGCCTCTATGTTACAACAATCTATGTGAACTGAGTAAAACAAATACCTTTTTAATGTTAATGAAGTCTGGTTATTTTTTCTTTTAAAAACGTATGATGGTGATAAAAACACAATTCTAGAGGTTCAATGGAATCTTCATTTTTGTTATTTCGTTTTTTAAGTTGATTGAACTCAGATCAGTTCCTATATATTTTTATATGTGGGTGGATAATTGCATGCTAAGGTGAAAAAATGATAGGGTAGGTTGTTACAGAAGCCAAAGTGGAGCATTTTTGTTATGGATTGAGTTAGTTTTTCATAATATCAACCTTTTAGATTTCTATATTTTGCTTTAATTTTTTCCCATTTACCCTACATGTCTGATGCAACTACCGGCAAAGGTTTTTATGTGTAAAATGATAAACGCAAAGCGAGTCTGGATACCGAAATAAAGAAGTAAATCGATAAAGAAAGGTAAATTCCTAGCATCTCGGTTGATTTTAATAGGGATGAGCATGTTACCCGTTCGATACCGAAAAGCAGGGAAAATTGGTACCGGCATCGGTACCATTTATCGGGGAAAATTGGTACTGGTACCACATATACCTGGTACGGTTCGGTATCGGTACCCGGTAGCAAATGCTCATCCCTACATTCTAACGTATTTACTATTCATTCACGTCACTAATTCTAAACGGTTATAATTATCTCCAAACGATGCAATGATATGGAAACTCGAGTAGTTAGTTTGTGACAACCAATGTCTTCACACGATATGATGAGTAAAGTTCAGAATCCTACATTTTTGAAGAGTGTGAAAGAAAGTGTGTAAGTTTATAACTAATTAGGTTTGATTTTGTTTCAGCCGGGGAAATTACCGAATAAAGACATAACAGAAATGGTGTTTTTTCCTGTTGTGAATTAGGCGTTTAGAGTATATGCAGGGGGTATTGCAGTAAAAACATCTGATTTGGATATGGATTGTGTTAGGGGAATGGAATTTCCACCTTACAGATTCTTTTTCATCTTTTAATCAAAACTTTTTTTTTTAATTTTAATTTTAGTTTTGAATATCAACATGTGTTTTGTACAGAGGAGGGATTATGTTAAGGGGAGATTTGGTTGGATCTAAGTACATTCATAGGAGGTTGAATGAGTGGTGAATGTTGTACGGGGTTCTTCAAGCCGTGCAACTATTTGGCTCAGAGAGCTGCACATGGGCTCCTTTGGTTAGAATTTCTTTAATCATTTTTTTCATATATATTTAGAAATTTATGATTATTATAAATATGATTTGATGAGGTTTCTAAGATGGTTTAATGAGTATGCTTAATAGGTTATAAGCACCGAAAAGATATTACTTTGTACAACTTTTGTCATGGTTAACTCATTTCCATTTTAGAGACGAATGTGGTAAGTCTTAGAGGGTTTGGATTTTTTTTATTTATGAAATGATTATTTTTAAAAAGTATGTGTACGTATAATATTATATCATTTGTTTTTAAAGTTTAAAGTCAATGATTGGAGTTATTTTTAGATTTTGGTTATATTATTTAATTCTTTGGATCGTGAGAATTTCATCTTCATATTTTTTGTATATTTAAATGTTATTGTCTTACTCTATGGATTATCAACACCATACATAACTAAAGCTATTCTTACTTCAATGGGTTCAACATTGGTACCACATAGTATCGACATCAATGTTTATTTTATATTTTTAAACAATTATAATTTGGTTTATTCATTTTGTAGAGCGGACTCGATTTACTAAGGGTAATGTTTTGGCCTTTCGAAGGATATGCATCTTCAAATGGACTCGACTATCTTTAAAAGGTTTTCTTTTACTATGTAATATATTGTATTACATATGGTGAAATTTCTTTACGTTGGATGAATTTAGTTTCTTTATAGGTTGTGATGAGTTGTTTTGGAATTTTTTGAACAGAATACAGGACGGTCATCGTATACGATTGTGGATCATAGGTAAGATGAATTGGTGGTCAGGTGAAGAAGACGTAACAATCAATTTCAGAAGCTATTTTGTTGTTTTTTTCCGTTTGTTGTATTCTTCTGTTTATTAATGTTAATAAATAGCATTTAATAGTTTGTTTTCATTTGCGTTTAGATATCGCAAGAAGTATAAAAGTGTTGATTTGAAGCCTATCAAGAATTGGCTTAGACAGATCCTTTACGAGGAGGTATAATTCGAATATGTCGACATTTATTCACTGTATACCAATGTTGATATAGATTTCTCTTTACAATTATTGTTTTTTAGATTGTGATCATGCTTATCGGTTGTTTTGTGTATAATACCGTTTTCTATAGTAGGTGCTTGATGTCAAGCGGATGAATGGCCTTACAACTGATCCACAAATGCTTGATGTCGCTTCAGATAACGTCAGAAGGGAGGCATCCACCATCTCCCATAATGTCAGTGAAACAAGTTATTTCTTCTCTTTATTTAGTTGATTATTTTGAATGGGTTATTGTGCTTAAGGCTCTTATATGTACTTCATGTTGTTTTGTTACCAAATTTGGTTTAGTAACCAACAATCCATAGCTTATCTGTTTGTTTAAATTAGATCGGACATGCTTCGATGAACTTTATGTTGTTTTGTTGGATTAGATATGAAAAAACTTCTTTACTTGCAAAAAAAAAAACCCATTTTAATAATCACCAGTCATCGCCTCATTGCTCTCAACATGAACCCTAATTTCACACATCATTTGTGACAACCCGAACTTTCAAGGTTAGTTACGTTTTAACCTTGTGAACTTAACTCCGTTAAACGTAGACGCTCGATATTTGAGTTATATAATTCAGTGGGGTTTGTAGGGCTGCATATATGTGGGTTTTATAATTATGCATTTCTAATAGCAAGACATGTCCTTTGTAGACTTGAGTAACCGGTTCTTTATATAGGTTCTTTATAATTATGTCGGTTCAATACGTGCAGCCATAATAATTAGGTTAACCGACCCACGTGTGTTATATTATCATGAAACCCAATAGTTTTTGTAAAGGCCCTTGTAGTCGGCCCACCTATAGCCCTTGTAGTCAACCCACCTATGTAAAATTAAAATCCGGCCTAATTAGGATGGCGAACATAACCACCGGCCCACTGCTATGTTGTGGCACTATAATTGATTATAAATTACATATTCATATCACATAAAATATAGTAAACCCTACTTCTTATCTTCTACGTACGGCTGCAGACCCCCACCTGCAATATCATCTTAATCGATCAAGACATCCAGTTAGTAAGTCCAATTCATGGTTGTTTAATGATCAAACTGCTTGATTGTGATATGATGCATATGTAAATTATTATTAATCTTGTGAGATAAACTGCCATACTAATAACTCTTTGTGGATGTGTATAACTAGTGATGCATGATCGATGATGAATATATCTTGTTATAATCTGATTTAAAGCATGAACATGTGAGATAATTCTAGGAAAGATAAGGTTGATCTCTAGGTAGTGATTAGGGTTATATGAGTACATGATAAACCGGTGATGCGGAACTCGACAGTCGCTCATGGTATGAAGTCGGTAATGTCGGATTCATGCTGAAGTAGTAATTATCATGTGTTGATTGACTGTTATTGCTGGCCGATGAAATCGGTAGTATACGAATGATTCGTCTGATGTGTTTGTGAATTAGCGATTAGGTTCGATCACTACGAATCATAACGGTTCCGTGATGTGAAGTGTATGATGTTCAGTTTATGTAGTAACATGTGTTAATCGGAACAATAGGAATTATTAGGTGGGCTGAATAATGGTGATGATAACTATTGTTTGCTCATGATTTGGATATAAATCCCTGAATATTATACGTAACCTTTCAATGCCCACACACAAAATGAATGTGCATACCAATTACATTGGAAGTACAGTGGCTTGCATGTTAGAAGCTGGGTTTTTGTGTTAATGAAGAAGTACAAGTTGGTAAGCATAGGGTACAAAAAAAAATAAATAAAATAATGGTTGGGTTACATGGGTCATCGGCAGTGCATGGGCAGTGGTCGGCTGGCTTTGTATGAAATCATTAATGGGCCGGGTATATGAATTGGGTTTGTATAGTTTAATAGAGAGGTTATATGTTGTTGCAAATTAAATGTGTGTCGAAACTTTTGATGATTGGGGTAGACTTTTAGTATTAACAGTGATTAGCCTAATTCATCTTGTATGGAAATAGAACATGACGATGTGGATGACTGATGTTATGTGGTGAAGTTACTAAAATGCCTTGAAACATTAGTCAAGTCATTAATTGGTATATCGCGGATTGAGAATCGGGGCAAACCAACCGATCGGCCCACAACACTTGTGAAATCTGGGCCGCACGGTTGCACGAAATCCAGGTTGGGCCAGGGCCCGAACTGGGATAAATGTGATTACATGATTGTTGTGTTACATGTTGATTATGTTACGATGAACTGTGAATGTAGACTAAATGGAATAGATATAGGGCTTGAATGCACACTAAGGATATGCGATGTTACGACTATTTGTTACAGCCTATGTGATTGTATGAGTCATATTTGTGATTAATTATGCTCGAGAGATGGTGATTATGAAAACGTGAAAACTGATTATCACTGGTGATCATATTAGGATTTGACTTACCAAATGTGAACGGGCATTTAATCTAACCGAGCAATCCAAAGGTGAGTTCACTACTTTCGAGCATGCGTCCCAGTGGTTGGGGACAGTCAGTGGGTATTCCATGGGGGGATAAGTCTTTGGATAAAAATGAGTATATTGATTAATATTCTCACCTATCACCTTTTGTAAGTCCCTCATCGGGTATTAGTTAGTAGCGCTACTTAGGTTTGGCACCCTCACCCCGGGCCTGTAGAGGACGGAGGTGAACTAATGACCCAGTCTGGCCCAGTACTAGATAGGAGTACGTGGGAAGGGCAGTCGAGTATTTCAGGAGCCGTCATTGTTCGGAATTGAGATATTAACAATATTACTTGCATTGGTTATTGAACTGTTTTACATACAATGGGTAACAAACGTTTTCTAAAACTGTGAACTCGCCAGCTTTGTCTGATACACGTGTTACATGCTCGCAGGTCCTTAGGTACTTGGAACGCAGGAACTTGCTGGCTGGAGGGCGCGAGTGGTCATGGTTGCTTTGCTGAGTTATTTCACGAACATTTATTTACTTTGGTTGTGTGAAACATATACTTTGTGATACGTTAATGCTTCCGCTGAACTTATGGTTTTTGGTTAACTAATGTTGGAATTTTTCTATTATTAAATTATGGAACCTTATTCCAAACTTGTGATTCAATGTAATTGGTGGCTCATTACTAGTCGTCACACGCCTAACAGGGACACTCCCTAGGTGGTAATTTGGGGGTGTGACAGTTTGGTATCAGAGCCACTGGTTATAGTGAATTTGGTTTTAAAACTGATTTATAAAACCAGACTATAACTGAACTGATACGACATTGACCATGACACTCAGCTCCAGGCAGCAAGGTTCGTCTCTTGTTTACTATTACATAGCATAGTTAGTGCATACTCATGATTAGTATCACACTTGAACGCACACTTGATATTACAATATGGGACTCTACTTGAACTTACATGCTCTATGTTGTGATGTCGTCGGTCGTACTGCATGAATTTGGGGAAACCATTTAACATGAGTAGGGAGGAACTGAGATAAGCATGCAAATCGGGTTATTATTATGGGTGCACACATAATAACAACGTGGGGTGCATGTGAGTCCCAGTAAATCTCGACTAGTGTGAAAAAGGAATCCCACGTTGTTAGTCAATCTTGTATTAGAACCTCGAAAACTGTGAATACTATAGCAATACTTGACATCCGCTTGAAATGGTCTGTTAATTCGTTTCTTCTTCCCATACTTGTAGAATCATGAACGGACGTGGTGGAGGTCGTCGTGGTGGACGTAGTGGAGGCCGCGGTGGTGGGCGTGGCGAAATCCATATGACCCAAGCTGAGCTACAAGAATTACTCAACACCCAGGTGGCTGCAGCCTTGGCAGCTTATCAGGCTGGTATGGCATGTACCAGACATTCCTTTCCTTTGAATCATAAACTTGAGTCTTACTTGTTGGTATATTTTCTCTCGTTAATAGGTCAGCCGGCGCCACAAAACCAGCCTCACCCACCGGTCTGCACTTTTAAAACTTTCATGGATTGCAAGCCACAGACCTTCAGTGGCACTGAAGGGGCTGTGGGACTTATACGCTGGTTCGAAAAGGCGGAGTCAGTGTTTGCGATATGTAACTGCCCAGTTGGGGATAGAGTAAAGTTTGCAACAGGCACGCTTCAGGATGGTGTCTTGACCTGGTGGAATGCCCAGGTCCAACTGCTAGGTATTGAGGCGGCAAACGCCACTACGTGGGATGATTTTAAAGAACTGATGAGAGAGGAATACTGTCCTCGAGATGAAATACAGAAGTTAGAGAATGAGTACTATCATCTGACAATGGTGGGGTCTGAAATCGAGGCGTATGTGAAGCGGTCGTATGAGTTAACTGATTTGTGTCCAAACTTGTCCCGACCCATGTCCCGAAGAATCGAGTTGTTTATTAAGGGGTTACCTCCACGGGTGAAGGGTTTAGTTACAGCAGCGAACCTCAATAACCTAACCCAGATTGTTAGATTGGCACATAAAATCGTTGACCAGGAGGTGGAGAGCGACTCATTGCCACCACGTATTTCTAGCACTACCACAGCTGCCACTACTTCTACTGCCTCTGCTACTGATAGCAAACGTAAGTGGAACGATACGGACAAGTGGTCCAACTCTGCACAGCCCCAGAAGAAGACGGATACTGGCAGCACCCGCAGTTCCAGTCAGACAGCATCAGTGAATCAGAACGCGAGTAACAAATCAGGGCAGGGATCATATGCGGGGAAGCTACCCTTGTGCAGCAAGTGTAACTATCATCACAAGGGACAGTGTGCTCGGGTTTGTCATCGATGTAATCGACCAGGGCATATGGCTAGGGATTGTAGGGCCACTTTTCCAGCTCAGCAGCAGCCATCACAGCAATTGGGTAGGCAACAATCTCAACAAAAACAGGGTACTCAGAGAGGGTGTTATCAGTGTGGAGCCGAGGGGCACTTCAAGCGAGACTGCCCTCAGCTGAAGCAGAACACAGGGGGTAGTAATGGGAACAACAATGCGGGGAACAATGCGGGTAATGTCGCGCGTGGGCGCGGGTTTGTGTTGGGAGCTGGTGAAGCGCGGAACGACGGCAACGTGGTTACTGGTACGTTTTCAGTGAACGGTGTTATTGCTTCTATTTTATTTGATTCTGGTGCCGACTGGAGTTACGTGTCTTTGGGGTTCGGTTCTCAATTAGGGTTAAGACCTACACTTCTCGTAATGAAACACATAGTAGAAATCGCAAATGGTAAAACAATCGAAGCTACACATGTTCTACTTGGGTGTAAAATCGATCTTCTGGGTCAAGTATTCGACATTGACTTAATACCTATTACTCTTGGAAGCTTTGACGTGATCGTTGGAATGGACTGGTTGTCCAAGTATCAAGCGGAGATTCTCTGTAAGGAGAAGATCGTACGTGTTCCCCTTCCTGGTGGGGAATTTTTATCAGTTCAGGGTCATCGCAGTGGGACCCCGGTTAGCATTGTTTCAGCAATGAAGGCTCAGAAGTATTTGCGTAAGGGCTATCCTGCTATTTTAGCTCTTGTCACTGATTCACCGTCTGACGAAAGGAAGATTGAGGATCTTCCAGTTGTTCGTGAATATCCTGACGTATTCCCTGAGGAACTCCCTGGTCTACCTCCACATCGTCAGGTGGAATTCCAGATAGACCTCGCCCCAGCGGCAGCCCCGGTCGCTCGTGCGCCATACCGTCTTGCGCCAGGGGAGTTGCAGGAATTGTCAAATCAACTCCAAGAGCTATTGGATAGGGGTTTCATCCGACCTAGCTCTTCCCCTTGGGGAGCCCCAGTTCTATTTGTGAAGAAGAAGGATGGGTCTTTCCGGATGTGTGTAGATTATCGCGAGCTCAACAAGGTGACGATTAAAAACCGTTATCCTTTGCCTCGTATTGACGACCTGTTTGACCAGCTGCAAGGGTCAAGTTTCTATTCGAAAATCGACTTAAGGTCGGGGTATCATCAGGTGCGAGTTAGAGAGGAAGACGTTCCCAAAACAGCGTTTCGGACGCGATACGGTCACTACGAATTCTTGGTTATGCCATTCGGGTTGACCAACGCACCAGCGGTCTTCATGGATCTCATGAACCGCGTGTGCAAGCCATACCTTGATGACTTTGTTATCGTTTTTATCGACGACATTCTAATTTATTCCAAGAGCAAGGAAGATCATGAGCGGCATCTGCGCCTCATCTTAGAACTTCTGAGGAGGGAGCAACTGTACGCAAAATTTTCGAAGTGTGATTTTTGGATACGGGAGGTGCATTTTCTGGGGCATATAGTTAATGAGTTGGGTATACATGTGGATCCTGCCAAGATCGACGCCATTAGAAATTGGGCGGCACCAAAGAATCCTTCGGAGGTGCGGCAATTTCTCGGTCTAGCAGGGTACTATCGTCGTTTTATTCAGAACTTCTCGAAGATTGCTCAGCCACTCACCTCATTAACACAAAAGAAGGTAGTTTACTCTTGGGGAACGAAACAGGAGGATGCATTCCAACTTTTGAAACAAAAATTATGCAGCGCGCCGATTCTATCTCTACCAGAAGGTACCGAGGATTTTGTGGTTTATTGCGATGCTTCAATTCAGGGACTCGGTTGCGTGTTGATGCAACGCGAGAAGGTGATAGCTTATGCTTCTCGTCAGTTGAAAGTACACGAGAAAAACTACACGACACACGACTTGGAGTTGGGAGCAGTGGTCTTTGCACTGAAGATATGGAGGCATTATCTATACGGCACGAAATGCACCATCTATACGGATCACAAAAGCCTTCAGCATATCTTCGACCAGAAAGAATTGAATATGCGTCAGCGTCGCTGGGTAGAGTTGTTCAATGATTACGAGTGTGCTATCAAGTATCACCCGGGTAAAGCTAACGTTGTAGCGGATGCTCTTAGCCGTAAGGAACCGAAGCCGAAGCGTATTCGTGCCCTACAACTCACTATTCACTCTGATTTGCCTGCTCGGATCCGTACAGCTCAGATTGAAGCGTTAAAGGAAGAAAATATCGAGGCTGAAGGATTACGAGGCCTACACAAGAAGAAGTTCGAGCAACGGACTGATGGTATCTACTACTTCATGGAACGAATATGGGTTCCTTCATTCGGTGATCTTCGAGAGCTTGTGATGGACGAAGCACACAAGTCACGATATTCTATTCACCCAGGGTCCGATAAGATGTATCAGGACCTCAAGGTTTTGTATTGGTGGCCGAATATGAAAGCTCTCATCGCAACATACGTGAGTAAGTGCTTGACTTGCGCTAGGGTCAAAGCAGAGTACCAGAAACCTTCGGGTCTACTCCAGCAGCCGGAGATACCCATGTGGAAATGGGAACAGATCGCTATGGATTTTGTTACGGGGTTACCGAGAACGCAGGCTGGGAACGATACTATATGGGTGATTGTCGACCGTCTCACAAAGTCAGCACACTTCTTAGCGATCAAGGAGACAGATAAGTATTCACAGCTCGCGGCGGTGTACCTTAAAGAGGTGGTTTCTAGGCACGGAGTGCCGACTTCTATTATCTCTGATCGAGATCCTCGTTTTACTTCGGAGTTATGGCAGGCTATGCATAAGTCGTTCGGCTCGCGTCTCGATATGAGCACGGCCTATCACCCACAAACGGATGGTCAGAGTGAACGCACCATTCAGACGCTAGAGGATATGTTACGGGCATGCGTTATTGATTTTGGAAAGGGGTGGGAGAAGCATTTGCCGTTGGTCGAGTTTTCCTACAATAACAGCTACCACACCAGTATCAAGGCGGCACCATTTGAGGCACTGTACGGGAGGAAGTGTCGTTCACCTCTTTGCTGGGCTGAAGTGGGTGATAGTCAGATCACAGGTCCTGAGATAGTACTCGAAACTTCAGATAAGATCGTGAAAATCAGAGAACGTATGGCAGCTGCTCGTGATCGTCAGAAAGCCTATGCAGACAAGCGTGCCAAAGAAGTAGTGTTTGAAGTGAATGACCGAGTCATGTTGAAAGTCTCACCGTGGAAAGGGGTTGTGCGCTTTGGGAAACGTGGCAAGCTGAATCCACGATATGTTGGGCCGTTTAAGGTTCTGGAGCGTATCGGTAAGGTGGCTTATAGATTGGAGTTACCTACTGAACTGGGTAATGTTCACGATGTATTCCATGTGTCGCAGTTGAAGAAGTGCTATGCTGACGACCCATTAACGGTACCTTTTCAAGAGTTAAAGATCGACGACAAGCTGCAGTTTGTTGAAGAACCTATCGAGATCATGGACCGTGAGGTCAAAGTGCGTAAACAAAGCCGTATTCCCATCATTAGGGTTCGTTGGAACTCAAGGCGTGGACCGGAGTTCACGTGGGAGCGCGAGGACCAGATGAAATTGAAGTACCCTCACCTCTTTCCCAAAGACAAAGCAGAGTCAAGCAAAACTGGTGAATCTCGGGACGAGATTCCCCTTCAAGTTGGGGATGATGTCACACTTGAGCAAAATCCGCAGCAATCTTGAATTCTCGCTTCGTATTTACTTGTCAAATTTCGGGACGAAATTTCTTTCAAGTTGGGGATGATGTGACAACCCGAACTTTCAAGGTTAGTTACGTTTTAACCTTGTGAACTTAACTCCGTTAAACGTAGACGCTCGATATTTGAGTTATATAATTCAGTGGGGTTTGTAGGGCTGCATATATGTGGGTTTTATAATTATGCATTTCTAATAGCAAGACATGTCCTTTGTAGACTTGAGTAACCGGTTCTTTATATAGGTTCTTTATAATTATGTCGGTTCAATACGTGCAGCCATAATAATTAGGTTAACCGACCCACGTGTGTTATATTATCATGAAACCCAATAGTTTTTGTAAAGGCCCTTGTAGTCGGCCCACCTATAGCCCTTGTAGTCAACCCACCTATGTAAAATTAAAATCCGGCCTAATTAGGATGGCGAACATAACCACCGGCCCACTGCTATGTTGTGGCACTATAATTGATTATAAATTACATATTCATATCACATAAAATATAGTAAACCCTACTTCTTATCTTCTACGTACGGCTGCAGACCCCCACCTGCAATATCATCTTAATCGATCAAGACATCCAGTTAGTAAGTCCAATTCATGGTTGTTTAATGATCAAACTGCTTGATTGTGATATGATGCATATGTAAATTATTATTAATCTTGTGAGATAAACTGCCATACTAATAACTCTTTGTGGATGTGTATAACTAGTGATGCATGATCGATGATGAATATATCTTGTTATAATCTGATTTAAAGCATGAACATGTGAGATAATTCTAGGAAAGATAAGGTTGATCTCTAGGTAGTGATTAGGGTTATATGAGTACATGATAAACCGGTGATGCGGAACTCGACAGTCGCTCATGGTATGAAGTCGGTAATGTCGGATTCATGCTGAAGTAGTAATTATCATGTGTTGATTGACTGTTATTGCTGGCCGATGAAATCGGTAGTATACGAATGATTCGTCTGATGTGTTTGTGAATTAGCGATTAGGTTCGATCACTACGAATCATAACGGTTCCGTGATGTGAAGTGTATGATGTTCAGTTTATGTAGTAACATGTGTTAATCGGAACAATAGGAATTATTAGGTGGGCTGAATAATGGTGATGATAACTATTGTTTGCTCATGATTTGGATATAAATCCCTGAATATTATACGTAACCTTTCAATGCCCACACACAAAATGAATGTGCATACCAATTACATTGGAAGTACAGTGGCTTGCATGTTAGAAGCTGGGTTTTTGTGTTAATGAAGAAGTACAAGTTGGTAAGCATAGGGTACAAAAAAAAATAAATAAAATAATGGTTGGGTTACATGGGTCATCGGCAGTGCATGGGCAGTGGTCGGCTGGCTTTGTATGAAATCATTAATGGGCCGGGTATATGAATTGGGTTTGTGTAGTTTAATAGAGAGGTTATATGTTGTTGCAAATTAAATGTGTGTCGAAACTTTTGATGATTGGGGTAGACTTTTAGTATTAACAGTGATTAGCCTAATTCATCTTGTATGGAAATAGAACATGACGATGTGGATGACTGATGTTATGTGGTGAAGTTACTAAAATGCCTTGAAACATTAGTCAAGTCATTAATTGGTATATCGCGGATTGAGAATCGGGGCAAACCAACCGATCGGCCCACAACACTTGTGAAATCTGGGCCGCACGGTTGCACGAAATCCAGGTTGGGCCAGGGCCCGAACCGGGATAAATGTGATTACATGATTGTTGTGTTACATGTTGATTATGTTACGATGAACTGTGAATGTAGACTAAATGGAATAGATATAGGGCTTGAATGCACACTAAGGATATGCGATGTTACGACTATTTGTTACAGCCTATGTGATTGTATGAGTCATATTTGTGATTAATTATGCTCGAGAGATGGTGATTATGAAAACGTGAAAACTGATTATCACTGGTGATCATATTAGGATTTGACTTACCAACTGTGAACGGGCATTTAATCTAACCGAGCAATCCAAAGGTGAGTTCACTACTTTCGAGCATGCGTCCCAGTGGTTGGGGACAGTCAGTGGGTATTCCATGGGGGGATAAGTCTTTGGATAAAAACGAGTATATTGATTAATATTCTCACCTATCACCTTTTGTAAGTCCCTCATCGGGTATTAGTTAGTAGCGCTACTTAGGTTTGGCACCCTCACCCCGGGCCTGTAGAGGACGGAGGTGAACTAATGACCCAGTCTGGCCCAGTACTAGATAGGAGTACGTGGGAAGGGCAGTCGAGTATTTCAGGAGCCGTCATTGTTCGGAATTGAGATATTAACAATATTACTTGCATTGGTTATTGAACTGTTTTACATACAATGGGTAACAAACGTTTTCTAAAACTGTGAACTCGCCAGCTTTGTCTGATACACGTGTTACATGCTCGCAGGTCCTTAGGTACTTGGAACGCAGGAACTTGCTGGCTGGAGGGCGCGAGTGGTCATGGTTGCTTTGCTGAGTTATTTCACGAACATTTATTTACTTTGGTTGTGTGAAACATATACTTTGTGATACGTTAATGCTTCCGCTGAACTTATGGTTTTTGGTTAACTAATGTTGGAATTTTTCTATTATTAAATTATGGAACCTTATTCCAAACTTGTGATTCAATGTAATTGGTGGCTCATTACTAGTCGTCACACGCCTAACAGGGACACTCCCTAGGTGGTAATTTGGGGGTGTGACATCATTCTCCCCTCTTTACATCTTCAAAAAGATATTAAATTTGTATTTACCATATATTTCATATGTTTATTTGAGTCTTTATGGACGATTTGTGTTAATTGGGGAAAAGTCTCTTAAGTTCTAAATTTATTAATTTTTATCCTTGAACAAATCCCCTTTTTGTCGTTGCTAAATTGACATGTACCTTGAACATTATTTGCTCATATCATTGAACAGGCAATATGCATCCTTAAGTAAATTCGGGGCAAGTATCATGTGTTTTAATTTATCACGCTACGAGTCCGAGACACTTCTATGCTTATAGAATGCTCGAAAACAAAGTATGCACTTTGTCATTAACTTTGATGCGTGTGAAATGTTATATGTTTTAGGTATATATTTTAAGCCCTTTTTACACTTTTTTTAGCCAAGTTTTAAATTTATAAAACACGATATTTACTAACACTAAACACACATATCGGCAAGTGCACCCATCGTGGACCTAGTATAGTGTTGGTAAGATACCGAGGTCGTCCAAGGACACAAGAGCTTTTAGTACCGGTTTATCCTCAACGTCTAATTAAATCAAAATGTTAGAAAAAGAATTTCTTTAACTAAGAAAATAAAACTAACTAAAATGCTGAAAAATAAAATAAAAATAAAAACAGATAGACAAGATGAATCACTTGGATCCGACTCGTGTGTTAGTGTAACCTTTGATCATTTTCGCACTTTTGCACTTGTTTAAGAGATTATCTTAGTTATTGTAGTAGGCCCCTCTTTTGAAAGTGACGTTACCCTCAACCTAGTAGTTTGAGTCAGCAAGGATACAATCCTAAAGGGTCGGA
The DNA here is from genome assembly GCF_002127325.2 of Helianthus annuus. NCBI lineage: Eukaryota > Viridiplantae > Streptophyta > Magnoliopsida > Asterales > Asteraceae > Helianthus > Helianthus annuus. Next base: position 42,957,464 of record NC_035441.2, read on the forward strand.
TTATTGAAAGATAATTAATTAAATTATTAATGCATAATGTGGTAGGCCCCTCTTTTGAAGGCGACGTTACCCTCAGCTAAATAGTCTGAGTCACCAGGGATACAGTCCTAAGTAGTTGGGTTAAAGTTTTAATAGTAGTTTAACTTATGAGGGGATTAAAGAGTTTGGACCCCCGCCATCCAATACCTTTGGGTATTGAAAGAGGTCCTACTAAATTTGACGCAGGTCCTTTGCAGGATCTATACACTAAACAATGGCAAGACTCTTACCAAACCGTTCCCTTAACCCCCGACCAGGTAGCCAACATACCTCCATATAGACCGTGGAGATATGATGTATGTAAAATGCAACATATAAATTACATCAAATGAGGCATAAAACTAACCCTTTTTAAGTACTAATGTTGGAAAAAGAGTGTTTTTGTCTTCCTTTTGTATTTTCAGGATGAAATGAGCTCAAATTCACAAAAGAAACAAAAAGACAGCTAATTCTAACATAAATACAAGAAAAGGAACAAATGTGGATTGCCCGAACCCTCAACGGCATCCTCCCAAGCAGAGAAGAGAAGTCAGAAGACTGAACACGCCCCGTGCTCAGCCAGCACGGGGCAGTGCCCAAGAAGCAGCATAAAAGACAAACCTATAGAAGCTTCTATTGCCCACCACGGGGCTGTGTCCAGTGAGCACGGGGGCGTGGCGAAAGTACAGCAGGCGCATTAATTGTAATTGCGAATTACAATTAATGAAGAGAGAGAGTGTCAGACGGGCACGGGGGCGTGTCCAGCGGACACGGGGCCGTGCCCAGCCTTCTGTTCAGCCTATAAATAGGAGTGCTTGGTTTCATTTCAACTCATCCCTTGGCACACCACCTCTCTCACACATCATCCACCACCCACCACCATCACAACACCATCATCCACCACCATCATCCATTGTCCATCATAAAGTGTGTGAGTCGTCTCGGGATCCAAGATTTATCGTAAGAGTTCTTGACAATCAAGGCCATGTTTGCCTATGTCTCTTACATCGCTTGGTGAAGACAAGTTTTTAGTATAATACTTTTTATTTTTAATCTTTTGCACTTTTTATTTGGTTTTGTATTAATGACTTTAATAACTAATTGTTTATGTTGAAGGTGATCTTTTCTTATCGTTTGTCCGTGGTGTCTTGGCATTATTTTACTGTCTATATAAAATAAAAGATTTTCACCATTCATATCTCCACGGTCTATATGGAGGTATGTTGGCTACCTGGTCGGGAGTTAAGGGAACGGTTTCGTAAGGGTCTTGCCCTTGTTCAGCGTTTAGAGGTCCTGCAAGGGACCTGGGTCAAATTTAGTAGGATCTCCTTTAATGCCCATAGGTATTGGATGGCGGGGATCCAAACTCTTTGACCCCCTCATAAGATAACTACTATTAATACTATAACCCGGCTATTTACGATTGTATCCCTGCTGACTCAGACTACTTAGCCGAGGGTAACGTCACCGCCAAAAGCGGGGCCTACCACAATTTGCATTAATAACTTAATTCATTATCTTCCGATAATCCAACCCTTTAGGATTGTATCCTTGCTGACTCAAACTACTGGTTTGAGGATAACGTCGCCTTCAAAAGAGGGGCCTACTACAATAACTAAGATAATCTCTTAAACAGGTGCAAAAGTGCGAAAATAATCAAAGGTTATACTAATACACGAGTCGGATCCAAGTAATTCATCTTGTCTATCTGTTTTTATTTTATTTTATTTTTCAGCATTTAGTTAGCTTTTATTTTCTTAGTTTAAAAACTTTTTCTAACTTTTTGATTTGATTAGACGTTAAGGATAAACCGGTACTAAAAGCTCTTGTGTCCTTGGACGACCTCGGTATCTTACCAACACTATACTACGTCCACGATGGGTGCACTTGCCCATATGTGTGTTTAGTGTTAGTGAATATCGTGTCTTATAAATTTAAAACTTGGCTAAAAGTGTAAAAAAGGCTTAAAATATACATCTAAATTATATTACACTACACAAGCATCAAGTTTTTGGCGCCGTTGTCGGGGACACAAGGATTTTAAGAAAGTTAGGAATCAACGGCCTAATCATATTTTTATTTTTCTTTTTAATTTTTTAGGATTTTCTTATTTTTTCAGCTTCTGCAGAGCTCAGCACGGGCCGTGCCCGCTGAACACGCCCCCGTGCTCAATCATTGGAACTGGCAATCCTGTTTTAAGTCAGACAGTAAGCTGCACACGGGGCCGTGCTCACTCAACACGCCCCCGTGCCCAAAGATTCTCTTACTGAAAACAGAACCGTTAGATCCCGGCGGTTGGTAATTTCTGACATAAACATGAGTGATAGTAATTCTTTTTACTATCGGCACTCTTATGGTATGTGGTGTCAATTATGTGGAGGCGAACATGAAGAATTAAAATGCTACTTTCTAAATTACAGGCCCCACAATATAGACCCACCAATTCCTTATAACCTTAAGAGGGGCGAAAGTAAAAATTAGCACTATCTCTCCCTCGAATGCGCCCAGCCATATATTTTAGGGGAAATGCTCCTTGACGAGTTCTTTCAACTAGAAGAGCTAATTCTAAATTGGTCAAAAGAACTTAGGAAGGATTTTATTGATCCGCCCCAAGACGATGACCATGAAGAAATGCTGGAACCGCATTCCGACAACCCCATTGCTCCCGAAAATACCTTCATACCTAGAAAAGACTTGGACGATAGTCGTCCCTGTGCCGATTGTGCCGTGAAGGACTCTCCATCGACGTCGTTCGGTGCATACATAGACCTGAGCGATTCGGGATACACCTTCTTTAACGAGAGCCCGGAAAAGGGTTGGACTTGTCAACCTAGAATAAAAATAGGAATTACCCTCACCGAAAACCTCTTGCATTCTCGCCTTAGTCTAGGACAATTAAGGTATCTTAGGCACTTTGGGGTTGTTCCAGCCAATCAAGAGCCGCCCGATATTGGTAAGTTCCTTAAAACTAGACAACTTCATAAAATAGTCCCTCGACACGGGGCCGTGTCCAGCCAACACGCCCCCGTGTCCACCAAAAGATTCCCTTCTGATCAGTACATCAGAATACGGACAAACTGTGTCAGAATTTCACCTGCACACGGGGCCGTGTCCAGGATGCTGTCGTTTTCTATAAATGCAGCCAAGAATTCTACACATTTGGACCAACTTGGGACAGAGATTTGAAGGAATCTTCTCTCAAGCTATCCTAGGTAAGTCTAAAAGAAGGTTCCAACAACCCATCTTGTCCTTTCCTCTTCTAGCCATTTCCTTCTTCTCCACCTTTCTCCAAGAACTACCATTAAAAGTTTGAATTCTTCAAACTTTGTGGTAGGGATTAATGAGTTTTGTTCAAGGAATCTTGGTTAGAATATGTTATGTAACATTGTTTTAAGTTATTAATGTTTAAAATGACCCCACAAGTTCGTAAAATAACTTAAAATTTCATGTTTCCTTGCTTCAAAATTCTGCAGAAAGATGAACACGGGGCGTGCTCAATGAGCACGGGGCCGTGTCCAGATACTATTTCAGCAAATAAACTATTTTTCAAATTTTTTTCGTAGAATGTCGAGTGAAAACAGCGAAACATCATCCGTGCATTCATCAAACAGCCGAAGAGGAAGGAGGCCCTCCGTTGACTGTATCCCTGCTGACTCAGACTACTTAGCCGAGGGTAACGTCACCGCCAAAAGGGGGCCTACCACAATTTGCATTAATAACTTAATTCATTATCTTCCAATAATCCAACCCTTTAGGATTGTATCCTTCCTGACTCAAACTACTGGGTTGAGGGTAACGTCGCCTTCAAAAGAGGGGCCTACTACAATAACTAAGATAATCTCTTAAACAAGTGCAAAAGTGCGAAAATAATCTTAGGTTATACTAATACACGAGTCGGATCCAAGTGATTCATCTTGTCTATCTGTTTTTATTTTATTTGATTTTTCAGGATTTAGTTAGCTTTTATTTTCTTAGTTTAAAACCTTTTCTAACTTTTTAATTTGATTAGACGTTGAGGATAAACCGGTACTAAAAGCTCTTGTGTCCTTGGACGACCTCGGTATCTTACCAACACTATACTACGTCCACGATGGGTGCACTTGCCCATATGTGTGTATAGTGTTAATGAATATCGTGTCTTATAAATTTAAAACTTGGCTAAAAGTGTAAAAAGGGCTTAAAATATACATCTAATTTATATGACACTACACACGCATCAAGTTTTTGGCGCCGTTGTCGGGGACACAAGGATTTTAAGAAAGTTAGGAATCAACGGCCTAATCATATTTTTATTTTTCTTTTTAATTTTTTAGGATTTTCTTATTTTTTCAGCTTCTGCAGAGCTAAGCACGGGCCGTGCCCGCTGAACACGCCCCCGTGCTCAATCATTGGAACTGGCAATCATGTTTTAAGTCAGACAGTAAGCTGAACACGGGGCCATGCTCACTCAACACGCCCCCGTGCCCAAAGATTCTCTTACTGAAAACAGAACCGTTAGATCCCGGCGGTTGGTAATTTCTGACATAAACATGAGTGATAGTAATTCTTTTTACTATCGGCACTCTTATGGTACTTGGTGTCAATTATGTGGAGGCGAACATGAAGAATTAAAATGTTACTTTCTAAATTATATGCCCCACTATATAGACCCACCAATTCCTTATAACCTTAAGAGGGCGAAAGTAAAAATAAGCAATATCTCTCCCTCGAATGCGTCCAGCCAGATAATTTAGGGGAAATGCTCCTTGACGAGTTATTTCAACTAGAAGAGCTAATTCTAAATTGGTCAAAAGAACTTAGGAAGGATTTTATTGATCCGCCCCAAGACGATGACCATGAAGAAATTCTGGAACCGCATTCCGACAACCTCGTTGCTCCCGAAAATACCTTCATACCTAGAAAAGACTTGGATGATAGTCGTCCCTGTGCCGATTGTGCCGTGAAGGACTCTCCATCGACGTCGTTCGGTGCATACATAGACCTGAGAGATTCGGCATACACCTTCTTTAACGAGAGCCCGGAAAAGGGTTGGACTTGTCCACCTAGAATGAAAATAGGAATTACCCTCACCGACAACCTCTTGCGTTCTCGTCTTAGTCTAGGACAATTAAGGTATCTTAGGCACTTTGGGGTTGTTCCATCCAATCAAGAGCCGCCCGATATTGGTAAGTTCCTTAAAACTAGACAACTTCATAAAATAGTCCCTCGACACGGGGCCGTGTCCAGCCAACACGCCCCCGTGTCCACCAAAAGATTCCCTTCTGATAAGTACATCAGAATACGGACAAACTGTGTCAGAATTTCACCTGCACACGGGGCCGTGTCCAGGATGCTGTCGTTTTCTATAAATGCAGCCAAGAATTCTGCACATTTGGACCAACTTGGGACAGAGATTTGAAGGAATCTTCTCTTAAGCTATCCTAGGTAAGTCTAAAAGAAGGTTCCAACAACCCATCTTGTCCTTTCCTCTTCTAGCCATTTCCTTCTTCTCCATCTTTCTCCAAGAACTACCATTAAAAGTTTGAATTCTTCAAACTTTGTGGTAGGGATTAATGAGTTTTGTTCAAGGAATCTTGGTAAGAATATGTTAGGTAACATTGTTTTAAGTTATTAATGTTTAAAAAGACCACACAAGTTCATAAAACAACTTAAAATTTCAAGTTTCCTTGCTTCAAAATTCTGCAGAAAGATGAACACGGGGCCGTGCTCAACGAGCACGGGGCCGTGTCCAGATAATGTTTCAGCAAATAAACTATTTTTCAGTTTATTTTTCGTAGAATGTCGAGTGAAAACAGCAAAACATCATCCGTGCATTCATCAAACAGCCGAAGAGGAAGGAGGCCCTCCGTTGAAGCTACGCTTGTGCACTATGTGATAGCATTAAGGGAGGCTCTCGACGAAATGACGTTAGTAGAGGAGGTCCTAATCGACCGTATTAACGATCTTACGGTAGGACTCGAAAGCAGCTTCCAAGAAATTAACCTCTTGCACCAGAGGTTAAATATTCTTGTAGCACCCCCGATGGAACCAATCCTTCCACAATAGGATTGGAACTTGGCACTCGGGATTAACAACCCTATCGGGTGGGAAGACTTTCTGGCGGAACCTCCCGTGGAACACCAAGAAATCCCGGTGGAAATCGAAACTCCTCAAACTAATGCCAATGAGCCTTCTTTTCTCCTTCCAAGGGAGGTGGAGGAGTGGCTCGCCGACATGTGAGGAAAGCCACACCCGGAAGAAGGAGTTCTAAAAGCCTTGTCTAACCAAGATTAGTAGATTCTTGGAAATTTTGCTAATTAAAATAAAGTATAGGGCTAGAACTCCATGGTTTAATATTTCCGTGTTTTCATATTTAGTTTAATGTAAGGTCTCTCTATGATTGCAATGAAATAATGGTTTTTAAAGTTTGATGGTTCATAATGAATAAAACACACTCATGGTGGTAAAGGATGACAAAGGGAACGAGAAAAATGGCCCCATGCACAAGAACAAGGCAACCCGACACAAATTTCTCCATTACAGAAGGCTCAACACGGGCCGTGTCCAACCAACACGGCCCCCTGCTGAACTCCCTGCAGAAAAATGCCCAGTTCAGGTAACTGGACACAGGCCGTGTTCACCAGACACACCCCCGTGTCCAGGCTTCTGTCCCATTTCTTTAAATTGTTGTTACTGGCACCTGAACACGGGGCCGTGTCTTGACTGCCAGTAACATAAATATTTGCTTTTTAACACCACATTACACATCCAATCAACCTAAAAATTTATTTTTGGGACACATTAAGGACAATGTGTAATTTAAGTGTGTGTGTGTGGGGGGGGGGGGAAGCTAAAATCTTGAAATTTTGCAAGTCCTATCAACAAGCCTTACACAAAACTCTATTGGAACCGCTTAACACCCCAAATTTTTTTCAAAAAAAAAACTTTTCATTTTTTTTTCACTTGTCTAAAGTTTAAGTTAGGATTCCTAAGATTAATAAGGTTATATTTTTACAATTTTACAACCGAGAGCGTCGTGATAACAAGAACCAACATAAGAAAATTATGAAACGGCATGACAAGCTTATTTAAAATTTGATTATAAATACTCGATCACATAAAAACTCATTCCCACAAAAGTGAGTTTTGAGCCTTTATTGAGCATACAAAATTTACATCTTTAGACCAAATGCTCATTTTTTCGTTTCTTGTCTGAATAGCCGCTTGTTTCTTACAACTTTAGAACTTGCCACGACGATTCACTCCCGTTCCTTACCAACTTAAACCCAAGTATGTAAATGATGGAGGCATTAGGACTAACCATTTTTCTTTCTACACCATTATTTTTCAATTTTTTTTACCACCTACCCAAAATCCCCCTAGTTAACCCCTTCGAGCCTAAACCTTTCATTTCTTTACCCTAAAACATTTTTACCCACCAAAAACCCTTTTTATTTTCACCCTTTATTTTAGTAACAAGCTCGATTTTTCGTGTGACTAAAAAAAAATTTTGATGATGAAGTTAGAAATAAACAAACAATGCTATTAAAAACAAAAGCTTGTTTGAAGAAATATTTCGAAATAAAAAGTCACTAAAAACAAAGGGTTTTACGAAAATTGACGCTTTTTACGCTTTTCGCTCTTTTTTACTAACCACTAACCCAACCACCCACCTTTAGCCCAAGCCTAACCCTTCACCCAAAAAGTCCTCTTGATATTTACAAAGGTATATAGTTATAAAGGAGGAGGATTGATTGCTTGGCAAGCTTATGGTAGGAATAAGTTCCATGCCGCTCTCGAGTGATTCACTAAAAATACACCTTCGGCCGAGTGTTGAGTGATTTTTCCCGTGAGGTATGTGAACTTGTATATAAATGAAATTTCAAAAAGCATGCTATGCCCAAATAAGTAATTTCTCTTATGAAACGTACTAGATAAATCATAACGAATAGGAATTTAAATAGATAAAAATAAAACCCAAAAAGATCTTGGATTCCCGACACTCTATGACAAGCCAAAAACCTTCTCTTCTACCCATTCCATTTGGGAGTGTAAGCCACATATTTAAAGAGTTTTGCTTGAGGACAAGCAAAAGTTCAAGTGTGGGGGTATTTCATGTATGTAAAATGCAACATATAAATTACATCAAATGAGGCATAAAACTAACCATTTTTAAGTACTAATGTTGAAAAAAGAGTGTTTTTGTCTTCCTTTTGTATTTTCAGAATGAAATGAGCTCAAATTCACAAAAGAAGCAAAAAGACAGCTAATTCTAACATAAATACAAGAAAAGAAACAAAAGTGGATTGCCCCGAACCCTCAACGGCATCCTCCCAAGCAGAGAAGAGAAGTCAGAAGACTGAACACGCCCCGTGCTAAGCCAGCACGGGGCCGTGCCCAAGAAGCAGCATAAAAGACAAACCTATAGAAGCTTCTATTGCCCACCACGGGGCCGTGTCCAGTGAGCACGGGGACGTGGCGAAAGTACAGCGGGCACATTAATTTTAATTATGAATTACAAATAATGAAGAGAGAGAGTGTCAGACAGGCACGGGGGTGTGTCCAGCGGACACGGGGCCGTGCCCAGCCTTCTGTTCAGCCTATAAATAGGAGTGCTTGGTTTCATTTCAACTCATCCCTTGGCACACCACCTCTCTCACACTTCATCCACCACTCACCACCATCACAACACCATCATCCACCACCATCATCCATTGTCCATCATAGAGTGTGTGAGTCGACTCGGGATCCAAGATTGATCGTAAGAGTTCTTGACAATCAAGGCCATGTTTGCCTAAGTCTCTTACATCACTTGGTGAAGACAAGTGTTTAGTATAATACTTTTTATTTTTAATCTTTTGCACTTTTTATTTGGTTTTGTATTAATGACTTTAATAACTAGTTGCTTATGTTGAAGGTGATCTTTCCTTATCGTTTGTCAGTGGTGTCTTGGCATTATTTTACTGTCTATATAAAATAAAAGATTTTCACCATTCATATCTCCACGGTCTATATGGAGGTATGTTGGCTACCTGGTCGGGGGTTAAGGGAACGGTTTCGTAAGGGTCTTGCCCTTGTTCAGCGTTTAGAGGTCCTGTAAGGGACCTGGGTCAAATTTAGTAGGATCTCCTTCAATGCTCATAGGTATTGGATGGCGGGGATCCAAACCCTTTGACCCCCTCATAAGATAACTGCTATTAATACTATAACCCGGCTATTTAGGACTGTATCCCTGCTGACTCAGACTACTTAGCCGAGGGTAACGTCACCGCCAAAAGCGGGGCCTACCACAATTTGCATTAATAACTTAATTCATTATCTTCCAATAATCCAACCCTTTAGAATTGTATCCTTGCTAACTCAAACTACTGGGTTGAGGGTAATGTCGCCTTCAAAAGAGGGGCCTACTACAATAACTAAGATAATCTCTTAAACAAGTGCAAAAGTGCGAAAATAATCAAAGGTTATACTAAAACACGAGTCGGATCCAAGTGATTCATCTTGTCTATCTGTTTTTATTTTATTTTATTTTTCAGCATTTAGTTAGCTTTTATTTTCTTAGTTTAAAAACCTTTTCTAACTTTTTGATTTGATTAGACATTGAGGATAAACCGGTACTAAAAGCTCTTGTGTCCTTGGACGACCTCGGTATCTTACCAACACTATACTACGTCCACGATGGGTGCACTTGCCCATATGTGTGTTTAGTGTTAGTGAATATCGTGTCTTATAAATTTAAAACTTGGCTAAAAGTGTAAAAAGGGCTTAAAATATACATCTAAATTATTACACTACACACGCATCAAGATATGAATGGTGAAAATCTTTTATTTTATATAGACAGTAAAATAATGCCAAAACACCACGGACAAACGATAAGGAAGAATCACCTTCAACATAAGAAACTAGTAATTAAAGTCACTAATACAAAACCAGTTAAAAAGTGCAAAAGATTAAAAATAAAAAGTATTACACTAAACACTTGTCTTCACCAAGTGATGTAAGAGACTTAGGCAAACATGGCCTTTGATTGTCAAGAACTCTTACGATCAATCTTGGATCCCGAGACGACTCACACACTTTATAATAGACAAAGGATGATGGTGTTGTGATGGTGGTGGGTGGTGGGTGAAGTGTGAGAGAGGTGGTGTGCCAAGGGATGAGTTGCAAGAGCTCCAAACACTTCTATTTATAGGCTGAGTAGAAGCTCGGGCACGGCCCCGTGTCCATCTGACACTCTTTCTCTTCATTAATTGTAATTCGCAATTACAATAAATGCGCCTGCAGCAACTGGACCACGCCCCCTTGTCCACTGGGCACAGCCCCGTGGTGGGCAGTAGAAGCTTCTAAAGGTTTGTCTTTTCTGCTGCTTTTTGGGCACGGCCCCGTGCTCGCTGAGCACGGGCCGTGTTCAGTCTTCTGATTTTTTTGTTTTGCTTGGGAAGATGTTGTCGAGGGGGGGGGGGGTCGGCATATCACTTTTGTTCCTTTTCTTGTATTTATGTTAGATTTTACTGTCTTTTTGCTTCTTTTGTTATTTTGAGCTCATTTAATCCTGAAAATATAAAAGGAAGACAAAAGCACATTTTTTCCAACATTAGTACTAAAAAGGGGTTGGTTTTAAGCCATTATTGATGTAATTTATATGTTGCATTTTGTGCACATCAAATACCCCCACACTTGAATCTTTGCTTGTCATCAAGCAAAACTCTTTATAATGTGGCGTTATTCACTCCCAAATGGAATGAGTAGAAGAGAAGGTTTTTGGGCTTGTCATAGAGTGTTAGGATTTTCCAAGATCGTTTAGGTTTTATTTTTTTTATTTACAATCCTATTCGTCATGATTTATTAAAAACATTTTATAAGATAAATTATTTATTAGGGCATAACATATCTTTTTAAAATTCCATTTATATACAAGTTCACATACCTCACGAGGGAATCACTCAACACTCGGCCGAATGTGTATTTTTATTGAATCACTCGAGAGCGGCATGGAATTTACTCCTACCATAAGCTTGCCAAGCAATCAATCCTCCTCCTTTTTAACTATAAACTTTTGTAAATATCAAGAGGACTTTTGTAACACCCCGTGTTTTCCCAAAAGTCAAAGTCAAAGTCAAGTGTTGACTGTGATTGGAATTAAAGTTGAATAAAGATTATTTTATTTTAGTTTCATTTTGATTTTCATATTATGTGGAGTAAGTGTTGTATAATCAAGCTAATCGACCGATAAACTGACCGCGAATCGATGACCGACTGTGAATAATAGGAAGTAACAATGCAATAAAGCTAATCAATCAATAAGCAAGGCTAATCAAATCAATCATCGAACTCAAGTGTGGGGATTTTGGTACTTTTATACGTGTGTGTGTGTGCCTTACGTGTTACTTGTGCATGTTTACTTTCATGTTAAAGTGTGTGGTGAATCAATCAAATCAATCAAAACTCGAAGGATAATCAAACTCGATCGAAACCGACTTGAAGGATAGGTTGTAAGGATGCTTATATGTTAGATAGTAGTTGGAACTAAAAGAAATTTGAATAGAAGCTCTATCCTACTCTACTCCTCATCCATCGAAATCGAAATATCGAAAATCGTCGCGAAACGCTCAAAACAGGAGATTCTGATCGAACAGGGCAACCTGATCGAGCAGGCTAGCCGATCGAACAGGCTGTTCGATCGAGCAGCCCACTCGGTCAGGAAAGCTGCTCGATCAGAAGACCCTTTCCTCTTTTGGAAGCCTATAAATAGGGCTGTCTTTGTCAAACTTTCCACTTTTGGAAAAGCTCTGACCGACTAGCCTCTTCTTCTCACTAAATCTCAGATTTCTCTCAAACCGGTAAGTATTTTGCACTAATCCTTGTACGTTTTTGTTCATTAATCGATTCTACATCTTTCTATCTTTCGAAATCCGAATTTCAACCGTGAAATCACCAAGATCTAGGTGTTCTTGGATGATGTCATCATGGTGTTCTTCAAGAACACTAAGTTTTGGCACCATTCCACCATGAACAACTTAGATCTAACCGATTTCCACATAAATAACCTAAAATCTACCAAAGATCTTAACATTTCACGGTGGAAAAGGATTTAAAGATGGGTTTTCATCTATCTTTCAACTCTTTTACACTCAAACCGGTGAAAACGAAGCTTGAACCGACTTATAAATCATTCTAAACAGACACATGGTTCAAGATTCGGGTTCTACCACGAGATTACCGATTTCGGGTTAACCGTTAGACTTAGGTTCTGAAACACCCACTGACCGGACTTGGGTGATTCCTGCCCGAATCAGCGAGTCAAGTAAAGACTGAGGTTTATGGTTCAACTCGTAATCAAATTATCTCCAAATCATCACCAAGTAACGGGAACAACCAAGTGTTAAGTGATAGGCTAACCAGGTCAGGAAGCTGGCCGAACGGTTAGGCTGTCCGATCGGACAGCCCAACCGAACGAACAACACCAGCCGATCGACCGGGCTAACCGATCGACTAGCACTTAGGCCCAAAAACTCACAAGTGTAATACTGACGAAATGATGTTCGATCGATCGAGCCACTCGATTGTAAACATTACTCATTGAATCATGAAATATTACACTTCAACACTTAACCTTTTCGAAACATTGGAATGTCACCCGATCGAGCATGCCACCCGATCGAGTGACACATTGCAAATTTAATCCACTGAAGTTGCTAACCGATCGGTTGGGCCGACCGATCGAACAGACCGTTCGATCGGCCAACTTGAAAGGTAATGCTGCAAAAACTTCAAAAGTTCAAACCATCATACACAAACACATCCTTCTCATTAAAGGAAGAAACAATCCACTCGAAAGAACCAGCCGATCGAGCCAGCCGGCCGATCAAATGGGAATGTTCAAACGGACTTTCAAACCAGTCGAACAGCCCACTCGATCGAACCAGCCGTCCGATCGAATGGCCTACTCGACCCAATAACCATTGTTTACTTTCCGCGTTACTCATCGTTATGTTATCGAACTATTCAGGCTAAAACTATTCTCAGTGCTCCCTTCAATCCACATCCAATCACTGTGAGTATACTCGATCCCTTTTTGCTTTCAGCACTTTTGGGTGTTACATACGTAAACTATCAAAATCACAATCAACACAAACTATTTGAACGCTAACCTATTTGCATGTGCTACTTGACTAAATGATTGCTGTTTATTATGTTTACACGTGGAGTGCTATCTACCTGCTTTAGCAACATAGTACTATAGTTTGGACTCAGCGCCCGTTCACACGGGGGTTGCTAAGGACAATTACTTGCATGGATTACGGTGGTAATCATGTATTGCGAACTGTCTCGGACAGTCAACCCGCAGTCGTTGGTATCGATGGTCCCTCGTTGATAATTTACATGCATCATTTCCCCTTGTGTACGTGCTTGGTTATGCGTAAACTATTCGAACTCTATGTGCTATATCAAACTTGTGTACTCACCTTTACATTTTATGTATTGACTTTTATTTTAACGTATGTGACAGGTGTTTAATGTGTTAGCTTGCTAGGGAAGCGAGGCAATAATAAGCTTCTAGGAACCCGGAACTTAAGGTTTCTGCCCACGTACCTGCTCCAGGGCCATAGTTCTCTGTAGATCTTGTACTGGCACCTGTAGCTAGTGGGGTCCACAATTAGGGGTCTTAGAAACATCAAACAATATTTAATTCAGTCTGTAATAATCAGAATCTGAGTTGTCGGAACAGCTTGAATTATTTAGTTGCCTTCTATGATAACTTGTTATTTATTTGGGATACGGTATGGGACGTATCATCTAACTAAATTTATATGATAGTTGTTGTGGAAACTTCTGAACAATCTGTTTCGCTCAGTGCCACGCCCCGATGATTCCGCCATCGGTTGGGGTGTGACAACTTTCTTGGGTGAAGGGTTAGGCTTGGGCTAAAGGTGGGTGGTTGGGTTAGTGGTTAGTAGAAAAGGGCGAAAGGCGTAAAAAGCGTCGGTTTTCGTAAAACATTATGTTTTTGTGAGTTTTTATTTTAATAAAGTATTTATTTAAACAAGCCTTTGTTTGAGGAGCTTTATTTGTTTATTTCCAGCTTCATCATCATCATTTTTTTTTCGGAAGTCACACGAAAACCGGGCTTTATTACTAAAATAAAGGGCTAAAATAAAAAAAGTTTTGGTAGGTAAAAGGGTTTTGGGTTAAGAAATGAAAAGGTTCAGGCTCAAAGGGGTTAACTAGGGGGGGATTTTTTGGTAGGTGATAAAAAAATTGAAAATAATGGTGTTGAAAGAAAAAAGGGGTAGTCCTAATGCCTCCATCATTTACTTACTTGGGTTTAACTTGGTAAGGACCGGGAATGAATTGTCGTGGCAAGTTCTAGAGTTGCAAGAACCAAGCGGCTATTCACACAAGAAACGAAAAATGAGCATTTAGTGTAAAGCTATATATTTGTATGCTCAATAAAGGCTCAAAACTCACTTTTGTGGAAATGGGTTTTTATGTGATCAAGTATATATAATCAAATTTTAACTAAGCTTGTCATGTCGTTTCATAATTTTCTTATGTTGGTTTTTTTTTATCACGACGCTATCGGTTGTAAACTTGTAAAAATATAACCTTGTTAGAAATCGAATTCCTAACTTAAACTTAGACAAGTAAAAAAAATTGAAAATTTTCGAAAAAATTTGGGGTGATTAGCGGTTCCAATAGAGTTTTGTGTAAGGCTTGTTATTAGGACTTGCATGATTCAAGGTTTTAGCATCCCCCCACACTTAAATTACACATTGTCCTCAATGTGTCCCAAAAATAAGTTTTTAGGTTGATTGAATTTGTAATAGGGTGTTAAAAAGCAAGATTTTATGTTACTGGCATGCTGGACCCGGCCCCGTGGTGACCGTGCACGGCGCCGTGTTCAGGTGCCAGTAACAAAAATTAAAGAAAAGAAACAGAAGCCTGGACACGGGGGCGTGTTCAGCGAACACGGCCCGTGTCCAGTTACCTGAACTGGGCAATTTTCTGCAGGATGTGCAACACGGGGCCGTGTTGGCTGGGCACGGCCCGTGCTGAGCTCACTGTAATGAAGAAATTTTTGTCGGATAACCCTGTTTTCGTGCATGGGGCTATGTTTCTCGTTTCCCTTGTTATCCTTGACCATCCCGAATGTGTTTTATTTCTGCAAATTAAAACTAAACTAAGGATAGTTCCGCAGAATGCCTCCGTGGTGCGCCACGTTTATAAGGGTCCTTGGCTAGACCCAAGGTGAGGTTATATGTTTTCCGAGAGGGATGTTTTGCATCCCATGTTGCACCGTCGGAGAGCATCATCCAAACTCGAATCAATAACCTTCATGTAATTGACCGGGTCATCGTCCTCTATTCTCTTTCCAACCCCGAACTTCACTTCATTATCCCCATATTTTAACGTGAGTGTTCCGTCATTCATGTCTACCACTGCTTGTGTGGTGGCTAGAAATGGCCTCCCTAGTATGAGGGGGACTTCGGTGTCTTCTTCCATATCAAGTATGACAAAGTCGGGCGGGTAGACGAAATTGTCGGCCTTGACCAGTAGATTTTCAGCGACACCTTGCGGGAATTTGACGGATCGATCGACAAGTTGTATACTCATCTTGGTAGGACTTGTTTTTCCCAGGCCGAGTCGTTTGAACATTGATGTGGGCATGAGGTTAATGCTAGCCCCAAGGTCGGCTATAATTCTTCATCAGTTGTTCTTTTTGAAGTTCACATGGCACTTTAATTCAGATTCATATTAGAGTTAGTATGTTTCATACCTATTTATTGTATACGGTTTTGATTTGATGCTTGCTTCAACCATGTTTTGTGTTGTATGTGAGTTCATTTTCACTGATTAGGTGAGTAAGGTTTTTCTTTTAAATCATATTTCAATTGCAATTTTTGGAATAATTTTTTGGGATTTCAATTGTATCTGATAGTTTTAGTTTGATTAGTGTTTTATTTTTTGTTTTTTAATCAAATATTAGGGTTCGAGAACCATTGCTTCATATACATCATACTTCAATAACGTGTTATGTGTAAGGACTGGCCGATAGCTGTTTATAGCATAAGCTATCCAAGAAGTTTCAAGTGCAATTATGAATTTACAGCCATACGTTCTGATATAAATTCACCAACAGTATATTCAGATATGTTTGTTTAGTGGACTCACTCAAAATCTACTAAACTTTTTGTCTATTTTTCTTACTTTTCGAAATTAAATTATAATTATTTACATTTTGTTAATTGAACTGACAGGTGCACCTGGATATATATAACATCCACCTTAACGAATGGAACTCATTTGTGGACGGTTGGGATTTGGGAAGCATACATGTACTTGGTCATATTTTCTTTTATAAGTTATAAGTTATAACATGAGCGAGTTGAGGCTCATCAAAATTTTGGTAGGGCGATTTGTATGACCATGCGAGTCTCATGAAAGCGATAAAGCAACTAGATGTGGTGATCTTGGCTATAGGATTAGATCAAACGCAGCTTTCCGATCAAGACAACATCGTCGTTGCCATTAAAGAAGCTGGTAACATCAAGATGAGTGTATTTCAAATCTATTGAGTTTTTGTGTTGTTTGATTGTTAGAAATTATGGGTTCCAACTTTTCAGTTTTTGAAGTTACTTAAAGAACGTATATGTTCCTCGTTTCGGTTATAACTAATAATAACTCCATTCATAATTACAATATAACTTCAAAATTGTCAAGAGATTATTAAACCTATGAATTATTACTTTTGTACTTATCATACCATCTAGAAATTTTATCCATTCAACTTTGGAAACACACTTCACATTTCGTAGAACCTGCCAAAACTGCTTTCGCAACAAGGCTCGGGTTCGCCGAGCCATTCGGCTGAAAAAATCCCTTATACATATATAGTTGCCAACTGTTTTACAGGTTGTTTCCCTTATAATTGTATAGCTGCCAACTATTTTGCAGGTTGTTTCCTTCAAACATTGGCCCAATACAGGGTCACCGCTCTCCAATGGACAAAGTCGTTAGCTTAGGTGATGGAAACACGAAAGGTAAACACAATTTTAGTTTTTTTTTTTTTTTGCAATAAATTAAAGACTACAACTAACTTATTTAACAACAAACATTATTGTATTCTCTAATAGCCTATCATTTTTAGTTGATTTATTCAACTCTAATTGACTTGCGAATTATCGGGTTTATCATTTTATTTGCTGAAATATTGAATGCTACATTATAATATATAATACATGGTAGTTTGTGTTTCCCAAATCGACTCGATTTTTGGTATCGATTCGTACGGACATTTTGCGTTTTCGGTACCGGTTCGGTATCGATCCGTACAGGTACCAAACCATACCGTATCGGGTCTTTTCGGTACCGATCCCTGTCACACCCCGACCCGAGATACCCTTTTTTATGATCAAGAACCTTTCTAATCATCACATGTGTGTCTTGATGTTGGTCCGTCCTGTTTTATATAGTGAACCTAGGAAGCATGGAAACGTGTATGTACGCCATACCTAAAGACAAGCGTTTTGTAAGTTATTACACCCTTTTTGTCTTATATACTCTCATTAACATAACCTAATATATGCCTTTTTGATGCTGTTGTTTCTCTGAAGGTGTGCATCAGAAACTTGGAAGGTTTTGATGCCATCATGAATTGTAGAAAAGAGAACCCATGTTTGATTATAGGTATGTTGCGAATGGGTGGTCCGATTTCATCTGTCTAAACGCAATAAAAGTCAGTGATGTTTGCACGTTTGGTTTTCTCGATGATAATTGCATGTTGGATACTGCAGACCATTTACTTATGTGTTGTAGTAGTTCTAGAGTCATTTGGGACCAGGTGTGTTTATGGACTAAGGGATAATGTGATTACAAAATGTGGTGTAAAAAAATTTGAAACTGCAGTTTAGTCAACGCATTGAATTTGATACTTTAGAGTGATGTCTCTCAATTGTGATGAAAACTTAATTTAACTTCTTTAGTATGATGTATGCATAGGATGTTGCTGGTCTATTTGGTCTTCATCATAATTTTGCTGGACACTATGGTTTAGATGGTGATGTAGGATTGTGGGCAAAGTCTTATTAATAGCTGAACCTCAAAAAAAAAGTATTATTTTGTGTTGTCTTACTGTAGTCATAGCTTTTGGTTGGTTGTAATTATATATTAAAAGACGATCTTTGTACCTTTTGTTGGTTCTTTTTTAGAAGGGACTCGATTTACTCAAAAAATGGTTTTGGCAAATTGAAGGATTTGATCTATAAAGGGACTCAACTATCTTTAAATTATATTTCTACTTGTCACTAATTTATGTAACATGGCACTTTGTTTGTATTTTATTTTATTTATACACTTAATGTTTCTCTAAATAATTTTCTTCAACCCGGGAAGCAGTCCCGGGTGATAACGTAGTAAACTAATAAATAAACAACTTAACAAACCCAATAGATGGACAAAAAATCTGGTTTGGGCAACCGGGTCTGCCCAAACCGATTCCAACCAACCCCAACCAGTTTCAAACTGAACCACTAAATCGGTTAATAATCGAACCAGTTATGTCACAAACAGATTATGACCAAAGTTGACCAATGCGGTTTGGTTTATAACCTGAACCGGTTGTTTAAATTTTTTTTTACACCTGATAAGCACACAGGGAAAAAGGTCCACAAGAGGCCTAATTAAGTTGAATAAATCCAGCACATAGCACATAACCTCAAAAGCCCACATCTTAAAAAACTAAAACCCCGCGTCTCCAAAACCGGCGTTTGATTCTCATCCCCATCTCACTGGCTCAAACGTGCTTCAATTCTTAAGATAGAGAGTGGGTTGTTCAGAAATTGACTTTTTCAAAAAAAATTGTGGTTGGAAGTCTTGTGTACTTCAATTCTTATCTAATTCTATCCAAAGGTAAATAGATTTTATATTTTATTATTATTAGTTTTATAATAAACTAACCTTTGTTTTTTTCCATAGTAATCAATTTAGTATTTGTATGTATGTCATTCTTTTAGGGTTTTAGGTTATGATTTATGCCCTCAATTGCACATTATTTGTAGTGAGTAGCTTGAAGCCAATCGCCCATTTGAGGCTAGTAACTCGAGCATTAAAGGTTAACAAATTTGAATTCTTTCTTGTTGTTCGTTGTTTTAGTTGGGTTGCAAAGTATACATGTTTTGGGTGCATTAGTTTTATATTGATATAGGTGACCAGTTGTGGTTTATTTTTTTACATATTTAAGTCGTTTTAACTTTTAACCCGTCCACTCTTTTGCACCAATTAATAATCTCATTGGGTTCGAAATCTTACAACTTTTTCCGTCTAATACTTCTTGCTAACTGGCGAGTAATAATCTTCTTCTGGAAATATGCAATCCCAAACACCCCTAAAACTTTTTTCTTTTGTGAACTTGTTGGTGCACTTGCGTCTGTACTTTGTCTGTATTCGATCACGATGTAAACGATGTCCTTGTCGGTCCTGTAAGTTGACCAAGTCAACCGTCCTCCTGGTTTGACTTGGCCAACAGTTAGAAAATGTTTGTATATGGTTGTCTGTCTTGAAGGATAAGAGATCGAAGGATGATGTGGATCCTTCGATCTCCTCGAAAGATATGCTTCGACTGATGTACCTCGAAAGATCATCTTTCAAGGTCCCTGCTAATCCTTCGATGGCTTTGTCATTGATAGATGATCTTTCGATCATCTATCGGATCCTTCGGACAAGGAAACCTGAGCTGGGTATATATATATACCCATGCAGTGTGTTAGACTATGAGAGGGGATGCACATAGAAAGATAGTGAGTTGAGAGCATTCTGTCCAAAACACACACACACTAGAGAGTTTGCAAAACTGATTTGTGAACATTGTGCTTGTAACCGGAACCTTTCATTCGCATTAATACAAGTAGTGTTAATCGGTGAACCTTTGTGTGTTTGTGTTTATACTTGCTTCATCCCGGTTTGCTTGCTAGCTTGGATTCCGCACTCGCTAGTGGGTTAGTATAACAAGGTTTAGGTTCGACATCCTCCGAGAGGGACCTACAAGTGGTATCAGAGCCTGGCTCTTTACCTTGTTTAAAACCGGGTTTGTTCGAGTTCTTGGTGTGTTTGGACACTTGGTTTAGCACCCCTTTTTGGTGATTTTCTTGCATTTTTAAACTGAAAAACGCGTTCTAAACTTTTCGGGAGTGTTCAAGGTTGGGTTGGGTAACTTGAAAACTTGTTTTTAAGTGATTTGGTGTTTTCCAGCCAAATTCCGGTCATTATTCCGGTGACTGATTTTCTGGATAAGGTGTTCCTTTTTGGGTAATATTTTATTTGAAAATCAAAGTTGGTAGAAAGTAAGGCCTGCACATACCGTCTTGCCGAAAGTTGACCTTCACCAACCCATCACCTTTTCACCAACCTGTCACATCAGTGTCAGTGTGTCAGTGAGTTTCGAAGGATATCTTTCGACATCGAAAGACCATCTTTCGATCAAGGAAGCTTCGATAGATATACATCTTTAGACCCATCCTTCGAAGTCCGAAACATATCTTTTGAACCAGGGAATCTATTCGAAAGACAGTTATTCGAAAGATAAGGATATATACTCGAAAGAAAAGGATCTTTCAAATTGTGAATCCTTCGAGTTTGTGAATCTTTCGAAATCATTGTTCGAGATTCAACAGTGATCTTTCGAGCACTGTTGATCCTTCGAACAAGATATGATCTTTCGATTGTGGTCTGTTTATTGTTAACAAGTTTCTGTTTTTCAGATCCTTCGAACCAGGATCCTTCAGTTGTGTGTGATCTTTCGGAATATTCACATAGAATTTATTTTTCTTATCAATCATGAATCCGAATTGGTGGAATCCGGCTTCAGACAGTGGAAAATATACAAGTTCAGGTTCCACTCCCTCATGGTGGGGTACACCAGCTCCAGACAGTGGAAAGTACACGTCTACCAGTTTATCTCCCTCATGGGCCGAGTCTCCGGTGTCGACATCTTCTCAAGCCAATCAGTGGGCATTAGTATCGAATCAAACTCCAAGCATTCAGAGTATCTTATTGAGCAAAAGCGAAACTGGAAGTTTGAATCGACCTCCAAAGCTGATGCATTTAAATGAGTATCCGGGTTGGGCTGACAGTTTCCGTACATATGTTCTGGGCCAAAATACAGAGCTGTGGATACGTTTCACCACAGATTTTGATCAAGCTATCGAGGTTGCTGCTTCATCAACTGCTACTTTTGCAGATCTTCCAGAGGATCAGAAGAAAACATATGATCTGGAGAAGAAAGCCTACGCCATTCTCACTCAGTCGTTAAGCAAAGACATCTATCATCAGTTTGTCAGCTTCAAGACTACAAAGAAGCTGTGGGACGGTTTGAAAACCAGAGGAGTAGGGAATGAAGCAACACGTCAATTGCGTCATGATCTACTCAAGAAGGAATTTGACGGTTTTGCATGCATGGATAAGGAGTCTTTGGGAGACATGACAAGCAGATTTTATCATTTGCTTACTGAGCTGAACAATTTTGGTGTAGCAACAACTCAGACAGAAGTGGTGAAGAAGTTTGCTGATGCATTGCCACCCCAATGGAACAGTTTTCTGGAGATTTTAAAGTATAATGGGGTTATGGCTACTACAAATATCAACGACTTCGTGCAGCTCCTGGAGAACAAGGATCAAGAAGAAACCTTGAAGGCAAAGAGAGTTCCCGTGCCACAAAATCCAGAAATGTATTACGGAACTACAAGTACTTCTTCTGCAAGAGCCATTGTGCCAAGCAACCATGGTTCACATGCTCCACTGCAGACAACCTTTGTCACAAGCACTGATATGTATGGCAATATTGTGCAAGTTCCTGTTAAGCCTCCTCCAACCACAGACATGTATGGAAATCCAATTTCACCACCTCCTCCTGCTCAAGCTTGTTATGGAGGTACATCATCTGCTGGTCAGCAATCTAAGCCAGATACAGTGCGGCTCAACATTTCAAGCTTCTCAAAAGTCAGTGTGGAAGTAGCTAAGGAACACATGGAGTTACTTAACACGTTAGTGAGTGCGTACTGCGGGTTAGTTGAAGGTCAGATTGGTAACATTAATCTGACACAAGAAGACTATCAGCAGATTGACAAAGAGGAGATGGCAATGATGGATATCAAGTGGGCCTTTGCCAGTGCTGTTAGAAGAGCAAAGGATTTCATGGAGAGAACGGGCAGAACCAGCTTGGAAAGCAAGAAGGATACCAAGTATGGGTTCGATAAACAGGCTGTGAAGTGCTTTAACTGTGGGGAACGTGGCCATTTCAAACGAGAATGTACGAGGCCATCTCAGCATGGGAATCAAAATCCCTTCAGAGGTCAAGGGAACAGGGCAAACCAGAACCAATCAAGGAACAATGAGCGTACATTGACACCGGTTAACAACCAAGCGGGACCATCAAATGCCAACCAGGCACTTGTGGTTCAAGTTGATGAAGGTTGTGACTGGTCTATTCAGTTAAGCAGCGATGCTCCGGATGGTACTGCATGTTTTGCTAAGGTTATGGAGGATACTGTTCACACCAGTGGTGGAGAATCTTCCGCCAATGGTGGTGAATCTTCTGAAGATGAAGACTCCTCAGGGTATAGCAGGAGTTCGGATGAAGAATCCTCAAGGTTAGGTGATGAGAATGTAGGTGAGATATCTGATGTTTCGATTGATGCTGATATTGAACCGAGTCCTTACAGTCAAAAGACACAACAAGACCTGTCACACCCCGACCACGTAGAACATACAAAACGTGGCGGAAACGTCGGGGAGTGTTGTAACAGAATCAATTGTTTCAAATCCATGGTAAATGAAGTTTCGTTTTATAAATCAAACATGAAAGTTTACATTGTCTAAACAAGAATCAAAGTGTCATAACATAAATTAACTAGTTCTTGTCTCGTTTTAAGTCACTAAGGCACAGGTCCGCCTAAGTATGTCTTGATAAGTCCTATGCATCATCTCCTGAAAACACATGTGAAAATAGGTACGTCAGCATAAAAATGCCTGTGAGATACATTGGTTTTGTGAAAACGGAATTCATGACTTGAGTTTGAGAAAATGTTTAGTCATGAACCTTGTAATTTGCTTTTTCTTGTAAATCATTTGAAAAACGGTAAGATCAAATGATATGTATAAATAAGAGAACACTGTATGGTTAAACGGATAACCATGTAAAATGAGTTTGTATAAGATAAGTCGTTTGTAAAACAATGTCTCGTGAAAAGTGTGTTATTTGTATAAAATGTCGTATGTGTCAAATTGAAATGATTCAAATAACGCTACGATATGTAATACCATACAAACACTTATATATAGGAAGTACCAGCGGCGTATCCACCATGCTTGTATCATATTACACACGCCTCGTTACTTAATCACTTACTTAAACCAAACCATTAAGATGAAATGTTTAACAATCGTGGAAATGTTTATGTACAGTCAAATGTCTATTGTCATATGTAAATCATGTCAACGGATACAACTGGTTTACACGGTTCAATGGTTACAAACGGTTCATATAATCAAAGGTTTAAGACGGTTCACATAGTCAACAGGTTACAACGGTTCAAAATGTAGTATAATGTGTTCATATGCTGGATGAGCATATGCAACAGAAATGCAATGTGAAACAATGTACTACGTATGCACACAATGGGCGTACGTAGCATGAAATGTATTGTAGAGTACAACGGTCCAAAATGTAGTATAATGTGTTCATATGCTGGTTGAGCATATGCAACAGAAATGCAATGTGAAACAATGTAATACGTATGCACACAATGGGCGTACGTAGCATGATGTGATGTAAAGCAATGTACTAAGTACGCACACAATGGGCATACATAGCATAAACACAATGAAATCATGTACTATATATGTACTATCGAACATAGCAGTATATGATGTGAAAACCGGAAAGCATGAAAGTAGCAAGTAGGCACATGTGTTTCACCCCAAAACAGTTTGGAAAACAGTAAAAGAGGGGTTCAATGTACTCACCTGAGATTGCTTTGAATTCCTTGTATAATAACCAGATAATGCTAGAGGTCACGGGATATCAAACGGCACCTAATAGGTAGCTATATTAATATACCGGACCAAAATCGGAGGGTCGGATAGTATGCGGGTTCGTAAACCAAACGAGTATGGAGACTCGTGTAATATGGTTTAACAAAGCCTACATACTAAAATGAAACCTAACCTAAGTGCTTACGCCCCATCATGACCCGTTTAGGTAGCTTAGGCTACCCTAACGCGTCGTTCGCGTAGAACGCGTCTGGAACGCCTAACATCGTGACCACAAGGTATAACCTCGGAAGGTTATAGCTATGGTCACCTAATGTGTTTGGTCGGATCCTAAAGATCGACCAAATGGGTCGGGTTCGAAAGTATAAGCGATGGTTTAGATCGCTTACCTTACGACCCTGTATAAGCACTAAACTAAAAGTGACGAGCTAAGCATGTTAGAACATGCTTAACTAAGTTTAGAAAACAGGTTTGACATCAAAACAAACGGCTTTGATGCTCACGAGTAGTTTGGTTACAAAATATGCAAGAATGCACATTTTGGCCGAAACTACGACTCGTCACTGAGCCTAGATAACGTGGTGATCAGTAGGTATGGTCACTACGGACCATAACCATCGTGATCACGCTCACGTTATGAAGTTCCATGAACTTCGCATCGACCATAAGCTGGTCAATGCAGAAAGTCAACAAAACGTTGACTTTCGGACTCGAAAAGCGAATAAAAGAGCGAAAGAAGACTTACGGAGGGTCCCCGAGTGCTAATCAAGACCAAGTAGCTCAGGTATGAAACAATGGTTTCAACTTAGAGCTCTAAGATCTGATTTTGTGAATTTTACACTAAAGGGGGGGGGGGGGGTATTTATAGGAAAAGTGGAACCGTTAGGATCGTTTTATCGAATATCGTGTCTTGATCTCGTGCGTACATGTGTCCAAGTGGATAAGTTCAGTGAACTTGACCCTTGGCTCTTCGTTGGGTGAAAAGGCATCGCCCCTTGATCGAACGAAAGGCCAGATTCTGCATTAAATGCAAAATCTTTCTGTCAGACATGTTCACGCGCCCCGCGTAAGGATTTGGTAAATCCTTACGCGCCCCGCCTAAGGTTCCCAGATCAGAATTTACAATTTTGGTCCCTGCACTTCAGAAACACGTATTTTGGCCCATTTTTGGCACGTTTAAGCCCCGTTAACCTCATTTCAAGGCTCTAAGATGAAGTTAAAGTGTAGGGGACATGAAATATGCTCAAAAATATTCCGGATGTCGGTTCGTTTGGCCGTACGATTGCGATGTTCGCTTAATTACGACGGAATGCGCATAAGCGCGAAAGACGATCCAAATGACGCGACGAATGGATTTTTCTCATGCCCAACACTAAGGCATAATATAAGGATGCTTACATAAATTTTTGGATGTCCGGATGTATTCAGAACGTAAGTTATGCGCGAAAGTGCAAACTTGTGCACTTTTTGACACTTTTAGTCCCTGAATGATCCAAAAGTTTGTTTTAGCATACCAAACACCTCAAAGCCTATTTCTAAGCTATGTAGAGGATATTTAGGGTATGTTTAACTTATGAACATGTTCCGGAATGTTCTTTACAGTTCAAATTGGCATACTCTCGCAGTTTGTCAAGTTTAGTCCCTGTAAGCGAATTAACTTGTTTTTGCTATACCCAAGCCTTCAAAACTTATTTCTAAGTTATGTAAAGGTTATTTAAGGTATGTTGAGTATATGTTGATGTTCCGGAGTATTTGTCACATTAAACTGAGTACGTTTACGCACCAGTTTGCGTATAATGCTCTAGAAAGCAATGTAGAGTTTGAAATTGAACAATAATTGATATGTGCAAAACATACACATATTTATACAAGATCCCAAGTATGAAATACAATATTTCATTGGCTTGGTATTTGTTTGATGGTCGCGGTGACACAGGTGTCACAGTCTCCCCTACTTTAGGAAATTTCGTCCCGAAATTTATTCGTAGGAGTCTATTTGTGAATTTGCCAAATAACCACCAATGATATGTAAGGCAATATCTTGTCATTTCCTTAACGGTCATTATTCCGAAACGAAAATGAACAGACGGGTCATTTTCAATGGTTGCTTCATCAGAATTGGAAATGAAGGATTACACAACGGATATTCATTTCCTCAACGGATAATCTTCAGAAACGAAAATGAACAAACGGGGTCATCTTCAACGGTTGCTTCCTCAGAGTTGGAAATGAAGTATTACACAACGGATATTCATTTCCTCAACGGATAATCTTCAGAAACGAAAATGAACTAACGGAGTCATCTTCAACGGTTGCTTCCTCAGAGTTGGAAATGAAGGATTACACAACGGATATTCATTTCCTCAACGGATAATCTTCAGAAACGAAAATGAACAAACGGGGTCATCTTCAACGGTTGCTTCCTCAGAGTTGGAAATGAAGTATTACACAACGGATATTCATTTCCTCAACGGATAATCTTCAGAAACGAAAATGAACTAACGGAGTCATCTTCAACGGTTGCTTCCTCAGAGTTGGAAATGAAGGATTACACAACGGATATTCATTTCCTCAACGGATAAATCTTCAGAAACGAAAATGAGCAAACGGGGTCATCTTCAACGGGTATTCTTCAGATTTGGAAATGAAGGATAAACGGATATTCATTTCCTCAACGGATAAATCTTCAGAACGAAAATGAACAAACGGAGTCATTTTCCTCGACGGGTATTCTTCAGATTTGGAAATGAAGGATAAACGGATATTCATTTCCTCAACGGATATTCTTCAGAAGTGAAAAACGAATAGCTAGTTCATTTTTCCTCAACGGATGCTTCATCAGAATTGGAAATGAATAGGGTTAACTCTAGACACATGACAGAACTTGCTGTGATTTCTGTGCACTAAATTCCATAATTATGTATGCATCCATAATTACGTAATCCCTTGCACAGTCCGCACAGTTTGTTTTGTAATGTTTTGGGGAAGGATATCAAACTTGTGACGAGGGTGACTAGACTTCCATTGGTTCCTTTTAATTAGATCGACAGGGGATCCTCTTGGTTAGGCCACCAAGGAGTCCTTTCAGCTATATCATCACATGATATCCCTAACCAGATTTTTGGATGAATCTGTTTAGCTAGACCACTCAAGGGGTCTAATTATGAAGTAGTACTTTATAATCCGAGGGACTTAACTATAACATAGAAGTCCATTGAGGATTTTAAGTAATACCTTTGGGCATCCTACTATGAATCTCTTGTACACGGATATGTAAGATTCTACGAAGATTTGGATAACATAATTTGGATCACACAACAATACATAAGGAAACACATAAGCACATAGTCACATAATTGTTTAATTTGATCATAATTTGTTATTAACTTGTTATCGATTGAATACGGATATGGAAACCTGTCGACGAATCTCAATGTTCACTGGAATCTATCTGAGAAGATAGAAAGATCTCCCAAAATTCGATTTTTTGATTACAAGGAATCACCACATTCGAATGAAGGTATACAACCATTAAAGACTTACGGAAAATCCCTAGGTACCCTATTAAGGATTTATAGTGGTACCTTGGGTATTCGTCTTGTGTTGTAACCTGCGCCTTGTACTTCGTTTCCTTAGAATAAACGGGTACTTAGGAATTTCGTGGAAGACGCAAGCGATTATAGAATGGGAGAATTTTGGGGGTAGTTTGTTCTTCAAGGAATACGGTTCCTTGATTGTCGGTATTGCAAGGGATATGTCGTTTATACATACAACCATCGAAATACATTGCAATGTAAATGAAAGATTTATTTATAAACAACGATATCAACTGTTCCTTGGATCTTGACAACAAAAGAAACTTAATACATAAGACATGATTATTTCTAAACGATGTTGTCTTCTAGTCAGTCGGGTGATCATCCTTGTGCTGGATTTGCATTAGCAAGCTTTGGGCAATTTCTTTGGAAATGACCCATCTCGCCACAGTTGAAACAAGAGCCTGGTAGAAAACGACCTTGAGCAGGATTGTTGACAGCTTGGTTTGGCGCAGTTGCAGCTGGGCAGACTCTTGCTGTGTGGCCTATAAGTCCACAAGTTTGGCATTTGCGGCATTGTACATTGGCGTGATGATGGAGGCCACATTGGTTGCACAAAGGTGCAGTTCCATTGTATGGTTTTCTAGCAGGGGGTTGAGCTGGTTGGTTGGGGACGGCTTGACCATTGTGAGCGACCACGGCGAAGTTCTGAGAAGCCTTTCGCTTCTTTGACTTCTTAGGGGATTCAGTCTGTTCATCCATGGTCTTTGATTCCTCGATTGGCTTCTTGTCACCCTTTCGAAAAAGTTTATGCTTTCTGATCTGCGATTCAGTCAAGGTTGCAGATAGCTTAATGGCCTGACGGAGTGTGATAGGGTTGCTACCAGTGACAATGTCTTGTATCGAGTCAGGCAGACCGTCGATGTACCTTTCGATAGCCTTGTCGAGTGGGGCGACCATAGTCGGGCAAAGTAGACTCAACTCCTCAAACCTATCAGTATATGCCCTGTGTTCGCCACTATCTTGTTTCAAATCATCAAACTCCTTCTCCAACGCTCGTTGTTCATGACGAGGACAAAACTCTCTCATCATAAGAGCTCTCAGTTCAGCCCATGTCTGTGCTAGAGCAACATCTGCACCACGGTCTCTCATTACCCCGTTCCACCATGTAAGAGCCCTCTTCTGAAGCACACTCGAAGAAAACTCGACCTTGCGATTATCCGGACACTGCACGTGGCGAAAAGTATTCTCGATGCTCTCGAACCATTGAAGAAGCCCAGTTGCTCCCTCAGAACCACTAAACTTGAGTGGTTTAGCCGAGTTAAAGTTCTTGAAATTACATGTACCATTGCTGTTGTTGGCTTGGTTCCATTGAGCAAAGAGATTTGGGAATTGAGCAGCCATCTGCTGCGCAATAATTTCTGCCAGCTCGGCAGTTGCTATCTGGTGTTCGCGTCGAGGAGGCATTCTAAAAGAGGAAAACATTAAAGGAAACAAATAAAATGGTATTGGGTAAGAATAGGATGTTACAATCACTGACCATAATCACGGTTGATGGTCATTTGTTTGAATCATGAAGCAAACAAACAACACCAAGGCTGAATCAAAGCAAATAGATCCTCATAGTGTATCGCGAAGACATGCTCGCCTATAAGTGAACACTCACCCCAAGAGTTCCCAGGTAAGAGTGACTGGTCCGATTATGTGGATTTGTACGAACACTCTAACCTTAGACAGAAAACCCAGGGTACAGGCATTCACTCTTCCAGTTTGCACGTGTTCACACTATTTAGGACCCAAAACTTTGACGGGAGTTTTGAAAATTCAAAGGGGTTCAAAACCTTATAACAGAGGGTTCAAAACCTTATAACAGAGGGTTCAGAACCTAGTAATCAATCATCCTAGAACAGATGATTAGTTTTCAAGGCGGTTTTGAAATTTATGTTCTTGTTGTGGTCGTCGCCTAAGGATAGGTGACGGTATTGTTTTATGACTAAACGCAAGTAAACTCGCGTTAGGGTCCTAGGAAGGTTATAGACTAGGTCAAAGCATTACTAATAACCTAATTCCCTATAACCATTGGCTCTGATACCATCTTTTCTGTCACACCCCGACCACGTAGAACATACAAAACGTGGCGGAAACGTCGGGGAGTGTTGTAACAGAATCAATTGTTTCAAATCCATGGTAAATGAAGTTTCGTTTTATAAATCAAACATGAAAGTTTACATTGTCTAAACAAGAATCAAAGTGTCATAACATAAATTAACTAGTTCTTGTCTCGTTTTAAGTCACTAAGGCACAGGTCCGCCTAAGTATGTCTTGATAAGTCCTATGCATCATCTCCTGAAAACACATGTGAAAATAGGTACGTCAGCATAAAAATGCCTGTGAGATACATTGGTTTTGTGAAAACGGAATTCATGACTTGAGTTTGAGAAAATGTTTAGTCATGAACCTTGTAATTTGCTTTTTCTTGTAAATCATTTGAAAAACGGTAAGATCAAATGATATGTATAAATAAGAGAACACTGTATGGTTAAACGGATAACCATGTAAAATGAGTTTGTATAAGATAAGTCGTTTGTAAAACAATGTCTCGTGAAAAGTGTGTTATTTGTATAAAATGTCGTATGTGTCAAATTGAAATGATTCAAATAACGCTACGATATGTAATACCATACAAACACTTATATATAGGAAGTACCAGCGGCGTATCCACCATGCTTGTATCATATTACACACGCCTCGTTACTTAATCACTTACTTAAACCAAACCATTAAGATGAAATGTTTAACAATCGTGGAAATGTTTATGTACAGTCAAATGTCTATTGTCATATGTAAATCATGTCAACGGATACAACTGGTTTACACGGTTCAATGGTTACAAACGGTTCATATAATCAAAGGTTTAAGACGGTTCACATAGTCAACAGGTTACAACGGTTCAAAATGTAGTATAATGTGTTCATATGCTGGATGAGCATATGCAACAGAAATGCAATGTGAAACAATGTACTACGTATGCACACAATGGGCGTACGTAGCATGAAATGTATTGTAGAGTACAACGGTCCAAAATGTAGTATAATGTGTTCATATGCTGGTTGAGCATATGCAACAGAAATGCAATGTGAAACAATGTAATACGTATGCACACAATGGGCGTACGTAGCATGATGTGATGTAAAGCAATGTACTAAGTACGCACACAATGGGCATACATAGCATAAACACAATGAAATCATGTACTATATATGTACTATCGAACATAGCAGTATATGATGTGAAAACCGGAAAGCATGAAAGTAGCAAGTAGGCACATGTGTTTCACCCCAAAACAGTTTGGAAAACAGTAAAAGAGGGGTTCAATGTACTCACCTGAGATTGCTTTGAATTCCTTGTATAATAACCAGATAATGCTAGAGGTCACGGGATATCAAACGGCACCTAATAGGTAGCTATATTAATATACCGGACCAAAATCGGAGGGTCGGATAGTATGCGGGTTCGTAAACCAAACGAGTATGGAGACTCGTGTAATATGGTTTAACAAAGCCTACATACTAAAATGAAACCTAACCTAAGTGCTTACGCCCCATCATGACCCGTTTAGGTAGCTTAGGCTACCCTAACGCGTCGTTCGCGTAGAACGCGTCTGGAACGCCTAACATCGTGACCACAAGGTATAACCTCGGAAGGTTATAGCTATGGTCACCTAATGTGTTTGGTCGGATCCTAAAGATCGACCAAATGGGTCGGGTTCGAAAGTATAAGCGATGGTTTAGATCGCTTACCTTACGACCCTGTATAAGCACTAAACTAAAAGTGACGAGCTAAGCATGTTAGAACATGCTTAACTAAGTTTAGAAAACAGGTTTGACATCAAAACAAACGGCTTTGATGCTCACGAGTAGTTTGGTTACAAAATATGCAAGAATGCACATTTTGGCCGAAACTACGACTCGTCACTGAGCCTAGATAACGTGGTGATCAGTAGGTATGGTCACTACGGACCATAACCATCGTGATCACGCTCACGTTATGAAGTTCCATGAACTTCGCATCGACCATAAGCTGGTCAATGCAGAAAGTCAACAAAACGTTGACTTTCGGACTCGAAAAGCGAATAAAAGAGCGAAAGAAGACTTACGGAGGGTCCCCGAGTGCTAATCAAGACCAAGTAGCTCAGGTATGAAACAATGGTTTCAACTTAGAGCTCTAAGATCTGATTTTGTGAATTTTACACTAAAGGGGGGGGGGGGTATTTATAGGAAAAGTGGAACCGTTAGGATCGTTTTATCGAATATCGTGTCTTGATCTCGTGCGTACATGTGTCCAAGTGGATAAGTTCAGTGAACTTGACCCTTGGCTCTTCGTTGGGTGAAAAGGCATCGCCCCTTGATCGAACGAAAGGCCAGATTCTGCATTAAATGCAAAATCTTTCTGTCAGACATGTTCACGCGCCCCGCGTAAGGATTTGGTAAATCCTTACGCGCCCCGCCTAAGGTTCCCAGATCAGAATTTACAATTTTGGTCCCTGCACTTCAGAAACACGTATTTTGGCCCATTTTTGGCACGTTTAAGCCCCGTTAACCTCATTTCAAGGCTCTAAGATGAAGTTAAAGTGTAGGGGACATGAAATATGCTCAAAAATATTCCGGATGTCGGTTCGTTTGGCCGTACGATTGCGATGTTCGCTTAATTACGACGGAATGCGCATAAGCGCGAAAGACGATCCAAATGACGCGACGAATGGATTTTTCTCATGCCCAACACTAAGGCATAATATAAGGATGCTTACATAAATTTTTGGATGTCCGGATGTATTCAGAACGTAAGTTATGCGCGAAAGTGCAAACTTGTGCACTTTTTGACACTTTTAGTCCCTGAATGATCCAAAAGTTTGTTTTAGCATACCAAACACCTCAAAGCCTATTTCTAAGCTATGTAGAGGATATTTAGGGTATGTTTAACTTATGAACATGTTCCGGAATGTTCTTTACAGTTCAAATTGGCATACTCTCGCAGTTTGTCAAGTTTAGTCCCTGTAAGCGAATTAACTTGTTTTTGCTATACCCAAGCCTTCAAAACTTATTTCTAAGTTATGTAAAGGTTATTTAAGGTATGTTGAGTATATGTTGATGTTCCGGAGTATTTGTCACATTAAACTGAGTACGTTTACGCACCAGTTTGCGTATAATGCTCTAGAAAGCAATGTAGAGTTTGAAATTGAACAATAATTGATATGTGCAAAACATACACATATTTATACAAGATCCCAAGTATGAAATACAATATTTCATTGGCTTGGTATTTGTTTGATGGTCGCGGTGACACAGGTGTCACAAGACCTGCTTTGAGCTTATTAACAAACGGAAACTAAATTTGTCTTATCTTGAACCGTTTGGAGCTCCATGCACAATGATCGATCCTAATGGAAAGTTTGGGGCAAAAGCAATTGAGGGCTACTTTCTTGGGTATGCCACCCCTAACTTACGAGTCTGGAATCTAGAGACAAAAAGGGTCGAGGAATGGTCTGAGGTCAGAGTACAAAGGCATACTTTGCCAGTCAAATGTCCTGGTAAGCCTTGGATGTTTGAGTACGATGACTTTTTCAATTCGATCAATGTTGAAGCCGTTGAAGAAAATGTTGCGGCTAGGATGTTTTTCGAGAGTGACAATGCAACAGTTTCACCGGTGGTTCGTCCAATTCTTGTCAATCAAGAACCATCTACTTCGGTGAACAACAATACTCTCAACAATGAGGATTTTCATGATGCAAACGAATTGAACGAATCTTCAGAGGATGATGAATTTCTAGATGCAGATCAAGAAGCTCCTACAACAGCAGTTCATGGTACTTCAGAGGGTACTCCTCCAGTGGATGCCCACAGAACAGCTGAAGCTACTGCATCATCCTCTTCGTCAATTCCGGGTCTTGATTTGGTTGTTGATCTTAATCTCAACAACCTGGGTATCAATATTCCAGTTCGAGAAAATCCTGAAACAAGGATTCATAATACCCATCCTCAGCAAAACATCATAGGAAATGTTCAGAGTGGCATTCAAACAAGAAACATGTTGCGGAACAACAACAATGCAGGACTGTATGCAGCTATTCGAGAATCCGGGCAACAAAACGATTGGTCTTTCGCGTGTTATGTCTCACAGGAAGAGCCAAGAACTTGGAAAGAAGCCATGAAAGATAACTCTTGGGTGGAAGCCATGCAGGACGAATTGCAACAATTCCAGAAGCTGGGTGTCTGGAAACTCGTGGAGAAACCTGCTGGATACAAGAAGATTGGTACCCGTTGGGTTTTCAAGTGCAAAAAGGATGACCGCGGAGTTGTTATCCGAAACAAAGCGCGTTTAGTCGTTCAAGGTTTTCGTCAGATAGAGGGCATCGACTACAACGAAGTGTATGCACCAGTGGCACGTCTCGAAGCAATTCGAATCTTTCTAGCCTATGCGTCCTTCAAGGGATTCAAGGTTTACCAAATGGACGTGAAAAGTGCATTTTTACATGGTGTGGTTGAAGAAGAGGTGTACGTCGAACAGCCTCCAGGTTTTGAAGATCCTATTCATCCCGATCGGGTTTGGTTGCTTAACAAAGCTCTATATGGTCTTCATCAGGCACCGCGAGCTTGGTATGCAACCTTATCAAACTATCTGCTGGAGAACGGTTTCGACGGGGTCTTATCGACTGTACTCTCTTCATCAAAGAACAAGATGGAGATCTTCTTCTGGTACAGGTATACGTTGATGATATTATTTTTGGTTCTACTAATGATGTCTTGTGCAGGAATTTCGAGCGCATTATGCAGGATAAATTCGAGATGAGTGCTATGGGGGAAATGAACTTCTTCTTGGGCCTACAAGTGCAACAAACGGAGTCTGGGATCTTCATCCATCAGACTAAATATGTTGGTGACATCTTGAATCGGTTTCAGATGTCTGATGCAATGCCGATTGGTACCCCATTGCCGACAAATCACGGAATTACTCCAGACTTGAAGGGTGAAGCAGTTAGCCCTTCATACTATCGCGCTATGATCGGATCCCTTATGTACCTCACAGCATCAAGACCAGACATAATGTACCCAACGTGCCTGCTTGCCAGATACCAAGTGAACCCGAAGGCCTCACATCTTGCTGCTGTCAAAAGGATTTTTCGTTATTTGAAGGGTTGCCCTGACACCGGTCTATGGTACCCTAGGGATAATAACTTTGAATTGGTAGCTTTCAGTGATTCTGATTTTTTGGCGGATGCAAAATCGACGGTAAATCCACAACGGCTGGATGTCAGTTTTTAGGAAATCGCCTAGTCACATGGCAGTGCAAGAAGCAGACGTGTGTCGCTACCTCAACATGCGAAGCTGAATACATTGCTGCATCAAGTTGTTGCTCCCAAGTTCTTTGGATCCAACAACAATTGCGGGACTACGGTTTTGAATTCCTAACTACTCCTATTCACGTTGATAATTATGCTGCATTACAGATCACTAGAAATCCTGTGCAACACTCAAAGACCAAACACATCGAAATCAAATATCACTTCATACGTGATTGCTTTGAGAAAAGATTAATCGATGTTGTTAAGGTCCACACTGATGACCAACGTGCCGACTTATTTACCAAAGCGTTTGACAAATCAAGATTTGACTTTTTATTATTGGTAAACGGCATTAAGGTCAAGCCCGAGTAAAACCAACATCGGAAAATCATTTTTGTAAATACCTTGTGTCTTTTAAATTTATCTTAGTTTGTTGATTTTAGGGGGAGTAAATCCAAAAATCTGAAAATCCAAAAACATCGAAAAATTTCAAAAACACAAAAACAATAGAAAATCAAAAATGAGTTTCCTGGCGAGCAAAAGAGAAAATGATAGTACATCAGTGGTCTATCCATACCTCTTTAAACCTTAAATGAAAAACGATAAGCAGCTCAATATAAGATGTATCGGTAGGCTCACAATCATTTTAAAGTGTGCAGGGTGATATAAATCTTAACCGACTGAAGACCAGGTGGGAACCATTCATTGGCATATGGTCTTAGTACCGAAATTTCGTTTGATAGATTGCCGAGGTTCTGAGATATTCAGTCTTTATGCTGCTTATCATCTGGGTATCATGGTTGTATCTTTTACCGAAAAATAACGGGGACGCAAGTCTAGATCTTCCATGATACTATACATACGTGTACATAATACATACTGCATTCGACCTCAATAAGTGATAAACAATCACATGTCCAATCAAATAAGTGATAAAATATCACATTTATCCGGGAGTCAAGTTCGTCTCTCTGCTGTACGGAAGTACTGACCTGTTTACGGACTTGCTCATGTGCCCTCATGCATATGAAAATCAAGTTCCTCATCAATAAGTGATTCTATCACATAGGGCTTGTTTTTCAAATCAAAATAAGTGAGAATCTCACATCATATACGGTCAAACAGATGATAATCGGTATACTCACCGGTAAGATGAACCCTCGTGCATACCTTGATACGGGAATGTGTCGTGATGTGGATGAACACCGGTCGGTAAGTATAAATCATACCTTAACGTATCCCCTAAACATGATTACATCTGATAAGTTGAGCTTAAGTGGCCAACAATACCAATAATTGTTATAGGATGCTTATCTTAATGTTAACTAACTGAACAACAAGAGCGTTTTGGCGTGACCGTACACTGATATGATTCTCTTACCCTCGAAACTCGCAAAAAGAATGTCTGTATATATTTATTTACTGCTTTCAGTCTTTACATTTGAAAAACTCAAAAATACCAAAAAGATTTTATTTCTATTTTATTTTTGATCGTACGATGTTGGAACTCGAGTCTTCGTTGTCTGAAACCTGAACGAAAACCGAATTGACTAAATCTTCATAACGGTCGAAATTTGCATGTTTTGAAAGTTAGAAATTAAAAGTGATAAATTTATTCAACTTTCAAACTGTCGGACGATGTTTGATTGTGACATGGTCATACGTGTGTCATTTGTTCATGCTAACTATATTCCAAGCAGTTGTTCTCATTACGTGTTTAGATTTCTTGCATGTGCAGATTCTAAAGGCTAGGAGAACATGGTCGATGACAAGCTTTGGAATGAAGACACGACGTGAAGGCGCTCAAATGATGAAGATGATCGAGTTGCCGCTGGCCATCATCAACACCACAAGGATCTCAAGCACTGAAGATCAAATCTTTCATGAGCATAACTCAAGGGGGAGCTTATGTTAAGGGGGAGTTTGTCAACACACTTCCTACATGATACGGGTAGTTTGTTGATACACTCTCTACTTTCAAGACGTGAAGACTTTGAAGATCCTCCGACATTGAAGACTTAAAAGGACATCAGAGTCTTGAAGACATGAAGATCAAAGATGATCAAGGTCGAGACAAATGTACAATCATCGAAGTTCGAGACAAAGCTACAGCCAAGGGGGAGTTTGTTGGTGCACTTGTGTCTGTACTTTGTCTGTATTCGATCACAATGTAAACGATGTCCTTGTCAGTCCTGTAAGTTGACCAAGTCAACCGTCCTCCTGGTTTGACTTGGCCAACAGTTAGAAAATGTTTGTATATGGTTGTCTGTCTCGAAGGATAAGAGATCGAAGGATGATGTGGATCCTTCGATCTCCTCGAAAGATATGCTTCGACTGATGTACCTCGAAAGATCATATTTCAAGGTCCCTGCTAATCCTTCGATGACTTTGTCATCGATAGATGATCCTTCGATCATCTATCGGATCCTTCGGACAAGGAAACCTGAGTTGGGTATATATATATACCCACGCAGTGTGTTAGACTATGAGAGGGGATGCACATAGAAAGATAGTGAGTTGAGAGCATTCTGTCCAAAACACACACACACTAGAGAGTTTGCAAAACTGATTTGTGAACATTGTGCTTGTAACCGGAACCTTTCATTCGCATTAATAGAAGTGGTGTTAATCGGTGAACCTTTGTGTGTTGGTGTTTATACTTGCTTCATCCCGGTTTGCTTGCTAGCTTGGATTCCGCACTCGCTAGTGGGTTAGTATAACAAGGTTTAGGTTCGTCATCCTCCGAGAGGGACCTACAGAACTGTTAAAATTACACTACACATGTCGTTTGTAGGATTTGAACTCACCACCATTTGGTTGAGAGTTACCACTTTACCACCACGGGCTATCCCCTTAGCCCTTGAGGACACCCCTAAACTTATTAACGTACAAGAACAAGAAATTATATTTACAGTTCAGCTCATGATACAAGCCATGCTAAGTTATTTGTTGGTTTTATCTTTGAATATCAATTTTGGAAATCAACTTGGCCCAATGTTAGTCCAAAATTATAACCCGTGTTGCTTTAATGCTAGGCCATGAGCCACAGATAAGACCAGGCTGAGGTGGGTGTGTGTGTGGGGGGGGGGGGGGGTTACAGGGCTAACTAAGCCCGTTGATTTTTTTTTTGTTGTTTATATGCAACCGAAATTCAAGTGATGCCGTAGAATTTTGTACGGTAACCCCATGAAAACATTTGTGACCAATGACCTCTATTGAAAAAAATGATACCCTAGGGTAAAACTAAAATAACAAAAAAAATGTTTAACAAGGTTTTAACTCATAAGCTAATAAATAAACAACTTAACAAACCCATTAGATGGACAAAAAAACTGGTTTGGGCAACTTGGCCTGCCCAAACCAATTCCAACCCGACCTGATTTGAAAAACATGTCAAAAAACCGGTTTAACCAACCCCAACCAGTTTCAACCTGAACCAAATATATTGTTTCACTAAATCGGTTAATAATCAAACCGATTTTGTCACAAACCGATTATGACCAAAGTTGACCAATGCGGTTTGGTTTATAACCCGAACCGTTTTGTACACCTGATAAGCTCACAGAAAAAAAAGGTCCACAAAAAGCCTAATTAAGTTGAATAAATCCGGCACATAACCCCAAAAGCCCACATCTTAAAAAACTAAAACCCCACAACTCCAAAGAACCAGCGTTTGATTCTCATCCCCATCTCACTGCACCGCGCAAACGACCCTGCTCTGCCCCACCGTCGTTGCTATGGCTCTCTCCGGACTCTACTCCGCCCTGAAACATCCGTACACCCTTCAAGTCTTCATTTTTAAGGAGTAAGGTCCGCCCTTTGTTGAAGTTTTTTGTCAATAGTCATTATTTACTTGACTTTGATCCATTGATTACTAGTTTACTTAAACTTTTACAATTTATTAATTTTGTGTTGAATTTTAACCTATTTTTTATTGATGCTAGAATGTTGGTACAGGAATTTGTTTTGTTTTTTTAGTTAGAATATTTGCATTCTTGGTTACATCAATAAAGAGTTGCTTATGAATAATTGTCGTTTATGAGCATTTGTACTCAAGTTTATAATTTCATGAGGTTTATACCCAAATGATCTAGTTGGTGGTACAAAGATTGGACCAGAATGGTGTGAGGTAAACGTTCAAGTACCATTAAAAAGAGATGAAAACTTGGTAAGACCATTTGGTTTAAAAAGAGATTGTATTGGTGCATCCATCGCATGGCCATATCCATTCATCTCGGTATGTATTTGTTAAACTTGTGATACAAATAATTTTAATATCATGGAAATTAATGCTCGAGACCGTTAGAAAAGCTACGCTGATAAGTGTAGGTAACCTTTAGAATTCCATGTCGGGGACCGGGTTCTACTAAAAGTCTCACTTTGGAAAGGTATGGTACGCTTTGGCAAAAGGGGCAAGCTTAATTCACGATACGTTGGACCTTTCGAAATTACTGAAAGAATCAGTAAGGTGGCTTATAGACTAAACCTGCCTTAAGAGCTGAGCGCGATACACAACGTTTTTCATGTATCAAATCTGAAGAAGTGTCTGTCAGATGAAACTCTTATCATTCCTTTTCAGCAACTCATGATTAACGATCAGTTACACTTCGTTGAGGAATCGGTGGAGATCATGGATCGAGAAATCAAAACCCTTAAGCGTAGCAGAATACCTATCGTTCGAGTTCGTTATAACTCGCGTCGTGGCCCAGAGTTTACCTGGGAAAGGGAAGACCAGATGATGCGTAAGTATCCCCAGTTGCTTGCAAACAATACTTCCAGCACTAAGGCTACTACTGAATTTCAGGACGAAATTCCAAACTAACAGGGGATGATGTGACACCCCGCAAAAAGGTTTAAAACACACTAGCTTGTCAACGACGTGTTAAATTTCGGGGCGAAATTTCTATGAACTTGGGGATAATGTGACACTTCCGGTTTTTCCTGCGTGTTTCTTTTTATGTTATGAATATGTGAACTTAATAAATGAGACATATTTATTGACGACTGTTGAGTTGATTATATGATTATGTGTGACATATGATTGATATGTCATATTAATATTGTTATTTTTATTTTTATTATTATAAGTCCAACCGTACATTTAACACAATGTGTGCGACCAGATGGTGCACCGCACACCTCCATATTCCCGCACACTTTTTATGTGCCTTGGGCCACCGTACACCCCATCATATGGATTTAGGCCGAGCAACAAAAGCCCACGTGTCACCGCACACTTGATTGTGTGTGCGGTATCCTAACACTGCTATAGATGTCCTCCTTCAGCCTACATCAGAGAATGTTTGGCAACAATCAATTGTCAGCAATCACTAGAACATTCCTCTCTCTCCTCATCCATTTTCTCTCTCTAAAAACCCTAGAGCATCTCTTTCCTTTTTGGGAGAATAAACGATAACTTCATCATCAAGACAGTCAACGATCATCAAAAGAGCTTCATTTCCTTTGTTCTACACACATTCTTCACTTTCATTTAACAGTTAGTACACTATCTTATAATGTGATTTATGTGATAAGAACTTGCTTGAAGATGATGGTTCAATAGTGTTAAAACAATATAAACATTCATGACAATATGATAGTTGAACTAGGTTGATTAATGATTATACATGATGTTAAAATGTTTGTGTGTTAATGATCATGTGTAATGTCTGCAATATGTTGATGTGTTGACAAAATCATTTGATGTTAGAACATGGATGTTGCTTGAAAGGATTAGGGGTTTGTTATAGCAAAGTCTGAATTTTAATGAATATTGATGATGATTCACGTTTAAAACCTGATTTAGATGAACAAGAGGTATTTTGAGGAATGTTGGTGAAATAAGAACCCTAGATCCGTTTTAAATGGTTCTTGGAAGATATCATAAATGTGTGGATAATCTAGGATCTGAATTCATTAATAATGATGATTGGAATAAATATTTTGTTCATCTGTTAGTGTGATGCATTAGGAGTCAAAATGCTTGGTTTGTTAGAAATATGGATGGATGTGAAGTTAGGTTGAAAAGATTGATAAAAATCTGTGTTTAATCTATGTAAACATGAAAACCTGGTTGTTTCACTGTTTGATTGATTAAGATGCCGCACAACACAGTGCAAGGTCGCATGCTATAGTGACCGACTGACGATACACTCCTGCCGTACAACAAATCAATGCTCATATACCACTTGACTAAGCATCACCGCACAAACTTGGAGCCTTACACTCTTGTACAAACTGAGAAACATAAATTACAACACAATCTGCATGACCGCACACTGCCTAGGAACCGCACACTAGGGAGTGGGTCGCACACTTCTTTTGGGCTAATAATTCATTGGGCCGCACACTTGATTAGTGGACTGTATGCAAAGTGGACTGCACACTTAATATCTGACCGTACACTCATTATTGGGCTTTGATTACTGGACCACACTAATGTGTAATGATAGTAGGCTGTTTGTGTACTGTTCATCAGTTGGGCTGTTAAATGAATAACATGATGATATGTGTTACTTGCTAGAATTGTATGAATACTTGAATGTGAATCTGATTAAATTCAGTGACCATAATAGGACGTGATTGACCAACTTTAAAACAAGTAAATTACCTACCGAGCAAACCAAGGTGAGTTCACACACTTTACTAAAAGCATACGTTCTCGGTGGTTGGGAAAGAAAAAAATGACACTTTCCCAGGTTTCAGATTGCTTACTATTCCTATTTTGGAATACGGTTAATTACCTTTTATATTAGATGCAACAAGTGTACTTAACAAAACTCTATCACGTAATCCCTACTTTCAATACCGATTAGTCGTTGGGGCCTGGCGAACTGGTTATTAGTTAATAGCGCTATTCAGATTTCACCAACCTGACACCATGCCTGGAGAGGATCGGTCGTGAACTTATAGACCTTGGCAAACCGTCAATGATGATAGACATTGACAAACGGGGCAACAACGAAACATCAGGTCGCAAAGTATTCGGTATTGCGTAGTTTAGTAACTTACATATGGGGTAGCTCCCCATGACATGTTTTAAATGATTAACCTAACACAAACATAAGTTTTATGGAATTAAAACCAGACAACTAGTGAACTCACAAGCTTTATGTTGATACCCTACTGTATTCTTTGCAGGTACTCAGTGATAGCAGGAGCTTGCAACGGAGAGTGTAGTGGTCGTATGAACACGTGTTGGGTTTTCCCTTTAATAAATTGTGAACTTTAAACTGATGTTTTAAACTGTTAAACCTTTGCTTCCGCTGTTGACTTTATTATCTGCTTTTAAACTCTGAACCTTTAGAATTGGTCACTAATCGTATTGGTTGTGATGAAACTGTTTTACTATTTTGATGGTTCAATATGATTAGAGTCTTGATCCTGGTCAGTCACACGCCTCGCGGAGGTACCCCGCATGTGGAAATTGAAGGTGTAACACTGTTAAGTTCGTATAAAAATTTTAAAACAATAAAATTGCTTAACCATTCATGATTTTAATTCATCAGTCAGATTATCCACCATTCACAAACCTTTGATGCTCTCAATTTTAGCAATTTCCCAATAGCATGGCTAATTTCTCAAATGATGACATGGATTAATTCATTCCGCCCAGTGATTTCGATAATGGTAATTTCTCAAACAATAGTAGTATACAAATGTTCAAGGATCTCATCGAGCAAGCCGAAGACACTATAACTTCAACATCTACTAAAAGAATAGTTTCACGTGATCGCGAAGAAAGTCATAAATTTGTTCTCCAAGATTATTGTGGAGGACCCAAAATTCAATGTGGGTGTATGATCGAGGTACAGTTGAATATTTAAGGAAATACTGGTGAGGTGGCCGGAGAGTTTGGGGTGGTTAATGACCGTGATGAAGACCGATAGCTGTCGAAGTCATGGTGGTAAAACCGTAAACCTGATTGGAGCGGAGAGTGGCAATGATGGAGTGGGGTGGGGATCGATTTTAATAAGTGGGTTCCACAATAAGAATTTTTAAATTTCCTTGCTTTTTTATTTAATTAACACAAAGGTATTTTAGTATTTTCACCACGGTGGATTGGATTGGGGTGGGGTGGGGTGGGTCCAATTGAAACAAAAATTAAACCCTCGATATTGTTATGACAACTTTTAAGCTAATGGACTGTAATAGTTATTTTGAGTAAACCGTAGAGACAATAAAATTAATTAACTCTTTTCTTGTGGAGCAATGTTATTCTTTTTTTTTCTAAAGAAAAAGTTGTATTTAGTTAT
This sequence comes from Helianthus annuus, assembly GCF_002127325.2. Lineage (NCBI taxonomy): Eukaryota > Viridiplantae > Streptophyta > Magnoliopsida > Asterales > Asteraceae > Helianthus > Helianthus annuus. The sequence goes on from NC_035441.2 coordinate 43,000,639, forward strand.
ATATATGAGCCCCTTACTTTTAACCCTAAATTTAACATCAATACTAATTAAGAGGCTGTTTGACAACATCTAAATGGGTAAGTGTTGAACCAGTAAGAGATGTCTGAACTATTAACTGTTGACACTACAAGAAATAACCACTTTTAGCGGCGACACCATTAGCGGCGACATGCCAAATGTCGCCGCTATTGGTCGATCCGCGTCCCGGAGTCTGAAACCAAACCCCAGCCGTTGATCCTTATTCTGATCTAACGGTTGGGGATTTAAAGAGCATTAGCGGCGACAGGACAATAGGCATTAGCGGCGACAACTGTCTCCGCTAAAAGTCAATCCGTGTGAAGCTTGAAAAGAGCTGATCTCTGCCCTTGATGAGAGTATGATCCAACGGTTTGGGCTCCTTCCTGCTTTCTCTTCCTTAAACAAACACACTCACCCACAAACACAAACACCAAACTCCATCATCTTCACAACAACAACAACCTGCTACCACCACCACCGGATCGCCATCACCATGAAGCTGCACCACCACCACCGTGAATCTGCACCACCACCACCGTGAATCTGCCACCACCATGAAGCTGCACCACCACCACCGGATCGCCGCCATCATCAATCTCCACCACCACCATTGGACCGGCTGCACCACCACCACCATCTAGCTCCGTCAACCATCGTTGAACCGCCATCATCAAGCTCCACCACCATCATTATCAAGCTCCAACACCACCATTATCAAGCTGCACCACCACCACCGTGAATCTATCTCAGCCGCCGTTGAACCGCCATCATCAAGCTCAAGTTCCGGCCATTTTCGTTTTATTGTTTATAAAATGTATAGTTCCGAAAAGTTCCGGCCAGTTTCATTTTATCGTTTTATTGTTTAGAAAATGTATAGTTCCGACAAGTTTTTGATAGTACCGTTGAATCTATTTTTTGAGATGAGAATTTGAATGAAAAGTTATGTAATCTTTAAATTTATTAGTTCCGACAAGTTTTTGATAAACGGTTTGTTAGGTAATCTCCGGCAATCTATCTCAGACAATCTTTCCTGCAAATTCTCCGGCAAGAGCATTAGTGGCGACGGTATCAATAGCGGCGACAACCAGGCCAATAGCGACCCATCAATACCGGCGACCCTTTAGCGGCGACATGTCGCCGCTAAAAGGTAATAGCGGCGACAAATGTGGGCAATAGCGGCGACACCTGTCGCCGCTAAAGGTGTCCCTTTCTTGTAGTGTGAACCCGTAAGAGAGCCGTTCAGAGACCAACGTTTGACGAATTCAAATAAAAGAACTTAACTATTCAGACTCAATATAATGCTTAACCATTCAGAGACAAATGTCTGGATCATTCAGACATCTACTCACGAAACAAACAAATAATACCAGCTATAGTCAGCGAAAATATAATAACAACCACTTTCACTCAATTTTGAGAAGGGTGTAACTAAAAACCAGATACACAAGCCTACACTAACGTATATCGGAACACATAAATGGGAAGATGTCAACCTAGTTCTATTTCTCCGCTTGATATGGGTAGGATTTTCTTATTTGCACGCCTAAGTGAAATTTCTGAGCAGATAATAGCAGCTATAGCCGAAGTCCCTATGAATATGAACAATCCAATAAAACTTTCAGGGAATTCGTAAAGTTTGCTCGACGATGGCCGCCTGAATCTGTATAGTGGGTGGGGTTTTATCGATAGGTCCTGGGTGGCCATCTAGATTTAACCGTGTCCCCTATCTGGGTTTTTGCGACATCCATTCGCTGCTTTGGTTTTTTGTGGTTTCATAAATGGCTCCTCAGGATGAGCGGGGGGGAGAGATAGATGATGGTGGTCCTTGGTCCAATGTGCAGTACCGGAAAAATCGGAAGAGTAGAGGTAATGGTGTGGAATGGACGTTCTTGGTTCAGAATATTTCTGACCAGGTAACAAGGAATGTGCTATGGCGGTCTTTTCAGCCGTTCGGTTTTATTTCAGATGCATATGTGGCTCGGAAAAGAGATGCCAGGGGCCGATGTTTTGGTTTTGTCCGATTTGTGGGGATAGATGATATGAAGGAGCTACTTGTCAAGTTGAATGCTATTAGGATGTTTGAAATGAAGGCTGTGGTTTCACTAGCTAAGTACGATAAGGATCATAATAAAATTACCTATGCTCCAGAGCTCTTTAGACGGAATGTTTGGAGGCCTAAAGGCAACTACCAGGAATCAAATGAACAACCGGCGGGGGCTAACAAGATTGCAAAGTCGTTTGCGGAGGATAACCCTACGGACTCTGGCCCGTCGGGACCGGCGATTGTTCAAGAAGGTAGGTCATACGCTGATCTGTTTAAAGGTAACAAAGAGGTAAACGGACATGGTGCGAAAGTAATTGCCGTGGATGGGAAAGGATCATTATATCCTTTGCACTGCATTGGGAGGTCTATTATTGGCTGTACTAAAGAAATAATGTCAATTAGCAAGTTCAAATTAGCATTGGATGATAATGGTCTCTCTGATGTTGGATTATCATATGTTGGTGGGGTAACATTCATGATCACATTCAAAGATAAGGCTGAGGCGATGTATCGTCTGGATTCACATGCTAAGTTCTTTAGTAGCTTTTTCTCGGAATTTTATCTCTGGAAGGGTGAGGAAATCCAATACAGCAGAATTGCTCAGTTGAATATAACAGGTGTGCCGTTTATCATCCGGGATAATACTCTGTTTGACCGAATTGGTGGTCTGTATGGTAACGTGGTTCGGCCATCTCCCTTCTCATGGCAAAATGAAGACAACTCGGTAAATTCTGTTGCAGTGGTTACGAATCAAAAGTCTAGAATCGATGAAGCATTGGTTATCAAATGGAATAGTAAGAGTCTGATCGTTTGGGTTTCGGAATTTGGTAGTCCAAACGGGCAGAATTTTGTGTGTGATGAGTCATTCAGTAGCGATTCTGAGGAAGAGACGTGTTCGGATTCTGAGTCAGACGAGGAATTGCCTGATGCCGAGGATGTGGAGGAGGGTGAGATCAGGGATGAGGAGGAACCGGTCATGGTAGATCCTGCCGTGGAACAGGTTCCGGCAGTAGTAGATTCCGGCGAGCAATCGGCGGGTGAAAAGGAAACTCCGGCGGTCAATGATGAGTCATCGGTAGGTGAAAGGTCTCCGGTATACCAAAAGGCCTCTGGATTAAATGCTGACATGGGGAATGTGCCAGTGCATGGGAATATGAATAAGGCGGCTCACATGCATGATAATATCGAGTGTAGCAGGGGGGTAGAGATGGGCTCAAATGAAATTAATAATAAGGCTGTTGAGCCCAATAATGATGGGCCTGCTGGGGTAAAATGCAATAAGGTTAATAAGGGTGGAAATAGTGAAAATGGGCCGATTGGTGGATCTGATCAATCTAACGCGTTGGACGGTAACGAAGGCCCAACACCAATTAATCTTTTGAGGAAGAGGAACAGAGATGAGCGAAGTCCACCTTCCTTAGGTTCAATACAAGGGCCCACTCAGAGAAAACTTGGTGAGTCTGCTAATTATGATTCAGGCTATTTGGACCTAAATAACCCTGCTGGGGAATACTCTGGAAACTCGGTAGATATCGGTGCATCTCAAAGTGGTGTCGAGTGTGACGGGGGTAACCGTATGTCGGATGTTGTCGACCACGATGGATCAGATCCCCAGGCATCTTTTAGGGAGGAGGTAGAAGCCACTATTAGAGTCGGATCTTTCATCGGTATTAACCTAAATCGGTTCGCAGCGGAAACGGAAAAGATTATCATGGAGGAAGGTGCTACAAACGGTTTCCAATGAATTGCCTTTCTGTGAATTTAAGGGGGGTTCGGAGTAACCGTAAGTCGGATTGGATTAGGGGCCTGAAAACTAGCTACGGGATTCAATTTCTTGCGATTCAGGAGACGAAAGTACAACAGTCAGCATCATTCTTATTTAGCCAGTACTGGGGAAGATCAGAATACAAGATTGCGGTGGTCGATTCACAAGGAAGATCAGGTGGATTGGCTTGTCTATGGTGCCCTGCGGTCTTCAGGTGTGTAGATATCATACATAACAGATATTTTATTATTGTCTCGGGGGTATTGGCTCAGTCGGGGTGTAGAATGAACGTGGTGAATGTGTATGCTCCTAATGACGCGGTCAGTAGGAGGAATGTATGGTCTGAGATACTAGGCTATAGAAACTCCCTGCAAGGATTATGGATTTTGATGGGCGACTTTAATGAAGTGAGGGATGCGAGTGAAAGAATGAATTCGGAGTTTAATGCCTCTAATGCTGAGGCGTTTAACCATTTTATATTGTCAGCTGGTCTGGTGGAGTACAATATGGGGGGTGGAAACTTTACTTATATATCGGATAATGGTAAGAAACTGAGCAAGCTAGATCGCTTCCTAGTATGTCTGGGTTTCAGAGAAAAGTGGCCAAATGCCACAGTCGTTGCATTGGCAAGGGAAGTATCAGACCATAGACCTATCGTCTTATCCACGGTCCAGTCGGATTTCGGCCATATCCCCTTTAGGTTTTTTAACTCTTGGTTTGAGTATTCGGGTTTCCTGGAATATGTTCTATTGAAGTGTGGGGAATTCAGATTTTCGGGCCCGGAGGACCTTGCACTTGCTACCAAACTAAGGTGGTTAAAAGACAGTATTAAATCATGGCTGAAAATTGAGAAAGATAGAAAGGAGGGGATCTATGGGGGAAAGAAGGCGAGGTTGGCTGTAATCGAGAATCTGGCAGAGGAAAGGGCATTAGTGGAAGAGGAACTGGCCGAGAGAATGGAATGTAAGAACTATGTGGCGGAATTTGATAGGTTGAAACAGCTAGATCTTCGTCAAAAGTCCAGGTCTAAGTGGGCTGTGGATGGAGATGAAAACTCAAGTTTCTTCCATCTTGTTATTAATTCGAACATTAGCACAAATAGAATGAACGGTCTGTTGATTGGTGGCGAATGGATAACAAACCCTTTATCCATTAAAGAGTCCCTGTTTGAGTTCTTTAAGAATCAGTTCTCAGAAACGATGGCCGTTAGACCCGGATTGAACTGCACTGGTATTGCTACTATTTCGGATTCGGAAGCTACAATGTTGGAACAGCCGTTCTCCGTGGATGAAATTAAGACAGCCATTTGGGAGTGTGAGGGTGATCGGGCTCCGGGGCCTGATGGATTTAACTTTAAATTCATCAAACGGTGTTGGGAAGGTCTCCGGGCTGACCTGGTAAGCTTGTTTAATAAGTTCTATGTAGATGGATCAATTAATAAGGGGTGTACGTCTTCTTTTATCGCCTTGATACCGAAGGTTAAAGATCCTGTTTGTCCGGCGAACTTTCGGCCGATTAGCCTTATAGGTGTTATCAATAAGGTTATTTCCAAAGTGCTAGTAAATAGATTAAAGAAGGTGTTGGGGAATCTTATTTCAGAACAACAGTCGGCGTTTTTGGCTGGTAGGAATATAATGGATGGCCCATTAATTCTTAATGAAGTGGTGAGTTGGTTAAAAAAGAATAAACAGGTTGGTATGTTATTTAAAGTTGATATCAATAAAGCCTACGATTCGGTTTGTTGGTCTTTCTTGGATTCGGTTATGGCCCAAATGCGTTTTCCTAGTAGGTGGAGATCATGGGTCATGGCAACTCTATATTCCGCTAGGGCCTCCGTTCTGGTCAACGGCTCGCCAACCAGAGAGTTTGATTGTTCTCGTGGTCTTCGTCAAGGAGACCCGTTATCACCGTTCCTGTTTGTAATAGTTATGGAAGCCCTAACGTGTATTATGAAAAAAGCGGTTTCTTGTGGTTTATTTAGAGGTATCGATATCACTCCTGGTGGCCTGTCAATTTCTCACTTGATTTACGCGGATGACGTAATGTTCTTGGGAGAGTGGTCAGTATCAAACATCAACAACCTGAGAAGACTCTTAAGATGTTTCTACCTCGTGTCAGGATTAAAGGTGAATCTGGAGAAGTGTAGTATCTATGGAATCGGTGTGGAAGACCAAGAGTTGTTACAAATGGCAACCCATCTAAAATGTAAACAAGGTTCGTTCCCTTTCATGCATTTGGGCCTGCTCGTTGGGGCCAATATGAACCTATGTCGGAATTGGAAATCAGTGGTGGATGTATTTAAAAGTCGCCTTTCCATTTGGAAAGCCAAAACACTCTCGTATGGTGGTAGAATTACTTTAATTAAATCGGTTTTGAATGCCTTGCCGACATATTATTTATCGCTATTCAAAGCTCCACTCAAAGTCTTAGATGAACTTGACAAGATCAGAAGAGTGTTTTTTTGGGGAGGGTCGGAAGAAAAAGCAAAAATGAATTGGGTAGCATGGGACAAAACAATTGCCCCGATTGAGTATGGAGGCTTGGGATTCGGTTCAATACGAGATGCCAACTTAGCTATGTTGGCGAAATGGTGGTGGAGGTTTAAAACGGAAAAAAATAGTCTATGGCGGAGAGTTATTTGGGCAATTCATCATAATAATAGAAGCTGGAATGAAATACCGATGAAGATCTCCATCTCTGGTCCGTGGAAAAACATTATTAACATCCGTCAGTGTATGTTATCTGCCGGAATAGATCTCAGTCGTGCGGCTTCGGCGAAATTGGCGAAAGGAGACAATATTCAGTTCTGGTTGGATGTGTGGGCTGACCCATTGCCCTTATATCTGAAATTCCCTGTCCTTTTCAGACTTGAAAGCCTAAAGGATTGTCTTGTGATGGACCGTATATCATTCGATGATTCTGGGCCGATCTTTGGGTGGGCCTGGAACCGGCCTAACCTGAGTAATGTTGAAGCAGATCAAGTGCAGCAGCTAATGGCTATTGTGGGTGGGCAAATCATGAATCTGGGTGTGGATTGTTGGTATTGGAAATATGGGCCGAATAGCACCTTTAGTGTTGCTTCAATTAAGAACTTGTTGTGTGCGGCAAATAGAGAAATTCCTGCAAGAACTTTTGAATGGAATAATTGGGTTCCAAAAAAAGTCGCTATCGTAGCGTGGAGGGCGGAAATGGAAAGACTCCCAACAAAATGTGCGTTGAGGCATCGGAATATCACGGTTCAAAACAATCTATGTGTTCTTTGTGGGGATTTTGCGGAGACGTGCGAGCACATCTTTGCAACATGCCAGTTTGCACAGGTGATATGGCAAAATATTGCAGTTTGGTGTAGGATTCCACCAATTATTACATTTGCTGTGAATGATCTACTTGAACTACATGGTGGTGCGGGAATGGCGAGGAAGAAAAAGAAAGCGTTGCATGCAGTTGTTCTTGTAGCAATTTGGTGCATTTGGAAAATACGAAACGAGGTGGTATTCAGACAAGCCTGTCCGAATACTACAAAAATCCTGGATGAAATAAAAACAATGGCGTACTTATGGGTCAAGAACCGATCGAAAATGATGGAGCTAACATGGGAAAGATGGTGCCGGTTTGATATCGTTGGTTAACATATGTAATTGTACGTAATCGGTGTAATTTTATTTTGGTGACAGTACTCTAGTTGTAAATTTGGCGGGTAGCTTCTTGCTACAATTAATAAAATTTTGTCGGCCGTTAAAAAAAAAAAAAAACTTTCAATATCAAGACTTTGTGGAAGCGCTTGATTAAGCTGTGATCCATCAGGCATACGGAATCCAAGATATTTTTTCTTCATGTCCATCATAATATCACTTTCTGTGACATTTATTACTGATCTTGAAAAATCCTGTAATAATCTGGATTCACGAGAGAATGCCTGACATATTAAAAATATATATTAGGGAATTTATTGAAAGGGTGACAATGGAAGAGTAAAACTTATATTTGATGATGCAGATCTTGATAAACACACACAACAAGATATCATGATGAATATGAATAAGAACGATCAGATTTGTGGTAAACTCTAACCACTACTCTTTTCCTTTTATTTACTTTTAAAACTCAACACAAATCAAAGTAAACATAATCCGGTATTTAAACCCAACCAACCTCAACCTGTTATGACTCGAATACTTATTAAAAATAATAAAGAAAACAACCTAAATAATCCCAACAGTCCAACTCAAAAACAGTTCAAACTTAAAAAAAAATACCTTAAATATTATATATATCGTTGTAGGTAAGATAACATCGAAAACCAAGCATTAATTATCAATTTTGACTTTCAGGCTGATGACAAATTTGGAATTACTAGCTAGTTAGTTGTTCCTGTAGTGGGGCGCTTTTGTGGGTGGTTTTTTGGCCGATAGCGCTCAATGTCGCCTAGCACACGGTGGAGTTTATGGGGGCAAAAAACTGGTGCAGCGCCATCTCTTTCGCGGCGTTAGGCCATGGGGTATGGGGCGTGGGTTGGCTGAAAACGCCCAAGCCACCACCCCGGGGGCTTGGGTTTGGGCGTGGCCCCATTGGCGTGGGTTTGAAGCCGGGCGTGGGTTTGGGTGTGGCCCCATTGGCGTGACATGGCAGGCTCTCAATGGCCAAAACAAACTCATGCCCCCAACCCAATCCCCACCATACCCTATGGGTGTGGGTTTCAGTGGTGGGGGGCTCCCATTACACGTGTCAACAAATGCCCCAACCCAAGCCCAACCCAAGCCCCACCATATCCCATGGTCTTATGTGGGCTTGATTTTCAAAATATGACCGTAACAAACCGTTAAATTTAAAAAAAATCATTTAATATTCAATATTACCTATAAATATAAACCCATTCTCCAATATTTTTATAAACCCACACACCCTCAAACACTCTCTCTCTCTAGCTTTTTTTTTAAAATCAACAAATTTTATACAAAACATCCCTTCAACCGTGGTTTTATTCCTCCCCACTTGAGTGCGTACCCGAACCAAAGTGGTAATCCTACCCGCCCCATGTCTCCGGTTCCACTCGACCCACCCCTTTCGGATCCAGTTTTGTCGATTATAATCAACAAAATACCTGGTCCATGAACCTTTTTTTACTGTTTTTTTAATTTTATTGTAATCCTTTTTTGTTTAATGAAATGATTTTTAATCTAAAAATATTTAGAAGTTAATTAAAAATTTTGAAAATTAATTAATTGAGTAATGATAACGTAGGGGCTTTATGACTACGGTCTCAAGTGGCATAACGCCCCATAAAGCCACTGTGTGACTTGGCACGACACATGTGCATAACGCCCGCAAAAGAACTTTATGACTACGGATGACCTAACAAGCAAAAGTGAATTAAGGCAAGATGCCCAACGAGAGAGAGAGAGAGAGAGACTCACGAATGCAATTCCGGACTCCTGGTTTATGGGTCCAAACTTCATGTAACTAGAGCCATATTTAGCCAGAAAGAGTTCGATGTAGGGAAGCTCATCAAAAATAGCATTTACTCTGCCACTTGACAAAGCAGTTTTATATTCTTCAACGCCTTTGAGCGGCGTAGACCCAGAACAATTGTATTTTTGCTGTATAAATTCTTTTAGGAAAGAACCGTCTTGGTATCCTACATTTTCATAACTTGTAGGCAATCTGGGACGCATTTGATCTAGTGTCAACCATGCGGACAAAGTAGCCGTAAAAATCTGAACTATTATGAAAATCATACTTAGCCACATAATAAGAACCACTTTAGTGTTCTTATTAAGTATTTTCCCTGCAAAAGAATATAGTGTGTAACTTACAGTGAAGAAATAGTTCCTTTATTTTCTTTATCTCTAAAATGATTCCTAAATATTAATGTCATACCATACCATACTTTGAAACAAACGGAAGCTAACATTGAGGGCTTTCCATAATTAAATGGTTGCACAATAAATTATGTAAAGGGATTTAATCAACCATTTCAAATAAATTAAGCTAAACTATAAAAAGAGGGGAAAAACTAACACAGGGGATAACTAGAGATATTGCAACTAAAGAAGACTAAATTACACAGATTGTCGCTAGATGGTCGCGGTGATATACTCAAATAACAAATTGTTGTTTTGGTTCTTAACTTTCAGAAATTACACATTTCGACTATCTGCATGGGCAAACGTAAATACGTAATGATTTTTGTTATTTTTAGGAGACTAAACCACCTTTAAATGTTAAGAATAAAAGAAAAATTAAATTTAAAGGTAGGACTCGCATTATATAAAAAATAAGTTAATCACTACAATCTCTCTTTCTCTTCTCGCACATCCCGACCGCCCTCTCGTTCTCATTCCCCACACACGAACTCGCTGGCCATCCACCACCTCAAACAGTAGGCCAGGCTAAGAAGTCGACTTAAACTCCAGCCACCTCACACCTCACAACGGCTCCATGAAAATCGTACTCACAGCTGGTCCCTTTCTTCAGTTTCTCCCTTCGGCTAGCGATCTCCGAAGCCCTAGAAACCTCAATATCAAGCGATCGGATTTCTGATGTGAATTTTAGGTGGTCCGATTTGTGTTAAGTTTTGACAAACGATTTATCTAAAGGTGTAATTTGTAAAAGTTAGGGACCGAAACCTCAATAAGGTAATGCCAAAGGGACCATTTGTGTAATTTTCCCACTAAAAGATTCAAAGTAAACCTTTTTTAACAAATAATTCTATTGGTATGGTATAAACTAATATTAATCGACACATTGAATATAATGGTGCATATCTTAAAACAAGTAATTACCGTCATGGAAGAAGAATGTCGAAATAGGAAACCAGATGACCATTATGACTTTCTGATAAACCGGGACTCTAAATTTTGGGTTGCTAACACGGTATTCTAGAATTGCAACTGCAAGTCCAATATAGATACATATACCGACTATTGCAATCCATAATCTCCAGGTAAATGGTTTTAAAAAAGTCCACAAGGTTTGGTTCCATGCATGTGAAGCACGAACAAGCATATAAACCTCAGAGCTCAGGTACGGGCTTGTGAAATTAACGTATTGAGTTCGACTGGCACGCACTGTTACATCACCTGCTACTGCTTCACAGGTCTGCAAGGTAAGAAATTAAAAATATATATATACATGACTTTATAAAGCACTGATACACTAATTTGTTTTATGGCTGGTTATGTTCTTTCCTTTAGACCATAGTTTCACATATATATTTGTTCTTATTAGAGGTCCTTGATTACGAGCCAGGGGTCTCATTGGAAGCAGCCTCTCTATTCATACGGGGTAGAGGTAAGGCTGTCTATATCCTACTCTCCTCAGACCCTACCTTTACTTTGCTATTGGTGAGATTTACTGAGTATGATCAAGACTCCATATAATATGTAGCAAGTGTCAAGTTTGTTTGTATATTTTACATGTATTTTACACACAATAGATATGAATAAACTATAAATATTGTTTAGTATAGCATACCTTTCCTTCAATGTGTCTTAGAAGTTGATCGTATGTACCATTACTTTCCCCTTTGTCATTTATGAAAGGTTTGAAGATAGGCTGAACTCTGAAAGGTAAAAAGTGTAATGCATAGCAGAATATGGCTATAGAGAATCCACCCTCAACTTTATTTTCTTGGTTGACTTTTACAAACTCAGTGAAGCCTGTTTTCTTAGGCACCCACACAACTAATGTTTGGCATGGACTTGTTCCTTGCTTGCTTATCTTCCATTCCGGCCCTATAATGTCTTTTATAGGTAATAAATATGAAAACCACCCAAAATTAGTATTGATTGAAAGAATAGTAACAGTTTTTGTATATATTATGATATGATTATTAAGTAGCGTTTGTGTAGGAAACATTTTACTTGATATATGCTAGCTATATTGACAAGGTCTACATGGTTTGCAGCTTTCATGAAATAATTTCAGAATCCAAGTGTTTTGGCTTCAGTTATTCATTTACTGTGGTAGTTGATGAAAGTTACAGGATATCTTATTCTAATGGGCTTACAACAAGCAATAAGGACGTGACAGTTGACTTTAGTAATTTAGTTTTGGTAGACTTGGATTTTTTTAATAAGTATTATCCTTGTTTAGTTTAACAAAGCCTTAAACATATTAAATTAATGGATTCCATATCTTGAGTTTGGCATTTTGAAGTTTTTCGTGATGTTGATTTCACTACAATAAATTGTTGTTTAGTAAGACAACATAAAGTACCAGAAAAGATAAAAAAATCACTATAAAGTTACATAATAGAAAAAATCAGGTATTCATACAAAAGAATGGGTAATATTCAGTCGGTAAAAACAGGTATAATGTCACCAAAAAGGCAGAAAGGTATTAGAATATATTATAACGATTATGGCCTTTTCTTAACTCAATATATTCCCTTAACAAGTATCGGTAATAAAAGAGTTAAAAGGTCAATTTAGTCTCTGTGATTTGAGTTATTTTGTTAGTTTAGTTCAAATGTTTTGTTTTTCGTTTGTGGGTCCAAAAAGGTTTCACCGTTGCCATTTTAGTCCATTGTGTTAACTTCATTTATTTTTTCTGTTAACGAGAAGGGTAATTCGGTTATTTTATATATAATTGTGTTAACTAGAAGGACAATTGAATTGCCCTTCTCGTTAACCAAAAAAAATTGATAAAGTTAACCCAGTTGACTAAAATGGGAACGATAAAATCTATTTTGGCCCAAAGACGAAAAATAAAACATTTGGACTAAACTGAAAAAATGTCTCAAACGACATTGACTAAAATGGCATTTAGCTCTTAATAAAATTTGGGTATTTTTCTGGGGACACTAATACTTTGTTGGTAAAAGTATGTTTTTGCCTTCTAGACCTGTTAATTCTTGTTTCTTTAATAGAATTCAAAAAGTGATGGAGATTGCTTATAAACCATTTAAACCACAGCAACAACAACAAGTACAAAAAAATAAAATTAAACTAATTACCCAAGGAGACCTTACGTATTTAAAAAAGTGTAGTTTTAATATCTAATATTTTCGTTATAGTCATGCTCATAAAAATTACCCAAGGAGACCTACCTTCTTACCATAAGATCTCACATATTTAAAAGGTTTGGTTTTATTATTGAAATAACCCGCTTTAAACTGAAGCTATATATGTATTTAGCCAAAAATTCTTGAAACGTTTGTAACACAGAAATATTGTCCTAATTGTAACAACATACCTGCACATATATCTACATCATGTCCTACATGACCGTTCTCCTCGGTAGATAGTCTCCTACGCCTGCGGGATGTATGTCGCATAGTAGTACTCATCGTTCTTTTTCTGAATGGAATATTCGAATACGTTTCCTCTCGTAATCTTTTATCCACTGTTACACTCGCTGCCACGAAATCAACAGCCAAAAGCATCGAAACAATGAAAATAACAGACACCATGTTTATTTTATGTTCCATATTGTTGATTTTGAGTGAAATAGCATCATCAGGAGTTTGTTTATATAGAGTGATCGGCAGCTTAAATTAAATTGTTGACTTGTTCTTAAAATCTTGGATGCCTTAATATATACGCTTTGAGAGAAGAAACAAACTAAGTGATTTGTTTCTAGTATTGACACAAGTCACAACCCTCTTTCCGAGAAAATTCGATAATACTATAAATATATTCAATTTAACCGACCATATGCCTTGACTATATGTCACAGAGATATAGAGAAAAGAATCAAATACAAATACCTTTATCATACATACAAAATGTATAAGACCACCCGTAGTGGGGCGTGATTTAAAAAAAAAAATTAAAAAAAGAAACGCCTCAAACCCCCTCCCCCCACTACACTAGGCGTTACAAGGCGTTTTATTTTAAAAATTTGCATGCCAGCGTTTTAATTATAACACTGAAATGGTTGAAAGGCAACTGCATGTGGCCAATGGAGTGTGAGTAGGACTTTGACTAGCCAATGAGGAAGACTTTGACTAGCCGCAACTACTTTCCTTTTTTTTAATGATTGGAAGGGGCATTATTAGGCATTATGTCCACTACACCACTTTTGCAATAATACCCCATGCTGAATAGGATGACACGTGTCGAATAATGCCCTATGGTGGGGGCATTATTTTGTTCCACCACTACGCATGGTCCAAGTAGGGTGAAAATGTAAAAAAACGTTGTGGTATTTTCGTAGTAATTTAGTCGTAGAGTAATTATCAAAATTATCCTACAAATAAATTACTCTACATAAGATCTTTTAGGGTAATTTTCATCTTACTCTTCATCAAAATTACTCTATAAGTGTATCAAAATGACTATACATGTTTATCAAACAACATAAAATTCAAATTTACTCTATAAAATCATTTGTAGAGTAATTATGATACTCTACAAAATTACCTTAGAAGATCAAAATTACCATACAAGATCATTTTTAGAGTAATTATGATACTCTGCAAAATTACTTTAGTAGATCAAAATTAACCTACAAAAATATTTTACAAAATTATTTTATAAGATCAAAATTATTTTATAAGATCAAAATTACCCTCCCAGATCATTTCTAGAGTAATTTTGATAATTACTATACAAGTAAATAATTACGAAAATGTCACCCTTTTTTTTCATGACTTTCGTACGTTTTGTATGATAAGTAACTTTCTACGTAAACTTAATCCCTGAGATATATCGGTTTATATATATTATCTAGACAAAATATCAAATACAAATACCCTATCATACAAAACGTACGAATACGGTGAAAATATAAAAAAACGCGGTGGCATTTTCGTAATTATTTACTCGTAGAGTAATTATCAAAATTATTCTACGAATGATCTTGTAGGGTAATTTGATCTTGTATAGTAATTTTTTAAATGTTCTTTTAGGGTAATTTTGATCTTGTAGTGTAATTTGTAGAATATCATAATTACTCTACAAATGATCTTATATAGTAATTTTGATCTTGTAAGTTAATTTTGTAGAGCATCATAAGTACTCTACAAATGATTTTGTAGGGTAATTTTGAATTTTATGTTGTTTGATAAACTTTAAGAGTAATTTTGATACACTTGTAGAGTTATTTTGATGCAGGGTAATTCGATACACATTTGTAGAGTAATTTTAATAGTTACAATACAAGTTCAAAATTACTCTACAACTGTAACTTGTAGCGTAATTTTGATAATTACCCTACAAGATCAAACTTACTCTACAAGATTATTTTTAGAGTAATTTTGATAACTACCCTACAAGCAAATAACTACGAAAATGTAACCGCGTTTTTTAGTTTTTTCATACATTTCGTACGTTTTGTATGATAAGGCACTTTGTATGTGAACTTAACCGATATTATTTTTCCCAAATAATTACGGGGTTTCTTATGAATTATGATGATGCATAAATTTTCTTCACTAGCTAATCATCGTGCTCGTGTATGTAAGTGATTTTGTGATACACGTAAGTATTAAAATTTAAACCATACCAATTTGGGAATAAAAAAAGTAAACAAAAACCAAAAAGAAGGTATTTGTGGAGGTTGATATGCCAGAGATGTGATTGCTGGTGCAACACAAAAGTAGCAAACATCTGTTTTTACTTTCTCACAACATATGCAAATATCTCCATCTAGTTATACTCCTTACTTATAATCACAAAAGGATAGTGTTATAAGCACATGGGACCCAAGTTAAGAGGGAGATGATTCATTAAAAATTTCTTCTCAAGCCCCTTTCCTATGGCTACTTCTCTTTTCACGCCATCACCCACAAAAACAATTCCACCAAAACTTCAATCATTGCTTGATGCAATCGACAACCCTGACTTGTGCACCCTAATTCCTCTAAACAACATACCACTGAGAGTGTGTGACAACAAGTGACTGGGGCAAGTTCAGGAATCATTTCTAGCCCACAAGCTGAGGAGGGTACACCTCTTGTGTCTCAAGAAGAAACACTTGTAGCTTTTTCAAGTGAGGCAACTACTACAACTGTTGAGACAAGAGTCTCACAATTGGACAATAGTTACATAACTAAGACCTCCTTGAAGGCAAAAATTGTTGAATAAACAATAGTTCATTCACAAACAGCTCGAAGTCCCAGTACCAAGAAAAAGGGGCACTTGGTTCAAAACCAAGTACAACCACCTCTAGTGGGGATTCAAATCATCCTATTGCTTTAGGTGATCAATTAAGATACAAGGGTATGAAGGATATAGTATCCAAGCTAGAGTTTTCTATTGCTGAGATTAAAGACATGATGATGAAGACCTTGGTGTAAAACTCCAAGCCTTCCCCAACTAATTCAAAACTTGTAGAAAAGATTTGGTTTTATGCCCAATCCTATATTCAACTTCAAAAGACCTAATTGGCTGAATTCTTGGAAGACCTGTTTCACAAAACTCATCTGCAATAATTCTGGTCCCAGCAAACCCACCTAGTTAGATAAAGATACCCATGAATTGACCGTGCTTAGGGCCAGTGGGGAGGTGCAAAAGATTTCAATGAAAAGTGCCTCAAGACTAAGAATTGAAGATCTGCAAGACTTAATCAGTCTTCCACTGGAAAGGTTACCATAACACACTATGACTCTCTTGACTTTGAATTACAATTCAAGGGACAAATAAGATAGAAGTTGATGAGAAATAAAGGTTGATCTAATAGATATTTGTTTTGGCACCATCTATTCTAGGGGGATATTGTTGGACCTACAAAGAACAGATGATATTCAAAATCCAAAGCATAATTTATCTGATCAAGAAATAATCAGTATTTTGCTTTGTAACATATGTTTAGTACATTAGAACAGATGTTAGATTCCCACAGATGTTTGCTTTGTAACATTTGTGGAATCCTTTCTGTTAGGAATGTTAGATGTAACTATCGAGGTGATGTCTACCAATCCCAAACAGACTTTTGTACATAGTATAAATAGATCTCACCTGTTGGAGATCTATTTATCACCTCACACACATTCTCTTTTGTACGAAATGATTTGTGAGTGATCAGGCTAAGGGGGTGATTGTAGAATATTTATACAATAATTTGTAATCACTTGATTCAATGAAAAACAGTTGTTGGTGATATCTTCCTGCTTATGAGTTTATTATTTAAATTGCAACCATAACTACTTGCTTCACACTATTTAATTCACAATTCTCAAACTCAGATCCTAATAGACTTACAAAAGAACTAATGATTTCTGAAAGCCAAAACATGCCAATCGGATCAAGAAATAAACTGTAGATTGAACTTATTCCCTCCAAAGACAGAGTTTGTATGTAATAGATCAGATGTTAGATTTCCACTAATGTTTGCTGACATCTATGGAATCCTTTCTATTAGGAATGTTAGACGTCATTATCAAGGAGACGTCAGATGATTGCCAAAAGAGTTTTAGTACTTGTATAAATAGATCTCACCTGTTAGAGACTTATTTCATCACATCACTTACATTCCTTTTGTACGAATAGCAAAGTTGAGTGATCAGGCTAAGGGGAATTAGTATAATGTTTCTGTATTTGTAATCATTTTGATTATTAATGGAAAATAATTTCATATAACTTTCCACTCTTGTGGGCTCATTTAATTCCATAATTTCCATTGTTTATATAAAATCCATTCATACTTGTTCATCAAAGCATACTAACAGCATCTCAGATCCTAACAATTTTCCAATTAACATCAAAGTTATATCATTGCTAATATGACATCATTATAGTAATACTTATAAGTGAGTATAACTAACTAACCAGTGGTTCCCACAGTGGTTCCCACACATACGACATATCCATGTAACAATGTATGCACAAGAATATCATCTTATAAGTGAGTATACTACTTGCATCTGTAATAGGGGAATGCAAAACGTCGAGATCTCAGGTTAATGCCACCACAAAGATAAAGAGATCAAAGCCCACCTTAGGAAAATGTACCATTAAGGTATCTTTTATGCATAAACTGCATATCTTTCAATATTTAATTCAGCATATTGGGATTATATACTAGACAGGTATTATAATCCTATAAAAAATATTCCTAAGGTTACGCAACAATGTCTTTTCAAAAAAAATATTATTAAAGTTCTAGGTTAACACCACCATATAGACAGAAGAACAACTATGAAACCCTAGATGTCAAGCATGATAAAGACCTAGTATCTCATAATCTGGGCAATCTATTAAACCAAATTACAACACTAGGGTCATATACCCATCAGATGTTCACACAAATAGCTAGCAATTCGTTATCTTTATATCATTTATGCAAGCTTTATATGAATGTTGAACCTACCAACACGTTATATAATGGAGCTACTAATCTTTGCAGAAATTTTAAGTTTTAGTGTGGTAGATAACCCACTAATGTACTATTATCTGCTCTTTTTTAAGCTCCAGGAACTCATTTTCTAATTTTTCTTAAAACAAAGAAAAAATCTTTTACTTTTTTTAGATTTTTGATTACTCCCCGTAAACTCACACAAAGATTGAAAATCTTTTTGGTTTGGAGCAATTTCTCTCTTAAATTTTTCTTTCTATGTCACCAATTTAAAAAAAAAAAATTACAAAACAACAGTATACTACATTAAACTAACAAAAAGTTTTAAGTGTGAAATCGAGAAACATGTTTGTTTGGATATGATATGACACTATGATGTGAAAAGCAAATAACTTACCTTAAAGGTAAACTGATTTCTTTCCGTCTTAAACCTGTAATTTGTTATCATTCTCAAATTCTTTTAGAAAAATCCACTGTTGATCGTTATCAACAGGCCTCCACGGTTGTCCTATACTCAATTAACAAACTAGTAAGAGAATGGAACTCAGACCATTGTGGTCGTTGATTGTCCATTAGCATCAGTATAACAAACCTCCTATAATGTTAAATCTTTTGCTTCATTAATTACAGTTTTCACTTTTTGGTTTAAGGTATAAACCATTTTGTTTTGAAAGAATTAAATGTTGAAATAACCTTTGATGGTTTTTGAACAATAGGAACATTTAAAAATCTAGGTGAAACGTTGTTTAACTAAAAATCTTGTTGTCTCATGTTCTTTGTTTGTGATGCTTTCCTGATTCTCGTCATTAAATCACATCTACAATGCTTCACATAACGTAATTCTGATTTCTCTTTCTTTTCCTACCCAATGCTTTCTGTAAGGCCTCCTAATCCAAGATCTCACTCAGCTAATGCAACCAACAGGTGTGCGGAATCCACCTGATGATCAACCACTGTAGATGAAACACTAGAATACAAAGATTTGTGAGAGAAATCAAGAATACACAGAGTATTCTTGATGATGTAGATGAATGACGTCACACACAGTAGCCGCCAGACAAAACACACACACAATGATTAGGGTTAGTAAGGTGCACAGAATTTCATAAAGAATCACCATCTTGTCTATTCCACATAAAGGTATATATACAAGACAAACTCCGGACTCCATGACATACTTGAATCCCGGACAAAACACAGTAAACTAAAACCCTGACTTTTGCCAAAACATAAACCCCTGACAAAAGTCTGGACCAAAAACTTGGACAAAATGTCCAAGGATAAACCTTGGACTAAGTTTCAAGACATGAACAATAATGACCCTACAAATTGGAAGGCATGCACTTATCACCCAAAGTGCATTAACAAACTCCCCCTTGATCAGTGCATGGTCTTCATGTGGTCTTGAGATCTTCATCCTTTCTTCGAGTACTGGCTTCCTGCCCATACCTTGTTCTTCACACAGAATTGAACTACCTTGATGAACTGATCAGCTAGCTCACAGTCTTCTTTAAGGTATTTCAGAGGCAGGCGTCGAAGCTTCTTCAGATGTGCTTCCCTTAGGTTGACAAGCCAAATCGGATCCAGAATTTTTGCAATCTCAACAGTCACTATCTTCTCGGTAATCACCGCTTCCCCAGTCTTGCCATTAAGATACCAATAACCTAAGTTGTCAAATTTATCGAGATCAAACTTGCGCATAGGAATTTTACGGAGGCATCTCGCTGGAGGATAGACCATCTTCCATTCTTCCTTGCCAGTAAACTTATTTAAGTACTTAACTACTCGACCAACTGCTGGCTTGAAAGTCTTCCATTTACTTTCTCGACTCTCAGTAACGAGATGAGGAATTAATCCTCTGATGTTAGCCACATTCGTATCGTTGTTGAGATCCAGCTGAGCAATGTGATGGAGATCACGAGCTGGAAGAGTCTGAAGGAACTTGGCCCTTGGCCTGAAATACTGTACCCCATCGGTCCTTTTGATCATCACCAAGCTGTGTTGCTCATCAAAATCCCAACTTCGAATCTGACCCGAATACTCACCTTTTGTGTTTATATACCTCTTCCTTTGAGTTTCGTTGGGAAGATGTTTAAACCATTTGTGAGCTGCCAAACTGACTTCCTCGGGAACTCGAATAGGATTAAAGATTTCTTCAGGCATTTCACTACCAAACACAAAGCTTCTAATATCATCACTATTAACCGGTAGGGACTCGTACTCGGTCCTTTTCCCTTGCGCAGTCTCAAAGAATTTGAACTTACCAGCTAGTTCGTCATCAGTTCGCCAGTCTTCAACCAGTTCCTCAACCATTTCACCATCTCCTAAAACCAAATCAACAGCAGGATCCAATTCAGAATCAGATAGGGCACCTGTATCAGCATCTGCAGGACCTTTATCTCCCCCTGCAGCTACACCCGAGGACTCCCCCTCAACTTGAGCCGAGGTTGCAGCTTCAGGAGCGCGTGTGTCCCTTGACTGCTTCCCCTGCTTCGCTGCGTTGGGATCCTTGTCCTTGTCAAGATCATCTCTGATTTTCTTTAGCTCATCTATCTTACATTTAGCCTGAATCTGAAAATCCGAATTCTCCCCCTGAGCAGGAGGAGTGACACGAGATCCGTCACAATACCGAGAAGCCGATCCATGGTGCTAGCCAAATTCTTCTGTCAGGCTGAAGTCGAGGCATCTTGCGTTATGAACTTTCCCAACTGAATACTCTGGTCTTTAGTTAGACGAAAGAGCTGCGCCATCTGCTGATCTCGAACTGCATCCTTTTTCTTCAAGTAAACAATTTCTTTCTGCTGCTTCGCGATCTGATTCTTATGTTGTACCATCACCTTAGCTGCATCCTGAAATTTGCCACGAACAAACTCTTGAAAATTCTGCTCTTGACCCGAACTTGATGGTCTCGAGGCAGAAACTGTCGAAGGTCTAGGAGCAGCAGGTCTAGAACCAGACGGTTGTGCACCGGATGACCTAGGACCTGAAGATGACAGACCTGGAGATCTCTGAGATCCTTTCTTCGATCGCACTTGCGGACTTGGGCCGAAAGCAACCTTCGGACGGACTTGCCGTTTATTTGGCGCTCGCATACCGGTAAAAGCATTGGGTCGCGGTGGCAAAGAAGAACTTCTTGATAAGGCAAACACATTGCCTGTACCCATTGGATAAGATAACGACCCAAAAAGTGGTACTGTAGGAATCCGAGAAGACAACATCGGCGTTACCGGTTGAACAGAAGTAGTCATGCTTGTAGCTTCCACAAAGGAAGTGAATGGAAGTGAAGAAGACAGTGACGAAAGAGCGACAGATAACTCCAAATTTAGAAGACCTCTTGAATCTGATGGAGTAGCGCTTGATGTAACCATAACTGAAGCAACTATCGGACTCGAAGACTGAGAATCCGAAACAGTAACTCGTCGTCGCTTATATGTCTTGAGAGGAGCTGACACACCGACAGTATCAGTATCAGGACGACGACGGTCCCCATCCTCATCATCAGAAGAAGAAGAACTAAAAGCGATTGAATCCAAATCGTTCGCTCTATCATTCCAACTAGCTAAGCGTATACTCCAGTCAGAAGAGGGACCGAAAGAAGCAACCTTTGCTCGAAATAACTCAAGTTTTTCCCTTTCAGAAGGTGTGATACGATTTTGAAGGTCCTTCATAACTAACAGGAGGTATTGCTTTTCAGTTAACATATCATTAACAGACTCATCCACATAAACTTCTTCGATAGGACGCTTCCCTTTGTCAACTGCACGGGAAGACGAACCCGCTTCTAGAGCCGCATCAAGCTCTAGGATTACCTCATCAGTTTCTACAGCAACTCCCGTTGTCGAAGACGTAGAAAATGGAGCCTGAACAAACACAGTGTCCTGAATAGTAGCATCAACAATTGGTTCAGCAATAACTGGTTCTTCAATGGGTTCAGGTTCTGGAGAATTAACCGGTGGTTGTTGAAGATCAACCTGAGGTTGAACAACCACAGGATCGTGAACATTATCCTCAACTACTTGCATTCCTCCACCAAAGATTTGATCAACACCATTCCTAATGTTTAACCAAATTGGATCATTTTCCGGATTGTAGTTCCCTTGAACAATTGCACCAAGCAATGGAGTCGTAACAGGACGAGCATTAGTCCTTTTGGACTCGTTCACCCTGGCACAATCAGTAAAGATACGAGTATGCATGGGTGCTTGAGCGTACGCAGGTAGAGATGCGTCGAACGAAAGATTCGGCAACAAGTGTCGAATAATAAGCGAAAGAAAACGAGGAAACAGAATCATCAATCGCTTATCATTTGCTTTCAGACCAATTTGATGTTTGTAAGCTTGGAAAATCATCAGTGAGAAATTGTATGGCTGATTGTAAGTTAACCCAATCATTGCAGAAAGAAGATCATGAGCCATCGTATCCATTCCTGATTTTCATGCAGATAAACACTGCATTATTACATGAAAGAAATACCTCCACTGCCCAAGAATCAATCCTTTGGCGATCTCCTTCCTGGTAAAACAACCCGCGTAACCGAAAGATCAAACCCCATGTTCACGAATTTGCTTTATATAACACGTGTTTCCATAATTTGAGGCACCAAACCGTAAAGCCGCACGAATAACGGCTTCCGTGATAACAATAGGGCTTCCATGAATAGTAGCTTCGATAGAATCATCAACAATCTGAGCCGTACGCCAGGAATCTTCAATATACTCTTGCACTTGGTGAATATTTTCTAATATCGCGAAACTAATTCTTGAATTTCGAAGAAAACGAATAATATCAGAATATTCGGTTCCACCACGAACGTTTTCGTTTAACAATGCAATTTGATTGTGATGACGATGAAAGTCTCGAACAGGACGAGGTGGAACTGCCATCTCTGTTGGAAATCAAAATAGAAACGAAACACATGCATCAGATATAATCTCAGAGTAGATAGAAAACAACAGTATGCAGTTCACAAATAGTCAACTCCAACCATAAAATATTGGCAATCTTTCTATCTCATAAGCTACCGAGGAATTCCCAAGAGATAATCAGTTGAACAAATAAAACACATTTAATGGTTAAACAGTAAAAGGCAGTTAAAACATATTTAACTCAAAGATGAAAAGACTATTAAATACACCAGATGGATTAAAACACTGAATCACAAACCAACAGATGATTTAAAATCCTGAACACAGATCTACAGATTTGAACCACTGAACACAGATATAACCGGTTTGTTACACCTCGGAAAAAACGACTGATCATAACCTTGAACACACAGTTAATTAGATGTAAAAATAGATCCTGAACACCCAAACCCGGAAACAGTCAAATGAAACCACATTTGAATTGAAAGGTCGGATTTTAAAAGCTGTGACTGTGAATAAAAACTCGAGCTACTAAAACTCGTACTTTAAAGTTCGGACTCTAAAAGATGTTAAACCTTGGAACTATGCAGTTTGTTGATTTAAAACTCGGAATTTGCTGAATCCTTTGATAACTCGGACCTGACCAAACTGTGACCAAAACTCGGACTGCAGATCCATTGTAACCAAAACTCGGACTGCAGATCAAACATCAAACATGAGAACAAAACTCGGACTAAACATTTTTCAAAACTCGGAATAGCTTGAAACAAAGCTCGGAGCTTGTTTAACTCAAAAACTCATAACAATAACATCATTATAACTCGGAACAAAACCATTTGACCAACAGGTTCAAGTTTCAACAGATAAAACTCGTACACCGAAGTTTCTTGAAAACTCGGATATTCAAAACAAACAAAAGTTTGCAAAATTTTGAAGATCAAAAAGCTATATTTCAAATTTCCTTCATCTTCTTCCTTAAACCCAAGAATCCCCGCCAAGAACATCACAAAATTCTACTAAAACATCATACGAACAAGCAACATTTTTACCTAAACAAACAAATTCAAGAACACATTCAAACAAGATTTCAACCAATCGAGGCTCAAAATTAACTCAATCATTCAATTTTCTTCAAGATTCAAAACCCCCAGCCTCAAGAACACCAAGTTCTTGAAGCCAAACACAAAACCCCCAAAATTTCTCACAAAACCCTAACTTCAAGATGTTCAATAGCATCAAATATTATCATCAATCAGTAAGAAAGAAACAATCAACAAGAAATAAGAACACTAAGTTCAACCAAGATGAAAATCCAAGCCCTAAAATCAAGATTCTTACCAAAAATTTGAGACAATGGAGATGTTATGAGTGTAGAAGCACATACCTTGAAGAAGACTTAAGGTTCCAATCACAAGAACAAGAAATTTGTAAGAAGAAAGTAGTGAAAAGGCAGGGGCGACCAAGGCATTCGATCTTCTGAAGCTTGTTTTGAAAGAGGGAAGAAGGGGTTTGAGGGAGTATTAAAAAAATCGGACTAGAGGGTGTAAGAACTCGATTGGTTATAAAAATCAGACCAGAGTGTTCATTTAAAAACTCGATTATTAACCCAATAAAAACTCGGACATAAGATCTATTAAAATTCGGACCACTTAAGGGACTTAAACCCCTAAATTCAAAAAACTCTAAATTTATGCTTTCCTAACTTTGATATTAACTGACGAGATAAGTTTCGAAATAAAATAAAATAAAAATTTGGTAAAACTTTCAAAGAACAATCTTTTCACTTCAACTTCAGAATATAAAAATTTCGAAACGGAAAAATATCACTACTTGGAACAAAACTTTTATCGAACCCTTTAAAATGACGTAGTTTCTCACACACACTTAGATGTACCTTGCACGACCGATTTTCCATGAGAAAGATTTATTTTAAGTTACCGAACTTGATGCTTAATATCTTATTAAATAATTTTCACAACCATTAGAGTATTTTTCAGAAAGATAACTCGCACATAGAAACAAGAAACCAAAATCTTTTTGTTGTTTTTCAATTTAAACTAAATTAGAGAAGTTAAACCTAAGAACATATTTACACTAATAATCCTTTTGTGAAATCGGAGCAAAGGAATCATATCGGTTTTACTGTCAGTATTTGACACAAGAACCATAACATTTAAGCTTAATCTTTTAGAATGATATTGACGGTTCAAGACGTTCAACGGTATTGTGGTCCACTTAAGTTTTAGCACGCTTTCGAACACTGTTTTCGAGATATGTGATTAAGTGTATTAATTGCTGAATGTAACTATGTTTACCCACCTCAGAATATACTCCCGTATCAAGGTATGCACGAGAGATCATCTTACTGGTGAGTATACCATTTATCATCTGTTTTGACGTTTAAACTGATGTGAGATATTCACTTATTTTGAATTGAAAACAAACCCTATGTGATAGAATCACTTATTGATGAGGAACTTGATTTTCAGATGCATGAGGGCAAAAGAGCAAGTCCGTGAACAAGTTAGTACCATCGTACAGACAAAGAGACGAACTTGACTCCCGCATAAGAGCTGTGATATATTATCACATATTTTGTGGGAATAAAGATATTTACACGTATGTATGGTATCATGGAAGATCTAGACTTGCGTCCCCGTTATTTTCGGTAAAAGAAACAACCATGATACCCAGATGATAAACAACATACAGACCACGTATCTCAGAAACTCGGTAATCTATCAAACGAAATTACGATACCAAGACCATATATCCGAGATATGTACCACACAAGTTACACAGTTCATTATGTTTATATACCAAAAACAGGTTCTTATTGACGCGTAAAACCTACCGAAGCAACGCATAATGAAGCTGGTACTGTTAACAGTTAATTTTATATATGACCATAGTCCTGCACCAGATACGAGTAACCGATGTACTATTATTTTCCTTATATCTCAACACGACTTCATTTTTTATTTTTCAAATGTTTTTGTATTTTTCTTAAAATTTATCCTACAACTAAGCAAAATATTTTTGGAGTTTTTCAATTTTTGGAAAGCGGTAAGAATTGTACAGAAAACATAAAATAAAGTTTTTATGCGAGTTTTGAAAAGCGTTTTACTCGGGGTTGATCATGCCAATCATTCGGACGAGATTTTCAAATCTAGCCCGATCGAATGTCTTCGTAAACAGGTCGGCAAGATTATCCATGGTGTCTACCCTAACCACTTCTATTAAACCCTTCTCAGCACAGTCGTGAATGAAATGATGCCTAACATCTGTGTGCTTAGTGCGTGAGTGATTAACTGGATTGTTAGTTATGGAAATGGCAGAGTTGTTATCGACAAGAATTGGAGTTCGAGCAAAATTCAAATCGTAGTCCCTCATTTGCTGCTGAATCCACAAGACCTGAGCACAACCGCTTGATGCAGCAATGTACTCGGCCTCGCACGTGGATAGAGAAATGGCAACTTGTTTTTTGCATTGCCAAGAGACAAGACGGTTCCCAAGAAGTTGTGCGCCGCCAGAGGTTGACTTTCTGTTCATCGGGCACCCTCCGACGCCTGCGTCAGCATACGCCATCATATCCAGACCACCTTCAGCTGGATACCACAATCCAAGCTTAGGCGTCCCTTTCAGATATCTCAAGATACGCTTGACCGCTTTCAAGTGAGACTCCTTCGGAGTTGATTGGAACCTGGCACACAAACAAACAAAAAACATAATATCTGGTCGTGAAGCAGTAAGATACATTAGAGAACCTATCATTGCTCGATATAGAGTCGGATCCACTTCATGATCTTTCTCCTTATCAGGTGAAAGCATGTGATTTGTCGGGAGAGGCGTGTCATAGGGTAATCTATCTTCCAATCCAAATCTTTTGAGAATCTCGTGGACATACTTTGTCTGATGCACATACGTCCCGGTTTTTTCTTGACTCACTTGAAGACCTAGAAAGAAGGATAACTCGCCCATCACGCTCATTTCAAATTTTGACTTCATCACCGCCTCGAACTCACGACACAATTCGTCATTTGAAGAACCAAAAATTTTGTCATCAACATAAATTTGCACGATCAGAAAATCTCCCCATTTCTTCAATATGAACAGTGTGGAGTCAATCGCGCCACGCGAGAACCCGTGCTCCAATAGATATCTTGATAAAGTCTCGTACCACGCCCGAGGAGCCTGATGGAGACCGTAGAGAGCTTTGTCCAACAGATAGACTTTGTTGTCAGACCCTGGAGCTTCGAAACCCAGTGGTTGGGATACATATACAGTTTCATGCAATTTCCCATAAAGGAACGCGCTTTCACATCCAACTGATAGACTTTGAAACGCATGTGTGCAGCAAAAGCTAGAAACAAACGAATGGCTTCCAGTCTTGCCACCGGTGCATAAACTTCTGTATAATCAATCCCTTCCTCTTGATTGAAGCCTTGAACAACCAACCGTGCTTTGTTTCTGACGACAACACCCTTATCGTGTTTCTTGCACTTGAAAACCCACTTCGTGTTGATTGCATGTTGGCCCTTTGGAAGATCGACCAAATTCCACACCTTTAACTTGTCGAACTGAGTTAACTCTTTTTGCATCGCCTCACACCAAGAATTATCCTTCAGAGCCATTTGATAGTTCTTCGGCTCTATTTGAGAGATAAAACATTCATGCAGGCTAAGATTGTAGATTTCTTCTTTCTTGATAGCAGAGAACAGACACTGCATCTCTGAAATACTCCTTCGCGTTTGCACTCCCGTATTTGGATTCCCAATAATATTATCAACAGGATGATGAATATTTGTTCTTGGAACTGGAATTGCCGGAGCTTGAAGATTGTTTCCCAAATTCGATTGAATCTCCCCCTCAGCGTTTGCATTACTACTAGAAGCTTGATCATTTCTAGAAGACGCATTAACATTTGGATATGCTGAAAAGTCAACGTAAAGATCACCACTTATAGTTTGAGCAGCTGCATTGGGGATCTGCTCAGCAACAACTTCATTTACGATCGAAGAGTCAGCGACTAGAACATTCGAAGACACATTAGTAGGAATACTTGCTCTCCCGCTCGCATCCACTTCATCTTTGTTCACAAGATGTGTGTATACAACCTCCGTATCTTCTTCTGAAACATCAGGAAGATCAAATGAATCAAATAATTTATCATAATCATAACCACTTTTGGGACCGAATTCGGACGGTGGAGGATCGAAACTCAAAAGAGTTATATCAAACACGATCTCCACTGTTCGCTTCTTAATGTTATAAACGCATTTATTTGGAGTTCCATTGGCATATCCCAAAAAGAACCCAACTTCACCAACTTCCCCCATTTTAGGAGTATCTTTGGTGCGTTTGATAACACACTTGATCCCAAAAGGTTGAAAACCAGACAAGTTCGGTTTCCTGTTTTCAAGCAATTCATAACACGTTTTATCTTCTCTTTTGACCGTATGCACATGATTTAACACATAACATGCAGTGTTTACCGCCTCGGCCCAGAAGAAAATTGACAATTTTGATTTAGAGAGCATAGTTCGGGCCGCCTCAATTAGGGTACGATTCATCCGTTTTGCAACTCCGTTCTGTTGAGGAACATATAGAGAGCTGAACTGATGAACTATTCCCATTTCCCGACATAACTCATCCATATAATGATTTTTAAACTCAGTGCCGTTGTCACTTCGGATTTTCTTAATAGGAAGTGAATAATTTTTGTCAAGTTGTTTGAACAAGTCTCTTAAAATACCAGCAGTTTGGTCCATTGTTTTTATGAAAAATACCCACGAGTATCGTGAGAAATCGTCAGTGACAACTAGGCAATAAGACATCCCACCAATGCTAGCAACATGGATTGGGCCGAAAAGATCCATGTGAAGCAATTTAAGTGGTTTTTGGATTGAGTTAACAATTTTCAGTTTGTGAGGCTTTCGTTTGATTTTTCTTTTTTCACATGATTCACATTTGTTGTGCATATTGAAACTACGTAAAGGAACCCCCAACACTAAGTTGTTTTTCACTAAGTGGTTCATTTTTCGCAGATGCACGTGGCCCATTCTCCTATGCCAAAGATACGATTGATCTTCAGTCGCCTTCGAAAGTAGACATGTCACTGGAGCAGACGAGTTAACCAACGGGCGCATGTCCATGACATATGTGTTATTCACCCTTGGAGCCCTCTAACGATCCAATCTTCAGGAACAACAAATCCTGGACGCAACACGAAGCAAGCTTTATCAGTGAACAACATCATGTACTTGTTATCACAAATTTGAGAGACCGACATCAAGTTATGCTTTAATTCTTCAACGTAGGTCACTTTGTGCAGCGTAATTTGTCCATTTTACACCGAACCTTCACCGGTGATGTATCCACCCTTCTCATCGGCAAAATTCACATAACCACCACGAAATTGTTTAAAATTGTTCAATAACTCCTTATTTCTTGTCATGTGTCTGGAACAACCACTATCAATATACCAAATATAGATAGCCCTCTTCAGCTGCTCCTACACTCCCCAACAAGAAAATTTAGTTATAGTGTGGGACCCAAGCCATGATGGTCTTGGGTCGTCCCGATTCATCAACATAAGAAAACTCTTTGAAATAACCATCATCGCCTCTGTGTCCTCCATTTCCATTTCAGAAATTGTTGGAATGACTCCCCGCAAATCGTGGATTATACGGAGTTGACGATCTGTTGGTATAACCAGAGTTTCCATAACCCCGGCTTCCATAGTTTTGGTAACCGTAATTTTGATTCCTGGGTGGTTCAAAATTCCTACCAAATCTAGGAAGATCATCGTGTCTTGAGAATGATTGTGGATGATTGTCCGAATGTTGTCTTTGATTTGGAAATCGGGGGGGGGGGGGGGGTGACGCATTTCGATCATTCACGAATCTGTTTTGTGCATGAGGTCTAACATAGTTGTTGTTCGAACCTCCAGAACGTTGATAATTCTCAAGTGTTTGGAAAGTAACATGACTTTGTCGTCTGTGAGGGGTTTTCTCACGAGTATCATGTCTTTGAGATGAACTTTCCGATCTTTCACCACGATTAATAACAACTGGTTTCTCCCCCATGATCCTGATTTTGTTGTGATTTAACATTTGTTTTGACAACTGGTTTTACTTCTTGTTTAATCACTTTGTTTTTCTCAACCTTCTGATTTTTACCGTTTTTCTTTTCAACATTAACTACTTCATTTTGTGGTTTTTCAACAAAAGGTTTCTTTTGATCAGGATCAACAAAAGATTTACCCTTGTCATCTGGACAATCTGCTGCTAAGTGTCCTTTCCCACGACACTTATAACATGTGCGAACTTTTGCAGCATTCTTTGGGCGTTCCTCATGACTGGTCGAAGGTGATGAGGCGTTAGTGGGATTTTTCAAAATTTGGTTGACAAACTGAGAGTTGGAACCTGTTTCGATTTTCTCTTCTTCTTTGATAAAATCTTCCCCTTTAACAAACTCAGTTTTAGGGATATTTTTCAAATTCTTTTTGGGTTTCCCACGTGACTTTGGTTTTGACTTTGCATTTTGAACTTGATTAAAATTTCCAAAATTTTATTACTAATCAAATTCTCAATGTTATCAAAACTTAGCTCGTTTTCCTTTGTAACTTCACTCACCTTCGACTGTTCTGAGTCAGAAGCCTCATCTGGCTCAGATTCTGACTCACTTTGCGGTTCAACCGTCAGAGGGGTCTTTGGCACAAAATTTGCCAATTCAGGATCAATGCTTGGCATCGATGTATAATTATGGTTTACCGGTGGAGGCACTTTCTTATAACCGATGTCGAACATTTCTTCCTCAGATTCTTTGAGACATTGGCTGTTAATACAGAAATTCATCACTTCAGATGAATCCCCGAACTTTTCAATTTTTCGTTGCAAATCTAAAATCAGATTATATTTTTTCGAAAATGATTTTGTTCTTCTCCAAAACACAATTTTGGTTCATTTCAAGTTCAGATCTTAATTCCTGATTTTTTAAGAGTTCCCTGAGCCACAAGTCTCTCAAATTCAGAGATATCATTTTTCAGCACTTTTATCTTAATCGGTGTTCTTTATCCGAATTAGACAAAACAGCAATGAGTTCTCTGAATTTTTCTAAATCTGCAATTAAGTTTGTGTTGTGAAGTGCATATCTGTCAATCTTGGTGACAAACTCTACACATCTAGCACATCACTTATGTACAGAAGATGATTTTACCTCAATGCCAGCCATGAATGCACATGCTTCATTTTCTACGGAGTTTTCTTCCAACCTTTTAGCTTCTGCATCCGCAAATTGCTGCATTTCAGCTGTGGAGATGTTGAACTCAAAGCATTCTCCCTTTTCTCCATCTTCTGTTTTGTTAGACTTCTCAACAGACTCTTCATTCAAGTTATCTTCATTCTCAGCAACATTGCCCGAATCCAACTCTTCCCCAAAAACCTCGGCTACAACAGCAAGTTCCTCAATGCTAGACTCTTCGATAATCTCTTCACACACTTCTTCGTCGACAATTTCAGCTATAAAGGCTTGTGACACAATAGCTCCTGAAATATCTTCCAATGCACAACCCCAGTCGTAAGGCTCAGTCACATTTTGTAGAGATTGAGCCACCATGTCACACCCCGATCTCCACGTGTCACCGGTGGGCCCGGTGTGGGGTAAGGTGACGTGGTTGGCGTCATCATAGACAAACAACACAATATATAAATGCACAGCGGAAGCAAAAGATAAATACATTACATTCCGAATATAAGTAATGTCAAAGTATTACAACGGAAGGTAAAGGATCCACAGGCGGATCAATAAAAGAAAACTGTTCAATAGACTTTAGGCATCTAGAACTTGCAAGATTCCCTAGTGACGCCCCGAGCTCCCAACCAATTACGCATAGTACCTGTCACTTAACCTTTTGGAAAATACGTCAGTTTACACTGGTAAATACAATTAACTGACTCATTTTGGAAAAAGAGTTTGAAAAGTGATTCGAGTACAAACGGCACAAAATGTCTTGACACATTGATTAAAATGCACAGAGGCAAAATTAATCTTTATACTTGGGACAATTTTATTAATAAAAATCTTGTATCCGATTTACATGGTTGTCCAACATTTAGGGCCGGTGATTATACAATACAAGCCGGACAAGATTAATCGACACACCACAAATATAATCTCACAAGAAGATACCCTTACGAGTGAGTATACGTTATACATATGCAACAGGAGGTGTTTTGCCTACACCTTGTGCTTACGTCGTGGCCATTCACTTTTTAAAATGAGCCAAGGATATCCAGGACACGGTCATTAACCCCCAATGTTATTTGTTATCAATCAATACAGATTAAAACGGGATTATGCAATTTAATCATCTCTGATTAAACGGTTTCTACACACGACCAAGCGGTATTTTTATAATACCGTATCCCAAGCCCGTATAAGGGAAAATAAGTTAAAAGTATTTACCTGAGCTAGCTCCTGTCTTAAATAGCAAGAATTATAATAACTCAGTCGTATTCACTTAAGGAAGCGTAGGTACAATTTACCGGAAGGCTCTATTCTGGAATAATGGTATAAATAACCAATTAGACTGCTAACGGGTCTTTAATTAAGCCTAAGCTTAGACCGGTTAGTCTTAAAGAAATATAAGGTTAAGACGCACGATTAAGCGAAAGACCGGATAGAATGTGATTTAGACCCGACAAGTTTGAATACTTGTATAATATGGGTATACTAAATACATTCTGGATTTTGAGATAAAAATGATAACGTTTGACCCGTTTCGGTCAATTTACGCAAACTAGTTACGTAAACCGAACCGAATGCAAAAAGGGCGTTACGGGTAACCAAAAGAGTCATATGCAAGTTCCCTGAGATAATATGCTTTAAATATGATATAATATCAGCAAGTTATGTCCTATTATGCCCCGAATGTATTTAAACTCAATTTACGCCTCATAAGGGCATTTTGGTCATTTAAAAGATTATGAAAGAGTCAATTTGGTAATCTGAGTTACAGGTCTGATTTATACAGTAAATATACTTAATTTGCCATATTATAACAGTAGGGTATGACCCGTAGACAAAACTTATCATTTAAAATCAAACTATGCACCGTAGGGGTATTTTAGTAATTTCACAAGGGCTAAAAACGACAAAACTGGAAATCTGAGTTCAAAATCTTATACTTACTGTTATTATATGAAAATATGCTAAATACATCAGTAGGTATGAGTCTTATATGTTCAATATGAGTATAACGCTTACAATGCGCTAAAAACGCTAAAAATGCGATTTAGAGCCGTTTCCGGGTTTTTAAAAGAAAGCGGAGATTTTTTTATTTCCAGAATGCCCAAAATAATTTATTTAACAAATAAAATCAGTAGAAAAAGGTTTGGGGTCAAAAGAATGTATAAAACTCATTTTATGGCTTTAACGGTCAAAACCGGCATTAACCGAATCGACTTAGCGACGTATGATCCGATCAGCCAAAAATTAAATAAAAATCTTCAAAAATCCCAGAATATTATATAACATCAGTGGGTAAAAAGTTTTATATCGAAAAGTGGCCTGAAATAGGTTATACGCTAATTGCGCCGTTTATTTAACATAAAGATATAGTTTTACGCTTTCGGCCATAACTCAAAATCTGGACCACCAACTGATCTCAAATTTTCGGTGCAAGTTTATAAATTAATAATAAAGATTTCTACTCTTTTACTTTTCCAAAAATCACGTTTTATATCAAAAAGGGCAAAATAGTCAACTTTTAAGCATAATCGGAAACACGCATATGAATCGGTTAAGCATAGACTCAAGATGTAAAAATTCCAGAAAGTTATACATAAATAGTTATACATAAATAAAAATGGTCAAAAATACACTCTAATACAGATCTCAAACATGCATGCACGGATCCGAATCGATAGTCTACGAAAAAGTCGTTTTATAAGACTTTCGGTTCCGATCCGAGTTTATACTAAAGATTGTCTAGTTGATTATGATAAAACACATTCTTATATTCATTATAAGTTATTTTTGATGATCAAACTGATTGCATGTCATCTATATTACCATTTATGCTATATTTCGCAAAAACGATTTTTGTTGACTTTTTAAGAACATCTTTGACTCGACAAATAGCATGCTTAGAGTGGGAATCAGAGAATACCCTTTTGGGGGTTTTTTCCCCACATAAATACCAACTTATAAGTGGTTTCAATTTGAGAAATGACAGAGCCAATTTTGTTTAATCGAAAAGTCAAACTTTATGAACAACGGTTTGACTCTTAACTAATAATCTATGCTAGAACGGATTAGAGGATGATATGAATGCTTACCAAGGTCCTAATGGAAGCCTAGAAAACACTTGGAGGCTGCCTTGACGATCAGATTGCTCCTGGAAATGCTTTGAGAGTTCTTGCAAGTTGTGGGTGTTCTTGTTACTATCACAAGTGCCTCAAAAAGTGATGAATTGATCAGATTTATAAGGGAAATCAGATGTTGTGAGAGGTCTCTAGGTGTCTATACTTGCATGTCCATCCATTGGTGCACTTAGGAGGTGGTATTAGCTGTTATGCACTCAAATTTCAGACCAAAACAGCAGCTGATCGCAAAAAGCTGCACCTGGGGCTGCCAAACTTTGATTAAAAATGGCAGCTTTGGTCCCTGTCCTTGCACGCGATGTTTCGGCTATTTATTTTGACTCGTAAACCCCCAAAATTGGTTTTTAAGAACCTTGGGACATTTACCAACATGGTAATGTCCTCGGATAACTTTGCGCTCACCCGAAAAGTCATGAAATTCGACGTTGACGCTTTTAACCCCTCAAGTACGGATTTGGCCATAACTTTCTCATACGATAACGAAACTTCATGAAATTTTTACCACATATTCTAGTGAGTATATTTTAGCATTACAAAGCTTTGGGTCTGCCAAAAGTTCACTCAGAGGTATAAATTCAACATGTTGACACTTTTAGCCCCTATAGTTTGTAATTCCTCACTTTTGTGCAATTTCCGTTTCGTATGATCCATGATCCATCCGTTTAAGGTCATAAACATTATGTAGGGTTATTATAGAGTCTATTTATCCATTGTTGACACTTTGGACCCTTACGTTCCATAGTTTTCACCGTTTGTCAACTTTAGTCCCTCTAAAGTTTGTTTTCACATACCGGAACCTTATGACACGTGTCAATACATTATTGGACGTAATATTTCGAGGTGTTACATCCTCACCCCCTTAAAAGAAATCTCGACCTGGAGATTTACAGAAACAAATGAGGGTATTTCTCTTTCATCGTGGATTCCACTTCCCACGTATATTCGGGACCTCTACGGGCATCCCATTTGACCTTGACAATAGGTACATGCTTCCTTCGAAGCTTCTTCACCTTTCGATCCTCAATCGACAAAGGTTTTTCCACGAATTTCAAACTCTCATCTATGTGTATATCTGTATGCGGTATAACCAGTGATTCGTCCGCGAAACACTTCTTCAAATTACAGATGTGGAACACATTATGAATAGCGCTAAGCTCTTCAGGCAAGTTTAACTTATAAGCGACTGACCCGACACGTTCGACAATCTCGAAAGGTCCTTTGTATCTCGGGCTTAGCTTGCCTTTCTTACCAAAT
The DNA here is from genome assembly GCF_002127325.2 of Helianthus annuus. Classification (NCBI taxonomy): domain Eukaryota; kingdom Viridiplantae; phylum Streptophyta; class Magnoliopsida; order Asterales; family Asteraceae; genus Helianthus; species Helianthus annuus. Next base: position 43,036,210 of record NC_035441.2, read on the forward strand.
CGCATTACCCCCTTCCAGGGCGATACCTTAAGTAACACTTTTCCACCTACTTCGACGTGAAAATCTTTGCGCCTTGGATCCGCATTTGATACGGGTTTATCATAATATCACAAGTCTTCCAACCGTTATGTGATAGTGCCTTTTGACTTATTGGCGAAACATATCCCTTAATCCTTAGGGTGCAATACATTGCGAGCTCCTCTAAGCTCCTTAAATAGGCTTTTAGCTCATAAGTTATATGATCTATGATACATTCGATTCCTTCGAATGATTTTTATATATAATCAGGGTTTAACTAGCCTGATACTTATTAATTTGGCACACCCTTCCAGAGTGATGTCTTTGATGAACCTTATTTCTTAACAAGGACTTAGGAGGGTTGCTATTTCATAACTCTTCGATTTTTCTGCCAAAACTGGCAATCTTACAGATGATCATGGATTTGCCTGATCTTATTCGTTGTTTCCAAGGCAACTATCAGACCGGATGATTGGACTTACCAATCTTCTATTTTAACAATAGATAATCAACATTCCATCTAAGCAAGGTCCCCAAAGGAGTAGCCTTGATACTTATACATCAATTATTATAGAAAAGCTTATCTTAATTGTGAAATGGTTATTCCAACCATTACTTAAGACTAATCCTAAGGGATAGTTAATTCTCACAGTTAGTCGAACAGTCGACGATCCTGGGCAGCTGATGGAAATTCTTAATTGTTGCCTATTTTGGGTTGCGGTATTTCATGCATAAGCAAAATGAACCGTCTTTCTTAATTAACGATACCGATTTCTTCAGGATATCGAGTTAGGCTATATGAATCCTTTATTTTAAAACTTACTTAATTGGGTTTCGAATTATCCAATGGTGGCACTAGCTACCTTGGAGGTTTCATAATAGAACAACCCTAAATGGGATATAAATCTTAACTCTACTTGCCTCTCAAGAGGTAAACAGGGTAATCTTAGAAGAAGATAATCAAGATACAAGGAGATTACAGAGATTTTCCGAATCTCAGACTCCAGTTCATCCCTCATCGCTCGAGTCATATAAATGACACATTTATGTTATAAGTCCACGAATTTCCTTAATCGGGAACATTTGCATGAAAACTTCCATTCTGGATACCTTCTTTGAATACCATTAGTTGACTTTAGTACCATATGACCATCCGAACATCTTTGTGGTCCCATGCATTAAACCTCCATACTGATCAGGCATGGAAGCAATCTATGGGACATATTAAGATACACAAATCCCCATATGGCGTTTTTATCATACCGTCTGGTATTCGTAATCGATTGAGATTAAGGAGATATCAACTGTATATGCCGACGCACTTCCTCCATAGAGAAGATACTTCAAAAATTTTACGGCTGAAGGTTTCTGATGGGAACAGAAGAAATGGTTCTTACGATCTTGCTTGTAAGTTTTACCTTACACTTAATATCTGGGGTTCTTACGGAATATTCTCTAAAAGTCTACTAGGCTTATGGTTTTATGAGAAACTTATCCGTACCTGAACCCAAATGAAATTTCTCAGTACTAAAAATCACAATAGGGGATTGGTCTAATATCATTATTAATGCGAACTGCCTCTAATCATTAATCGGGAGGGTTAAACGCCTCTATTCTTAATCCTTTCAAACTCAGCTGCAGAACCTTTAACAATTTTGGGGCAGTTTTAGCTTTGACTGGTTATTTCTAAATCTATATAACGCAAGTAGCTGAGGTAGATCCATAATGGATTTATGACAAGCAGGCTTTGAACCTTAATGTGCCCTCTTATCGTCGGTGCTAACCACAAATAACTATTGCATTAAGCTTAGGCTTTGGGTAATTGGAATAGGGTACTATCTCAGCCAATGAATTACGATCCGCGTCCTACTGTCGACAGTCTAAACTTTTGTGGTGAGAGTCAGAAAATTCTCATTCCATCTTTTTCCATTTCGATGCGAATAATAGATATTTTTAATAAGGTCCTTAACACTTGGTCCATCCCATAGTGTATAAGAGAATCTTTCTTTTGGACTTCATTAATGTCCTTATTAATTAGGGGTATTACCATCGAATGATTGATGCATACCTTACAGTGTTCTTTTCAACTTAACCACTGATACACCTAATGGTTTCTACTTCCTCAATTAATTTCCTGCAATCGATGGCCCCTTTTTACTTAGTGAAGTCTCTGGACTTCCCCGAGACGAAGTACTTTTAAGTACATCCAAAAGAATGGGCTCCTTGCCATTTATGGTTTTGCTGAGTTCATTCTTCGCATTTGAAGCGCGAATAAAGTTCTTCTCATGAGCAGCGACATGTGTTTTAGAGCAAACAACAAACAACATTCAGTTCCTCGATCCTTTTCATGGCTCTTCTCCCAGCCTTTCAATGGCTGCGTTAATTGCCGATTTGGAGATTAACTCCCTCGATATTGAGGTTTACTCTCGATGCACCGATAACATTTGTCGCATCTCTAGCATTGCGACCGTTGTTTGCCTTATACGAGTTTTCCCTACTCGAAGCTTTGGTATTAAATACCAGATTCAACAAGTGCTTAGGCAGTCCTTACCATGAGTCTTCCTTGAATTGCCAAGGGCTTAATATAAAAACTCTTGATAACTACTTGCTTCTCATTACCTTGACTATAGATTTGGTTACAGGATTACTAATCCATTACTATTATTATGCCGAGTTCCTATACTGCGGAAACAAGGATAGAGGATAAGGATGGTTCCTAACGGATATATCCATCTGATATTTGAAACAGTTTCTGGGGTACCATTGGCCAATCCTACTTTATACTTAACGCTTAGAGTTTTTTTAACAGGCAGATTCAAAGATTTATAAAATCCATTGTCTATGAAAGACTTATCTGAACCTCAATTAAGTATTACTCTAGCATGAGCGTTATTGATAAAGGAATTACCTGTTGCGATATTGGCATCCTGATTAGCTTCTTGAGCATCCATTTGAGAGTTTCCAGCGTTGTTCTTCTTAGTCTGTCCAGGCTTCTTGGTTTTATTCGGGCAGTTAGTTTTGATGTGCCGTATTTCTTTGCAACCGTAGCAGGTTGCGTCTCCAAACTTCTTGCAATCCAAGGTCTTATGCTCCTTGGACTTGCAAATTCCACAGAGTAAAGGCCGGGATTCAAATCTGCATTTCCCGAGGTGGTTTTTCCTACAGGTTTTGCATTTGGGCTTGTTATCTAACTGTCGGTTGTCTTTCGTGTCCTTTCCAGACCTAGCTGCTCCTTTCGTGGCAGCCTTAGGGCAATTAGTACTGATGTGCCCCTTTTCACCACAGCTGAAACAACTTGCATCCTTCATGTCCCTACATTCGTGGGACTGGTGGCCAGCTCTTTTACAGATGCCACATTGCTTTATCTTTGGTTTAATCGACACTGCCCCCAACGTCTTCTTTTGCAGGTTTTACACTTGGGTTTTGCCTCCTTTGGCTTGAACTGGCTATAGCTTGAACTGGCCTTACCTTTTTTTACAACCCTTACTCGGGGTGTCATCGGACTTCCGCTTGTGTCCCTTCAACGCACGGTCCATAGCGTTGTTTACGGCCGTATCTATCATAGTCTGTAACTCGGTGCTCGTTATATTCAGTCTTGCTTCATCATTCTGATTAACTGGATGATTGGGAGTTTCAGAGGGGTCGGACATGATGATGCTTTGAAGGCTACAAACCAAGAAGTAATAGCTTCTTAATTATAGAGAATTGTCGAACTTGATAATTTAAATAGCCATGGTGCAAACAAACCATATAGGCCAATAGATAGTATTAAGTTTATTTGATCATGTTTTGCCTAGGTTTTTAAATAACCATCCTTGGCGTTTAAATGGAATAAAATCCTTTATACTTACTAGACAGGGGACGTAAGTCACGACTGTCAATGTCATAGCGACACCTTATATAGCACAACGGCTTGTTCCATAGGACTTTTCGATGGCACAGATGCCTTGTCACTAAGGAAATTTTAAAACATAATCAATGATTCCTTTGGATCGGAAAATTTCATAATTCATTGTTTTGACAAGAAGTTATGAAATAAAACTATCGTTTTCATGTATGTATCTTTGCCCGTAGGTATACATCCCAGGTGGATGTTTAGATGTGTACATCATGTTCGACGTTTATTAGCCATGATTCCAATCGATCATATAGGCTAATTAAGGGGTTTGGAAGTTCCTAATATAAAGGTGACAATCGTGATTTTATCGCATCACTGTTGTCGGGAGTGTTAACACGTTTTCAGGTGTTTAACAAGGATCTGAATCTCTTTAAGCAGGTCTTACCATCATAGCCAGGTCCCTAACGACATTCAAGCTAGGTTATACCCTTTGAGACTCTTTTTAATATAAATACTGGCAGGAGAAGAATGATATTTATTTTATTCAGGATTATAATTATCCTAAATTTATTTAAAATATAACTATGGCATAAAAGCCTAGTCACGTAGACAAGTTTAATTTATATCCAGGATTTTCACAGAATCGAGGTATTTGGGTCTGAATCACAGTTCATTACCCTTTCTTGACAATGAGTTGCAGACTTCTACTGTCTCTTAGTCCCAGAGGACGTTATTTATTACTCGCAGGCACTTCATCCTTAAAGGATGGCTATTTTACTTACAAGGAATTTTAAATAAATCCCAATTTTCAAATTTATTACCCGTAGGCACTTCATCCTTAATGGATGGCTATTTTACTTGCAGGGAATTTTAAATAAATCCCAATTTTCAAATTTATCACCCGTAGGCACTTTATCCTTAATGGATGGCTATTTTACTTGCAGGGAATTTTAAATAAAACCCAATTTTCAAATTTATTACCCGTAGGCACTTCATCCTTAATGGATGGCTATTTTACTTGCAGGGAATTTTAAATAAATCCAAATTTTCAAATTTGGCCTGTGTGATTTATACTGCATCACAATTTGCCCAGTATGTTAACACACTTTCAGATGTTACATAAATTTGGAATCTTTTTGACAGGTTCTACCATCTTGGCCATGTCTGCGACAACACGTGGCTAGGTTTCACCCCTAAGATTCTCTTTTTAACATAACGCAGATCAATCCTAAGTTGAGACGTTAATTATGGATCTGAATCTAATTATGGAGATACCATCTTGGCTCTATCTTAAATGACAACTGAGCTAGGTCTTGTCCCTTTTTAGATTTTGCCATCTTATAATAATGGTAGATCTTGCAAAAGGATTGTTACTTTAATTTATTTCATATATTATATGCTTATATATTGAATAAACGAAATTTTGATAAAGCATTCCAATGATTATAAAAATATTGAATTGCCCTAAAAGGGACTTAAAAGAAATGATGTTGTCCTCAAAGGGACCAAAAGATAAATATCGTTATACAGACTTCTAAGGAAACGATCTTCAGTAAAAGGGAGTCTCTTCCTCGTTATTTTATTTCTGAATGCTTTCTCCTTGGATGTCCATTTCATTTTAGCCGTGGTACGAAGCTCAGCATCTCTGGGCTCCGGGTGTGGAGAACTCCTATTACGGCTCCTTCGCTTGGCGACGTATCCAATATATAAAATAATTGGAAGCAATAAATTCCAGATTAGAATCGGGAGTATTCCTATGTTAAGTCTAGACTCAAGTATGTGCAATTGTGTCACTGAGATTAAACACATTAGGATAGTGTTTAATTCACTCACCGTTGGCTCTGATACCAACCTGTCACACCCCGATCTCCACGTGTCACCGGTGGGCCCGGTGTGGGGTAAGGTGGCGTGGTTGGCGTCATCATAGACAAACAACACAATATATAAATGCACAGCGGAAGCAAAAGATAAATACATTACATTCCGAATATAAGTAATGTCAAAGTATTACAACGGAAGGTAAAGGATCCACAGGCGGATCAATAAAAGAAAACTGTTCAATAGACTTTAGGCATCTAGAACTTGCAAGATTCCCTAGTGACGCCCCGAGCTCCCAGCCAATTACGCATAGTACCTGTCACTTAACCTTTTGGAAAATACGTCAGTTTACACTGGTAAATACAATTAACTGACTCATTTTGGAAAAAAGAGTTTGAAAAGTGATTCGAGTGCAAACGGCACAAAATATCTTGACACATTGATTAAAATGCACAGAGGCAAAATTAATCTTTATACTTGGGACAATTTTATTAATAAAAATCTTGTATCCGATTTACATGGTTGTCCAACATTTAGGGCCGGTGATTATACAATACAAGCCGGACAAGATTAATCGACACACCACAAATATAATCTCACAAGAAGATACCCTTACGAGTGAGTATACGTTATACATATGCAACAGGAGGTGTTTTGCCTACACCTTGTGCTTACGTCGTGACCATTCACTTTTTAAAATGAGCCAAGGATATCCAGGACACGGTCATTAACCCCCAATGTTATTTGTTATCAATCAATACAGATTAAAGCTGGATTATGCAATTTAATCATCTCTGATTAAACGGTTTCTACACCCGACCAAGCGGTATTTTTATAATACCGTATCCCAAGCCCGTATAAGGGAAAATAAGTTAAAAGTATTTACCTGAGCTAGCTCCTGTCTTAAATAGCAAGAATTATAATAACTCAGCCGTATTCACTTAAGGAAGCGTAGGTACAATTTACCGGAAGGCTCTATTCTGGAATAATGGTATAAATAACCAATTAGACTGCTAACGGGTCTTTAATTAAGCCTAAGCTTAGACTGGTTAGTCTTAAAGAAATATACGGTTAAGACGCACGATTAAGCGAAAGACCGGATAGAATGTGATTTAGACCCGACAAGTTTGAATACTTGTATAATATGGGTATACTAAATACATTCTGGATTTTGAGATAAAAATGATAACGTTTGACCCGTTTCGGTCAATTTACGCAAACTAGTTACGTAAACCGAACCGAACGCAAAAAGGGCGTTACGGGTAACCAAAAGAGTCATATGCAAGTTCCCTGAGATAATATGCTTTAAATATGATATAATATCAGCAAGTTATGTCCTATTATGCCCCGAATGTATTTAAACTCAATTTACGCCTCATAAGGGCATTTTGGTCATTTAAAAGATTATGAAAGAGTCAATTTGGTAATCTGAGTTACAGGTCTGATTTATACAGTAAATATACTTAATTTGCCATATTATAACAGTAGGGTATGACCCGTAGACAAAACTTATCATTTAAAATCAAACTATGCACCGTAGGGGTATTTTAGTAATTTCACAAGGGCTAAAAACGACAAAACTGGAAATCTGAGTTCAAAATCTTATACTTACTGTTATTATATGAAAATATGCTAAATACATCAGTAGGTATGAGTCTTATATGTTTAATATGAGTATAACGCTTACAATGCGCTAAAAACGCTAAAAATGCGATTTAGAGCCGTTTCCGGGTTTTTAAAAGAAAGCTGAGATTTTTATATTTCCAGAATGCCCAAAATAATTTATTTAACAAATAAAATCAGTAGAAAAAGGTTTGGGGTCAAAAGAATGTATAAAACTCATTTTATGGCTTAAACGGTCAAAACTGGCATTAACCGAATCGACTTAGCGACGTATGATCCGATCAGCCAAAAATTAAATAAAAATATTCAAAAATCCCAGAATATTATATAACATCAGTGGGTAAAAAGTTTTATATCGAAAAGTGGCCTGAAATAGGTTATACGCTAATTGCGCCGTTTATTTAACATAAAGATATAGTTTTACGCTTTCGGCCATAACTCAAAATCTGGACCACCAACTGATCTCAAATTTTCGGTGCAAGTTTATAAATTAATAATAAAGATTTCTACTCTTTTACTTTTCCAAAAATCACGTTTTATATCAAAAAGGGCAAAATAGTCAACTTTTAAGCATAATCGGAAACACGCATATGAATCGGTTAAGCATAGACTCAAGATGTAAAAATTCCAGAAAGTTATACATAAATAAAAATGGTCAAAAATACACTCTAATACAGATCTCAAACATGCATGCACGGATCCGAATCGATAGTCTACGAAAAAGTCGTTTTATAAGACTTTCGGTTCCGATCCGAGTTTATACTAAAGATTGTCGAGTTGATTATGATAAAACACATTCTTATATTCATTATAAGTTATTTTTGATGATCAAACTGATTGCATGTCATCTATATTACCATTTATGCTATATTTCGCAAAAACGATTTCTGTTGACTTTTTAAGAACATCTTTGACTCGACAAATAGCATGCTTAGAGTGGGAATCAGAGAATACCCTTTTGGGGGTTTGTTCCCCACATAAATACCAACTTATAAGTGGTTTCAATTTGAGAAATGACAGAGCCAATTTCGTTTAATCGAAAAGTCAAACTTTATGAACAACGGTTTGACTCTTAACTAATAATCTATGCTAGAACGGATTAGAGGATGATATGAATGCTTACCAAGGTCCTAATGAAGCCTAGAAAACACTTGGAGGCTGCCTTGACGATCAGATTGCTCCTGGTAATGCTTTGAGAGTTCTTGGAAGTTGTGGGTGTTCTTGTTACTATCACAAGTGCCTCAAAAAGTGATGAATTGATCAGATTTATAAGGGAAATCAGATGTTGTGAGAGGTCTCTAGGTGTCTATACTTGCATGTCCATCCATTGGTGCACTTAGGAGGTGATATCAGCTGTTATGCACTCAAATTTCGGACCAAAACAGCAGCTGATCGCAAAACGCTGCACCTGGGGCTGCCAAACTTTGATTAAAAATGGCAGCTTTGGTCCCTGTCCTTGCACGCGATGTTTCGGCTATTTATTTTGACTCGTAAACCCCCAAACTTGGTTTTTAAGAACCTTGGGACATTTACCAACATGGTAATGTCCTCGGATAACTTTGCGCTCACCCGAAAAGTCATGAAATTCGACGTTGACGCTTTTAACCCCTCAAGTACGGTTTTGGCCATAACTTTCTCATACGATAACGAAACTTCATGAAATTTTTACCACATATTCTAGTGAGTATATTTTAGCATTACAAAGCTTCGGGTCTGCCAAAAGTTCACTCAGAGGTATAAATTCAACATGTTGACACTTTTAGCCCCTATAGTTTGTAATTCCTCACTTTTGTGCAATTTCCGCTTCGTATGATCCATGATCCATCCGTTTAAGGTCATAAACATTATGTAGGGTTATTATAGAGTCTATTTATCCATTGTTGACACTTTGGACCCTTACGTTCCATAGTTTTCACCGTTTGTCAACTTTAGTCCCTTTAAAGTTTGTTTTCACATACCGGAACCTTATGACACGTGTCAATACATTATTGGACGTAATGTTTTCGAGGTGTTACACACCATAGCATTGTTTTTCGAGGGTGTAAGATTTTCAGAACCACTTGGACGAGTACTTGAGTTAGAACTAGCATTTGTTGCATTGTTGTGAGGTCTTGAATTGTTTCCTTGAGAGTTGCTTTCTCTGTTAGATCTTTCCATCTTCGGCTTCCGACAATCACGTGCGAAATGCCCGTAGATGCTGCAGTTGTAACATTTCACCTTTGACATGTCGACTCCCATTCGAGTCTTCGTCTGACCTCCAATGAACTTCCTACTCGTTCTCTACAGAAATATCTTCACTCTACGGACTAAGAGTACCATATTGAGTTGTAGATCAAGTTCTTCCATTTCGTCTTGGTCTATCTGGTCAAAGTCCTCACCGAGACTTGATGGTTCTACTAGCTTTCCAAGACAGAAGTTCTCGTAGGTAGTCATGAAGGACGCCAAAAGGCTCATGTTTTCTTCTATCAACTTTAAGCCGCTTGCATCTAACTTTGGAATGTTTAAGTTTGTTGCTTGAGATTTCTGAGCTCCATTAGAAGAGTACATTCCTTGATTGGAATTTGTTGTTCCACTTGAACTGACATTGTTGCTCATAAAGGCGTGTTCACTTGTAGGAACTTCATTCTCTGAATATAGGGCAACACCGGTTCCACCATTACTACCTTTATCCGTTGGTTTTGAAGCTTTATATAACTGAGGATCTTGGATCTTCTTGAAATAAAATGCTTGACCTTCCATATTCCAAGCATAACTCTTCAGTTTTTGTACAGCTTCTTCCAATGAGAGCTCCTCGTAGACAACACCTTCTCTAATCAATGCAGTGTACATATTCCATTCTCTGGGAAGACAATTTAGAAACGTCTCAACTTTCTCAAATTCAGTGTAGATACCCTGTTGACTACGATCAAGTTCGCTCAACCGATGATAAAATCAGTTCACCGTGTCATTGAATAATTCATTTCTTAAAGCTTTAAACTCAACGAATTGAGTCTTCAAACGTTCGAGATGTCGTTTCTTTTACATTGCATTTCCTTCATAGCGCTCGATCATGCTATCCCACAACTCCTTTGAGCTACTTCTCTTACGGAAAGTATGAAGTATAGATTGCGTCATAGCCATTGTAATCATCGACATAGCTTTCTCTTCACAATCATAAAAATTTTTCTGGTCGTCGGTGAGTGCCAAATAAGTATCAATCGTTAACCTTCGTACTGGAGTAGCTCCATATCCTTTAACGATGCACAACCACATCTTGATATCTTTCGCTCTTACATACCTTTCGAAACGCTCCTTCTACTCAGGAAAATCAAGCTCGTTGATCAACAAAGGAGGTTTGTCGTTACTTCCTACCTCAGCATTTTGCTTGAGGTTTTGCACCATTGCAGTCAGATTGTTGTTTGCCATTTCGAGATAGTTGTGAAAGAAACAGTGAGTTTAAACAGAAATTAATAGTAGGTTTCCAAGCAAACACTATCACTGGGAAGGATTCCAAGTCCAAAACTCAGAGAAGAAAACACGGAGTGAAATGTATGAGGCTTTAACAGAGATCAAACCCATATAACCTGAAATAGAACATAAATAAATCTCCACACTACATCGCTAAGGAATTAAACTCAGACCACTCTACTCTATGCTAAAATACGGACTTGTTGAATTTTATAAGAAACTCGGATCAAAAGAAAAACTAAAACTCGAATCAGATGAAATATAAACTAGGACAAATAAACTCGGACCCACAAAATTCAAAATAGAACAGGACAATAGTTCGGACACCTTAAAACTTTAACAAAATTCGGATTCCTTAATAAATTTGGACTCAATGGAGATATAAAGAAAACTCGGACTCAATGAAATATAAAGAAACTCAGACTCAAAGGTGTAAAGAAACTCGGATAAAAAGGCATAAGCTCAAACTCGGACCTCAAGTTCTGGATTTAAAACTCGGATCTAATTTGAACACAAGGAGACTCGGACCTAGTACTTAAACTCGGACCCAAAGGAGGTGTAAACTTACACTCGGACCTAGTAAAGGTTCTTAAGTTGAAACTCGGACCTAGTAAGGGTTTCTCAAACTCAAACTCGGACCTAGTAAGGTTTCTCAAACTTAAACTCGGACCTAGTAAGGTTTCTTAAACTCGGATCCAATTGACTCAATAACCAGTCTCCGGACTATCTCCCCAATGTGTGCTATATGCCCCTTGTTACCAAACCTGAGAAACATTATCCTAAAAACTGGGTTTAGCATAAATACTTGAAACATTTTTTGTTAAGTATATTGTGAAAATGTATGGTTTGATTCTTTAGATTTTGAACTTTCCACATTTGACATTTAACATTCCACCATTGACAAAAGGAATCTTTTGAAATTTATTTTTAAATTGTTGTTTTGGTCGGATAGTTTACTTAAAATGAGATTTTGTACTTCGAGAAAGTTGAACATATTTAACAAACTTCAAATCATGTTTTGATTTACAATTTGTGTTTGAAGTAAAAAAAAAAGTATAGTGTTTTTTTCAAAATACTCTTATCAGTTTCCTCCTTAACATCAACAATGGTTTTTCTTTTTCAACAGATTCATTCACTACAAGAATGGGAGGCCATTAGCGGCGACACCATTAGCGGCGACAGGCCTAATGTCGCCGCTATTGGTCGATCCGCGTCACAGACCCGAAGACTAAGACTAAACCCCAGCCATTGATCATAATCCTGATCAAACGGTTGGGGATTTAACAGGTATTAGCGGCGACAATATATGAGCATTAGCGGCGACACGTCGTCTCCGCTAAAAGTATATGTCAGAACTTTAAACCCTAGCCACACAAACCTTATCTATTTTCCACACTTTAGCGGCGTCAAAGGGCAATACCAGCGACACTGTGTCGCCGCTAATGATTAACACATATCATGTAAGCATGTATATGTGTATGTAAGTCTATGAATGTATGTATGTTAGTATGTATTTGTGTATGTAAGCATGTATATGTGTATGTATGTCTATGAATGTATGTTTGTAAGTATGTATGTGTGATGTGCGTGAAGTGTGTATAGTTTTTAATGTACCTTAAGCCCTTTTACACTTTTTAGCCAAGTTTTAAATTTATAAAACACGATATTTACTAACACAAAACACACATATGGGCAAGTGCACCCATCGTGGGCGTAGTACAGTGTTGGTAAGATACCGAGATCGTCCAAGGACACAAGAGCTTTTAGTACCAGTTTATCCTCAACGTCTAATCAAATCAAAAGTTAGAAAAAAGGTTTTTAAACTAGAAAAATAAAACTAACTAAAATGCTGAAAAATAAAATAAAAATAAAAAAAACAGATAGACAAGATGAATCACTTGGATCCGACTCGTGTGTAGTGTAACCTTTAATTATTTCCGCACTTTTGCACTTTTTAAGAGATTATCTTAGTTATATTAGTAGGCCCCTCTTTTGAAGGTGACGTTACCTCAACCTAGTAGTTTGAGTCAATGATGTGTGTAAAATGCAACATATAAAACACATCAATTAAGGCATAAAACTAACCCTTTTTAAGTACTAATGTTGGAAAAAGAGTGTTTTTGTCTTCCTTTTGTATTTTCAGGATGAAATGAGCTCAAAATCACAAAAGAAGCAAAAAGACCACTAATTCTACCATAAATACAAGAAAAGGAACAAAAGTGGACTGCCCGAACCCTCAACGGCACCTCCCAAGACAAAGAGAAGAAAACAGAGTCTGAACACGCCCCGTGTCCAGCGAACACGGGGGCGTGCCCAGGAAGCAGCAGAAAAGACAAACCAGTAGAAGCTTCCATTGCTCACCACGGGGCCGTGTCCAGCGAGCACGGGGGCGTGGTGAAAGTACAGCAGGCGCATTAATTGTAATTCGCAATTACAATTAATGAAGAGAGAGAGTGTCAGACGGGCACGGGGCCGTGTCCAGCGGACACGGGGCCGTGTCCAGCGTTCTGTCCAGCCTATAAATAGAGGAGCTTGGTTTCATTCTCTCTCATCCCTTGGCACACCACCTCTCTCACACCTCATCCACCACCCACCACCACCATAATACCATCATCCACCACCATCATCCATTGTCCATCGTAGAGTGTGTGAGTCGTCTCGGGATCCAAGATTGATCGTAAGAGTTCTTGACAATCAAGGCCATGTTTGCCTAAGTCTCTTACATCACTTGGTGAAGACAAGTGTTTAGTATAATACTTTTTATTTTTAATCTTTTGCACTTTTTATTTGGTTTTGTATTAATGACTTTAATAACTAGTTACTTATGTTGAAGGTGATCTTTCCTTATCGTTTGTCCGTGGTGTCTTGGCATTATTTTACTGTCTATATAAAATAAAAGATTTTCACCATTCATATCTCCACGGTCTATATGGAGGTATGTTGGCTACCTGGTCGGGGGTTAAGGGAACGGTTTGGTAAGGGTCTTGCCCTTGTTCAGCGTTTAGAGGTCCTGCTTGGGACCTGGGTCAAATTTAGTAGGATCTCCTTCAATGCCCATAGGTATTGGATGGCGGGGATCCAAACTCTTTGACCCCCTCATAAGCTAACTACTATTAATACTATAACCCGGCTATTTAGGACTGTATCCCTGCTGACTCAGACTACTTAGCCGAGGGTAACGTCACCGCCAAAAGCGGGGCCTACCACAATTTGCATTAATAACTTAATTCATTATCTTTCAATAATCCGACCCTTTAGGATTGTATCCTTGCTGACTCAAACTACTGGGTTGAGGGTAACGTCACCTTCAAAAGAGGGGCCTACTACAATAACTAAGATAATCTCTTAAACAAGTGCAAAAGTGCGAAAATAATCAAAGGTTATACTAATACACGTGTCGGATCCAAGTGATTCATCTTGTCTATCTGTTTTTATTTTTATTTTATTTTTCAGCATTTAGTTAGTTTTTATTTTTCTTAGTTTAAAACATTTTTCTAACTTTTTGATTTGGTTAGACGTTGAGGATAAACCGGTATTAAAAGCTCTTGTGTCCTTGGACGACCTCGGTATCTTACCAACACTATACTACGTCCACGATGGGTGCACTTGCCCATATGTGTGTTTAGTGTTAGTAAATATCGTGTTTTATAAATTTAAAACTTGGCTAAAAGTGTAAAAAGGGCTTAAATAAACATCTAAAAATATATACACACCGACACACATCAAGTTTTTGGCGCCGTTGCCGGGGACACAAGGATTTTAAGAAAGCTTAAAATCGACGGCCTAATCAGTTTTTTTTTAAAACCTTTTCAAAACGCGCGCATTTTTCTGCATTTTAGTTTAGTTTTGCATTTACAGTAGCCTGAACACGGGGCCGTGCTCGCTGAACACGCCCCCGTGCTGCATATTTTAGAGTAGATACCCAGATACAGAGTCTGAACACGGGGCCGTGCTCACTCAACACGCCCCCGTGCTCAACGTGACCAGTAAATTAAATTAAAACGCCCAGATACAGTCCCTGAACACGGGGCCGTGTTCACCCAACACGGGGCCGTGTCCAGCTTCTGTTTCCGTCTTACTTTTTATTTTCTGGTCCCGAGACTCAGTTGTGATCTGTTGAGTGATTCCTATGGATCAATACTCAAGAGGTTACAACTACACCTATGATGACGATGATTATAGAGGTAACTATTGCACTAATTGTCGTAATGCACGCTCGGTTCAATATGATGCTTCATATCAACCATCCAATTCATACAACCATTATGAGGAGCCCAGGTACGAGCCATCAACTTCATACACATCCTATGAAGACCCAAGGTATGAACCTCCTCCCTCATACTCATATTTTGACGAACCAAGGTATGAGCCTTCATACTCATACTTTGAGGACTCAAGATATGAGCCACCACCTTCATATTCTTATTATGAGGAACCATGGCGTGAACAACCCACCTCATATGAGTACTATGAAGAACAAAGTTTCGACCCTTATCCATCATACACTTACAATGAAGAACAATGGTATGAACCATCTACTTCATATGAGTACTATGAGGAACCAAGGATCGAACAACCGGGTTCAAGCTTTGAGGATCCGAATTCTTTCAATCTCACCGAAGTAACTAATAGGATAATAGAACAACTTAAAACTATCGAACGTTGCATAAAAGAATCTCGCGCAAGGGAAGAGGAATCCCGCGCAAGGGAAGAGTTAAAAAACGATAATAACGTAGAGATAGTTGAAAGTATAAAAATGGAAGAACAAGAAAGTGAAAAACCGACACATGAATTAAACAACGAAAAAGGTGAGTCCGATAATGTTAAAATTCAAGAAGAGTCTAATTTTGAGGAAATTATTCTTTTGTCACCTACTATCGAAAATCATTGTTTAATAACCCCTCATGCCAAGTTTTTAAAAGAGTTAAACACTAATGCTAAAATCAATGACTTAGTAAGTGTTAAGTTAACTAATGATCAAACCTCGCTAATAAAAGAAGATCCTTTTGAAATTAACATCACACCGGTTCCATGTTTCTTTCAAAATTCGTTTATTAGCAATATCACTATTGATAAAGATCTTTGTGTTAACATAATGCCTAACTACATTTTTGAAAAGTTAAGTATTAGTGATTTTACTCCACTTCAAATACCCATTTTTCTATCCGACCGAAAAGTAATGAAATCAATCGGTGTAGTTGAAGATGTTTTGGTTCAAACAAATCAAATGGTAATCCCAACCGACTTCGTCATCTTAGATGATGCCCCCCTAGTCTTGGGAAAACCTTTTGTACAAACTCACAAAGCTTTGAAAAACCGGAAATTCAACAATCTACCTCTTCAATTAGGGGCATTCAAAAGGAGCATAGATCTTGAGCGCTCAATGAAATATCCTTTTGGCAACAATGACCCCCTAATCGAAGATGAAGCTGAACCACCCGATACAACCCACGAAGAAGACCACTTTGTTGATGAAGAGGTAGCCATAGAACAAACTTTTAAAGTTCTTGATCTAGATGAGCCACAAAATAAGGTGTCTCCTAAAGACCCACCCATTGAGCTCAAAGAACTTCCTAAAGGTTTGGAATATGCTTTTCTAGGCAAAGATGGTAGTTTACCTGTAATTATTTCGTCTAAATTAAGTAGCATAGAAAAAGAAAAATTAGTTAACCTACTTAAAAAACACAAAAATGCGATCGCTTGGAAGCTTGTAGATATTAAAGGAATAAGTCCTTCCATGGGCACGCACAAAATTTTAATGAATGATGACTACAAAACGGTGATTCAACCACAACGAAGAGTGAACCCCAATGTTCAAGAAGTGGTTAAAAATGAAGTCATCAAACTACTCGACGCCGGACTAATCTACCCTATCTCCGATAGCCCGTGGGTAAGTCCCGTCCAAGTAGTCCCAAAGAAAGGAGGTATGACGGTAATAACTAACGAGAAAAATGAATTAATACCCACGAGAACCGTCACAGGATGGGGAGTCTGTATAGATTATAGGAGATTAAATGAAGCAACTAGGAAAGACCACTTTCCTTTACCCTTCATTGATCAAATGTTAGAAAGATTATCCGGTCATAAATTTTATTGTTTCTTAGATGGTTTTTCAGGTTACTTTCAAATACCGATAGCACCGGAAGACCAGGAGAAAACAACTTTCACATGCCCCTACGGAACTTTTGCATATCGACGCATGCCATTCGGTCTATGTAATGCGCCTGCAACATTCCAACGTTGTATGGTCGCCATTTTCCATGATATGATTGAAAAAACCATGGAAGTCTTCATGGATGACTTTTCCATCTTTGGAGACTCATATGATCAATGCCTCGATAATCTTGAACGAATGCTATCCCGATGTGAGGAAACTAACCTCGCCCTTAACTGGGAAAAATGCCATTTCATGGTAACAGAGGGAATAGTACTCGAACATAAAATCTCAAGCGAAGGAATGGAAGTTGATCGAGCAAAAATAGAGACTATTTCTCGATTACCTCCTCCATCCTCCGTGAGAGCAATCAGAAGTTTCCTAGGGCATGCCGGATTCTATAGAAGGTTTATCAAAGACTTTTCAAAAATTTCAAGACCTCTAACAAAATTGCTTGAAAAAGATGCACCCTTCATCTTTGACAAGGAATGCAATCAAGCATTTCTAACCCTCAAGGAAATGCTAGTCAATGCACCTATCATGATAGCGCCAGATTGGAAATTTCCTTTCGAAATCATGTGCGATGCAAGCGACTTTGCTGTTGGAGCAGTCTTGGGACAAAGAAAAGAAAAACATTTCCACCCAATTTATTATGCTAGTAAAACTCTTAATGATGCACAAGAAAATTATACAACTACGGAAAAAGAGTTACTAGCGGTGGTATTTGCTTTTGATAAATTTCGTTCTTATCTTGTTCTTTCTAAAACAATAGTTTATACAGACCATGCAGCCATCAGGTACCTCTTCAAGAAGCAAGACGCAAAACCCCGTTTGATAAGGTGGATTCTACTCCTCCAAGAATTCGACATTGAAAAAAGAGGAGCAGAAAACACTGCTGCGGATCATCTCTCACGCTTAGAAGACCCAGCTTTGGAGACAACCAGGGACGAGCAAATCAACGAAAAATTTCCCACGGAGTCCCTGGAAATGATGGAAAGCAGACAAGAACCATGGTATGCCGACTATGCTAATTTCTTAGCCAGCGGTGTAGTCACCAAAGGATGGCCACACCATCAAAGAAAAAAATTCTTTGCTGATGTAAAGCATTACTTTTGGGAAGACCCCTATCTTTTCAAAATGTGTGCCGACCAACTCATCCGAAGGTGTGTCCATGGTAATGAAGCACGAAGAATACTCCGTCATTGTCATGAAGGTCCATACGGAGGACATCATGGTGCCGCAAGTACCGCAAGAAAGGTATTTGATTCGGGATTTTACTGGCCAACCATTTACAAGGATGCACAAAACCTTGTAAAGACATGCGATGCCTGCCAAAGATCAGGTAATATTTCTTCCAAAAATGAAATGCCTCAAAATGGCATTCTCGTTTGTGAAATCTTTGATGTGTGGGGACTCGATTTCATGGGACCCTTCCCACCTTCAAAGGGAAACAAATATATACTTGTGGCAGTAGATTACCTGTCTAAATGGGCAGAGGCCGAAGCTCTTCCAACAAATGATGGAAGAGTAGTGGTAAAATTCCTGAAAAAGTTGTTCTCTCGTTTCGGGACACCAAAAGCATTAATAAGTGATAGAGGTACCCATTTTTGCAATCATCAACTCGAAAAAATATTAACAAGGTATGGGGTCTATCACCGGGTCTCAACAGCATATCATCCTCAAACAAATGGGCAAGCCGAAGTGACTAATCGAGGTTTAAAACGAATACTAGAGAAAACCGTAGGAATAAATAAAAAAGAATGGGCCGACAAACTAGACGACGCTTTATGGGCTTTTCGAACCGCTTATAAAACCACTATAGGCACAACCCCATATAAACTCGTCTATGGAAAAAGTTGTCACTTGCCAGTAGAAATCGCTCACAAAGCCTACTGGGCAATAAAAAACGTAAACTTAGATTTAGAAGTTGCCGGTAAATATCGATTTTGTCAAATAAACGAATTAGAAGAACTTAGGAATTATGCATATTCTAACTCCGAAATTTGTAAAGAAAGAATGAAAAATTTGCATGATAAATATATTAAATCTAATGAATTTCGGGTTGGAGACCAGGTTCTATTGTTTAATTCGCGACTTCGATTGTTTCCTGGTAAGCTAAAGTCTAGGTGGTCGGGACCTTTTTCAGTCACCCATGTTTTTCCACACGGTGCAGTAGAAATTAAAACTCGAAATGGGACACCATTTAAAGTCAATGGCCAACGGCTGAAACTCTACAGGGGATCCATTGAGGATGAGGAAGAGGAAATCGCACTTCAAACGGTCAACGAATAAACTCATACCCGACATGTTACAGGTAAGTATACGTTCAAAACCGGTAAAATCATCTAACCATTTTTCGGAAATAAGGGGCATGCACACGAACACGTAAAAAAAAAAAAAATTCAAAAACTTCACCCGGCACGGGGCCGTGTCCGCTGGACACGGGGTCGTGTCGAGGCCACTGTCGGGATAAAACCCTCTTTTCCTATCAGTTACACCATTCCACACGCCCCGTTTCGCCGAAAACTCTCTGGTTAGAGGCGATTTTCTGCAGATTTCGAACGTCACCACCGAACCTAACAACATCAAGGTATGATTCTATCCTTCTTAGTAGTTAGATTAGTTACTTGCATGTAGTTAAAACATCAAAAAATTGGGGGAAATCTAGGGTTCTTCATGTTCATCCGGATCGAACTCAAAATTTTTGATAAAAATTGTTAGTAGTAGTTTAGAGTAGAGTAGTAGGAAGTAAATAGACATGTATTGTTGATAGATTCGTCCGATTTCCAACTAAAAACACAAACCCTTGTTCTTGAACCGAAAAACACGAAATTGAAAGGGTAAATGGTTTGTTTTTGGAAAAATGACACTTAGGGTTTCATTTTCGGGGGAAACCGCTGCTACTAGGCTAAAAATTTTCAGATTTTCGAAACCGGGACGAAAAAAATGAAAATTAGGTGTTACAGACGCCTGGACACGGGGCCGTGTCCGCTGAACACGGGGCCGTGTCCAGCCCACTGTTTGCAGTTTTCAACCTGAATTTCCATGTTTCGCACTAACTTTTGCTGTATTCTTTTCAGATGTCCAGATTCACACGGTTCAATGCCAGCGAACTTGACGCCAGGGCACGCTACGAGGTCCTACAAACAAGGCCCGAAGAGTATCCAAGGCGGGCATGTACTGATCTGCTGACAATGGTAAACCAACTGGACCGCTTCAACAACATAGTGACGGGTCCACTGCACGTCGCATTGACTGCCCGACTTCGGTCGGTCCATCAATGCACATTGGAGTTCTATAGCACGTTCGTCTTCAACTCGAGATGCGAACCGTTTGATCACGAGGCGGTCGAATTTCGATGTGGAGGTACGACCTATAGAACCTCCGTGGCGCAGTTTGGATCCATCATCGGGCTGTACAAAGATGAAGAAGCAGGGAATGAAGAGAATACCGGGGGATTGCGAGACTTGGACGCAACTTAACGCCAAGCCGCATGGGCTCAAATCGGTGATGGGATCTACAACCCAAGCAGCACAAAGAGCACCAAACTGAGGGACCCGTTATACCGCTACATCCATAGGCTCCTCACGTACTCGCTGAGCCAACGCCATGACAGTAGTGGCGTTGTTGGGTTAAAAGATTTGGTTGTCCTTCACTGCATCCACAACCGGAAGCCTCTCGATGTTCCTTACCTCCTACTGCGGAACATGCACTTGAACCGCCTTGCCTCTGCTCCTACACCAATCTTCTTCGGGGGATGGGTGTACCGTCTTTTCAAGCACTTCACGAATATCCCGAAGTCCTTCGAAAGGAGTCCATGGTCGGGGCGGGTTGATTATCATATCTGCCGAGCCATGAACTTGCTCTATGAAGCGGAGGACGGGACGGTGAGCTTTCAGAGGACACAAGGCTACGCATGGAACCCGCAGGAGGCTCTAGTTCTTCATGCACCACCTCCACATTTTCAATACCCTCCCCAAGGCGATCCGGGTCAATCCTCCTCCCAAGGAGGCGGTTTTCCTAACTTCCAAAGTTTACATGATCTTTTGCAGGAAAACCTCATGTGCACCAGGAACACCTACAACCTCGCCAACAACACACACCTCCGGGTTGGAGCTATCGAACGCAGCGTCAACGATATACAAGATGATATCGGTAGCATCCGGGAGTACATGGCGAGGCAGGGAGGCGGAGGTGGGGATAGTGATGAAGATATGGAGTAGGAGGCTGGGAGGAGCAAGGGGCTGGCTGGTGATGAGCCCACAGGTTTGATTACCCTTCTTATCCATCGAACAATTCATGGCCTGCGTGCCATTTGTCAAACAATTTACTTTCCTTAACTATTTTTTTTATCTTTATTTTGTTTTTACTTTATGTTTGGATAATATTTGACAATGGTAAGATTAGGATAGTTTGTGCTTGGTTGGATGGTGTTGAATGATTGAACAGGTGCAATGCAAGGGTTAGAGTGCTAGACATTAGCACTTGCAGCCCTAGGATGAAGAAACCGGGAGAAAAACCTATTTTTCTGGCTAACAGACTGTCCACACGGGGACGTGTCCAGCCGACACGCCCCCGTGCCCATCTCCCAGTTCTGCTGTTTGGCTACTGACCTGCAGATTTTTGCCGGACACGTGGCCGTGTTCACCCAACACGCCCCCGTGTCCACCCTCTGTAAGTTTTTCGTTACTGGCAGTTCACCACGGGGCCGTGTCCAATGGACACGGGGCCGTGTCCAGAGCGCCAGTAACACAAATCTTTGTTTTTAAACACACTTTTTCACATTCTAATCAACCAAAAACTTTATTTTTGGACACATTGAGGACAATGTGTAATTTAAGTGTGGGGGGATGCTAAAACCTTGAAATTTTGCAAAATCCTAAAACAAGCCTTACACAAAACTCTATTGGAACCGCTAAACACCCCAAATTTTTTCAAAAACTTTTTCATTTTTTTTGTCTTAGTTTAAGTTGGGAATAATAAGTTATAAAAGGGTTATATTTTTTTTTTAAAAAAATTACAACCGATAGCGTCGTGATAAAAAGAACTAACATAAGAAAATTATGAAACGGTACAACAAGTCTAGTTAAAAATTCGATTATATATGCTTGGTCACATTAAAAACCCATTCCCACAAAAGTGAGTTTTGAGCCTTTATTGAGCATAAAAATACACATATTTAGATTAAATGCTCATTTTTCGTTTCTTGTGTGAATAGCCGCTCGGTCTTTACAGATCTAGAACTTGCCACGACGATACATTCCCGGTCCTTACCAACTTAAACCCAAGTAAGTAAATGATGGAGGCATTAGGACTAACTATTTTTTTCAAAACCATTATTTTTCATTTTTTTTTACCTACCCAAAATCCCCCTAGAAAACCCCTTTGAGCCTAAACCTTTCATTTCATTACCCCCAAAACAATTTTTACCCACCAAAAACCTTTTTTCACCTTTATTTTAGTAACAAGCTCGGTTTTTCATAAACGTATCCTTTATGTGACGAAAAAAAAAATAAAAAAATAAAAAATGATGAATAATGAAGTCAAAAACAAACAAAAGCTACAAAAGCTTGTTTGGAGAAATACTTCAAAAATAAATGTCACTAAAAATAAGGTATTTTACGAAAACCGACACTTGTTACAATTTTCGCCCTTTTTACTAACCACTAACCAACCACCCACCTTTAAACCCAAGCCTTCACCCCAAAAGTCCTCTTGATATTTACAAAGGTAAAAAGTTAAAAAGGAGGAGGATTGATCGCTTGGCAAGCCTATGGAAAACGTAAGTTCCGTGCCGCTCTCGAGCGATTCACTTAAATATACACCTTCGGCCGAGTGTTGAGTGATCTCCCGTGAGGTATGTGAACTTGTATATAAATGGAATTTTAATAAGGCATGTTATGCCCAAATAAGTAGTTTATCTTATGAAAAGTTCAAAATAAATCATGACGAATAGGATTGTAAATAAAATAAAAATAAAACCTATACAAACCTTGGATTCCCAACACTCTAGGACAAGCTAAAAAAAAAACTTCTCTTCTACCTATTCCATTTGGGAGTGTAAGCCACATTAAAAGAGTTTTGCTTGAGGACAAGCAAAAGTTCAAGTGTGGGGGTATTTGATGTGTGTAAAATGCAACATATAAAACACATCAATTAAGGCATAAAACTAACCCTTTTTAAGTACTAATGTTGGAAAAAGAGTGTTTTTGTCTTCCTTTTGTATTTTCAGGATGAAATGAGCTCAAAATCACAAAAGAAGCAAAAAGACCACTAATTCTACCATAAATACAAGAAAAGGAACAAAAGTGGACTGCCCGAACCCTCAACGGCACCTCCCAAGACAAAGAGAAGAAAACAGAGTCTGAACACGCCCCGTGTCCAGCGAACACGGGGGCGTGCCCAGGAAGCAGCAGAAAAGACAAACCAGTAGAAGCTTCCATTGCTCACCACGGGGCCGTGTCCAGCGAGCACGGGGGCGTGGTGAAAGTACAGCAGGCGCATTAATTGTAATTCGCAATTACAATTAATGAAGAGAGAGAGTGTCAGACGGGCACGGGGCCGTGTCCAGCGGACACGGGGCCGTGTCCAGCGTTCTGTCCAGCCTATAAATAGAGGAGCTTGGTTTCATTCTCTCTCATCCCTTGGCACACCACCTCTCTCACACCTCATCCACCACCCACCACCACCATAATACCATCATCCACCGCCATCATCCATTGTCCATCGTAGAGTGTGTGAGTCGTCTCGGGATCCAAGATTGATCGTAAGAGTTCTTGACAATCAAGGCCATGTTTGCCTAAGTCTCTTACATCACTTGGTGAAGACAAGTGTTTAGTATAATACTTTTTATTTTTAATCTTTTGCACTTTTTATTTGGTTTTGTATTAATGACTTTAATAACTAGTTACTTATGTTGAAGGTGATCTTTCCTTATCGTTTGTCCGTGGTGTCTTGGCATTATTTTACTGTCTATATAAAATAAAAGATTTTCACCATTCATATCTCCACGGTCTATATGGAGGTATGTTGGCTACCTGGTCGGGGGTTAAGGGAACGGTTTGGTAAGGGTCTTGCCCTTGTTCAGCGTTTAGAGGTCCTGCTTGGGACCTGGGTCAAATTTAGTAGGATCTCCTTCAATGCCCATAGGTATTGGATGGCGGGGATCCAAACTCTTTGACCCCCTCATAAGCTAACTACTATTAATACTATAACCCGGCTATTTAGGACTGTATCCCTGCTGACTCAGACTACTTAGCCGAGGGTAACGTCACCGCCAAAAGCGGGGCCTACCACAATTTGCATTAATAACTTAATTCATTATCTTTCAATAATCCGACCCTTTAGGATTGTATCCTTGCTGACTCAAACTACTGGGTTGAGGGTAACGTCACCTTCAAAAGAGGGGCCTACTACAATAACTAAGATAATCTCTTAAACAAGTGCAAAAGTGCGAAAATAATCAAAGGTTATACTAATACACGTGTCGGATCCAAGTGATTCATCTTGTCTATCTGTTTTTATTTTTATTTTATTTTTCAGCATTTAGTTAGTTTTTATTTTTCTTAGTTTAAAACATTTTTCTAACTTTTTGATTTGGTTAGACGTTGAGGATAAACCGGTATTAAAAGCTCTTGTGTCCTTGGACGACCTCGGTATCTTACCAACACTATACTACGTCCACGATGGGTGCACTTGCCCATATGTGTGTTTAGTGTTAGTAAATATCGTGTTTTATAAATTTAAAACTTGGCTAAAAGTGTAAAAAGGGCTTAAATAAACATCTAAAAATATATACACACCGACACACATCAGTCAACAAGGATACAATCCTAAATGGTCAGATTATTGAAAGATAATTAATTAAGTTATTAATGCACGATGTGGTAGGCCCCTCTTTTGAAGGTGACGTTACCCTCGGCTAAGTAGTCTGAGTCAGTAGGGATACAGTCCTAAGTAGCCGGGTTAAATTTTAATAGTAGCTTACTTATGAGGGGATCAAAGAGTTTGGACCCCCGCCATCAAATACCGGTGGGTCTTGAAGGAGGTCCTACTAAATTTGACCCAGGTCCTTTGTAGGATCTATACACTGAACAATGGCAAGACTCTTACAAAACCGTTCCCTTAACCCCCGACCAAGCCAACATATCTCCATATAGACCGTGGATATATGACTGGTGAAAATATTTTATTTTATATTGAGAGTAAAATAATGCCAAGACACCACGAACAAATGATAAGGAAGAATTACCTTCAACATAAGAAACTAGTTATTAAAGTCATTAATACATAACCAAATAAAAAGTGCAAAAAGATTAAAAATAAAAAGTATTACACTAGACACTTGTCTTCACCAAGTGATGTAAGAGACTTAGGCAAACATGGCCTTTGATTGTCAAGAACTCCTACGATCAATCTTGGATCCCGAGATGACTCACACACTCTATGATGGATGATGGATGATGGTGGTAGATGATGGTGTCGTGATGGTGGTGGGTGGTGAGTGAAGTGCGTGAGACGTAGTGTGCCAAGGGATGGTTTGCAAATGAGCCAAGCACCCTTATTTATAGCCTGAACAGCAGCTCGGGCACGGCCCCGTGTCCATTCTCCTTCTCTTTCTTCATTAATTGCAGTTTGTCTGCATTAGTTGACCACGCCCCCGTGTCCGCTGGGCACGACCCCGTGTGCAGAAGCGTAGCTGTACTATCAAGATTTCCTCAGATTCTGTGAATCTTATAATTGACCACGGCCCCGTGTCCAGTGGGTACGCCCCCGTGGTGGATGATAGAAGCTTCTACAACTTTGTCTTTTCTGCTGACACTTGGGCACGCCCCCGTGCTCACTGAGAACGGGCGTGTTCAGCCCTCTGTTCTCTTGTATGCTTGGGAAGATGCTGTCGGGAGGTCGGGTATGCCACGTTTGTTCCTTTTCTTGTATTTATGTTAGATTTAGCTGCCTTTTTGCTTCTTTTGTTCCTTTGAGCTCATTTAATCCTGAAAATACAAAAGGAAGACAAAAACACACTTTTTCCAACATTAGTACCAAAAAAGGGTTAGTTTTATGCCACAATTGATGTAATTTATATGTTGCATTTTGTGCACATCAAATACCCCCACACTTTAATATTTGCTTGTCCTCAAGCAAAACTCTTTATAATGTGGCTTTACACTCCCAAATGGAATTGGTAGAAGAGAAGGTTTTTGGGCTTGTCATAGAGTGTCGGGATTTCCAAGATTCTTTTTTAAGTTTTATTTTTATTTATTTACAATCCTATTTGTCATGATTTATTTAAAACATTAAATAAGATAAATTACTTATTAGGGCATAACATGCCTTTTTAAAATTCCATATCTATACAAGTTCAAATACCTCACGGGGGATCACTCAACACTCGGCCGAAGATGTATTTTAGTGGATCACTCGAGAGTCGCATGGACCTTGCTCCTACCATAAGCTTGCCAAGTAATCAATCCTCCTCCTTTTTAACCATACACCTTTGTAAATATCAAGAGAGCTTTTGGGTGAAGGGTTAGGCTTGGGCTAAAGGTGGGTGGTTGGATTAGTGGTTAGAAAAAGGATGAAAAGCGTAAAAAGCATTGTTTTTTGGAAGACTTTTTTATTTTTTCATGACTTTTTATTTTGATTAAGCATTTCTTTCAAACAAAGTTGTTTTTTGATAAACTTGTTTGTTTATTTCTTTTGGCTTCATCGTCATTTTTTTATAACCAAGTCATAAGAAAAACCGAGCTTTATTACTAAAATAAAGGGTTTAAAATGAAAAAGGGTTTAGGTGGGTAAAAAAGGTGTTTGTTTTGGGTTAAGAAATGAAAATGTTTAGGCTCAAAGGGGTTAACTAGGGGGATTTTGGGTAGGTGGTAAAAAAAAAAGAAAAATAATGGTGTAGAAATAAAAAGGGTTAGTCCTAATGCCTCTATCATTTACTTACTTGGGTTTTAGTTGGTAGGACCGGGAATGTATCGTCGTGGCAAGTTCTAGAGTCGTAAGAACCAAGCGGCTATTCACACAAGAAACGAAAATGAGCATTTAGTTTAAAGATATGTATTTGTATACTCAAATAAGGCTCAGAACTCACTTTTTGTGGGAACAGGTTTTTATGTGATCAAGTATATATAATCAAATTTTAACTAAACTTGTCATGCCGTTTCATAATTTTCTTATGTTGGTTCTTTTTATCACGACGCTATCGGTTGTAAATTTGTAAAAATATAAACTTTTTAGAACTTGAAATTCCCAAAAAACCTAGACAAGTAAAAATATGAAAAATTTTTAAAAAATTTGGGGTGATTAGCGGTTCCAATAGAGTCTTGTGTAAGGCTTGTTAATTAGGACTTGCAAGATTCAAGGTTTTAGCACCCCCCCCCCCCCCACACTTAAATTACACATTGTCCTCAATGTGTCCCAAAAATAAGTTTTTAGGTTGATTGAATGTGTAAAAGGTGTGAAAAAGCAAAATTTTATGTTACCGGGCGTCTGGACACGGCCCCGTGCCTGTGGTCAGATTGCCAGTAATGAAAACTTACAAAAGGTTGACACGAGGGCATGTTGGCTGGGCACGACCCCGTGTCTGGCAAAAAATCTGCAGATTTAAACAAACAGCAGGTCTGGGGAAGTGGGCACGGGGGCGTGTTGGCTGGACATGACCCCGTGTAGACGATCTACAAAGGTGATAAACAGGTTTCTGGCTTCGGTTTTCCTGTCCCGGCTTTAGTAGTACTAATATTTAGTACCCTAAGCCTCGTATGTACCTGTCTTATCAATAAACACTACACCAAACCACAACATTCATCCTAAATTACCATAGTTTAATCATCCAAACCACAAAGTTAAAAAAAAAAAAATAAATGCAGAAAGTAAAAAGAGTTAAAGGAAAGTAAATTATTCAACACTAGGCACGAAGGCCGGAAATTGTTCGAAAGAAAAGAGGGTTAACCTGTGGGATCACCAACCAGCTGCTCCTGCCTCTACTCCACCCGCCTAGTCCATGTCCTCGTCTTCATCATCACCTCCTCCGCCGTGCCCCGCCATGTACTCCCGAATGCTCCCAATGTCATCCTGAATGTCGGATATGTTTCTTTCAATTGCACCGACCCGAGCGTACGTGTTGCTGGCAAGGTTGTAGGTGTTCCTAGTGCACATGAGGTTTTCCTGCAATAAGTCATATAAACTTTGGAAGTTAGGAAAACCGCCTCCTTGTGAGGAGGATTGGCCCGGATCACCGTGGGGCTGGTACGGGTACTGAGGAGGTTGTTGAAATTGTGGAGCGTGGAGGACTAGTGCCTCTTGCGGGTTCCATGCATGCCCTTGGACCCTTTGGAAGCTAACAGACCCGTCTTCGGCTTCGTAAATCAAGTTCATGGAGCGGCAGATGTGTTTATCCACTCTTCCCGACCATGGGCTCTTTTGGAAAGATCAGGGCATGTTCACGAAGTGCTTGAAGAGACGGTATATCCACCCCCCGAAGAAGATAGGGGTAGGTCGAGTGGCAAGCTTGTTCCAATGCATGTTTCGGAGTAGGAGGAAAGGAACATCGAGGTGTCTGTGGGTATGAATGCAATGAAGGATTACTAGATCTCGTAACCCAACAACACCGCTGTTATCATGCCTTTGACTAAGAGAGTAAGTAATAACCCGGTGAATGTAGCGATAAAGGGGGTCTCTTAGCTTAGTGCTCTTAGTACTGCTTGGATTATAGTGGCCGTCTCCTATTTGAGCCCAAGTAGCTTGGCGTTCGTTTTCTCCTAATTCTCGTAACCCTCCGGTGTTTTCTTCATTGCCCTCATCCTCCTCCGCATACAGCCCAGCTATTGACCCGAAATGTGCCATTGAAATTGAGTACTTGGTCCCCCCGCATCGGAATTTTACCCCATCATTGTCAAATGGGTCGCACCTTGAATTGAACACAAAGGTGCTATAGAATTCCAAGTTATACTCGTGGACCGAGGGATGGCGAGTGGTTAGGGCGACTCTTAGTGGGCCGGTAACGAGGTTGTTAAAATGGTCAAGTTTATTCACTATTGCTAAAAGCTCCATGCACGCTTGTCGCGGGTATTCCTCTGGTCTTGTTCGCAACACATCGAATCTAGCCTTAGCATCCAACTCATTGGCATTGAACCTACTAATGATGATAGAATCATACCTTGATGTTGTTAGAAGTAGAGGAAACGTCAAAATTCTACAGAAAAATCGCCTGAACCAAAGCGTTTTCGGGGAAACGGGGCATGTGGAAATGAAGAAACTGTTTGGAAAAGGGGTTTTATCCCGACAGTTGCGCGGACACGACCCCATGTCGAGCAAAGTTTTTTTAATTTTTTTAGTGCTCGTGTGAGTGCCCTGTTTTCCCAAAACTTGGTTAGAAGACTTACCGATTTCGATGTCAACCCGCTTGTTCGTAACTTACCAGGTATGATGTTGGTGTTTTTATTCTTTGACCGTTTGAAGCGAGATTTCTTCCTCCTCATCCTCAATGAATCCTTAATAGAGCTTCAGCCGTTGGCCATTGACTTTCAGTGGAATTCCATTTCGAGATTTAGGTTCTACTGCACCGTGTGGGAAAATATGGGTGATGGAAAAAGGTCCTGACCACCTAGACTTTAGTTTACCCGGAAACAATCGAAGTCGTGAATTAAACAGAAGAACCTGATCTCCTACTCGAAATTCATTAGGTTTAATGTGTTTATCATGCAAATTTTTCATTCTTTCCTTATAAATTTCAGAGTTAGAGTATGCATAATTACTTAATTCGTCTAATTCATTTAATTGAAAAAATCGATTGTTACCGGCAAATTCTAAATCTAAGTTTACATTTTTTATTGCCCAGTAGGCCTTGTGAGCTATTTCTACTGGAAAATGAAAACTTTTTCCATAGACGAGCTTATATGGGATTGTACCTATTGTTGTTTTATAAGCAGTTCGAAAAGCCCATAAAGCATCATCTAATTTATCGACCCATTCCTTTTTATTTAACCCTATGGTCTTTTCAAGTATTCGTTTTAAACCTCTATTAGTCACTTCGGCTTGTCCGTTTGTTTGAGGGTGATATGCTGTTGAGACCCGGTGACAGACCCCATATCTTGTTAAGATTTTTTCAAGTTGATGATTACAAAAATGGGTACCTCTATCACTTATTAATGCTTTAGGTGTGCCAAAACGAGAGAATAATTTTTTCAGAAATCTTACCACGACTCTTCCATCATTTGTTGGAAGTGTTTCGGCCTCGGCCCATTTAGACAAGTAATCTACTGCCACAAGTATATATTTGCTTCCTTTGACGGTCAGAAAGGCCCCATAAAGTCGAGTCCCTACACATCAAAAATTTCACAAACGAGAATGCCATTTTGTGGCATTTCGTTTTTGGAAGAAATATTACCTGATCGTTGCAAGCATCACATGTCTTGACAACTCTTTGTGCGTCTTTGTAAATGGTAGGCCAATAAAATCCTGAATCAAATACCTTTTGTGCGGTACTAGCGGCACCATGATGTCCTCCGTATGGACCTTCATGACAATGGCGGAAAATTCTTCTTGCTTCGTTACCATGTACGCATCTCCGGATGAGTTGGTCAGCACACATTTTGAAAAGATAAGGATCTTCCCAAAAGTAATGCTTTACATCAGCAAATAATTTTTTTCTTTGGTGATGTGGCCATCCTTTGGCAACAATACCGCTAGCCAGGTAGTTAGCATAGTCGGCATACCATGGTTCTTCTCTGTATTCCACCATTTCTAGGGACTCCTTTGGAAATTTTCGTTGATTTGTCCGTCCCTGGTTGCCTCCAAAGCTGGGTCTTCTAAGCGCGAAAGATGAAATGCTGCGGTATTTTCTACTCTTCTTTTGTCTTTGATTTCAATATCAAATTCTTGGAAGAGTAGAATCCACCGAATCAAACAGGGTTTAGCATCCTGTTTATTGAAAAGGTATCGAATGGCTGCATGATCTGTATAGACTATTGTTTTAGAAAGAACAAGATAAGAACGAAATTTATCAAAAGCAAATACCACAGCTAGTAATTCTTTTTCAGTTGTTGTGTAATTTTCTTGTGCATCATTAAGTGTTTTACTAGCATAATAAATTGGGTGAAAATGCTTCTCTTTTCTTTGACCCAACACTGCTCCAACTGCAAAGTCACTCGCATCACACATGATTTCGAAAGGTAATTTCCAATCAGGCGCTATCATGTTAGGTACATTGACTAGCATTTCCTTGAGTGTTAGAAATGCTTGATTGCAATCCTTGTCGAAGATGAAAGTGGCATCTTTTTCAAGTAATTTTATTAGAGGCCTTGAAATTTTTGAAAAGTCTTTGATAAACCGTCTATAAAATCCGGCATGCCCTAGGAAACTTCTGATTGCTCTAACGGAGGATGGTGGTGGTAATCGAGAAATAGTGTCTATTTTTGCTCGATCAGCCTCCATTCCTTCTCTTGAGATTTTGTGACCGAGTACTTTTCCCTCCGTTACCATGAAATGGCATTTTTGCCAATTAAGGGCGAGGTTAGTTTCCTCACATCGGGATAGCATTCGTTCAAGGTTATCGAGGCATTGGTCGTATGAATCTCCAAAGATAGAAAAGTCGTCCATGAAGACTTCCATTGTCTTTTCTATCATGTCATGGAAGATGGCCACCATGCAACGTTGGAAGGTTGCGGGGGCATTGCATAGACTAAATGGCATGCGTTGATAAGCAACAGTTCCATAGGGATATGTGAAAGTTGTCTTTTCTTGGTCTTCGGGTGCTATCGGGATTTGAAAGTAACCTGAAAAAAACATCTAAGAAACAATAAAATTTATGACCGGATAATCTATCTAACATTTGATCAACGAAGGGCAAAGGAAAGTGTTCTTTCCTTGTTGCTTCATTTAATCGTCTATAGTCTATACATACTCTCCATCCTATGACGGTTCTCATTGGTATTAATTCATTGTTTTCGTTAGTTATTACCGTCATACCTCCTTTCTTTGGAACTACTTGGGCGGGACTTACCCAAGGACTATCGGAGATAGGATAAATAAGTCTGGCGTCAAGTAATTTGATGACTTCGTTTTTAACCACTACTTGTACATTTGGATTTAATCTACGTTGTGGTTGTATTACCGATTTGTAGTCATCATTCATTAAAATTTTGTGCGTACACATGGAAGGACTTATTCCTTTAATATCTACAAGCTTCCAAGCGATCGCATTTTTGTGGTTTTTCAAAAGTTTAATTAATTTTTCTTTTTCTATACTACTTAAATTAGACGAAATAATTACAGGTGGTTACCATCTTTGTCTAGAAAAGCATATTCCAAACCTTTTGGAAGTTCTTTGAGCTCAAGAGGTGGGTCTTTAGAGGACTCCTTATTTGGTTGCTCATTTTGATCAAGAACTTAAAAAGTTTGTTCTATGGCGACCTCTTCTTCAACTAAGTGGTCACTTTTTTCACTTGTATCGGGTGGTTCATCTTCATCTTCAATTAGGGGGTCATTATTGCCAAAAGGATATTTCATTGAACGCTCAAGATGTATGCTCCTTTTGAATGCCCCTAATTGAAGAGATAGATTGTTGTACTTCCGGTTTCTCAAAGCTTCATGAGTTTTTACAAAATGTCGTCCCAACACTAGAGGAGTGCCATCGAGGATGACAAAGTCGGTTGGGATTACCATTTGACTTGTTTGAACCAAAACATCCTCGACTATAACGATTGATTTTATTACTTTCCGATTGGCTAGAAAAATGAGTATTTGAAGTGGAGAAAAATCACTAATACTTAATTTCTCGAAAATGTAATTAGGCATTATGTTAACACAAAGATCTTTATCAATCGTGACATTAGTAATAAAGGAATTTTGAAAAAAAAAACATGGAACCGGTGTAATGTGGATTTTAAATGGGTCTTCTTTTATTAGCGAAGTTTGATCGTTAGTTAACTTAATACTTACCGTTTCGTCAATTTTAGTGTTAGTGTTTAACTCTTTTAAAAACTTAGCATGAGTGGGTACTAAACAAAGATTTTCAAAAGAAGGTGACAAGAGATTATTTTCTTCAAAATTAGACTCTTCTTGAATTTTAATGTTGACAGACTCACCTTTTTCGTTGTTTAACTCATGTGTCGGTTTTTCACTTATTTGTTCTTCCATTTTTACCTCTTTAACTATCTCTTCTTTATTCAATTCTTCTCTTGCGCGAGACTCCTCTTCCCTTGTGCGAGATTCTTTTATGTATCGCTCGATAGTCTTAAGGTGTTCTAGTATCCTATTGGTTACTTCGGTCATAGAGTTAGGATCGGGATTTTTAAAGCTTGAATCCGGATGTTCTATCCTTGGTTCCTCATAGTACTCATATGAAGTAGATGGTTCACACCATTGTTCTTCATTCTAAGTATATGATGGATAAGGGTCGTAATTTTGTTCTTCATAATACTCATATGAGGTGGGTTGTTCACGCCATGGTTCCTCATAATAACCATATGAAGGTGGTGGCTCATATCTTGGTTCCTCAAAGTATGAGTATGAAGGCTCATACATTGGTTCATCAAAATATGAGTATGAGGGAGAAGGTTCATACCTTTCGTCTTCATAGGACGTGTATGAAGTTGATGGCTCGTACCTGGGCTCCTCAAAGTAGGTGTATGAAGTGGATGGTTGAAATAAGTTACAATATTGTACCGAGTGCGGGTTACCACAATTAGTACAATAATCTCCCCTATAATCATCCTCCTCATAGGTATAGTTGTAGCCTCCTGAGTATTGATCCATAAGAATCACTCAATAGACCACAACAGAGTCTCGGGACCAGAAAATAAAAATAAACACGGAAACAGAGACTGGACACGGCCCCGTGTTCAGTGGAGACGACCCGTGTTCAGGATCTGTATCTGGGCGTTTTAATTAAAGTTACTGGTTTTGTGCAGCACGGGGGCGTGTTCAATGAGCACGACCCCGTGTTCAGACTCTGTATCTGGGTGTTTTTATGAAAAATATGCAGCACGGCCCCGTGTTCAGTGAACACGGCCCCGTGTTCAGGCTACTGTAAATGCAAACTAAACTAAAACGCACAACAATATGCGCGCGTTTTAAAAAGGTTTTGAAAACCTGATTAGGTCGTCGATTTTAAGCTTTCTTAAAATCCTTGTGTCCCCGGCAACGACGCTAAAAACTTGATATGCGTGAAGTGTGTATAGTTTTTAATGTATCTTTTAAGCCCTTTTACACTTGTTAGCCAAGTTTTAAATTTATAAAACACGATATTTACTAACACTAAACACACATATGGGCAAGTGCACCCATCGTGGGCGTAGTATAGTGTTGGTAAGATACCGAGGTAGTCCAAGGACACAAGAGCGTTTAGTACCGGTTTATCCTCAATGTCTAATCAAATCAAAAGTTAGAAAAAAGTTTTTTAAACTAGAAAAATAAAACTAACTGAAATGCTGAAAAATAAAATAAAAGTAAAAACAGATAGACAAGATGAATCACTTGAATCCGACTCGTGTGTAGTGTAACCTTTGATTATTTCCGCACTTTTTCACTTTTTAAGAGATTATCTTAGTTATTGTAGTAGGCCCGTCTTTTGAAGATGACGTTAGCCTCAACCCAGTAGTTTGAGTCAGTAAGGATACAATCCTAAAGGGTCGGATTATTGAAAGATAATTAATTAAGTTATTAATGCATAATGTGGTAGGCCCCTCTTTTGAAGGTGACGTTACTCTCGGCTAAGTAGTCTGAGTCAGCAGGGATACAGTCCTAAGTAGCCTGGTTAAAGTTTTAATAGTAGCTTACTTATGAGGGGATCAAAGACTTTGGACCCCCGCCATCCAATACCGATGGGTATTGAAGGAGGTCCTACTAAATTTAGTTAAACCCATTCCTACCCTGTACTGTTAGTTTGCTCGACCAAAACCTAGCTCCCCTTCCCCTTCTACACAGCCCCTCCAGACGCGACAAAAATCTCCAGCGGCACCCCTCCAGCCGCAAATCCGTACAACCGCACCCATTTGAGACTGGTTAGTTTTTCATTCGATTCCCGTTTGACGCAACCCCCTTTGAGACTGGTTAGTTTTTCGCAGGATTTCCGTTCGATTTGCTAGACGACGGAAGCATTCCCCTTCGATTCCCCCTTTGAGACTGGTTAGTTTTTCGATTCCCCTTTGAGACTGGTTAGTTTTTCGATTCCCCTTTGAGACTGGTTAGTTTGAGTATGCTTAAGATCAAAATTTTATGCATAAAGGTTAATGATGATATAATTTTTGATGTATGTCTCGTCTTTGTAATTCCAATGTAATTTGTAATAAGTTGAGGCACATTCATGAGTAATGAGTGAATAACAAGTATGTTGTTACCAAATAATCAGATTCTTTGGAAGCGGTAAATTTATGAATCTTTAGGTCGGTATTAAATCCCATCATGCATTTAAGTTAATAGTATACAACTAAATTAAAGAAAGCCACATTAGAAGTTACACTAATAAATACATTCAAGGGATCAAGTTCTCGTTTCTTCTTTCCACCGAAGAAATAAGATGTGAATCTAAAAACAGTCCATAATAATAACTGACAATGACTATATCTTCAAAGTTCACGAGTTAAGAAAAATATGCTCAAAATAATATAAGTATAACAAAGATATTTAGAGAAGACCAACAAGAAAACAACCCAACCAATACGAATTACTAATGCAATTGTATTGAGCTAAAAGCAAACAAATTGAAACCCTTACACTGTGTTCCAGAGTCTCACTTAAGTAGAGAAGAGAAAGGAATTAGAAAGAAAGAGGATGGTAATGATATTCCAGAGTAATAAGACATGAAGTATAAGCCGGTGTTCAAACCGTCTTATAACACATGAAGTATAAGCCGGTGTTCAAACATTTTAAGCCGGTGTTCAAACTGAAGTATAAGCCGGTGTTCAAACATTTTAAGCCGGTATTCAAACATTTTAAGCCGGTATTCAAACTGAACACCGTCTAAAACGACATGATTTTAAACCAGTATAGTTTAAGACGGTGTTGAAAACACCGTCTTAAAACCCATATCACCCCGTCTTAAGCTCTATTTTGTAGTAGTGTATTTGTGCATGTAAGCATGTATATGTGTATGTAAGTCTATGAATGTATTTGTGTATGTAAGCATGTATATGTGTATGTAAGTCTATGAATGTATGTTTGTAAGTATGTATGTGTGATGTGCGTGAAGTGTGTATAGTTTTTAATATACCTTTTAAGCCCTTTTTACACTTTTTAGCCATCTTTTAAATTTATAAAACACGATATTTACTAACACTAAACACACATATGGGCAAGTGCACCCATCGTGGGCGTAGTATAGTGTTGGTAAGATACCGAGGTCGTCCAAGGACACAAGAGCTTTTAGTACGGGTTTATCCTCAACGTCTAATTAAATCAAAAGTTAGAAAAAAGGTTTTTAAACTAGAAAAATAAAACTAACTAAAATGCTGAAAAATAAAATAAAAGTAAAAACATATAGACAAGATGAATCACTTGGATCCGACTCGTGTGTAGTGTAACCTTTGATTATTTCCGCACTTTTGCACTTTTTAAGAGATTATCTTAGTTATTGTAGTAGGCCCCTCTTTTGAAGGTGACGTTACCCTCAACCCAGTAGTTTGAGTTAGCAAAGATACAATCCTAAAGGGTCGGATTATTGAAAGATAATTAATTAAGTTATTAATGCGTAATGTGGTAGGCCCCTCTTTTGAAGGTGACGTCACCCTCGGCTAAGTAGTCTGAGTCAGCAGGGATACAGTCCTAAGTAGCCAGGTTAAAGTTTTAACAGTAGCTTACTTATGAGGGGATCAAAGAGTTTGGACCCCGCCATCCAATACCGGTGGGTATTGAAGGAGGTCCTACTAAATTTGACCCAGGTCCTTTGCAAGATCTATACACTGAACAATGGCAAGACTCTTACCAAACCGTTCCCTTAACCCCGACCAGGTAGCCAACATATCTCCATATAGACCGTGGATATATGAATGGTGAAAATCTTTTATTTTATATAGACAGTAAAATAATGCCAAGACACCACGGACAAACGATAAGGAAGAATCACATTCAACATAAGAAACTAGTTATTAAAGTCATTAATACATAACCAATTAAACCATCACCTAAACTCAACCAACCACCAGCCTCCACGTTATCACCATCTCCCTTCCCACGCCCATGAATAAACCCACGCCGTCTCCACACCATGTTCTGGACCGGAAACACCGGCATTGGAAAAGCCCCACGCCACCCTTCCCCACCCCACACCGCATAGTCTTAGAACAGTTGTTTAGACATTTTTATAAAACCATTTTTATTTAATTTAACTTAACTAACACCTATAAATTATCAACAATTTGAACTGTTGAAAGCATCTGTAACCTTTAGCGAAAGATTTAGAAGATCCCTTTAATAATTTACCATTTTAATAGACAACAATTATAAAATACACATGTTGCTACTTGCTTGACATACTTTGTTGATAAAGATTTCATTCTTGCACCGCATTTGGCTGAGTAAGTTTTTTTAGTTAAGTTTCTTTCATTTTATTACTATGATTCACCTAACTATTCTATAACGCTAATTTTGTAGCATCCATTGGTCTTTGTTCATCATTGCCCAACACATAATACATGTATGTATTTTGGATTCAACAAAGATAAAAGGCGAAAAGAACGCTTCAAACTATCGTCTTTCAAGCCTAATTCCTACCATCTTAGGATCCGAGTTCAAATACACAATGGTTGATATATGTGTGTTTGCTATTTCTGAGTTGTTTGATTTTCTTTACTTTTAAATAATAATTTGTTAATTTATTACAGTGTAAGCAACAAAAGGGTGGATGGGAATGTGGCTACATGGTTCTCCAACATACGTTTGACTTTGTGAATTTGTATCAAAACCAATTTCCCGATGAAGTAAGTAAAAGTGCGAAAAGATTAAAAATAAA
This sequence comes from Helianthus annuus, assembly GCF_002127325.2. Lineage (NCBI taxonomy): Eukaryota > Viridiplantae > Streptophyta > Magnoliopsida > Asterales > Asteraceae > Helianthus > Helianthus annuus. The sequence continues at coordinate 43,074,055 of NC_035441.2, forward strand.
AAGTATTACACTAGACACTTGTCTTCATCAAGTGATGTAAGAGACTTAGGCAAACATGTCCTTTGATTGTCAAGAACTCTTACGATCAATCTTGGATCCTGAGACGACTCACACACTCTATGATGGATGATGGATGATGAATGATGGATGATGGTGGTGGATGATGGTGTTGTGATGGTGGTGGGTGGTGGGTGAAGTGTGAGAGAGGTGGTGTGCCAAGGGATGGTTTGCAAATGAGCCAAGCACCCCTATTTATAGCCTGAACAACAGCTCGGGCATGGCCCCGTGTCCATTGGGCACGACCCCGTGTCCATTCTCCTTCTCTTTCTTCATTAATTGTAGTTTGTCTGCATTAGTTAACCACACCCCTGTGTCCATTGGGCACGACCCCGTGTGCAGAAGCGTATCTATACTATTAAGATTTCCTCAGATTCTGCGAATCTTAGAGTTGACCACGGCCCCATGTCCAGTGGGCACGCCCCCGTGGTGGGTGATAGAAGATTCTACAACTTTGTCTTTTCTGGTGACACTTGGGCACGCCCACGTGCTCACTGAGCACGGGGCGTGTTCAGCCCTCTGTTCTCTTGTTTTGCTTGGGAAGATGCTGTCGGGAGGTCGGGCATGCCACATTTGTTCTTTTTCTTGTATTTATGTTAGATTTAGCTGCCTTTTTGCTTCTTTTGTTCATTTGAGCTCATTTAATCCTGAAATGTAAAAGGAAGACAAAAACACACTTTTTCCAACATTAGTACTAAAAAGGGTTAGTTTTATGCCACAGTTGATGTAATTTATATGTTGCATTTTGTGCACATCAATGTGTAAGTTGATAATTTCTATATTTAACTTTGACACACATATATATTAGTTAGGAAATACCATCCTTGAATTAAAATTATCATTTAAAACATAACGAACATAGAAAATACCCGCCAAAATTGAAATCACCATTTAAAACAAAAGGAGCTAAGAAAATACCCGCCCGAAATTTAAACAATCATGAATAACATTACATATATATAAAAAATCGTGCCTGATATTGAATTCATCATTTTAAACATAACGAGCTAAGAAAATACCCAATCGAAATTGAAATCATGATTTAAAACATAACGTGCCGCCCAAAATTTAAAACAATCATTAAGAACATAATAAGCTTAAAAAATTGTGCCCGTGTTTGAATTCATCATTTTAAACATAACGAGCTTAGAAATACCCACCCAAAATCGATGTGAATTTGAGTTACACTGGTTGTACTTATTTCTCTTAGATACACATGTTGTAACATTTGTAACTTTTTTGGAATTATGTTTTCGATATTGCTTATATTCGCATATCTGATGGTGGATGTGGCCCCATGGGGACATAGGGGTGATGGCGTTGGTGATCCACCGCCTCCTGGTGGTCATTTTAGTGGCACGCATGAGACTGACGGTAAGTTTGTTTTCAAGGGAGGCCGGCCTGTACATGTGGCGGACCATCCCGTTCGATAAAATTGGATGGGATAACGTTTCACAATCGCACAAGGATTCCCTCATGAACCACTTACGGGTAAATAAGTTATATGCATAAGATTTTATCAAATATTTAAGCACATGCAAATGCGCCATTACCATACATGTGCGAAATCGCAGCCGTAAACAGACCTTTAAACGGCTGCAAACGCGCCGTTAAAGGGCTGCGAAATCGCTGTCGTTTGCGGTTGCAAACACGTCGTTAAAGAGCTCCCAACTTAAACTTTACACTCTTCATCATCACTGACATCCTCAATACACAAGTGTCACGGCCCCCGACCCGGTTTGACCCGCTTCAGGACCCGTGGGACAGAAATTCTGCGGTAATCTGTTTATTGTGAGTTTAGCAGCGGAAAATTTATTTCACAGGATCGGCTAAGTTAAAACTTTTCCCGATTATTTTTATTTCACAATTCGGGATAAAACCCCGGGTAATTTACAATAACAAGTTTTTAGTAATAAAACACATTTCTTTATTTTATATCGAGCCACTATCTTAAGCTTGAAATGCTTCCCCTGCATTTTTCCTGAATTACAGCAGATCACCTGAAACATGTTTGAAAAAGATTTTGTCAGCGGGGAAATACTGAGTGAATTATTCTAGTTACTGAAAATGACACATTTATTATAATTCACAGTGGTAAGATCTTTTACAATGTATCCTGATATCAACCAACTACCCACAGTACTTTACCACTCGATCCATTGGCCCATACGTCCAATGGTATCTGTGATTATGGTCATATTACCCAATGGCTGCCCCAATGGTGACGATTATCAAGTAATGTGCACAATACCCCACATACCGGCTGTAATTTGGTGATTCACATAAACTTAATCACTGTAAGTTATAATTCTGAAAATAATTTGGAGTATTGTAAACAGTCACAAACTGTGATAAAAGAATTTATAAAAAGAGAATAACTCACATTGCAGATTTAGTATTGACAGAATTAGATTTACTCCCTGTTAACCTAATTTCACAATAAAGCACACAAAACAGGATTAGTGATCAATACAACGATTACGATAATTCCCCGAGATCAATTTTTACAATGAATGTCCAAGTGCAATACTTCGGCTCATTTATCAAAATGACAAACGATAAATTACAGTACTTCAACTCGTATATCGAATTATCGACAACGACAAAGTACAATGCTTCGGCTCATTATCGAATTATCGACAACGATAAAGCATAGCCCAATGTGGGCGGCACTTAGGCATTCCTTGAGTATATTGATCCCGGAAACTGAATCGTAATAGCGATCGAGTAATTACCCTGTTCTGCGGCAGCACCTCGATTAGTGTGTGTGTTAATTGTGGTATAACAGTTCGAACTCGATGCACAGAATGAATTCGATTGATTTGTGAACATCAACAGATGAATGCCAAGGTCGGCTATTTATAGCTCGAAAATCGTCTCGCTTACGGACCGTAAGACTTGGGCTTTACGGTCCGCAAGGGACCTGGTTGGCTTACGGACCGTAAGCCATTACCCTTACGGTCCGTAAGGGATGGTCTTAGTCTTGTAGACTAGCCTCCTCACGGTTGTAGCCTAGGTGAATCATCAGTTAAATCGATTTTAACTCATACAACGAATTTAAATAGATAAATATCAATTAGGGTTTAACCCCCCTGAGTTTTAGGGGCCCTGATCCTGATTCCGATTATTCCGAAAATTTTAGGGTTAGTGCCAAATCACTTGGGTGTCTCAATTAAATTATTTTTATTGTCTAATTATCATCTTAATTTATTAATTTTAGTGAGAGTTGTTACAACAAGACTTAAAATTGATAGATTTTCTAGTATCAGTAACAAATATTGGATTCACAACCATTAATTAGTGTTTTGGCTACGAAATTTGTAACTTCACCCTAAATAGGCAAAGATGAGTAATTATCATTAAAAGATGGTAGAACTTTATGATGTTCCACACCTTTAGTGGAAAAACAATTTTCAGAGAGATATTCGATCATGTGGTCAAGTACAATTGGGGAATTTTTAAAGGCCCTAACTATCTGCTTATCCAGTTTGCCTATCTGCACACTTAGGGTTTACATACGCTGCGTATTGACCTATACGCAGTGTATAGGGTTACCTCTATACGCTGCGTATAGAGCTATACTCAGCGTATATAAACCATGGATTTCAAAGCCTTATCAGCAATCATTGCACAGAAAACAAGGGTTATATACGCTACGTATAGGTCTACACGCAGCGTATATAAACAATTAGATTTTTTTGAGTCATTTTGGTAGGTTTGAGGGATATTTTTTCACAATGTTTAAATACGTTGCGTATAGACCTCTAAGTAGCGTATATAAAGGTCTGAAAATGTCTTTTATACCCTTGTGTTGAGGCTATACGAAGCCAAATACAAGGGTAGTTCTGTCATTTTTGTCTCATACGCTGCGTAGGGACCTCTAAGGAGCGTATATAAAGCTCCATTTTTGTATTTTTTATTCTGTATTCCTTTGTTTATTTATAAAAAAAAAAAGTAAATTAATTGTGTGTATTTTGGGGTATTTCCATGTTTATTTATAAAAAACAATATTATTAAAAATCATACAAATATTATGAATTATAAGAATTAAAAATAATACAAATATTAGGTCCCGTATTGACCTCGTATAAGCCTATAAGTGTGATATCGTATCGTATAGGTGTAGTATAGGTCACGTATTGACCTCGTATAAGCCTATAAGTGTGATATCGTATCGTATAACGTAGTATAGGTCACGTATTGACCTCGTATAAGCCTGTAAGTGTGATATCGTATCGTATAGCGTCGTATAGGTCACGTATTGACCTCGTATAAGCCTATAAGTGTGATATCGTATTGTATAGGGGTAGTACAGGTCACGTATTGACCTCATATAAGCCTATAAGTGTGATATCGTATCGTATAGCGTCGAATAGGTCACGTATTGACCTCGTATAAGCCTATAAGTGTGATATCGTATCGTATAGCGTCGTATAGGTCACGTATTGACCTCGTATAAGCCTATAAGTGTGATATCGTATCGTATAGGTGTGGTTTAGGTCACGTATTAACCTCGTATAAGCCTATAAGTGTGATATCGTATCGTATAGGTGTCGGTTAGGTCCCGTCTAATCCTATATGCATATACAAGACCTATAGGAAACCTATACGAGACTTATACTACACAATACGATACGATACGATACTATACAATAACACCCGTATAGGCCTCTATACGAGACTTATATACTATACACTATACGATACGATACGATACGATATGATGCAATACGATACGATACGATGCAATACGATAAGATAATTTAATTTAAACGATAACAATATAATATATTTGTATTATTTACGAACAATATTGTTTTTTTATAAATAATTTTCTTTTTTTATAAATAAACAAAGGAATACGATAATTTAATTTAAACGATAACAAAACAATATATTTGTATTATTTACCAAAAATATTGTTTTTTTATAAATAATTTTCTTTTTTAATTTTTATAATTCATAATATTTATATTATTTTTTATTTTTATAATTTATATTTGTATTATTTACCAATAATATTGTTTTTTTTATAAATAATTTTTATGTTTTTTATAAATAAACAAAGGAATACCCAATAAAAAAATACAAAAATGGAGCTTTATATACGCTCCTTAAAGGTCCCTACGCAGCGTATGAGACAAAAATGACACAACTACCCTTGTATTTGGCTTCGTATAGCCTCAACACAAGGGTATAAAAGGCATTTTCAGATCTTTATATACGCTGCTTAGAGGTCAATACGCATCGTATATAAAGGGTAGGTTTTATTTTTAACCCCAAACATGTGGTTAAATTATCTTTTTAACCTTTATTACATATATACGCTGCGTATAGACCTCTAAGGAGCGTATATAAAGGTCTGAAAATGTCTTTTATACCCTTTTGTTGATTCTATACGAAGCCAAATATAAGGGTAGTTGTGTCATTCTTGTCTCATACGCTGCGTAGGGACCTCTAAGGAGCGTATATAAAGCTCCATTTTTGTATTTTTTTATTGTGTATTCATTTGTTTATTTATAAAAAAAGTAAATTAATTGTGTGTATTTTGGGGTCTTTCCATGTTTATTTATAAAAAAACAATATTATTAAAAATAATACCAATATTATGAGTTATAAGAATTAAAAATAATACAAATATTAGGTCACGTATTGACCTCGTATAAGCCTATAAGTGTGATATCGTATCGTATAGGTATGGTTTAGGTCCCATATTGACCTCATATAAGCCTATAAGTGAGATATCGTGTCGTATAGGTGTAGTATAGGTCACGTATTGACGTTGTATAAGCCTATAAGTGTGATATCGTATCGTATGGGTGTAGTATAGGTCACGTATTGAGCTCGTATAAGCCTATAAGTGTGATATCGTATGGTATAACGTAGTATAGGTCACGTATAAACCTCGTATAAGCCTATAATAGTGATATCGTATCGTATAGCGTCGTATAGGTCACGTATTGACCTCGTATAAGCCTATAAGTGTGATATCGTAGCGTATAGGTATAGTATAGGTCACGTATTGACCTCGTATAAGCCTATAAGTGTGATATCGTATCGTATCGTATAACGTAGTATAAGCCTATAAGTGTGATACGTATCGTATAGCGTCGTATAGGTCACGTATTGACCTCGTATAAGCCTATAAGTGTGATATCGTATCGTATAGGTGTAGTATAGGTCACGTATTGACCTCGTATAAGCCTATCAGTGTGATATCGTATCGTATAACGTAGTATAGGTCACGTATTGACCTCGTATAAGCTTATAAGTGTGATATCGTATCGTATAGCGTTGTATAGGTCACGTATTGACCTCGTATAAGCCTATAAGTGTGATATCGTATCGTATAGCGGCGTATAGGTCAGGTATTGGCCTCGTATAAGCCTATAAGTGTGATATCGTTTCATATAACGTACTAAAGGTCACGTATTGACCTCGTATAAGCCTATAAGTGTGATATCGTATCGTATAGGTGTAGTTTAGGTCACGTATTGACCTCGTATAAGCCTATAAGTGTGATATCGTATCGTATAGGTGTGGTTTAGGTCACGTATTAGCCTCGTATAAGCCTATAAGTATGATATCGTATCGTATAGGTGTGGTTTAGGTCTCGTCTAATCCTATATGCATATACAAGACCTATAGGAAACCAATACGAGACTTATACTACACTATACGATACGATACTATACTATAAAATAACACCCGTATAGGCCTCTATATGAGACTTATATACTATACACTATAGATACGATTTGATGCAATACGATACGATACGATGCAATACGATAAGATAATTTAATTTAAACGATAACAATATAATATATTTGTATTATTTACGAATAACATTGTTTTTTTATAAATAATTTTCTTTTTTTATAAATAAACAAAGGAATACGATAATTTAATTTAAACGATAACAAAACAATATATTTGTATTATTTACCAATAATATTGTTTTTTTTATAAATCATTTTTTTTTAATTTTTATAATTCATAATATTTATATTATTTTTTATTTTTATAATTTATATTTGTATTATTTACCAATAATATTGTTTTTTTATAAATAATTTTCTTTTTTTATAAATAAACAAAGGAATACACAATAAAAAAAATACAAAAATGGAGTTTTATATACGCTCCTTAGAGGTCCCTACGCAGCGTATGAGACAAAAATGACACAACTACCCTTGTATTTGGCTTCGTATAGCCTCAACACAAGGGTATAAAAGACATTTTCAGACCTTTTTATACGCTGCTTAGAGGTCAATGCGCAGCGTATTTAAACTTTTTGAAAAAATGATCCCTCAAGCCTACCAAAATGACAAAAAAAATCTAATGGTTTATATACGCTGCGTATAGACCTATACGCAGCGTATATGACCCTTGCTTTCTGTGCAATGATTGGTTATTAGGCACTGAGATCCATGGTTTATCTACGCAGCGTAGAGGGTTAACCCTATAAGCTGCGTATTGACCAATACACTGCGTAGATAATCCCTAATTTTGCTAGGGTTTGGTGTGTCAATAGGCACTTTAGTGTGCCAATAGGCACACCCTTTTTAAATTTCTCAAGTTTCAGTTTAAATCTCGGACTGTACTTTTAGATTCGATCAGTTCATGACTTTTACTAACAACTTGCAACATCATGTTTTTCAACATTTTTTCTTATTAATTCAGATATATTTTTTTATAAGAAGAAACATTAAAAAAAAAAAATTATTTGTTTCTTTTAAAATAGCATTTACCTCTTTAAGATTGTTCAAATCTTTAATTTTTAGCACACTTATCAAAAAGTTTTTAGAGTAACAATCAGATTTGCTCTTTGCTTGATCCCCACTTTTCATTTCTAGATCTTGTTTTTCTTTTTACCATACTTGCCTTCATACCTCTGATTAATAGCATCCCATAACTCTTTTCAAGTCTTACACTTACTAAAATGATCACAAATGTGGCTTGGTAATGCCCTTGTTAATACTTCATGAGTTTTCCTCTCAATTATATAATTTCTCTTATCTGTTTCATCCATTTCACTACACTGAGTTCTAGGACCCACATATTATTCAGTTATATAGGTTCAAATCTTTGCATTAATGCAACACACAATGGACTCAAAACTTCCATTCCAATCTGAGAACTGATTAGGAGCCAAAAACTCAATAGTTTGTTTGGAGCTAGCCGTTTTTGAAAGATCAAGAAAAATTTTTAAAACTCACGAAACAAATTAACAGTCAGTGAACTTCATGCGAATACAAAATTCACGTTCTTTCTTAGAGCGAGTCACAACGGATCACACTTCTTTGAACTCTAATTGATGGCTCAAGAACTACTTAAAAATTCTAACCTTAAGCAATTTTGAACTTTTGAAGTGCATCAAAAAGTATACCCGGTTCTATAAACAACCACGGTTCGTAGACAAGACCTAGTAAAACTTTATTTAGTAACCTGGCCCAATCAACTAGAAACCAAGCGGCCCAATGTCTATTAAAGATCAACATACGGTCCACTAATACAAACAATAATATGCTCAAAACACGTTCCACATACACAAAAATAGAGTAAATTACAAGTTTTATAATTTATGTTTACACCAAATTGCAGTCGTTATCCCTTAGCGTAAAAGTTGACAAATTTTTGTCTTTAATGTTCCAAAATCTTGCACGTTATATCCTTTAGGTTAAACCTAGTTAGATTTTTTAGTTAAATTTGGTTACTCAAGGGTATTTTAGTCTTTTACTCATATATTTAAAAATATTTTATATAATATATACATATTGCAGCTATGAAGGTATTATTAATTAATTTCTATTAAAAACACAAAACCATTGTAGTAACTCAGTTGCATTATGTACAAGTATTGATTACATAACCTTATCACTTTATCCTAGAACAATCAAACAAGTTCAACAAAAATCATCCAACTCAGCCCAATCCTAAAACAATCAAACAAGTTCAACAAAAACCTTCCAACTCAGCCCATCTTCCACCGACTCTAATTCCTTGCGATACCCTCTAAACCCAAATCACAATGATTTTCCGGTGACCCATTTCGTTGTAGCACAAGACAAGCCACCGCCATCCGTTGACGTGGCCCATCGGAAAACACAAGATGTAGACATAAAGGACAAACGTAAAGGACAGCGTATATCAGCCTAAAAATATATCATTATTAACATTATTATTATTATAGTTGTTGTTGTTGTTGTTATTATTATTATTATTATTATTATTATTATTATTATTATTATTATTATTATTATTATTATTATTATTATTATTAGAGTAAATTACAAGTTTTGTCCTTTATCTTTACACCAAATTGCAGGCGTTGTCCTTTAGCACAAAAAATAATAATAATATATTTTTTTGGCTGATATAACCTTATCATTTTTTAGGCTGATATACGCTCGGTATACCAACTTCGACATCAAAGTTGGTATAATAATAATACATTTCTTCGCTCGTTATACACTCGGTACATCAACTTCGACGTCAAAGTCGATATAATAATAATAATAATAATAATAATAATAATAATAATAATAATAATAATAATAATAATAATATATTTTTTCGGCCAATACACGCTTGGTACCCGGACTTCGACTTCGAAATCTATAGAGCAATAGTAATAGTAATAGTAATAGTAATAATATATTTCTTCGCTCGTTATACGCTTGGTAGGACTTCGACGTCGAAGTCGATATACTATTAATAATATTAAAAATAATAATATTAATAATAATAATATTAATAATAATAATAATATATTTTTCGCTAGTTATAAGCTTGTTACACCGACTTCGGCATCGATGTTGATATAATAATAATAATAATAATAATAATAATAATAATAATAATAATAATAATAATAATAATAATAATAATAATATATTTCTTCGCTCGTTATACGCTCGGTACGACTTCGACGTTGAAGTCGATATAATAATAATAATAATATTAAAAATAATAATAATAATAATAATAATAATATATTTCTTCGCTAGTTATAAGCTTGTTACACCGACTTCGACGTCGATATTATAATAATAATAATAATAGTAGTAGTAATAATCAGCAAATTACTTGAAAACACAACTAATCTATGGTTGAAATACAATATAAATTTGAAATTGTTGAAAATGGGTTGATGTACCTTAGGTTTGCTAAAATACGCTCTGCTTATTGTGTTGTATACGAAATCGCGTATATAGTGAGCATCATCTAGACCCTACTCTAGTATATAAGAGGCAATGTACACGCATGTAACAACTCTCACTAAAATCAATAATTAGGATGATAATTATCTATTATGGAAACCCTAATTAAGACATCCAAGTGATTCTACATAAACCCTAAAATTTTCAGAACAATCGGAATCAGGATCAGGGCCCCTAAAACTCAAGGGGGGGTAAACCCTAGTGACGATTATCAACAATTCTCGCTGTCTAAAATTCGTTTGAGAAAAGTGGCAACTCAGCAAAGCTAGTCCCGAACCTAGGCAGCCTATAAATCAGATTGCTTCCCTTACGGACCGTAAGGGATATGGCTTACGGTCCGTAAGCCCGCCAAATTTCGTGTATAAATAGCAGACATTGGCACTTGCTTTCTGTGATTGAAACGACGTCAATTCTCACTGTGTACATAGAATTAGAACAGTAGTAGTACAATTAAACACACACGGGTCACGAAGTGCTGCTACAATACCGGGTATTAACTCGATCGTTGTTCAATTCTTTTCTTTCCGTCAGCTTTTATTTTTGTAAATAATAGCTCGGGATTTTACCCTCTAAATCCCTAAACTCTGCCCTATTTGGGTAATAACTCTAATCCTTGGTACGATACTTTATCCGATCGATTATAACTATCCAACGATTGTCTGAGTGCAGCTCAAATTGAGTTATACTTTGTTATTCATCGTGATTTAGACTTGAATGTTTGAGTGCTGTCCGAACTCGGGCTATACTCTGTCATTCGTTGTGAATCTGCTGAATTGTTAAGTATTGCACTTGTAAATCGTTGTGAGGGTTTATATCTCGTGATTATCGTTAAAGATGAATTGAGTTAATATAAATAATACGGGTTCCCTTGTATCTAGAAATTAGAACTCGTAAGCAAGGAATTGCTAGAATACTTAAAAGCTAAGTAAACATAATAAGTTATATAAACTTAGCAGTTAAGTTAGTTGAGTAAATTAATTAATTTGTTAATTAAGTTTAGTATGATTAATTAATCAGTTAATCAATACTAATTAAGCTAACAAGATTAATTAAGCTAAGTAAGGTTTATTAAAAATAGATATATATATATGGGGTCGTATGAGAACGTTTAATATTAATAATTAAATATATTATTTTTTTTTACCTTACTCCGTTTTTAATGAAACTTAGGTTAAAACGTAGATAAAAATATGCTCGTTCTAAAGACATAATCGTCGTTTTATAAAACGTCATATTTTAAAAGTTATACGAGAAAAACGAGTTAAGCAGCTGAATTAATATATATAAGCAAGCTAGCTAGCAGGTCAAGCAGGCAGGTAGGTAGGTCAATCTATCCCACATCGACAGAAATATGTTTGAGGTGCTTGCTTGCTTGCTATAAATAGGAAGCTTAGGATTTCATTCTTCCTTGCTCATTTCTCTTCTTCCTCTCTCTATACGTTGGTGTTCTAACCAATAATCCCCGATACAATATTCGGTTCGGTCGATTCAGGAACCAACTAACGGATGCCAAAGTATTATACTTTGTCAATTCCGTTAAACGGAATCCAAAGTATTATACTTTCTGAGTTCGTTAAACGGATGCCAAAGTGCTATACTTTGTGAGCTCGTTAAACGGATGCCAAAGTACTGTCTGAATAAGACTACACTTTGTGAATTTAGTTAAGGTTCGAATCTCGTAACCATCGTTAAGGTTTGATTTGGGTTTTACACAAATACATACTCCATTCTGTTAAACTATATGTTTAACTACCTAAAATACTCCCAACTAGACACTCACAATCAAACAAACTATTAGATCATCAGAAGATCCAGAATAATAAAGTGCATGCTTAATTATCGGAAGAAGTAGAATCAAGAAGTTTGTTAACTCAATCTTGCATGCTGATTTGTGAGTCATTCTCTTTTTATCAACTGTTTTACAATACTCCAAATTATTTTTCAGAAGTTATAATTACAGTGATTAAGTTTATGTAATCACCAAATTACAGCCGGTATGTGGGGTATTGTGCACATTACTACTGTTGTTATCACTTTAGGTGGGCGAACCTAAATTAAGTGATATTCGTCATTCATTGGGGCAGCCAATGGTGATATGACCACAGTCACCGTAAAGATTCGAGTGACAAATACTGTGGGTAGTTGGTTTGATATCAGAAACATTGTAATCTCTCTTAATACTGTAGATTATAACAAATGAGTCGTTTTAGTAAACTGAATGAACTCACTCAGTATTTCCCGCTGACAAAACCTTTTTAAAACGCGTTTCAGGTAATTACAGTAGATTGGAGTAGGAATGGGATCCGGCGCTGAAAGACTTCAAGAAGTGGCTTATTTTATTAATTAAATCAACTTAAGAAATATTGTTTTTGGGTTTATCTCGTATTAAAAGCTACCTTTGTAAAACATGGAATTTATTCCATCTATTTAAATAAAATCCGGTGTTTCTAAACTCTGATATTTTTCCTAACTCACGGTCCTGATGAAATTTCCGCTGCAATATTTTTCAAAATAATCACCGGTACCACTGGACTGCTCACGGCTCCCGATTCTGGCCAGGGTGGGTTGGGAGTCGTGACAGAAGGTGGTATCAGAGCTAAGCCACTACTTTAAGCCTATAAGTGTTGTGATAATAATACTTAAGCTTAAATAAAAGAGTTAGGAGATTGTTATTAACTGGTAGCACATCTTATAGCATTTAGACTTGAACATAAGAAAAGATGCCTTAATATAAGATAAGCCACTTGTTTAAAGCGATTAGGTGTTATAACAATTCCTAAGTTTAAACGGAAAGTTAGAAATTTACTAATATCTGATAGCACTCCGAATGATATTTAGAATCGAACTTAAGAATTTTGCCTTAATATAAGCTTCAAGTTAAAATTACTTATATAAATAAATATAATGTGATAAATATTGGTATACCATGAGAATGACAATTAGCAGGCAATAGCACTTAATTGCTATTAATTCTTGCTTATTGATATTACTTGGTTTAGAATAAAGATATGTTATGGAAATATAAATTTCCTTGATTCTGGATAAAAGCCCTAATAAAAGAGGCACTTTTAAAATCTTGAAAAGATACTATTTATGGGAAATAGAAAATTTTCTCCGGCAAAACTGGGTATAGAGTAGCAGACTCTCCAGCTTGTCCGGATATACTGAGATTACCTCTCCGGCGCGAACCGGATGAGACGGGGTACATAGTATGTCAAACAAGTGACAAGATTTCCCTAAATAATATCATGAGCTGATATCTGACTTGCTTTGGAAATATGAATCTATTATATACATTTAACCTTATGAAAGGTATGTATATTACAACATGTGAAATATATAATATAGATATGTATATCTATAAGGAATTCCAAAAGTCAATTAAGAATAAAGAACAAGCATATGTGTCAATAATAAATATAGATTTCTTTATCAGGAATCTCTCGCATATATCTTTAATTTCGATGTCAAACATTCTTTCGTTTGATCATCTACCTTGTAACTCGTGCAACCAAATAATACTGGACACCCATTAAGTTGGGACACCATCAAAAATATATGAATTTCCAATGCGTTACCATAAACTATTAACACAAGTAAGAAGCATATAAAGTTGTGCTAGTGCACAAGAAAACACATGAAACTTAAATTATATGTCCACGGACGTCAAAGTTATCACACACGACTTCCAAAGCAAGACCTTTGAAAAATATAAATTTGAGCACGATAATACCAATACTAATTCCATCAGTAAAAGAACTCCTAATCAAAAAGCGGCACTTTGCCACCTGATCTTACAAACGATCAAAATATCGCTGAGGTACGTTGGAACAATATTTCACAACCATTGGTACACTGTCTAATTATAGTCATTGGCCCTACAAAAGAAGTCATATACCTTTGCAAATCCCCTATTTCATTTCATTCGACATTCCTTGGTAATGTCACTTAACAAAGGTTATCACACGAAGTTCCAGATAAAGTTCTTATACTTCCTTCGGTGCAATTCTGACTTCTGCCTATAAATAAATTGACTTTCGTGTTTCTACTTTTAATGGTCATCATACCCTAAAGATTTCTTTCATAGTAGCAAATATTGATCTATTTCATTTCTTGGTAAATCCACACTTTACACATGCACTGTTTCTTGCGCATGTGGTTCGTTTGATTTATGAAGACCACTGGAGAGCTTCATTCCAATTTGTTATTTTATCAAAAGTTCAAATATCGTGTCAATATACTTGATTTTTGCATTTATAAACCACGTTTATTGCAAAACGTTGACTCTTTGATATCAAGTCAATAAGTTTCTTGAAAAAACTCAATTCCCTTTAGCATACATGGTTTTTGTTGTAACCATATCCAAAATTTCTTATTGATACATGAACTCGTTTTGTTTACACCAAGTTCAATTGTTTGAACTTGCTCGCATTACGTATTCAATTCAAAGTCTCATATGATATTTTAAGCCATCAATATTCGAATTTAAAATAAATCCAACAAGCACTTCGATTCTCTTGAACCATAACATGTTTTCTTGGCCTTCGACTTCACTGAATTATTTCTTTGATCACGATCACCTTGTGATGACATTTTCACAAAATTTGAAGATTCCGCTAATCTAGGATTTAATTATTTATTTATCTATATTGAATCCGCTTTGTTGATTTATATTATAAAAGCAATCTTAACACAATTGTGTGCTAAGATAATGATCCACCATTTCATCTCCTAATTCCGTAGTCCTTACAACCTAAATCGAGCCTTTCGTGATATTTCTTACCTTATCATCATTGATCGAAAAACATTATATAAATTTAATTGATTATATATAGAAACTTCCAATATAGTATTCCTGTATTTAAATTTTTTGTTAAAACCATTAATGTAAAGAATTTATATTTTTACGTATAAAATTTTGTCTGAAGTATACTCTCATTTAAGTTTATGCATTTATTAGTGGCAATAAATATTAGTTTTATTATTAGTAATATTATTAGTATTATTATTTTTAGATACTAGAGTTATTATCAAGGGCATGTATTGAATAGCTTAGCCTTAGTTAGGCATGGACTGGCCACCTATGCTTAAACAAGGCAGCACTAACCAATATCCGCCGTGATAATGACTAGTTAATTAAGTCATCATACTTATTTAGTAAATTTCAATTATATATAAAAATATTTTTATATTATATATATAGAAATATATATATATATACTTCGTACTGTAAAGAGAAAACATATTTTCATAAAACAATTAAAGGAACGAATAAAATTATCTAAATAATTGTCTAAGTATTCATGAATAAGACATATTATAAATAAATGGTTCATCTTGATTAATATGTCACAACTATTAAATACTTATAGAAATATTCTTTTATAAAAATATATATATTAAAATATCAAATGTTATTATGCTTGATATTAAAATAAACATTTATTATTTTACTTTTATGATTTAGAATACCCTACTATAAAATTTTATAGTTAAACACACTTAAAAATGATATTCGTAAGTACTAGAATATTGGGTAAACCTATTTATAAAACATATATCATTATTTTGTCAAAATTTACCACGGATTTGATATTTTAAACCTATCTATATTTATTTATTATTCTACTTTATGATAACATAAAAGGAAAAGGTATTTAGTAAATCAAAATATCACATATCTTTAATCAAACATTTTGATTAAAATCATCTGAATACAATTATGTATTAAGACAAAAATACACTAACTTTATTGTCTTTTCATGTATTCTTACAAATCACCCATCTCAGCACATTGATTTTCTCATATCATAATTCAATATTTGACAAAACATTTTCATGTTTTCATTTCATTTTGAACCTGTCAATCTTAACTCTTCCTTAGGTACCAATCAAGTAAGTTTTCTCCTGACAAAGAATTTTATTAATTCCAAAAAGTTCTTCACATTCATTTTAAAAATCTATTTGATCATATATCTTTTGGCTTGAACATAATCACCTTGGAAACTATATCATTTCATCGGAATGTCTCATCTTTTGAAATATCTAGATTCGTTTCCTTGAAACTCTCAATTAATTTCGAAAACGGTAAAATTATCATAACAATACCTTGCAGTATCCATATATATTTGTAGCCTGTGCTAATAATAAACCATATTCATACGCCATTTGTTTGATCTGTCATATTCTTGGTACAATAATGTACTCAGATTACGATACACTAAATTCTATTGTCCAGTACCATTTAAGTAAACGATATTGATTTTCAGATAATCATTAACAAATCATTTTTCATACTTCCATTTACAAATAGAGATTTATCAATTCGCAATCTCTCTCAATTGATCAAAGTAAGTCCATTTCGAATATTGAATTCAATTGTTTTTATAAATCATCTTTTTTTCAAAAATTCATACCCCTCGAAATATCTTTTGATTCCATTCCACGATACATTATTTCTCTTAATTAAAAGAAGAAACATAACCCCAAGAAAATATCATAGTCCAAATCTCGAGGACGAGATTTTTATTAAGGTGGGGAGGATGTAACAACTCTCACTAAAATCAATAATTAGGATGATAATTATCTATTATGGAAACCCTAATTAAGACACCCAAGTGATTCTACATAAACCCTAAAATTTTCAGAACAATTAGAATCAGGATCAGGGCCCCTAAAACTCAAGGGGGGGTAAACCCTAGGGACGATTATGAACAATTCTCGCTGTCTAAAATTCGTTTGAGAAAAGTGGCAACTCAGCAAAGCTAGTCCCGAACCTAGGCAGCCTATAAATTAGATTGCTTCCCTTACGAACCGTAAGGGATATAGCTTACGGTCCGTAAGCCCGCCAAATTTCGTGTATAAATAGCAGACATTGGCACTTGCTTTCGGTGATTGAAACGACGTCAATTTTCACTGTGTACGTCGAATTAGAACAGTAGAAGTACAATTAAACACACACGGGTCACGAAGTGCTGCTACAATACCGGGTATTAACTCGATCGCTGTTCAATTATTTTCTTTCCGTCAGCTTTTATTTTTGTAAATAATAGTTCGGGATTTTACCCTCTAAATCCCTAAACTCTGCCCGTTATTTGGGTAATAACTCTAATCACTGGTACGATACTTTATCCGATCGATTATAACTATCCAACGATTGTCTGAGTGCTGCTCAAATTGAGTTATACTTTGTTATTCATCGTGATTTCGACTTGAATGTTTGACTGCTGTCCGAACTCGGGCTATACTCTGTCATTCGTTGTGAATCTGCTGAATTGTGAAGTATTGCCCTTGTAAATCATTGTGAGGGTTTTTATCTCGTGATTATCGTTAAAGATGAATTGAGTTAATACAAATAATACGGGTTCCCTTGTATCTAGAAATTAGAACTCGTAAGCAAGGAATTGCTAGAATACTTAAAAGCTAAGTAAACATAATAAGTTATATAAACTTAGCAGTTAAGTTAGTTGAGTAAATTAATTAATTTGTTAATTAAGTTTAGTATGATTAATTGATCAGTTAATCAATACTAATTAAGCTAACAAGATTAATTAAGCTAAGTAAGGTTTATTAAAAATAGATATATATGGGGTCGTATGAGAACGTTTAACATTAATAATTAAATATATTATTTTTTTTACCTTACTCCGTTTTTAATGAAACTTAGGTTAAAACGTAGATAAAAATATGCTCGTTCTAAAGACATATTCGTCGTTTTATAAAACGTCATATTTTAAAAGTTATACGAGAAAAACGAGTGAAGTAGCTGAATTAATATATATAAGCAAGCTAGCTAGCAGGTCAAGCAGGCAGGTAGGTAGGTCAATCTATCCCACATCGACCATAAATATGTTTGAGGTGCTTGCTTGCTTGCTATAAATAGGAAGCTTAGGATTTCATTCTTCCTTGCTCATTTCTCTTCTTCCTCTCTCTATACGTTGGTGTTCTAACCAATAATCCCCGATACGATATTCGGTTCGGTCGATTCAGGAACCAACTAACGGATGCCAAAGTATTATACTTTGTGAATTCCGTTAAACGGAATCCAAAGTATTATACTTTGTGAGTTCGTTAAACGGATGCCAAAGTGCTATACTTTGTGAGTTCGTTAAACGGATGCCAAAGTACTGTCTGAATAAGACTAAACTTTGTGAATTTCGTTAAGGTTCGAATCTCGTAATCATCGTTAAGGTTTGATTTGGGTTTTACACAAATACGTATTCCATTCTGTTAAACTATATGTTTAACTACCTAAAATACTCCCAACTACACACTCACAATCAAACAAACTATTAAATCATCAGAAGATCCAGAATAATAAAGTGCATGCTTAATTATCGGAAGAAGTAGAATCAAGAAGTTTGTTAACTCAATCCTGCATGCTTATTTGTGAGTCATTCTCTTTTTATCAATTGTTTTACAATACTCCAAATTATTTTTCAGAAGTTATAATTACAGTGATTAAGTTTATGTAATCACCAAATTACAGCCGGTATGTGGGGTATTGTGCACATTACTACTGTTGTTATCACTTTAGGTGGGCGAACCTAAATTAAGTGATATTCGTCATTCATTGGGGCAGCCAATGGTGATATGACCACAGTCACCGTAAAGATTCGAGTGACAAATACTGTGGGTAGTTGGTTTGATATCAGAAACATTGTAATCTCTCTTAATACTGTAGATTATAACAAATGAGTCGTTTTAGTAAACTGAATGAACTCACTCAGTATTTCCCGCTGACAAAACCTTTTTAAAACGCGTTTCAGGTAATTACTGTAGATTGGAGTAGGAATGGGATCCGTCGCTGAAAGACTTCAAGAAGTGGCTTATTTTATTAATTAAATCAACTTAAGAAATATTGTTTTTGGGTTTATCCCGTATTAAAAGCTACCTTTGTAAAACATGGAATTTATTCCATCTATTTAAATAAAATCCGGTGTTTCTAAACTCTGATATTTTTCCTAACTCACGGTCCTGATGAAATTTCCGCTGCAATATTTTTCAAAATAATCACCGGCACCACTGGACTGCTCACGGCTCCCGATTCCGGCCAGGGTGGGTCGGGAGTCGTGACAACGCGGGTATAGCTCTATATTTTTCGTACATAAACAAAGGAAAAGGTCTAATATACCCCTGGAACGGGTCTCGTAAAGACCATTTTTCCCGGGGTATAGTAGTAATTTCACATGAATAAAGGATCTTTTATTTGAGAAAATTAACATTATACCCTTGGAAAAGGGTCTGTACGTGGTCCATTCCAGCGGTATAATCGTAATTACATGTTTAATGTTTTAAACATCTGTTTTAGGGGAATATGACTGCCCTTTATGTACGTTGAGCTCAGGTTTGTGCGCGACGTACATAAAGTATAAAATTCCTTTTAGACCCTCATCTGGGTGTGTTCGCACCTTGATCCAGGGACACTTTGGTCATTTAGGAATTTATATACGTCGCACATAGCTCTTTACGCGGCATATTTTACTTTTTTTAATCTTCTAATTAATGATAATATGAACAACAATATTAACAATAACTAGGTTATATACCCGTGATTTCACAGGTTTTGGGTTGTTTTATAAAAATTTATATTTACAAAAGAATTTTATATATTTGATTTCTTATAATTGACTAACCTCTTAATACTAACATTTTATTGGTTTTTGATTTTTTTTTAAGAAAAACACCACTTTAACGTCCTTTCTAACACATGTCTTTCTTACCATGCCGTCTTGCTAACGTGACGCTTAATGTATCCTATTTATACCCTCCCACACTTAATGTTATATACCCATGAGTTTAATGGGTTATGGGTTGTGTTAAAAATTACAGCATTTACTTCACAGAAAAATATCTTATTTAACAGTGTTGTCGGGCAGATCAATGGTATAATGACATAACTATTTTATACATTAGTTGACTCTGAAAATGCGGCTCGGTACAAACTTCACAACACATTTAAACGTATCCCAAAACTCAGAACATTTCAATGTACACCGTAACGTAACCTGTAGGACTATATATTTTTTTTACAAATACAAATATAGCATATTATTTATAGGTTATATACTCGTGAGATTTACGGGTTATGGCTTGTTTAAAAAAAATTATTTGCAAAAGTAATTTTTCTAATTGAATTCTCATAAATTAACAATTCAATTTTTTTAGAAAAAAAAGTCTTTTAACGGATTCGCTCTCTACCTAACAAAATCTCTTCCTTATCTTCTTCACACATTCGCTCTCTACCTAACAAACCCTAAACCAGACTTCTTCCAAAAAACACGGTGATTTCTCCTGAGGGTCCGATCACCTCGCCGTTCTACATTCAAGTTCAACATCCGGTATATGTTTTTTTATCTCATTTCTTTATTTTTTGAAGATTTTGTAGTTTATATGTTAAATAATTAGAATCTAAGTTTCCGAAAACAAAATAATGATGACCGGAACTTCAATCGTTTGTGTTTCAGTTTGATTTCTTGACTTGTTTGCCGATCTGAATAATCATGACCGGAACTTCACTCGTTTGTGTTTCATTTAGGAACTTATATACGTCGCACGTAGCTCTTTACGCGGCATATTTTACTTTTTTAATCTTCTAATTAATGATAATATAAATAACAATATTAACAATAATATAATAATGTTAACTAGTTAAATTCCCCCGCACGTTGCGGCGGGTATCATTCGGTATGGGTTCGATTCATTACGACATCGATACGGTATCGCCACTCGGTATATCAAGCGAAAGATAAAACCCAAAAAATAAAGTCACGATATGACCAAAATAATATCAATATGAATTATACATATTAATAGGAACCGGAGATGAACAGTAGTTCAAGATTTTTTTAATATTGTAGTTTTTTAAGTTTCCATTATTTTATTATTATATTACTTTAATTTATTATTTTATTGTTTCCTTATTTTCTTATTTTAAGTTTTCTCATATAACATTTAAGATAATGTCTTAGCAACATTGATGCCCTGTTGATCTCGACTATATAACATCTGTATAAAACAGATAGTTTTGATAACATGTATGTTTGTACTTTGATTACATGTACGTTAGGACTCAAAACTCAATTACAATACTTTATTTATCGAGAAGTAGACAACACGTCGCAACAGTATACTCGAAGTATTATAAATTATAATATCTTAAGAGTTATGATATAAAAACAATATATACTTAAAATAAACTAATATAACAAAATAGTTAAAAAGATTAAAACCTAAAAAAGTTATAATATAAGAATAATAAACAAATAATATTTTACTATTCAACTTTAGTTTGTTTCCTAAAAATAAACTAATATAATAAAATAGTTAAAATGATAAAACCTAAAAAAGTTATAATATAAAAATAATAAACAAAAAATATTTTACTATTCATCGTTAGTTTGTTTTAATTTTAAAATAAAATAGATTTTGCCCCGCCCGTGTTGCGGGGCACCAAGCCGAATATTTCTCTCTCACAACATGTCCATCTGTGTTTCGATTACTTGTACATACTACTCATAACACGATCTAAAAAAATGTTAAATTGAGTCAACCAATTAAATTAAAACACTATCATACTTTTGCTTAAGAGAAACAAAACCGATAGAAGAACAATAATTTTAAACGGGGGAAAAATAAAAATTACACCGAGTCAAACAATTAAAACAAAGCACCACTATAGTTTTGTAAAATAAAACAAAACTAAAACGATGGTATGACTGTAATTTTACACTGGGGTCAAAATCGTAGTTTGACTGGGAAATCAAAGGAAAACGATGGCAAAAATGTAAATTTTGATTGAGGGAAAAACTGTAATTTGGCTGGGTGGGGAAAAAACAAAACTATGGTAAAACTGTAAATTTAAACGGATCAAAATCGTAATTTTGAATCGAGGGCAAAATGGTAATTTTTAGTTGGGGGCGAAAGCATAATTTTATTTTGAACTTGGGGTAAAATTGTAATTATGAACTGATGGCAAAATCGTTATTTTAAAGCGGGGATAAAATCGTAAATTGGTTGGACAAATGGGGAAGTGTCAGGCAGCTTCCTGACACTATTCCCCCATCTTGTGTCTGTAGTTATACACTGGGGGTAAAATCGTAATTTTACTTAGAAAGCAAACAAAAACGATGACAAAAATGTAAATTTAAATTGAGGGCAAAATAGTAATTTAGCTGGGAGGAACAAAACAAAACAAAACTAATGACAAAATTGTAAATTTAAACAAGGCGAAATCGTAATTTTGAACCGAGGGCAAAGTTGTAATTTTTAACCGGGGCAAAAACATAATTTTATTTTGAACTGGAGGTAAAAATGTAATTTTAAACTGATGGCAAATTCATAATTTTAAAACGAGGACAAAATCGTAATTTGATTTGGCCTAAAGTAGATGAACTACTGTTTACCAAATTTCAGAAATGTTATAGAGTTAATTAATGAAATAATTAAATAATGAAATAATCAAAAGTATAAATAATGTTATAGAGTTAATTTTTTTGAAGGGCCAACAAACTTAATCTCGAGCACTCTCGGAGCACTCATTGGACAAACGGAGTACTCCGAGAGTAACCCAAGTCTACCACCAATTCCGGGGAAAACCCGGTAACCCACCCGTCCGTAGGCATGACGGTAAAATTACCGGTAAAACCCGTTTGGCTCAAGGATCCAACCCATGTTTCCCTGGGTCTCCTATCATTGCACACCAGTGTCTCACTCTACATTAAGTGAGAGTCGAACCTGCATCTCTCAAAAAAAATACAAGTCCTCCACCACTTGAAACCGGCATCTCTAAAAAAAATACAAGTCCTCCACCACTTGATTAGAGATCTTTAGCCCAACAAATATATTAATATGGAGCACTCTTTCCTTCTTTTCTTCCGAATTCATCCCTTCTTTTATAATAGCCGCCTACAATAATTATATTATATGGTTTTCTTTTTTTTTTTTCTTTCTTCTTCTGTACGTGTCCTCCTCAAATAATATATCAGTCGCCTTTAATTTATTCAATTTAAAAACATTGTTCATCAGAACTTTGTGTTAATATGTATAATAACAATATTAACAATAGTAATAATATTAATAATACTATTAATAACAATTATATAAATTACAATAATGTTAATAATAATAATAATAATAATAATAATAATAATAATAATAATAATAATTTAAATAACAATAGTATTAATCCGATATAATAATAACAATAACATTTTTTTAATCTTCGGTTAGATTTACACTCGGGTTTAGGTCTGGTTCCCGATCCATTAGCGATGCGTACCCTTATAACAGCGGCCTATACATTTCTTCCCACTTTTCCGCAGCGGTTGTCCGGTTGATCAACCATAGTTGGTTCATTGAAGGCATGGGAAGGTCCCCTTCCAACTTAAACATCTATGAAGTGTCCCCATGAACATGTACGAGTGTTATGCTTGCATCACCAAAGGAGCTGTTTCTCCCAGCTTCGTCTATCCTGGCAGCTAATTCTAACCTTTGTTGTACTTTCTTTGATGTTGGCTGATCACGAGTATCTTGTTGGACAACCAGTAGTTTCTTAGTATATTTGGTTTAGGTCAATAGCGTTTTTATTTTTGAAATCAAGCTTATTTTTGAGCAAGGGGTGCGTCTCTAATTATTGCTACACAATATTGAGTTCTTCTGCCACATCGACCTCCTCATCCATTAGTTTACATGGTAGTAAGTTAAGCTTATGCCAGAATACATCTACGTCTTCGAGTTTTATCTTACACTTTGCACAGTTAAATCAATACAGTGTTTAAGCTGTATAGGTAGTTCTAAATCACAAAAGGGTTGTACGTTTAAGATTTATTACATGTACGTACGTACTTTTGCTGCCGATAAGCACACGATAACCCACAACTAATCCATATCTGGCAACCACATGATATATGAAGTTTCTACAACACCTCTAGCTTCTTCTATAGCTCTCCTTCTAGCAATTCAAGTGCTTTATGGGAAACCTTTCCATGTAGTCAAATAGTGGTAGTCTGTGGTGGTTCATTGTTTTTTCGGAAACTCTTTTATATTTCTTCAAATTATGTTGGAACTATATCCATGAGACATCCCACTATTCGGTCTAACGAACTCCTATCTCGAACGTATCTCTTCAAATTAGTGTGTTGGCTCTCAACTCTGTTGGTTGTACGGTGACCAAAGTTACAACTCTTATTAGTTAACGCAAAACGAACATTTCTTTATAGTCTTTGAGCCAGTTATTGTACACATAGTTAAAGACACATGTAAAAGTAAAGTAATAAATTGAATATACATGTGTGTAAATATAATGGAAGGTGTGAGTCATTTGTTGAAGACAAGCTTACTTAAACGGTTGTAATGCACAAGTCCTTTATACAGCTTGCACAAATTATAATAGTATCTGGGTTCTGAAGGAGACTCGCACAACGTCTCCTAGAACGACAGAAATTCCTCCCAATCTTTATTATTGAAGGCTTTCTTACAATGTTTACGGATATATGTTGGATGTGAAACCTGTATAGATACCTAAAGGCGTTCGAGAATACTTGAGCACACGTGTTCATTAGGGCTATCTCTTTATCCAATACAATTACACGTGGCTCCATACATTCATTCAACATTAACTTGATCCTTTCAAGCACCCATACGAAGTTATCAGTGTGTTCTCTACAAATAATGGCGTGCGCGATACAAAAGGACTTGTTGGTCAACATCAAACCCACAACCTAGACAAATGGCATGTTTTAGATGTTTGTTTTATACGTTGCGTCGATCAACAACACTTGCAGGAATACACGCCACATAGAACTTGATTGGGGATGAAAAAAAAGCTCTGTTACGACATCTGTTTCGGGTTCCTTCCAGGTCTCGTAAATGAAGTGGTTTTCATACAGAGCTTGGTTTGTGTTGTCTGCATCGGAATGTTTCCATCCATCTGTGATGCTCTAATCTTCTGAACCACATTTCACATGTTTTTTCTGAACATGGAGGCTGTCCGGCTACTGCTTTCTTGCGGTTTGTAAAATGTTGCGTGGCTCCATGTTACGAGTTGTCAGCTCAAATTGTATTCACATTCAGTAAATCTTCGCACAAACGCGTGGCCTAACAGATTTTATGTAGGTTCGTGGTTATGTTCCAGTTTTTCGGCTACTAACTCCTAGGTGACATGCGTCACGGCTCATACCGCGATTAGTGAAAATGGGCAACCGATTTTTTTGCTAACAACTTTCCTAATCGTTGCTTTACTACGATGCTCACCACCACGGTCGCACACCAGCTATACCATCCCCGTACTACCACCAATATTCTTCGATCGACGGGTCATAATAAAGTAACTATTCTCGTTTTCCCTTTGTTGTACCCATTTCTTCAATCCCCGTCCAGATGGCCTGCTTGCACGTACAAAGAATGTGATGCTTGCTTACTTTTGTACGGATTACTCAGGTTAGGAGGTTGCTCAACATAATACGGTGGTGGAAATGGAGGCTCACCACCGTATCCATCTGAATTTTCTTGTTACGTGTAAGAAGATTCACACCCGTATCCGTAATTTGGATACTCTTGTTGTGCCGAATAATATGGTTCATCAACAGGGGTAGGCTCAACGCCGTATCCTATGTATCCATCCGGATTTCCTTGTTGCACGTACAGAGATTCACATCGGTATCCGTAATTCGGATACACTTAATGCGTTGGATAACACAGTTTATCAACAGGTGCAGTCAGAGCCTCGTTTAAGTCTAGCAATGGTTTGTGTTGATCAATAGGGAAGCCAGACGCAACCTCCTCCTCATTAAAATCTGGAATGCCCGATTCCTCTTACAACGACGGTATGATAAATATTTAGTAATATCAAAAAGAACAACGAAGGAAGTTAAGTTAGTGAACCATACCAGATCAGTTTTAGGCACCCCCGCGAGTCGTTAGAATATTGTCCAAAGAAATAGTTGCCGTCCCAAAACGATGACATTTTAGCTCCTCGCTCATTCGAAAATTAATAAACCGTGGAAGAATGCGGATAAATGAAGCAACTTCATATTTAATGAATAAACAGCTGAAAGTCTATATATAAATGCTCTAAATTCACAAGTATATGCCTCAAATAGCCCTATACTTGGCGTATACCTTTTTTTCACGTGTCAAGACAACATCGTATGGATGTCAAATTTGACAGATGTACGCGACGTATATAAGCCTCGTACAGGCCTTTACTCGGCGCATATGTGATTGATGTGACATTATACGATGTTTGACCATCTTGTCGGAGAAGGCATCCCTGTACGCCTTGTACAACTCTGTATGTGGCGTACACGAAAATCCTATACGCCACATACAACTCTATATATATAGTATATAAAGCTAGGATTTGGTATGTAAATAAGTATTTTGATGTGCAAATATATGTACACTTGTTTCTTCCCACGTGAATGTAGATATATATTACAGAAACCTAAAAACCCTATTTATTTAGAACTAGGTGATGCACCCCGCCCGCGTTGCGGGGCGATGTCCGAATTATTCTCAGCCAATTAAAAAAACAATACTATAGTTTTGCTAGAAATAAAAAGTAAAAAGAGTGTTAATTAGGAAGCTTTTTGATACGATTTTTAGCTGGGGGCAAAGTTATATTTTTATTTTTACTTGGTGGAAAAAATCAAATTTTTTCGAGGGTAAAATCCTAATTTTTAGCAAGGGCAAAACCATAATTTTATTTTGCACTGGGGGAAAACGTAATTTTAAATTGAGGGTAATATCGTAATTTTGAACAGAGGGGAAATTCGTAAATTTTAGCTGGGGGTAAAAGCATAAATTTATTTTGAACTAGGGGCAAATACGTAATTTTACACCGTGGGCAAAACTGTAATATTAAAGTAGGTATAAAATAATAAAATTTTAAGCCGGGGGGGGGAGGGGGGGAAACAAAATATTATTTTGAACTGGGACGACAACGTAATTTTGGCTGATGGTAAAAGCGTATTTTTTTTACCGAGGGCAAAATCGTATTTTTTAGATCGGGGCAAAAAGGTAAATGTATTTTGAAGTTGAGACAAAACCATATTTTCTAACTGGGGGCAAAAACGTAATTTTAAAGTGGATATAAAATAATAAACTGGATGTTCCAATAGGTATTGCCGCCGCCCATTTGAACCAATGAGAGAGAAACACTATTGCAGGGCGAAAATGTAATTTTAAACTGTATATAAAATAATAAAATGGTTGGTCCAATGAGGGAGAGAGGGCTGCCCATTTCAACCAATGGCAGATGATGCCTCTTTTGTGCAAAAAAAAAAAAAAAAAATTAAGAAAGATAAGCTAGCCGCCACCCCTAGCCAATCATTTGCTTTTTCTATTACCGGCTGACATCATGAAACTTATGTTTGTATATGTTGGTAATGTCCATAAAATTAATACCACACATTGATATTTTTCTTTAATAACAAATTTTATCATTTAATCGCATTTTTAATAAATAAGGATGTTTACGAGAGAAGGTTTTTAGTTCAATTCTTATAGACAAAATTACGCTTAAAAATTGTTAGAATGTGAAATCACTTTAAAATTTTACTCAATCCGAAAATTTCTTATAGTTTCTTATTTAACGTTGTTTTCTAATTTCCGAAATACTCTCAGAAAAACTATAAATAATAGATAAGTAATTTGTTCTGACCGTATCACAATTTTGTGAGTAAATATGATTACCTGATTCTTTATATTTTAACCATTGATATTTTATGTTTAGTTTTGTAACTATACCATACCTAAAAATATCGTGTATTACCACATATAAATAAGCAACATTTTGTTGCTTTTGATATTGTACTAAAAGTATTGGGAGTGTTTTGAAAAAAAAAATTTGATTTTTCATTTTCAACACCAAAGTTTTTATCTTTTTATTTTTATTCCTTTAAGTTTATAACTTTTAACTCAAGGTTTTTTTTTATTATTTTCAGTTTAATTCCAACACTTTTTTATTTTCAATTTTGATCCCCAATACTTTTCATCTTTTTCAAGTTTTGCCTTTTGCGTTTCGTTTAAAATTTCACGAGTTAACACGCCGCAACTGTATGTCTCTGTGGTTCAACGTTTTTTGTCTGTTTTTCCCGTTTGACAGGTCTGTTGCAACATGTCTATTATTCTACGTTTGACAAGTTCGTTCCAATGTGTGAGGCCCTAAATCAACTTAATTTTTTTTCTACATTTTACGTTTCTGTCTAATTTCTTCGCATTAACACACCGCAACGGGTGTGTGTGATTCAACGATTTTACGTATGTTTTTCGTTCAGTTTTATTTTTTTTATTTTAATTTACGAGCTCTTTTGTTGTTGGTTGTGTGGCATTGGGGATAATTGGCACGATTTTACAAACGTATTTAACCTATTAATTTTTTACTAAAAATATTTTGTTTCGAGTTCACCTTTATACCTCTTTTACTTAAAAAAACATATTTTTACGTGCATATTTTTATGTATGTGTCGATATGAATTCGATTTGCTCTACGTTTTGAGGTAAACTTTTTTTTTCTAGAAACGAGTCAGATCAAATATAATACTTTTTGTTTCAAAAAAACATCTTTTATGTGCATATTTTATGTACGTTTCGGTATAAATTCGAGTTGACGTATGTTTCAACGTAAACTTTTTTGGGAAATGAGTGAGATCAAATATAATTTCCGTGCTTATTTTAATGTTTCGTTAATTTTGTTTCGAATCAAGTGGAGTCAAATTGTGATTTCTTTTTTTTAAAAGTTCTAATTAATCACTTTTGATTATAGGTGTCATCTTTTCCGTTATACCCGTTACGTTTTCTATGTATAAGTTGGATTCTATATAATACGTTATGATTGTACGATATAAATTTGATTTACTTTATGTTTTGATCTAATTGCCATGCTTTTATAGGTTACATTGAGTTCGATCAGATATGTCGAAATGCACGTTTTCATATGGTTAACGTATCACATAACGTTTAGACTAATCTATTCGATGTTTAAAATGTATCCGCGCCGCAACGCGCATGGGTCTTATTACTAGTTATATATAATTTCTAAATTTTAATTTCAAACTGTTTAATATTTTCTTTATTCAACCCATTAATATATATCTTTTTAACCTGGCTAATTGGAGTTATATATATGTCACTACTATTGGCGGATCCAAGATTTTAGTTACAGGAGACACAAATTGGTTGAGTTAAAAGAAGACGGATCGAAACAAGTCGGGCCAATATAGGTCAAGTAAAACCAATCCATACTTATCCACTTAAGTGATATTTATAAAACTATTCATACTTATTTACTTAATTATACCATAAATTTGAAAAAAAATATAGTAAAAAAAAGTAGTATTATTTTTTGGTATTAAATATATTTGATAAAATCTAATTTTGGTTTGAATGATTTTAGTTTTAATTTACTCACACCTTAAGGATCATCTCGCTAAAAATTACATTAAACCCCAAACATGAATATATAACTTACCCTTTGTTTTGAGGTATTATATCTTACTTCAACTCAAATCAAATGGCTTGCTTTGAAAAAATATGTTTGCGGCATGGACGGTGATACAAACCCACCCTCAATAACAAGTGACTTCTTCACAAGTCACTACAGTAAAATACATATAAGCACTCCCTTGAAGTTACATATATGTAGCTACTAAACAAATATATGTAACCCTTAAAAATTTTGAAACTTGTTTATTAAGCCATAAACCTAGACAAACAGTCTTCAAGTCTTCAAAATTTCCTTCTTTATATTTTGAGATGTAAAATTTTTAGTCTACTATTCGTATTGCTATACCTTTGAAGTTATTGCTCAACAAAAAAATATTTTTTCCGAGATTTTGAATTAGACAAAATAAGGATATGTTATTTCCATTTTTGAACAAGAAAAATAAACTTGAAAGAGTTAGAAAAGTATACGTTGTTTTAATTTAATATAACCCTTATCTGAATTCTTGCTTGGTGTATTGACTTTTATACAATTTTTCTCTCATTTCACGTTATATTCATCGACCAGTTCAAGTGTGATATTTTTAGGAACCGAAGAAAAGTCATTGATTCCTGATTGGAAAAGGCAGATTCCAAGAAATTGTCATATGGCCTCGCCGATTAAGACATTCCAAGATAATGACATTCAAATTTTAGAACAACGGGAAACAAACATGCAATCTAGGTATTACACATGGAGCATCTTGAGTAGCTAAGTGTTACTTGAAAGACATATCTCTTAAAATAAGGATTAATTTTAAACGACCAACGAATCCTTCAAATGTGCTACTGGCAATCGAGATACACTTGTCTCCGGGGAAGACTCTCACCTAAGGCCGAAGCCCGTGAACACTCGCTTGAAAACATGACTATGTGGTGAGATAAACTTCACTCAGTTCAAGGATTAAACTAGCGATTTTCGCCTAGTCTCACATAATCATCAGGTGACACAAAAAATAATGAAGAGGGCAGGAATTGAACTTGAGTCAGTTAGAACAAGTCTCTCCCTTATTACTCTACCTACTCTACCACCACCTCATTGGCCAAAAAAAAAATATATATTTTTTTACTTACATATTTGATAAACCAAAAAATTGCTAAACCTACCTCCTTTTCCTTATTTATACTTGTTTTACTTTACTCTTTAAGTTTTCAAATACATACAATTTGTTGGTGCATATGTCTGTTAACTTCGTCTTCTATCGAGTCTTGTACTAGATAGATAGGCCAAGACGCGTTATACGAGAAAAACAGGAAACAGAGCTGAACCAGTCACTTTGCACCAAGTGACCAGTTCGTGCGAAGTTGGCCATTTCATGCGGACAGGACCAGGTCGTGCGACCTGGACCGAGTCGTGTGAGATGTTTGGTGCGACCTGGCAATCCCTATATACAGAGGGTCTTGGTTCTCCATTTGTAACATTCTGATTCCGGTAGCGAAGCTCTGCCGAAGTGTCTCCAGCCCGTGTAACATTGTGAAATGAATACAAGAGATAGTTAAAGTGATTCTAAGTGTTAAACAAGCTGAAATCATGTCCGAATCATTGAATTCCGCCTTTGGTTTGGATTAGAACTCTTCTGATCGACTCATTAGGTTGATTCCTCGATCCTACAATGTCACACCCCGATTCCCACGTGTATCACCGATGGGCCCGGCGGGGATTACCGTGACGATGTTGGCAACAATATAGTCAAACCACACAATTATATAAATGCACAGCGGAAGCTTAAAGATAAATATATAAACTTCAACTTCTGGTTGTAATATCAAATGTATTACAGAAGTCGAATATATCCACAGCGGATCAAATAATAAAATATTGTTCATTCAGACACAGCATCGAGTTTGCGAGACTATTCATGATGTTTAGGAAGCCAATACCAGCCCATTTCGTATAGTACCTGCACTTAATCTTTTTGGGGAAAATACGTCAGTTTACACTGGTAAATACGTTCAACTGACACATTTGAAAATGTTTATTAAAATTGATTTGAATGCACAAGGCACAAACTCTTTTATAACTTGGGAAAATCATAATAATCTTGTGAACGTTTTACATGTTCTTTTATGCGTTCAGTGGCCCGGGTCGTGCCGGGTTAAAGATTAATAGACACACCACATTGCGTAAAACCGTAGTATAAAAACCAACGGCTACGTCTTTTAATTAAATGTCGACAATATATACCGGGTGTACGCCTACACCGGGATGTCGATGGTCGTGGCCATTTCGTAAAATGATGCCAAGGATATCCGGGACAACGGTCATTAACCCCCCAAAGGCTTTTAAGAAACAAAACTGTTTAAATGAGCCGATCATATTATTCAAGTTACCACCTAAGCGATGGAAAATATAATGCTCAATCAAGCGGTATTAACATACCGTATCCCAAGCCCGTATAGGGGAAATAAGTTAAAGTATTTACCTTTGCAAGTGTATTCCTTAATTTGATTAAATCACCGATAGCTTTTACTGGGGCTCCTAATCTGGAACGAAGGTTTTAGTTAACCTCTTAGAATCCTAACGGGTCTTTATATTAGCCGTAGCCTAGACCGGTTGGTTCCGATATATAGATATGGTTTAATCGCGTGAAAGGCGAAAACCGAGAATGGAGTGTGATTCTGACCCAACAAGTTCAGCGACTTGTCTTATATGGGTTCAATGTTCACACTCTGGATTTTGGGGTTCAAATAATATATTTTGACCCGTATCGGCTATTTTATGAAAACTAGTTTCACAAGTCGAACCGTGCGCGCAAGAGGCGAAACGGTTAACCATGAGAGTCTTACGCTTATTTCCTAAGTCAATATGCCTTAAAGAGGTTGTGGCATCAGTAGGATACCTTCCGAGACGCCCGTAACGAGTTTTAGTTAATATTTCGCCCCGTAGGGGTTTTTTGGTCATTTTAAAGACTTTTAAAGGGCTTTTCGAGTTCTACAGGAAATCTGAGTTTCCCGAACAGTTTATAAAGTCTAAAATACTTTATTTATTATTTAAAATCAGTAGCAACTGGAATCAGGTCAAAAGACCTTGTAGAACTCAAGTTTTGGCCGAAAAGGGCATATTCGGTATTTACCGAACCGTAGCCATAACTGCAGGTTATGAGCAAGGTAAAAATTATTAAAAATCTTTAAAATTCCAAAACTATTATTTTATAACAGTGGGTAAAAGTTTTGGTGACGAAATCTTGGTTTAGATAGGCGTTATGCTAATTGCGCCGTTTATTACAAAAGTTTCTTATAAATGCGCTAATTAGCATAACTCTCATTCTAGACCTCGGATTGGCGTGAAACTTTAAGGACATGCTTATAATTTAAGAAGCGAGGTTATGGTCCATTCACGTGTCCGAAATACTCGTTTTATTTTTAAAAGGCCGTTACGGTCAACTTTTAGGCGATTAACGGAAATGCGTAAAAGACTCAGACAATTCATGAACCGATCACAGAGGGCTATACCATCATGTAACCTGGTCCTAAGAGAGTCCTAAGGCATATCTATACCTCACTAAAACGGGTCAGAACTGAAGTCAAAGCAAAAGTCAAACTTTTGCGACATTCTGCTCCGAACCGGGTCAATATAGCAAATGGTCGATTCAAATGAGCGTAAACAAGTTTATATACTTAATATCATGTTTTATGATCATCAAAACAGGTTTCGTAACATATACATTACAGATTATGTACAAAACGGCAAATTGACTTTCTGTTGACTTTTTAAGTGCATTTTTGACTCGACATTCGACATAGTTAGAGTGGTGATCGGAGGGAACCCTTTTTGGGGTTTATTACCCACATAAATACCAACTCAAAACTACTTTTGATCCGACAATTCACTGGACCATTTGTGAATTATCGTTATGACAACCGTTAGTTACGACGGTTGAGTTTATAAGCTAAATCTATGGAAATACAAGACCAAAATGGATTTGAACGACTTACAGAAGTTGTGTCTTGCTTAGAGAGCAGAGAGGAACGCTTGAGAGCTTCTTAGAATGATCAGTTGAGTGTTTTTGAGTTGTGTGCATGTTATGAGCATAATGTGGCTATTTATAGTGAAGCCAAGCATCTCGGATCATCACACAATACCTAAAACATGTCATGGATGATGGGCAGGTGTCCCATAGAGCTATGGGTCGAGTAGGGGGCGCCCATGCCTCTGTCATTGGTTGTTGCTCGTTCAAAAGCTCCAAAAGGCAAGAAAATACAAGTTTTCTGCATCTGGGCGTCTCACGCAGCCCGCATGGAGAATCCATGCGTTTTGTACGCGGGCCGCCTGGGATTCAAATTTCAGGCGAGTAAAAGAGGTGGCTCGCGGCCCGCCTCAACTTAACACTAAACCTTACGCGGGTCGCGAGAGGTTAGATTTCCAGAAATTTTAAATCTTTTGTAATGATTATCAGAATCTGGTAATTAATAACGAAATCTTTCGTAATGACTTACCTGACCTTTCGGGTTTGAAGGGGTAACTTTGCGGTTTGTCCCTCGATTAATTACAACTAAGGACCTCGTGTTATTTACCCGCGTTGTTAAGTCCCCGGTTAGTTTATTAATTATTCAGAAAGCCTTAACTTTCATTATTGACGCTTTTAACTATTCTTATACGAATTCGATTATAACTTTCACGTTTTAAAACGAAACTTCACGGAATTTATACAGTATATTCTAGTGAGCGTATAATACTGTTACAAAGCCTCGGGAGCGTTAAGAGGTCACTCAGAGGTATAATTAAACATGTTGACACAGTTAACCCCTGTAGCTTGTAATCTCTCACTTTCTTCCGCGTTTCGCTTCCGTACGATCCATGATTTATTCGTTTGAAGGTACTAGCACCATTTAGGGTTACTATACAGTATATTTACCCTTGCTTGACATTTATAACCCTCGAATTTACATACATTCAAGATTTGTCAATATTAGTCCTTTATTTAATATTAATGCCACGTGTAATCAAATGACATGTGTTAACACATTATTGGACACAAAAATTCGAGGTGTTACATCCTCACCCCCTTAAAATAAATCTCGACCCGAGATTTACTCAAATAAATAGGGGTACTTTTCTTTCATTGTGGCTTCGACTTCCCACGTATATTCAGGACCTCTGCGAGCATCCCATTTGACTTTTACAATCGGTACGTGCTTTCTTCGAAGCTTCTTTACCTGTCGATCTTCAATCGACAAAGGTTTTTCTATAAACTTTAAGCTCTCGTCTATATGCACATCTGTATGTGGGATCACCAATGATTCATCGGCGAAGCATTTCTTGAGATTGCAGATGTGGAACACGTTGTGAATTCCATTGAGCTCTTCAGGCAAGTTCAATTTATAGGCAACTGACCCGACACGTTCAATGACCTCAAAAGGTCCTATGTACCTCGGACTCAGCTTGCCCTTCTTGCCGAAACGCATCACCCCCTTCCAGGGCGATACTTTAAGCAACACCTTTTCACCTACTTCGAAGTGAAGGTCCTTACGCTTCGGATCAGCGTAGATTTTCTGCCTATCACGGGCAGCCTTGAGACGTTCCCGTATCTGGACAATCTTGTCCGTTGTCTGGAAAACTATCTCTGGTCCCGATAATTGGACCTCTCCCACTTCCGCCCAACAAACAGGCGATCTACATTTCCTACCGTATAATGCCTCGAAAGGCGCAGCCTTTATGCTGGTATGGTAGCTATTATTGTAGGAGAATTCGATTAGGGGTAAATTCTTATCCCAGTTACCACCTAAATCGATCGCACATGCACGAAGCATGTCTTCTAACGTCTGGATAGTACGCTCACTTTGACCGTCCGTCTGTGGATGGTAAGCCGTACTGAAGTTCAGACGTGTTCCCAAAGATTGCTGGAAACTCTTCCAGAAATGTGATGTATACCTGGTATCCCTGTCGGAGATAATAGTCACAGGTATGCCATGCAAGGCTACAATCTTATCAACATACAGTTGGGCTAACATATCGGAGCTGTAGGTCTCCTTAATGGGTAAGAAATGAGCTGATTTAGTCAGCCTATCAACTATGACCCATATTGTGTCGTTCCCTTTCCTGGTTTTTGGTAACTTGGTAATAAAATCCATAGTTACACATTCCCACTTCCACTCGGGAAGCTCAGGCTGTTGTAGCAAGCCAGACGGCTTTTGGTGCTTGGCTTTGACTTGAGCACAAGTCAAGCACTTTGCTACGTGAGCGGCTACAGACTTTTTCAAGCCTATCCACCAATAGTTCGCCTTTAAATCTTGATACATTTTGTCTGCACCAGGATGGACTGAGTATTTGGAACTATGGGCTTCTTTGAGGATAACATCTCGTAGTCCTCCATAAATTGGAACCCATATACGTCCGTTCAGTCTAAGGATTCCATCCTTGCTAGGAGTCAACTGCTCCTCAGTTACTCCTAACTTTTCATTTGGATAATTAGCTTCCAACACAGCCTCTCGCTGCGCAGCTAATATCCTTTCTATCAAATTGTTCTTGACCTTAATGCTCTTGGCAATGATGCGAATGGGTTTTACCCTTTCTTTTCTACTCAGGGCATCAGCGACTACATTCGCCTTGCCGGAATGGTACCGGATCTCGCAATCATAGTCATTCAAGGTTTCCATCCAACGGCGTTGCCTCATGTTTAACTCCTTCTGGTTGAACAGGTGCTGAAGGCTTTTGTGATTAGAATAAATCACAAACTTAATACCATAAAGGTAATGCCTCCATAATTTTAGTGCAAATACAACGGCACCCAACTCCAAGTCGTGGGTGGTGTAATTCTTTTCATGCACCTTTAACTGCCTTGAAGCATAGGCAATCACCTTGCCTTTCTGCATAAGCACACACCCCATGCCTGTGTGTGATGCGTCGCAGTAAACTACGAACTCATCAGTACCTTCTGGTAATGTCAACACAGGAGCGTTGCTTAGCTTCTGCTTCAGGATTTCGAATGACTCTTGCTGCTTTGGGCCCCAAACGAATTTTTCTTTCTTCTTGGTCAGGGAAGTCGAGGGCGCAGCGATCCTTGAGAAGTTTTCAATAAATCTTCTGTAGTATCCTGCCAATCCCAGGAAACTACGAATTTCGGTAGGCGTCTTTGGCTCTTGCCAATTCATGACCGCCTCTACTTTAGCGGGATCCACCTGGATACCACGCTCACTCACAACGTGACCCAAAAACTGAACTTCTCGTAGCCAGAATTCACATTTCAAGAATTTGGCGTAGAGTTTCTCACGCTGTAGCAATTCGAGAATGCAACGGAGGTGCTTCTCGTGGTCAGCTTGGTTTTTAGAATATATAAGGATATCGTCAATGAATACGATGAAAAATTTGTCCAAGTACGGCTTGCAGACGCGATTCATGAGATCCATGAACGCAGCCGGTGCATTTGTGAGCCCAAAAGGCATCACTAGGAACTCGTAGTGACCATAGCGAGTCCTAAATGCTGTCTTATGTACATCTTCATCTCTGACCCTTAGCTGATGATAGCCCGACCTCAAGTCGATCTTCGAGAAATAGCTTGCTCCTTGTAGTTGATCGAATAGATCGTCTATCCTTGGTAAAGGATATCTATTCTTTATGGTAACTTTGTTCAGCTCACGGTAATCGATGCACAACCGCATCGATCCGTCCTTCTTCTTTACAAATAGGACCGGTGCTCCCCAGGGAGATGAACTAGGTCTGATAAAACCCTTTGCCAACAGTTCATCCAACTGGGTCCTCAATTCCTTCATTTCCGTCGGAGCTAGTCTGTAAGGTGCTCTCGCTATAGGAGCTGCTCCAGGAATGATGTCTATTCTGAACTCCACTTGTCTATCTGGTGGCAAACCAGGTAGTTCTTCAGGAAAAACTGTTGCTGACAGAAGCTGTTGAAGCTGAAGCTATCCAAAGACCAAAGACAGTGCAAGATTACTTGAAGATTGCAAGAAGGCCGAAGACAAAGTTTTGACTCAAGACAAAGTTTTTATGAAGCTATTGTCAAGGGGGAGTTTGTTGGTGCATGTTTGTGACAACAGCTTAGATTTGGTCTTTGGATATCTTGTAATTAGTTAAACGATAAACAGTTAGCGGGTTTGGCTTTGTAATAGTTAGTTAGTAATGTTTGGGCTAACTAAACCCAAGGAATTGGGTGATGGGGGCGAATTGGGCCTGTCCAATTCGCAGCCCAGGAGTGTAAACCTAGCCCGGTTGTAAACCTTGTGTTATATAAACAAGGTTAGACATTAGGG
The DNA here is from genome assembly GCF_002127325.2 of Helianthus annuus. NCBI lineage: Eukaryota > Viridiplantae > Streptophyta > Magnoliopsida > Asterales > Asteraceae > Helianthus > Helianthus annuus. The sequence continues at coordinate 43,112,025 of NC_035441.2, forward strand.
TTTAGGTTAATCAGCCAAAACAATATTTGAGAGACATAATTTCGTGAGAGTGAGAGCTTGGACGAAATTAGGGTTTGTGGTTAGGGATCTTGATTGATTGTAATCAGTTTGATAGATAATCAATAAAGATCCGGTTTGAAAGTGATTTGCTGTTCCACACGTTTTCTGCTACAGTCTGATCTAGAGGATTCCGCACTCTAGGTTAGATAGACGATTCTGTGACGATCCGTAAGACTCAAGGGGACCTACAAAAACCTCGGGATATTCAGAGATGACAGGAAGATCCTCGATCTTTGGCTGAGGTTCTTCTATTATCACCTGAGCCATGTAAATTACGCAGCCTCTGTTCAAACACCTTGAAGCTTTGAGCATAGATATGTCCTCGGGTAATCCGTACTGCGTATCTCCTCGAATGGTAAGCGATTCACCACTCGGAGTCTTTAGTACTATATGCCTTTTGCCGCAAATAATCTGGGCCTGATTACGGGATAACCAGTCCATTCCTAGAACAATGTCGAAACCTGCTAGTTTGAAGGGAAGTAGAGATAGAGGAAAAGAATAGTTCTTAATGGACATTTCACATCCTTCTAGAACAGTGGAGACGGTTTCTATCGTGTCGTCTGCTAACTCTACCTCGTATTTCACATCTAGGGTTTTGATAGGCATATTTAGTAGTTGGCAAAATTTCTGGTCTACAAAGGATTTATCAGCGCCAGAATCGAATAGTACTCTTGCAAATATATTATTTACGAGAAAAGTACCTGTAAGCACATTGTCATTCTGAACCGCTTCCTTTGCATCCATGCGAAAAAATCTCGCATTTGACTTCTTGGTCTCCTCCGCCTTTCTGGCGTTCTTATGGCAATTGCTCTTGATGTGCCCCTTTTCATTGCAACCGTAGCAGGTTGCGTCTTTGATTTTCTTGCAATCCACAGTCTTATGATCCTTGGACTTGCACAGTCCACAGGAAGGAGTCTTTGATTGCGACTGTGAATTCGATGCAAATCTACATTTCCCAGAGTGGGGTTTCTTGCAATTTTGCAATAGGGTCTCTCACCAGCTTGCCCATCTTTCTTCGTCTCAGCCCCTCTCTTGCCGTCACCGCTTCCACGGTGCTTCTTTCCAGACCGCCGTGAGGTATCATCCTCACGTTTCCTCTTCTCAGCCTCCTTGCTCCTTATGGCCCTCAGACGGACCGCATCTAATGTGAGAGACAAGGAGAGGTCAGTAACTGACCTGAAGGTCGTCGGCCGAGAGGCCTTCACACTAGCCTTTATCGCAGGCTCCAAGCCCCCAATGAAACGGGCGATTCTTCTGGATTCTGGTGTCACAAGGTATGGGACCAGGCGAGACATCGTATTGAAGCTCGTCAGATAGGCCTGGCAGTCCAGGTTCGTCATCGCCAGTGACACAAAGTCAGCCTCGATCTTCTCAACCTCATGCTGAGGGCAGTAGTTTTCCTTTATGAGAGCAATAAATTCCTCCCAGGTCATTTTGTATAGAGCAGACTTACCTGATGCCTGCACCAAAGCTCTCCACCATGCCAGGGCCTCGCCCTTAAATGACTGTGACACAAACTTCACCACGTCCTTCTCTGCACACCCGCTGATGTCCACAATAGTGTCCATCTCATCTAGCCAGGTGATACAATCAACAGCACCTTTTTCCCCTGTGAATTCACGGGGCTTACAAGACACGAAGTACTTGTAAGTGCAACCCTTAGCACCAGATGCATCAGTGTACTCTCGTTCACGATGAATACTATTCTCAGCTGACGAGTGATTGTCGTCATCTTTCTTGGGTTGAGAAGGTGGTTTTGAGTGCGTCCTTGGTTTGGAGAGTGGTTTTGTTACAGACCTGCTGTTAGACTCAGTGTATTGACGGTCAAGAGCTGCCTGAACAGCATTGTCAATCAGAGCCTTAAGCTGTGCGCCGGTCAGATGCACTTGCGCATTATCGTAATCATCTTCGCTTGTATGGCTGTTTACTCCGTTGGGATCCGCCATTTGTAACTTGAATCTGTTACAGACAATAACAAAATTTTATTTAGAATCTTATTATGGAATTGTCTTTTATGACAATCCGTTAACCATGGTAACAGAGACCATATTTGGTTAACTTATTACTCACTTAGTTTTAGGATTTGAATATATCCTATTTTTAGCTATAACAATAATATTGGCGGCATAAAGCCTAATCATGAGGATGTTTTATAATATTAGCCGAGATTTCAGAGAATCAAAGGCATAGAGGTTTGAACCGTAGTTCTTTTACCCCTTTCTGGCAGGGAGTCATAGACCACCACTGTCTTTTGTCTTTATAAGACAATTATCACGGCCCATAGGCACTACACCACTAATGGATGTTTTATCAAGGTTGGCCCGTAGGCACTACATCCCTAATGGATGTTTTAATGAGATTTGCCCGTAGGCACTATCTCACCAATGGATGTTTTAATAAGATTGGCCCGTAGGCTCTACATCACTAATGGATGTTTTAATAAGATTGGCCCGTAGGCACTACATCACTAATGGATGTTTTATATTTTGATCACCTTTATTGGTGATCTAGCCCATGATTTATAAATCATTTAGTTGGGTCTTTGGAATCCTTTAAGGATTATTATATAGGAATGACGCGTGTGATTTTAACGAACCACATCTGCCATGAGCGTTAACATGCTTATAGAGGTTAACAGGGAATCTGAATCTTTTAATTAGGTCTTACCATCTTGACCGGATCTTAAAAGACACCAGGCTAGGTTTCACCCTTAAGATTCTTTATTTAGGCAGATCAATTGAAAAGGAATGGTTTTGATTTATTTTATATATTAAAACAAAACTCATAACATGCCTTCCATAAATTTCAAACATTATCACATATTGCCCTAAACGGGTCTTTAAACAGTACATACCTTTATAAAGGTTAAATAAAAGATAGGTCCATACAGGGACTAGTACACGACATGTGTCCTTGCAGGTTTTAACGGATAAGTCCATGTAAGGACTAAAATACGATAAGTGTCCACGCAGGGACTTATTTTAAAAGTAGAAATTTCACTAATATAACCATAAGGGCTAATGGTCACGCTTCTTCTTTTTGCCCTTTAGTAGGTTCGCCAAGCCTTTGAGAAATCCTCGGTGGCTCTTTTTCTCTTCCTCAAACTCTCTCTCCACAGGATCTAGTCGTTGGAGTATCTCTTCCTGCTCAGGAGGAGAGAAACATGGTTGTGGTTGAGGAGCTGGAGGTCTTGGTGGTGCTGGATACCCATGAGCTGAGTAATCCGGTATGCCTCTATTCCTGTCTGGATAGCGGGCGTTATATCTTGCTGCTACCACATATGGGTCGCGCTCATAATTGTAGTTGTAGTGAGCTTGCGACGTTGGCTCAAACGGGTTATAGTTCGTTGCGTACGGAGGTAACGGGCGGTCGTCCCCAAATGGCGGCGAGGATGGCGCAACTGGTGCGGAGTTCGCCTCTTGAACTGGGCTTGAAGGCCCTTCCTCCGGTACGGAGGGATAGTGGCTACCGCTTGAGTGTCGAGGGGTGCTAAAGTGGAATTCCCCTCCTCGGGTAGACATCCTTGCGCCTGATCTTCTACGCCTTGGCGGATCTGGCATTACTGGCTGAGTAGCTGGGGGAGGCGGTGGCGTCACTGCCTCGAAGTGAGGATCCTCGGAGGGATCTCGCGGATGTTGCTGCTGCTGCTGCGATGCTTGTTGAGATGGTGTATAATACCACTCATGTTGATCAAATAAGGACATGAAGCTGTCTGGGCCTTGGTACTGTGGACCATGATATGAAGATCCATCAGAGATCTCAATCGGGTGCGTGGGCGTACCACGAGCTGGTTCTGTAGGATCCGTGTCTTCGTCCATGTGATCTTCAGAAAAGTGGTCTTGTGGACCAAGCGGAAAAAAATCCAGCAGGTTCCTGTATGTAGTCAGCCGGATTAAACTGACCTCGGAAGTATGGGGTAGGATCACCAAAAGCATGGTGAGACACCGAGCGCTGCAGCGGTATGTAGGATGGCTGGGGGTTGTTCGGATCATTCTCGGAATCTGGTCTGAATGAGTGTCGATAAGATGGCGTTGAACTGTGAGAGGTCGAATGCCTTGCCGGTTCATAAAGGTCTCTTCGTCGTTGCGGTTCTTCGCTCCTCGTCATTGAAGGAGGTCGTGTACCTGACGGTCCAGCTTCGTGATCGTTATGCGTAACGATCTCTCCTCGGCCTCTTCTTCCCCTTCCTCGTCCTCGGAAGATAACAGGTGGCATTTTCCTGCTTCAAAACTTATTAAAAATTATAATGAAAATAAAGACAAAAAGGAGTATTAATCCGAATTTGTCCTAAGTTATTGTCTAGACTCAAGTATGTGCAATTGTGTCATTGAGATTAAACACATTAGGATAGTGTTTAATTCACTCAATGTTGGCTCTGATACCAACCTGTCACACCCCGATTCCCACGTGTATCACCGGTGGGCCCGGCGGGGGATTACCGTGACGATGTTGGCAACAATATAGTCAAACCACACAATTATATAAATGCACAGCGGAAGCTTAAAGATAAATATATAAACTTCAACTTCTGGTTGTAATATCAAATGTATTACAGAAGTCGAATATATCCACAGCGGATCAAATAATAAAATATTGTTCATTCAGACACAGCATCGAGTTTGCGAGACTATTCATGATGCTTAGGAAGCCAATACCAGCCCATTTCGTATAGTACCTGCACTTAATCCTTTTGGGGAAAATACGTCAGTATACACTGGTAAATACGTTCAACTGACACATTTGAAAATGTTTATTAAAATTGATTTGAATGCACAAGGCACAAACTCTTTTATAACTTGGGAAAATCATAATAATCCTCTGAACGTTTTACATGTTCTTTTATGCGTTCAGTGGCCCGGGTCGTGTCGGGTTAAAGATTAATAGACACACCACATTGCGTAAAACCGTAGTATAAAAACCAACGGCTACGTCTTTTAATTAAATGTCGACAATATATACCGGGTGTACGCCTACACCGGGATGTCGATGGTCGTGGCCATTTCGTAAAATGATGCCAAGGATATCCGGGACAACGGTCATTAACCCCCCAAAGGATTTTAAGAAACAAAACTGTTTAAATGAGCCGATCATATTATTCAAGTTACCACCTAAGCGATGGAAAATATAATGCTCAATCAAGCGGTATTAACATACCGTATCCCAAGCCCGTATAGGGGAAATAAGTTAAAGTATTTACCTTTGCAAGTATATTCCTTAATTTGATTAAATCACCGATAGCTTTTACTGGGGCTCCTAATCTGGAACGAAGGTTTTAGTTAACCTCTTAGAATCCTAACGGGTCTTTATATTAGCCGTAGCCTAGACCGGTTGGTTCCGATATATAGATATGATTTAATAGCGTGAAAGGCGAAAACCGAGAATGGAGTGTGATTCTGACCCAACAAGTTCAGCGACTTGTCTTATATGGGTTCAATGTTCACACTCTGGATTTTGGGGTTCAAATAATATATTTTGACCCGTATCGGCTATTTTATGAAAACTAGTTTCACAAGCCGAACCGTGCGCGCAAGAGGCGAAACGGTTAACCATGAGAGTCTTACGCTTATTTCCTAAGTCAATATGCCTTGAAGAGGTTGTGGCATCAGTAGGATACCTTCCGAGACACCCGTAACGAGTTTTAGTTAATATTTCGCCCCGTAGGGGTTTTTTGGTCATTTTAAAGATTTTTAAAGGGCTTTTCGAGTTCTACAGGAAATCTTAGTTTCCCGAACAGTTTATAAAGTCTAAAATACTTTATTTATTATTTAAAATCAGTAGCAACTGGAATCAGGTCAAAAGACCTTGTAGAACTCAAGTTTTGGCCGAAAAGGGCATATTCGGTATTTACCGAACCGTAGCCATAACCGCAGGTTATGAGCAAGGTAAAAATTATTAAAAATCTTTAAAATTCCAAAAATATTATTTTATAACAGTGGGTAAAAGTTTTGGTGACGAAATCTTGGTTTAGATAGGCGTTATGCTAATTGCGCCGTTTATTACAAAAGTTTCTTATAAATGCGCTAATTAGCATAACTCTCATTCTAGACCTCGGATTGGCGTGAAACTTTAAGGACATGCTTATAATTTAAGAAGCGAGGTTATGGTCCGTTCACGTGTCCGAAATACTCGTTTTATTTTTAAAAGGCCGTTACGGTCAACTTTTAGGCGATTAACGGAAATGCGTAAAAGACTCGGACAATTCATGAACCGATCACAGAGGGGCTATACCATCATGTAACCTAGTCCTAAGAGAGTCCTAAGGCATATCTATACCTCACTAAAACGGGTCAGAACTGAAGTCAAAGCAAAAGTCAAACTTTTGCGACATTCGGCTCCGAACCGGGTCAATATAGCAAATGGTCGATTCAAACGAGCGTAAACAAGTTTATATACTTAATATCATGTTTTATAATCATCAAAACAAGTTTCGTAACATATACATTACAGATTATGTACAAAACGGTAAATTGACTTTCTGTTGACTTTTTAAGTGCACGTTTGACTCGACATTCGACATAGTTAGAGTGGTGATCGGAGGGAACCCTTTTTGGGGTTTATTACCCTCATAAATACCAACTCAAAACTACTTTTGATCCGACAATTCACTGGACCATTTGTGAATTATCGTTATGACAACCGTTAGTTACGACGGTTGAGTTTATAAGCTAAATCTATGGAAATACAAGACCAAAATGGATTTGAACGACTTACAGAAGTTGTGTCTTGCTTAGAGAGCAGAGAGGAATGCTTGAGAGCTTCTTAGAATGATCAGTTGAGTGTTTTTGAGTTGTGTGAATGTTATGAGCATAATGTGGCTATTTATAGTGAAGCCAAGCATCTAGGATCATCACACAATACCTACAACAGGTCATGGATGATGGGCAGGTGTCCCATAGAGCTATGGGTCGAGTAGGGGGAGCCCATGCATCTGTCATTGGTTGTTGGTCGTTCAAAAGCTCCAAAAGGCAAGAAAATACAAGTTTTCTGCATCTGGGCGTCTCACGCGGCCCGCATGGAGAATCCATGCGTTTTGTACGCGGGCCGCCTGGGATTCAAATTTCAGGCGAGTAAAAGAGGTGGCTCGCGGCCCGCCTCAACTTAACACTAAACCTTACGGGGGTCGCGAGAGGTTAGATTTCCAGAAATTTTAAATCTTTTGTAATGATTATCAGAATCTGGTAATTAATAACGAAATCTTTCGTAATGATTTACCTGACCTTTCGGGTTTGAAGGGGTAACTTTGCGGTTTGCCCTCGGTTAATTACAACGAAGGACCTCGTGTTATGTACCCGCGTTGTTAAGTCCCCGGTTAGTTTATTAATTATTCAGAAAGCCTTAACTTTCATTATTGACGCTTTTAACCCTTCTTATACGAATTCGATTATAACTTTCACGTTTTAAAACGGAACTTCGCGGAATTTATACAGTATATTCTAGTGAGCGTATAATACTGTTACAAAGCTTCGGGAGCGTTAAGAGGTCACTCAGAGGTATAATTAAACATGTTGACACAGTTAACCCCTGTAGCTTGTAATCTCTCACTTTCTTCCGCGTTTTGCTTCCGTACGATCTATGATTTATTCGTTTGAAGGTACTAGCACCATTTAGGGTTACTATACAGTATATTTACCCTTGCTTGACATTTATAACCCTCGAATTTACATACATTCAAGATTGTCAATATTAGTCCTTTATTTAATATTAATGCCACGTGTAATCAAATGACACGTGTTAACACATTATTGGACACAATAATTCGAGGTGTTACATACAAGATTAACTAACACTGATTTTACTGTTAGATTCACAAATTATCTCAAACTTTATCTTCATTTTTCATTTCAAAACAAACTCTCCCAATCCACCGTTGTTCATCATGTTTAGCACTTGAAATTTTGAAAATCAGCTTTTCAACATCAGTTGTCGAAAATAAAATGGAATAAAATCTTTTTGATTTTTCAAGATTTTATGCTAAAACACATTAATAAAAAGCAGTTAAGAAATATTTACAGACAATATTTTTGTGAGTTTGTGTAAGAGGATCATATCACTTTTTGAGACAAATCACTAACACCGTTGACCTTTTTAAGACTTTAAGTTCTAAACGATTAACTTAGATTGTCAGTATACTGATCCACTTAAATTTTCACACAAAGTTCAATTGTTTCGAGATACGAATTTCCTTTTTAATGGACTTGACTTATTCGTGTGTCGCACCTCAGAATATACTCCCGTATCCAGACTCCTATATTCAGTCTCACAGGTGAATGTACACTAATGATATCTGTAAACGGGTAATGCGAGACCATGAGAGCTCAGGTTAGAACTTCCGTTCAGACAAAGAGATGATGGCTCGACTTTTAGGTGTGTCCGTTTGGGGATCTTTTCTTCAACAGCACATGATTAGCATTTTTCAATGTTTCATCATTTTTATGCTGAGGGTGAGCTTTATGATTAAAGCAGTGTAGAGTATTATACGAGGACTAGGCTATTGCTTCCACAAAATCAGAAGTCCCGGTATAATGTCCCAGATATCATCACGCACAAAGACCTAGTATGTCAGAAATGGTAAGCCCTTCAAACAAGATTTCAGGGGTTACCTATATATCCGAGAGATGTTCCCCATGAAATAAGTAAGTATTTGATATTTAGGTTTATATCTCGAAATCAATCTACTAAGCGTGTAAAAACCTACTTACATGTCATTAGTAAGACCGTTTATCCCATTTGACTTTCCATTTCTTTAGCATGCTGTGATTGTCAACTGGTTTACTATCATTTCCTCTTTTTCACAACAAATCTCATTTTGTTTTTTCGATGTTTTTGGCTTTTTTATGGTTTTATCATGTTTTTGGATTTTTCAAATTTTCAAAATTTCTAAATTTTTTACTCCCCCTAAAATCAAAAATATGTTTCAATTTTTGATTTTTCGGGAAAATTTGAAAATAATCTGTACAAATATAGTGACAAACTGATGTGAATTGCTTCTATTCGCCATTCTCTTGGCGTAAACTTTCAGAACTTCCCCTGACAACAAACTATTTTCTCATTATGATTTCAAAACACTTAAAATTGTTTTAATCAAAATGGTTTTTCGAGAAAATTAGTTTTGTTGAATTCACACATCATGGGGTTTCATCACATTGTTTTTTCCAACCACTTGTAAAAATTTAACATTTGTAGGTTTTTTACAAAAAACATTTTTCAAGAATGATGCCGATTCATGCTCCACGATTACCAACTTGGGAGCTCCGGCAAGTCAGGATTTTATTTTTTAAAGAATCTCACCCTTGCCTGATCAATCATGGGTGAACCATCCTCATTTGGTTTAACAATTTTTGATTCACAAAATTCTTTTACTCCCTTCACCTTCCCAATAGCCATTTTTCCAAAAATATGTAACACTTTTCCGTTAAAGGCTTTTTCAGCATCAAATTCTTCCTTATCAGAGAAAAATGATCTGAAATCTCAATCTTATCAACTTTTGATTTCAACTTTCCGTTTGACAATGGTGGAAAATTTTCATCATCCATTGTTGGAACAGAATTTTCACCTTTTAGCATAACAAATGACTTCTCTGACTTTGACGAGTCAGATTCATTGTCAGAACTAACTTCTTGTTTCTTAACAATCCATTTCTATTTAAATGTGCTCTTCTTTTGTAAAAATGTTTCGAACTTTCACCAACTTCGAAAGTCGAATTTTTGAACTCCTTAAATTTCTCTATTGATTATTCTTCTTTATCAACACATTTTTCTTTCAATTTAGAGTTAGAAGAAACTCTCTGTTTTGTGTTGGTGGACTTTGAGCAATTCCAAGCAATATGTCCAACCTCTTGACATTTGAAACAAGTTTTTCTTTCAACTTTTAGTTCAGATTCCTTCAACATATTCTTTTGCTTTTCGGCGAGAAACTCCTTGTTTGACTGTCTCCAGAACGGTTTCTCCTTCTCCTCTTCAGAACTTGCTCTTGAAACTAATTTAGTTTTTGGTTTATATGTTTTCTCATTTTTATGATTTTCTGGTGGAATAAAACCTAACCCTTTCTTTTTGAAATTACTGTTATGCTTTGGTTTCTTTCGATAACCCGAACCAGAACTGTAACCCGTTTTCTTGTTCAATCTTTGTTGAACTTTTGAAGTGTATTTTTAGGTTTTTCAGTAAGATTTACATCTTTTATTTCAGAAATATTAATTTTTTGTTAATTTGAAAACCTTGTTGATCATTTTAGTTTTAACAATTCTTATTGGAGATTGATGCTGATGAGCAAGAAGATAAAGATTGATGGTGCTTACAAAGAAAGACATTTTGGAAAGAGCGAGAAGACCGATCAAGACTGAACACTCAATACACTGAAGACTCGTCAACATCCAAGGGGGAGTTTGTTGGTGCATATGTCTGTTAACTTCGTCTTGTATCGAGTCTTGTACTAGATAGATAGGCGAAGACGCGTTATTCGAGAAAAACGGGAAACAGGGCTGAACCAGCCACTTCGCACGAAGTGACCAGTTCGTGCGAAGTGGGCCATTATGCGGACTGGACCAGGTCATGCGACCTGGACAATCAAACATTTTATTATTATTATTATTACTATTATTATTTTCATCTACTTCAAATTTTTAAACAATTCAAAAGAAATTAATTAAACTAGTTACTTTTCGTCCGCGCGTTGCGGCGGAACCCAATGACTACAAAAAGCGTGTCAGCAACGGCAAACAGATACCGAATATCTAATCATAAATAAAAAGACGAGGTAAGGATAGTCACTCCGTCATTAAAAAGCGATTTTAAATAACCTAAAATATAATAACAGGACCCACACGTCCTTCACGTTGGAAATTCGGTTGTTTTCAGTTCAGTTATTACGGTGCTAACACGTTAAAATATGGATGAGCTCGGTACCGGTAACGGCAGCGAAAGTACCGATCCGGAAAATCATCGAAATTAGGTACCGGCACCGAAAATGCTCGGTACAATACGGTATGGTATTTAAAGGTAAAAATCAATAAATACAGGTATGGTGCTAGACCGGTGTCGAACCAAAAGTAACGATCCTGAAAACGCCAAAAGGTGGGTACCAAATTGGTACCGAAAATGATTTGGTATAGTAAATTTGGTATCGATACGATACCGGTTCGTTTACAAGATTTGATACGATTTGCTCATCAATATATTCTAAATACCCAAGTTAATTTTACATGCTACAATTCATTCATTACAGAAAAAGACAAAAAAGAAAGCAAAATAAGTTGTTGTGTATATAAAACCTCATTCAAACGAAATACAGTTAACTTACTGTGTGTATGAAAAGTAATCTAAACGGTCCAATTACTTGCATTGCCGCATTGCTACAGGATTTGATGAGCTTGGTACCAACCGGTATTGAAAATACCGTTACCGAAATCCCCAAAAGTGGGTACCGGTACCTAATATACCTAGCATGGTACGGTTCGGTACCGGTCGGTACTGGTACGGCAACGGTATTTGAGGGTATAAACCGGTGAATACCTGTGCAGAACCGGTACCGAAAATACACTGGTTTGATAAATTTGAGACCAGCATCTATACCCAATACCATCCTAATTTTATTTTAAAAAATAAAAAATCAATCACTGTTCATTGTGTTTCTTTTTTTATCATATAGTATTTACATAACTAAACTTATCCATTATGTATAGATTCCTTATTTAAATTTAAATTTAGATGTGTGTATTGATTCAACTATTATTATACTAGGTTATAATCCCGTGTGTTACATGTGTTGAATAAATGAAATTTATATATGAAATAAAGAAATAATATATCTTTAAAAACCTCATTTATTTCACGTGTTAAAAAATGTAATTTTATATATTAAATAATAAAAAGCTATATCTATAAGAACCATATGTATTGTACCGGTTAAATAAATTTAATTTTATATACCAAATAATAAAAAAGTTATATCTTTAAAACCATGTGTATTACACAGATTGAATAAACGTAAATGTTTTTTGATTTTATGTCTAGCAATATATATACTATGGTAAATCTTTAAAGTTTATTAGAGATAATTATATCATCGAAAAGAATAAGAGTAAATTTGTATATTACAAATAAAAATGAGGTGTCTGTAAAAAAGAAGTAATAATTTAGGTAAAAGGAAACCAAAAGTTATAGCTTTTATATGACACGTTTAGATAATATAAACAATGAAGATAATGTAATATAGAAAATCAAATAAATAATATTAAAAATATGAGGTATATATTAAATTTAAACTAAATAATAATTATCTATAATTAAGTAAAAAGATTAAACAAAATAATAATTAGTAGGAGAGTTATATATAATTAATAGAATAGATTAAACTAAATAATAATTATATATAAGAGATTAAACCAAATAATATTTAGTAGAATAGTTACCTATAAATAATAATTATCTATAAGAGATTGAGAAAATCAAACGTTACATGACCTAATATGATGACAAGTGTCCCATGAATGGTTTCTTTTATTATATTTTACTAACGGTAAGACCCGTGTGCAAACACGGGTGGCTTTTAGAAACCATGCATAACACATATAAATGGTGAATATGGTTATATTTATAAATCGATAAGTCAGTCGGTAAATACTTAAAGTTTAGAGTATAAAAATACGAAAAAATAGGATTTATTAATCTTTGTGAACGAAATAACATTTGCATTCAAGCATGTTCTTTCTCCAAAAAACATGGTTTTAACTCAACAGTCGTTTCAACCACCTTCAACCTCCACAAAACATTGTTTTAACCCAACAGTGGTTTTGAACCACCGTTTTAACCCAACAGTGGTTTCAAACAGCTGTTTTCATCCATCTGTTGAGCAGTCAACAGATGTATCAACCATTGTTTTATTTTCAAACATCTGTTCACAACAAGAGAGCTTTCAAAAGATAAACAGACCTTTGCCACTATTACAAGCTTTTAAACTCTCAACCCTAAATATTTATTTAATTAATTTAAATAACAAACATGGTTAATAATTTTAACACAACTAATTATATAAAATATGAAAGTGTCAAACAGGGCTAACTATATAAAATATGTCTAAATCCTACCTTTCAAGGTAGATGTGAGTCATTCTAAAGCTATTTTCTTCCTCCCAAAATTAGTATAAAAAATACTAGATAATAAAGAAAGTTCATAAAACCAAACTCCTTTCAGTAATATACAGTGTAATAATTTCTAATCAATGGGCGAAACAGTAGTCTCGATAAATAATGCTCATTTCCGACCATTGTAGTTGTCAATATGTTGGAGGTATTTCAAAATTTCATTGCTCAGATCAACTTCAACCATATCCCCCCAAATGCTTGTTATCAGCCACTTGTTTTCAATTATATTAGTCGTTCAGCGCCTATCTACATAATCAACTACACGAGGAGTATTGAGAACAAACACCTTGATCCAGCCTTCTTCTTCATATTTGAGCAAATCAGTAGTTAGCTCAGCAGACTTTCCAACAACAATCAAATGCAGCTTCTTTGCAATGGTAAAAAATGCCCTTGGCAAGGATTTACTCCGATACTCTCCGGAAAACGAAGCATTCTGAAAGTCTCAGAAAGAACATCGAAAGCAACTATGTTCCTCTCACCTGGTGGATACCAATAATTTGAAACCATGAAATATATGGTTTTACCGGAATAAATTCCGGGAGACCATGAATAACTGCTTAAACCATAATTATTTACGCTCAAGAAATTTATTGTTCTCCATGACTCACGGCGTCGCGAGTAAACACGAACAGTAACCACATTACGGTAACATCTGATGTGAAGCACTTTCAGATTTTTGGATTCATCAAAATACATTCCATCTCTATCAGAGTTTCGATCGTGACTATTATTAAAGTAGTCGGTAGATAAAAACTTATAGCACCTGGTTGTTGGATTCCAAAGGATCAGGTCAAAGCAAATCCGTTCATTCCAAACTAACAACAACCCATTAATTGATGATAGAATACGTAAGAAGGTATTGTTAGGAAAACTTATGGTTTGGCTTGTAACGACATCCAAATTCCCAGCTACTATGTTGTCAACGACAATTGATGTGTCTTTAAAGGAGAGTAGTTTCTTTTGAAGTGAATTTCCAATTCGGCGAGAATGCATCATCTCAAATGCATGACTTGACAGTTCCGTATGAAAGTTTTTGGAAAGACATTTCAAACGACCAATAGCTTCTGCAGGGAGCCTTGGGAAAATTTCATCAACGATAACTTGAAACCCAATGTTTTCCATTTTATGATCTATATGTTCTACAATAAAAAATACAACAAATAAAATATAATTGTGTATGTAAATGTTTATAAATAAGAAATAAGGATGTTACTATATATAAATATACCAAAAATTTAAAAAACAAACATCATATTTGTAGCTAGAAAACCGATCATAATTTTGATGAACAGAGTAAATACAATGACATTTAAAACAAAGAATTTTCGGATTAGATAACATGCATTGTTGTGGAAGTAAAATTTTAATCAATATTCTTGATTAACTTTAGGATTCATAATTTGATTGTAAAATCTCAAGAGAATGATAAAAAAAGAGACATTTTAACAGATGTTAAGTGAGACTAACTTACTGTTAAAGAATATGATGCGACGATGCTTCGGTTTGTGTCTTGATTTTGCGGTGAACAAATAGGTGTTTGAAAGCCTAAGAGATTGTAAGGATATTGAAAAACAAAAAACTTTGAAGATGATTGAGTAGATGGATAAAGGCGGTATTGATGAAAGCAGCTTCCCAACGTAAGACAAATAAATTTATTTTATATACCCAGTGAAGGCGGTAATGATTAAATAGATGGTGAGACTAACTTACTGTTGAAGAATATGATTCGACGATGGTTAGGCTTTTAATGCAAAACATTTCAAAATTAAGTTTTCACGGGAAACTAAAAAATTAAATATCAAGAAACCCAAAGGACACATTTTAAACACTCAAAAAAAAAGGTTATCATAATTACTATTAACCTCTTCATTTACTATAAGACGCATTTTAAACACTATAAATGATTATTTACCATAAAACGCATTTGAAAACTTCAACATTGTCTTTTAAAATTTTCACATTTGTTGACTTACGAAACATCTATAGGTTAAACAATCTAGCAGGAAAAAACGTGTACATTTTACATAAACATGTAAAATTATATTTAAAAGCAACAGCTTTTATGCAATACATCTAATGGCCTAACAAACTCCCTACATCTGCTATTAACCTAAGCACTATTACATTGAAAACCTCTGTTGAGCAGCATCTATTGAATATCATCTGTTGTTCTTTAAGATTTGTTGACTCATAGCAGACCTTTGCTTCTTCAAACTTTCTTCAGACTATGTCTTCATCAGTAGAGGATCACTTCAAACAGATGTTCTTTTTGGGCAGAGTTTACCTCTGACAGACATTTAGAGTAGCAAATGTTGAGTATTTGTAACAGAGAGGAAATTTTTCGAGAACACTGTTGACTTACCAAATAATAAAATTTCAAACCTCTGGCATAAAAAAACAATAAAAAAAATCTCTTCATTTAAAGGCCGACAATACTCTACCTAGTAAACATATGCCTCTACAACTTCAGCAGACACGAATGGAACCTCCGTTAGGCAACAACAGATATTGGCAACAGTGTCAAGTCAACAGTCGTTAGATTAGCATAGGATCACTTCAAACAAATGTTCTATTTGGGCAGACTTTACCTTTGACATACATTTAGAGTAACAAATGTTGAGTATTTGTAATTGAGAGGAGGAAATTCTTTACAGAGGTTTAAAAAACAGATAGATATGAACAGACTTTTTAGCTATTTTTTAAGAATGGACTTTTGATGTTTTGAAGACATTATTATGCTTTCATCATCAGCAGACGATGATTTCGAGTAGATGTTCTCTTTTGGCAAACTTTAACTTTGACAAATCCATACAGTAACAGAAATTGATTCTTTATATAATTATCCAAAAAATTGTTCAAGCACAATTCAACATCAACACAATCTAAATCAAACTCAGAGACAATTTCACATCTACATCAATATCCATCTGCAATACTCAGATGATATTTAAAATTATATAATAATACTTATGCACCCTAAAATTAGTAAAAATAAAATGTTCCACAAAGATTAATAGGATTAAAATTTATTTATGACATTAAAAGATCAACAATTACATCGATTACTGAACAACGAAACTTTAAAATCCAAAAACACCAAGAAATTTAAGAATCTAACAGCAAAAATTAAGAAATTTTAGCTTCAACTCCATCGAGTATTGAACCTCTCGATGTATATCTTTGAGCATTGTCAGGGAAAAGAGCGCTTCTGTCCCTTGTCCTAGACTACTCCTATTGGGCCCATGAACTCCAAGGAAGTTGAAGGCATTGCCATCAGGTTTCTGGAAACCTGGTCTCTCGTGAACAGACCAAGATGCAGTCCATCAAAACACCTCTTCAGCTCTTGAAGAGTAGCCCTATCCTCATATACTTAATCCTCAACTTGCTTGATAAAGCGCTGCTTTAAATCATCAGAGTCTGCAGAAGTGTAAGCATCTTATATGTATACATTCTATACATCAAAATTCCAAACTTTATGCATCTTTTAATATAAAAAGGCAGGGAAAAACAAACTGAATCTACTTATATATCTTATTAAATAAAATCTTATCTTACAGCAGAACCAGAGAGTTTCTTGCGTTTAGTAGGAACCACTGTAGAACAAGCGTCATCATCATCCGCCCAAATCATTAGCACTTTCCTTTTGACATTTTTATACGAACAAACAAGGAGTGATCAGGCTGAGGGGGAGTTGTAATTCTCATACATACGTAAACATTGTAATTGCAATTTTATAGAAGCATGATGATGAAAGTAATATCTCTATTGTTGTAATTGAAAAGTTATTTATTCCGCTACATATTTCCATCTTTGTTTTATCTTCATTCATTGTTTCCATCTTAACGGTCACAACAATCAAAGTCAGATCCAAACAATTGGTATCGGAGCTTGGTCAATCAAATTCGATCTAAACAATCAATTTGATATAAACAGACCAGCTCCTACTACTGATATAGTTTGTTAGTAGGATTGAAAACAAAGTTAAAGATTATTTATGTTAAAAGTATTTTAAACAAAAACATTGTTTGTAAACAATCAAAAATGTCTCAAAATTCACAAGATCCACACAACACTTGTACTTTGTACACACCTCCGATGCTTCTCAGGTCTGAATATAATATCTAGAAACGTCGGATGGATCACACACTTGCTCAACAGAACACGGGTTGCTGGATATCGATTAGCTTCGGACCACATGTTCTGATGGTGCCGAGTGCTGAAGACCCCAAGGTTCAAGTACCAAAGAAGCTTGAAAATTACTCCGAGCAGGATTTTTAGAAAATCGAGTTAGATGCCAAAGCATTTAGCATTGTTGCGACGACTCTACCGAATGATATCTATGCTGTCCTGTTGCATTGCAATAGTGTTAAGGAGTTGTGGGATGCTTGAAAGAGCTGTTTGGTGGTACAGAGGGAGTTTTTGAAAACAACTGAGAAGTTTTAAACCAACAGTATGAAACATTTTGTCACGTTAAAGGAGAATCATTAACTCAACAATTTGAGAGGTTTAGTTGTCTAATAAGTGAATTAAAACTGGTAAATGTTGATTTTCCTAATTCAACCTTGAATAGTCGATTTATAAGATCACTACCATATAAATGGGACATTATTTCCTATGTAACAAGAAACTCTATTGGTTTCAAAGGGATGAGTTTGAATCGGCTTCATGGTAGGATCCTAACTTATGAGAGAGAGCTTAACTAGAGAAAGAAGCTACTAGAGTCAGGAAAGTTGCTGATGACTATGCTTTTGGTAGTACAACACTTTTTGGTCAAGAGGAACCCTCTGATGGAAGTAAGGATCAGGGTTATGATCATTTTATTGACATTACATATGGTGGAAGATTTAAATTTTATTCTTACACACCCAATTATGCTTTTGCGGCAAATGGGGTTAACCAAGTTTCTAACAACTTATCTTTTGAGTTAAATGATCTTCAACACTTTGACCCGACTGATTTGAAAAAAATGGACATCTTGCCCCAACTTCTTAGCTAAGTGTTAGAACTTGTAAATTTTACAAAAGAACTGCCAGGAAATTTCTAGGGTTGCATGGGGGTTGAAAGTTTGGTTAGATAAATCTAAAATCAAGTATTACAAGTGTAATAGGTTAGGCCATTTTGCTAGAGAATGTAGAAGCCAAACAAGTGGTCTTATTGTTTGTAACACCCCGAAAACGGGCTTGGTAATCAAACCCCGTTAATACTAAAAGACGGTAAAATACCGTTAATGGTAAAATTAACCCGGTGAATATTAGGACTTAAGCAAATAATCATAATATTAATTAAAATGAAAATAAAAGCTTGAGAAGACAAAAGTTCATAAGGGGCCCAGGTTAACGGGACTTAAGAAAAACGGGGTTCAACTTCCCGAACCTACTAAATTGGCTAGGAATAATTAACCTAGTTAGATAGTGACTTATGAGTGGGTTAAACATTTAAAGTAAAATAAAAACGAAATTGGAGGGACTAAAGTTGTCAAGTGTGAAACTTGACATATTAATATCAAAAATACACCAAACACACACATAAGTGTGTGTCTGGTTCGTACAAAACGCAGGGGAGCGATCAGGAACCCACATCAAACCCTAGTTCACCTTTAATCTCTCAAACTGAAGGTTAAAATCTAGTCTAAATGAAAATCCGAGCACGAAATAGTGATCCCCATTGAAAAAGGAGTCATAAGATATGTAAATTTCATAAGAAATCTCTAATCGAATTTCTAAGTGATCTTAGGGAATTCGAAATCTATGAGTGCATGCTTGTTATAAGATGAAATAGGAACAATATAGTGTGTCTAGGAACAAACCCTAGACAAGTATATGATGAAATTAGGTCTAATTCTTGTGAATTCATAATCACCATTGAAGGTGATAAGTGGGTTTTGTAGAAACATGTTAAACACTAGGATTTTGATAGTTATTCTAGTGTAATTTGAGTTCCATGAAATAAATTCAGATTTTTGTTGATGCTAAATTCGTGTATGTGATGTGTTTAGGGTTCTGATTTGCTAGGGTTCTGATTTGCTAAAAAAATTCGAGTATGTGATGTGTTTAATTGAAAGCTGAATTCAAACAGCTTCTGATCAGAATTTACAGCCAACTTGTATTGGCTATAACGTGGACAAAACCTGACAAAAACATGTGTTTCTTGAGTCTAAAATGTAATTCCAAGAAATATTTTTTAAAACCCCACTGGAATCGCATTTTTTGGACGAAAACTGAATGTTTTATGAATTTTTCGGTATCGAAGGTTCAGGCTTTGCTTTCTGGTAGAATTTGCAGCCCATTAGGAATGTCATAACTCAATTTAAGTATTGATTTATGATCTCAAATTTTTACTGTAGGTAACTTCAGGTAATTCCAAAAACCTCCAATTGGAATTTCGTCAATCGGAAAACGAGGAATTTTAAATGAGTTATTTTGTAAGCTCCAGTCAGAAGTGACGAATCTGATTGCAGCTTAGTAAATGAATTTTCACGAATTTTTGGTAAAGAGTTGATCTTGAAATTTTAACACAAGGCCTAACCCTTCGAGAGGTATGTCACATAAAAAAATGATATTTTTTGAAGACTTGTAACCGGTTGTTGAATATATGGCATGCTTTGATTGATAAGTGTGTAAAAAAAGGGTCCATAGGGTGATGGCCATTGTATAAAATGACCAATCTAACCATCTTATGGATGTTATGATAGATTTTGACTCTAAACAAGCTAGGTGGGGGCTTGGAGAGGAACGGGTCAAAGGGATCATGGATGCGAAGAATGTTTGTGGGGACGCGAGGTAAGTAAAAGCTTACACCCTTTTTTATAAGACATGTATTTATTCGTAGATTGTAAATATGAAAAAAGCTATATCCTAAATACGTTTCCGATACAAAATAATACGGATCGGAACATATAAAATGATGAAAATCCTTGGTAAATGGAAAAAGGGATCTAATGATAAAATCCGAAATGGGTCGGATGGGCGAATTGGTAGTTAAAAACCATGTTTTGTTATGGCCAAACGAGTCAATGGTGATGATAACACCATTTGGCAATATCGACTAACATTTGGTTGTCAAGTTATATGCTCACAGGATTGAACAGGAATTGAATAATTGCGTCTCCTTGGAGTAGTGGCTAATAAAAGCAAGGTATAAAAATGAAACGGGTCTATATGTTGACCGGGCCAGGTACGCATAAATAAGATATTAGTTATAAGCGCGATTTTGGGTCAAATGGATAGTGAAAATCCTTCGCCATGAAGTGGGGGATTAAAATTGACCAAAATGCCTTTAATGGGTAAGTCGAGCAAACGACCCATAGAGGTTGTTTAGAAACTTGTATCATGATTATGCAACCGTTAGATAAGTATAAGAGTTGTAGGCATAAATTTCGTGGGTTGAATGTCTAAGAATTGGTCATTCACGTAAAATGGCTAACCGAAGGGTAATATTCGGGTTAATTAGTATCTTATGTTAACTCCACCACAAATATAGTTGTGGTGGAAGATAAGTAGTTAATTAATAAGGGTATGCGAAGTGTGAAAACGGAAAAACGGGTTTGATGCTTAAGTGCTCAAAAGACCTTTAAACGGGTCAAAATAAATTAAGAATTTAAATATTGGTTTTAGTATAAGAAAGTTATCAAAATAAACCGGCGAAAGTAATCGCGTACGCAAATCACGTAATGGGAGCGAAAACACTAACGTTTGACAAGCTCGGGAATGGGTAAAATGACAAGAAGTAATATTCGTTAATAAACATGTAGTATGGTGTTAAAATGATATGGGTCAAATAATGGCATAAAGAATTTATAAGCCGTTTGCTTATAAATCAGCTTTTATTGCGAAACGAGATGACAAACGGATCCGTAATTGTATTACGGTCGCGTAGGAAAAAGAATTACGTAAAACGGACTTGTATAGAAAAAGTTATGCAGGTTTTAAGTTGTTATATGTCAATATTCGTAGCTGGGCAAGTACAGCACAAAAGAAACGAACATTCTGTGAAAAAGTGGGTGTCGCGTTATGCGACGCCTAAATGGAATTACGGTCGTGTGCCGCGACGGCTGTCGCGGGCCGCGTAGAATGGGAACTAAGTTGTCGCGGGGTGCGACAGCCCCAAAATTTCATTATTTTGTTTCCATTTTCATTGTTTGTCATTAGAACTTGTTTATATGTATTCTAATACGGTCAAAACTCACATTTAATGTGGTTTTGGCCTTAGGTAAAAGCACGCGGGACTTCGGATGAAGATCAAGCGACTTTCAAGAACCGAACACACTGAACAAGCTTCCACATTGATCTATTTTGTTTTAAATAAATATGTAAACATTAAGAATTGCATCTGAATGTTTAAACTAGTTAGAATGATAACCCAAATATTTCGATCATGTATGATTGTAAACCATACAAAGTTTTTTTTGTAAGCTCGCATGTTGTAATAAATGCGTGTTAAATATTATAAAATTCAGTTATTTAAAGATGGATCTTACAAGTTGGTAATCAGAGCTCACGGTTAAAAGAATAAAGTGTTCGGTTTGAGGCTTTATCGCAAATCCGGTAAGTACATGTATGTTAATGGTTTAGCGTGTTAAAGTGTTGTAAACAACACATAGGGTTATCGTGTAATACACGTTACCCCAATTAAAATGATTGATATAGTTGACGAAATTATGCGCGTTGACGCGTATAGTAGAAAAAGCCTTGTATTATAATACAGGCGATTATTGAAGTTGATATTATTAACTCTTGTAAATGTTTAGTTGAAGGACACTCACATCTAAAGATAGCTGGAGTCTAACAAATTGCGGATTTGGCGGAGGAACGGTCCAAAATACGACAAGTAGAACATGCTCACCAAGGACCTAAATCGCGTAGCGATCGCAAACAAGGCTAATGGCAAGAGAAGCCCGTTAGGGCAAGCATTACCAGGTGCACATTTTAAATTTAATTGCACAAATAGTAATATGCAACAAATACGTAGAGATTAAAAGTTGCATATGTAGATAGAAAACTTGGAAAAACCCGAATAGAAAACCTATCCGGGATATTATTTCCAAGAGAAACAAATAGAGGCATTACTTACATAGGGTGTAATGTGAAAATTATAAAAAGGTCATGTATAACAGGTATTGATCGCTTACTCTGGCCACGTAAGTGGTGAACACGTGGTGCCATGAACTTTTTATGATGGACATACTTACAGGATATTTGGTTGGAACATTTGGGATACGATACTTGGGTTTAAAAGTCAGAGTTAGATTTGTTTATAAATTCTAAGTAAATTATCTTTTTCCATTGAAAACTTTATTAGTTGAGAGTTTGAAAAATAAACTATTTTGAAACTTTGTCTGAATTGTTTAGATATTGAGAAGTCCTATTTTACGAAAGCCTGTGTAGGATATCACTGAGTATATTGATCAGGATATCTTCATAGAAATGATAACACCGATATTACAAAGCTAAAATCTAAACTAAGTAATGCATGGCAAAAAAATTAAAAGGCGAGAACAAATAAGTCTAAAGAGGGTTATATTATTAACATAACAAAAGTTGTGCTTTTGGTTTCACCTCAAACTGAGGCCCATCCGCTAATAACACAGTTAGTTTTTACCATATTTACGCAACGGTTGAAGGTTTCATTTAAAAACAAGACCCATCCGCCTCCAACCGTTGCATCATTCAAAACAAATTATACTAACTGATGACCAAGGGCTTCATCCTGAAACCCAGGACCCATCCACCTTTGGTCATCATATTGTTCTAATGCTGGAAATATAAATTGTTCAAAGACAGGAAATGTAAATTGTTTAAACGAACCACAACAACCAAATCTAAAAAGGTGGGCCCCGGCCTTAGCACATACATCTATCATTGCCCACATTATTGCGCTTAGGGAGCAGCTCCCTCTTCCATCGTGTCCTCTCCAGCAGCATCCTCTCCAGCATTCATCCCAGCCTCATCAGCAGCATCATCACCAACATCCTTTATAGCACCAGCATCATCTACCTTCTCGGTCACCTTAGCGGGTTCCTCTGCAGCAGGTTTTGAAGGGGGCTCCACAGGGTTGCCACCAAGATCTTTCAATTTCATCTCCCAGGCTTTTATATTCCATGAAGGGCATTCAACGCCCAAAGCCCTGGCCTCGTAAGCCATTTTCAGTCTGGCCTGGAGGAGGGAGATGATAACTAAATTCTTAAGGCTCTCCCGATACGAAGCCATATCTTGCTCATGTTGAACCTGGTGGTCTTGAGTCATTGCCTTGTACTTAGCTTCATAGTGTTCCGATTTGGTTGTGGCGATTGCTGCTTGATCTGCGATGGTAGCCTCAGCCTTCTTCATTTTGCTCTCTAACATGACGTTCAAGCCACATGCGTCCTCATAGAGGAATACCAGGCGTTCAAGGCCATGCAAGGTAAGGAAACAGGTATCAGCCTAAATTAACATTTGTAATTAGCCTATGGTTCAGGATATAGGTCAGGATACTAGCCTGGTTAAGGAAACCTGTCATGAATTTGCTGGAATCCATGAACCCATGATTCTCAAATGGGAATACATGGGGAGTAGTAGGATGATCTGCTTCCTTCGTCTTCCAGGAGCTGGAGGCCCGGGTCCTGGATGCTGGAGGAGCTTTGGGAGCGGTAGTAGTCTTTGAGCTGTTGGGCTTTGGAGTATCAGCTGGCTTCGGATTGATCTCTTGTTTGATGGGTGCAAGGCTGGAATAACTATCCAACTTATCGAGTTGGAAGCCTTCAAGGTTGATGACCGGCACTGTGTCAAGGGAGAAGTGTTTAATTCATGTCATTTATATTCTATAGTCAATTTACTCACGTATACTTACCAGACATTTCTGAACTAGATTTCTGACTTGAGTTTGTGAGAGACAGGGAGAAAGTCCTTTCAGCGGCAGGAAGTCGGTAAATCACTTTGATCCTGGGTTCTGATTCTGCGCTTGGGGATGCTAGGTCTCTGAAATTCGCTGCACAAATATTAGGATATCAATCAGAATACAGTTAAGGTTATATTTGGGGATATTCCTAAAACCCTAAATCCTACCCTTGGTTAGCCATCTAATTGGCAGATCAAAACCCCCGTCGATGGAGTCCCTTTTTACGAAAAAGAACTTTCGTTGCCACTGACCTTCGTTCTTGGTGGCTTTAAGGATTAGGGGATTTTTTGAAGTGGAGAACAAGAGAAAACGGCTATTGCCATGAGATCTCAATCGGTATGCTATGGGAAGGTCTTCAATACACAAGTCAGGGCAATGATGAGATTTGATTTGGTCAAGCACCATCAAAACTCGCAAGACCATTGGCATAGTTTAGGCATAGCTAAGGCCGGTGAGCTCGAAGAAACGTGAGATAAAGGGTGGAAATGGGTACCAGAGTCCTAAAGAAAAGGGGTAGGCAAAGAAGCAAACCCACTCATCTGATGACGCATCTGATCGGACCAAAAGGGCGAATGACTGTTCCGGCGGGAAAGGCGCAGGAATCCTTCAGAGCAGCGATATCGGCATTATTGAAGGAGCAGATTTCTTTTTCTAGTTCTCGTATGAGGTTTTGACTCACGAGGGTTGGGACCGGTTCATTCGAGCGAGATCTCTTGTCCGTGATGCCATGAGGGGTATCAAGTAAACTATAAGAAATTCAAAGAAAAACAGAGGATGAAAGAAAGGATGAGTACCTGAAAATTGCTTGAAGAGTAATGATGTAGGATCGGAATCTGACCCGAACGAGTCAATCAGAGGAGTTTTGATCAGATACAGGTGCGGAAAACAAGTACCTGACGTAGAAACAGCTAGAAATCTCTTTAATTCTCTTTTCTGATTAATTTGACACCTTTTACATACAGATCTCACACCGGCAGCACCTCGGTATGGAATTCTAAGAGTTACATTTGGGGACCTCTCATAGGGTATTTATAGGATTTCTGGTCCACTCATATGGCATGTCCATAAAAGCGGTCCAGAGTTTAGGTTGGGGACCTCTCATACGGCATGTCCGTATAAGCGGTCCAGAGTTTAGGTTGGGGACCTCTCATACGGCATGTCCGTATAAGCGGTCCAGGACACTAAAACGCCTAAACTCTCCTGTTTTCTCGGAAAAGCGCCCTAATCTATACAATATAATGAAAGACTCGATCTAAGACGAAATCAACAGATGTAGTGCACCAACAAATGATAACAATGTGAAATATTTCAGCTAATTATATGTGACAACCCGTACTTTCAAGGTCTTTCCTTGACACGATACTTGTTCCACACTACCTCCTCATAATTGTTTGTGTTGTAACTGATGCATATTTGATTAACTGTTGATGCATATTTGATGAACGGTTGAACTGTATTTTCATGATTCATTGTGTGGTAAAATGTGCACCCTTGTGTTATGATAAAATAATTGTTTTAAAGTTGGTGAGTGAATTAAAGATTAGGAATTGCGTAGTATTTGGAGTAATTTAATTAAAGTTACGTATCAAGTATGTCCATGTTAAACTTACGTGTGTGCATATCTAATTCAATTTATATAAGCGAATACTTGAAGCTAAACCCTTAATGTGGTTAACCGACCAAACCGTTTGAACCAAAACATCTGTTTCGCATGTAGATCCAGCTTATTCGCGTAACTCGAATCTAATGAGGCCTGAACCATAACTCCATTATTATCTCTTTTTATTCGTTGAGATGACCAATTATAATTTTATAATCTGTTGGTTTGTATTCAACTATATATATATGTATGTTACCAATCAATTTAGAACAGTTGCCAACCTATTACCTCAACTCCTCCTTTGCGATGTTTTGGGCAGCCACTTCGGCCCACACCCCAGTTCCTCCTTATGTTGTAGCTTTTGTTGTTGAAGCCCAAGCCCACCGCTCCTTTAAGTGTTACGCATGCATGTATATACTGATGGTATGCATGATTTTGTGATTGAAATTAAAGAAAAGAAAACAAAACCCTAAACCCCACAAATTACTCTCAGCCGACACACCCCCTTCCCCGGCTTCTCCCTCTCTCGTTTCCACCGGCGACCGAAGATCGGATTCCGGTCGGCGCCTTCCCTTCTCCGACGTCGCATACCCCGATCAAACCTAACACTTTCACCACACTCTCCCTCTCGATGCCTCCTGCAATCATGACCGACGGATGTCGGAGCCGGTTAACCGACCGCCCACTTATACACTTCACCCTCTTCCACCCACTCTCGATCTCCCTCTTCTTCTTTTTGTCTGATCAGTGGCCACACCGGCCGGCTGCTGGTCATCTGGTCCTTCGACGATTCCATTTCGTCGGCAAAGCACCCATTCCCCACTTCTTGATGAAAATGAAACGGCCAACCACCACTCGGTGGTAGCGGCGCACAAAGCAGATCAGCGGCAGCTACTGGGACGACGGGGCTGCACGATGGCGACAGTTCGAGATGATGGGGGTCCCGTTTGGGCATTGGCAGTGGCTGAAGATGAGAGTTGACGGCCGACGGTGGTTCTGTGGTTCGATGTACACGACAATGATAATTTTGGGGATGGTCTTCGACAGTCAGCAGGTGCATATCTGAACATTTGTTTGATTTAGCGTTTTGAGTATCTGCCATTGTTTGTTTGAAGCTCTCGGTTAGTGTATATGTTCACCATTAATTTGTCTTAAAATCTCTATGGTTCTTGGAATATGTACAAGTTTGCAGATGTTGTTTCTATGCATTGACTGATTTTGTGTTAAAGGAACTAGAGATTCCATGTTGCTAGACATATTATTATTGTGAGGTGATAATAAAATGCTAGGCTCCCATGAAACGTACAACTTGATATGCATGGAATACAACCTAGTAGGCATGTTCGAATACCTAACATGAAATAATTGTGTGAATGCCTTAAATGATGAAGCAATGATGACAAATGACATCGGTTTCTATTAAATGATGATTTTTGGATGTTGATTTTAGGGTGATGTTTGAATGGGTAATTGTGTGAAACTGTATGATCATAATGAGTACACATTTATGTGCATAGGGTACAAGTTGTTAATGCACTGATTAAATATTGGAAAAATAATAGTGTCATGTGTTGATTTGGATATAAAAGTCTACTATGTAGTGTAGCTCGGTTTAAAGAGGTGAAACAATTTATGAAATATTACCGTACAACTAGGATCACACATTTAGTAATCGGGCCCCACCCTCAATCCTCGCACGCTTTTGTTTAATTGCTGGGCTAACCAGTTCATACAAACCCATGTTCATATGATTAACATTATTTGAAAAATCCTACTTGGTTGAAATACATGTTCAGTGTACCTGACCTACTTGTATACATGATTACTTGATTTAATACATGTACACTACTTGACAAATGCGTGTTAGATACGTGTAGCTTATACGTGATTACTTGTGTACCATCCTAACAAGTGGTAGCCATAATAGGGTGTGGTTGACCTACTTAGGACAAGTGCTTTATCTACCGAGCAAACCAAAGGTGAGTTCACACAGCCAAGGCATGGGATTCCCGGGTGGGAATGGGATTGGATGACTTATTGTGTATACTCGGATGATAGAACCGAACGATAAGATACGGCTAGACTAGTAACACATATTGAACTGATCTTCGCACACCTGCCAAGGGTTGGCCGCGATATTATGACTGACTTCGCACACCTGCCTTAGAAAGGCCGCGAACTAAATGTACTAATCTTCGCACACCTGCCTGGGAGGCCGCGATACAAATAAACCTAGTCTAGAATACTCGGGAAAAACATTCCCTAATATCTTCGCATACCTGCCTGGGAGGCCGCGATGGAAACTAATACGATACATGACATAACGAACGAACATACTACTACTCACACTATACTATTACTGAACTATTAACTGTGAACTCGCTCAACTAGTTGTTGACTCTCTATCACATGCCTTGCAGGCTTATAGGTGCATATCCAAGGAACTTGCTGTCTGGGAAGCTGGAGTGGTCATGGGTTGAGACACATGGAAACGCAGCACAAGAACTAAGAACTTACATATGGTTTTATAAACACTCATTGAGTTAAATAAGCTTCCTGTAAACTGTGAAATATTGTGATATTGTAACACTTGTTGTTTATAAATGAAAGTGTTACTCACCTATACTTATAAGTTCAATGTGATTGATGGTTAAGATCCTGGTCAGTCACGCCTCCAAGCGGTGGTACTCCGCATGTGGATTTTGGGGGTGTGACAGATTGGTATCAGAGCCATTGGTTATAGTGAACTTGGTTTTAAAAAAAAGGGGGGAAACTGTTTTTGTGAAACCAGACTATAACCGGACAGTTCTGAAAACGAGAATACGACCATGACACTCAGCTCCAGATTGCAAGGTTCGTCTCTCTTATACTCATTGTACTACATAACTAGTGAACACCTACATACGATATTGCATGTGATTGCACGTTAGCACACCAATATGAATTCATGTACACTTTCTCGTATCATGTGATTGATAGGGTGGTAATTCCCTAAACCTCCATGACTTACACTACTTGATACTCTTTGAAAACTACTCGAGTGTGGGGAACCATTTGACATAAGTTAAGAGGAGTTGAGATGAACATGCAAATCACAATATTATTGTGGGTGCACACATAATACTAATGTGGGGTGCATGTCAGTCCCAGCTAGGCTTAACAAGTGGAAAAGGGGTTCTATCCTGTTATTCGACCAGTATGAAACATCACCAACCTATAGGGGCCCTAGTAGTAATTGTCCCCTGCTTAAACTCAAACATGAACCACTCATTTATAGTTGGATCATTTCGAAAATCGATGTTGACAAGTATTACCTGAACACCCATCAGAACACCTAGCGAACCACGTAGAATGTTAGGTGCTTATATAAACGTCTCTGGGTTAATGTCCCTGCGTAGTATGATTGAACGATACCTTTTCCTACTCCTCCTCGTCTCCTGAAACTCATGGATTGACGTCTTCGATCCCGAAGTGTGATCACTCCTGCAACACTCTCGTATCAGATAGCGAACTACTTGAACCACACGTAACGACGACGGACAGGAGGATAAGCGTAGCACCTTACCGACCTCAGTATGGGTTAAGTTAAAACGTCATCAACCCAAGGAGCAATGACAGTTTTGGGAGCTCTAGTAGCAGTAGCAGCAACACTGGGTGTGGTACTCGCGTTGGGCAATTAGGATTGGTGTGGACAACGCCAGGATTGTAGCAATATGGTGGCCTTCATGCTTTTAGTAATAAATCACCCCGTCACTGTTCGACCCGGCCCTGGTACATCTCGAAACCGAACCTGCTATGGAAACGGCAGATGGCGAGCCTATCGAAACCTCATATGGGTGTAGGAATGCAAACTCGACCTTATGGGACAAGTGATCAACGTCGACCATCCTTTGCTACCCTTGATAGATTTGACGCAGTACGCCGCGTGGATTGGCTACCCAGATATCGTATGCATACACTCAGTGAGGAGAAAACCTTGTACGAGAAATGTTACCTCTTACAGCGTGTCAGAGTGGCACCACGGTTACCTTTATTTCAGCAAGGAAGGTCAGGAGTGTCTACGGAAGAATTACCCCGCAATGTTAACCCTCAACACAAATGTCAAGACTAAGGAAAGAAGGATCAAGGATCCACCAATTATTCGTGACTTCTTCCTAAGTGTTACCCGAAGAACTGTCAGGCTTATCTACACATCGACAGGTGAGATGTCAGACCTGTATCATGCAAGACGTAACCCTCGCTATTGGTATACCTTACTACCTTACACCAGGAAGGTTGCAGGAACTGTCTAATCAACTCCAGGACTTATTGGACTCGAGCTTCGTCGGACCTAGTCTTCGCTTTAAGGAGCCCCGTTATACTCAAGAAGAGAAGTTGTTCCGCATGTGTAACGATTATCGAGAACTCAACAAAGTGACAGTGAAGAACCGCTATCCTTCTCCACAAATTGACGATTTATTCGACCGGTTGCAAGAGTCGAGTTACTACTCCAAGATGGATCTGAGGTCAGGTTACCATCAGCTGAGAGTCCGGGATGAGGACGACTCTAAGACAGCATTCAGAACTCGCTACGGCCACTACGAGTTTCTAGTCATGCCATTCGGGCTAACGAACGCGTCTGCAGTTTTCATGGATCTTATGAACAGGGTGTGCAAGCCTTACCTAGACAAGTTTGTGATAGTTTTCATTGACGACATCCTGATCTACTCCAAGAGTCAGGAGGAGCACGAGCAGCACCTGCATCTTATCTTGGAACTTCTTCGAAAGGAACAACTGTACGCCAAGTTTTCGAAATGCGACTTCTAGCTTCGTGAAGTCCACTTCCTAGGCCATGTGGTGAACAAGGATGGGATTCATGTTGATCCATCCAAGGTAGACTCGATCAGGAACTGGCCTGCACCACGTACACCAACGGAAATACGCCAACTTTTGGGTTTGGCGGGTTACTACAGGCGATTCATCAAAGACTTCTCAAAGATTGCACAACTGTTTACTCTACTGACACAGAAGGGTGTCACTTATCGTTGGGGTAATCCCCAGGAAACAGCTTTTCAACACTTAAAGGATAGGCTCTACAGTGCACCTATTCTCTCATTTCCACAGGGCACGAATGATTTTGTGGTCTATAGTGACGCATCGATACAGGGGCTTGGTTGTGAATTGATGCAGCGAGATAAAGTTATTGCTTATGTGTCACGTCAACTCAAGATTCACGAGCGCACGATTCAAACCTTAGAAGACATGCTTCGAGCGTGTGTTATCGATTTTGGCAACAGCTGGGAAAAGCATCTTCCGTTAGTGGAGTTTTCGTACAATAACAGTTACCACACCAGCATTCAAGCCGCTCCATTCGACGCATTGTACGGACGTAAATGCCGGTCACCTCTCTGTTGGACAGAGGTGGGGGATAGTCAAGTCACAGGTCCAGAACGTGTAGTTGATGCTACTGGACGAATTGCACAGATACGACAACGCATGGCGGCAGCTCGCGACCGTCAGAAAAGTTACGCTGATAAGCGCAGGAAACCGCTCGAGTTCCAAGTTGGGGATCGAGTGCTACTCAAAGTCTCACCCTCCTGGAAGGGTGTGGTTCGTTTTGGTAAGCGAGGTAAACTCAATTTGCGGTATGTTGGACCGTTCGAAATCATCGAAAAAATAGGCAAAGTGGCCTACAAACTGAATCTACCAGCTGAACTCGGTGCAGTTCACAATGTTTTCCACGTGTCGAATCCGAAGAAGTGTCGGTCAGATGAGACCCTCATAGTTCCTTTGAAGGAACTCACTATCGACGAGCGGTTGCACTTCGTCGAGGAACCAGTTGAAATCACGGACCGGGATGTTAAGGTCCTCAAGAACACGAGAATCCCTCTTGTTCGCGTTCGTTGGAACTCCCGTCGCGGCCCAGAGTTCATCTGGGAGCGTGAAGATCAAATGAAACTCAAGTATCCCCAGCTATTCGAAACTAATGCAACCACTACTGAGGCTGAAGCTACTACTGCAGAATTTCGGGACGAAATTCCAAATCAATGGGGGGATGATGTGACATCCCAGGAAAACCAGGAAACCACGCAACCTAACTAGCTTCCTCAGTAACTACGTGCTAAATTTCGGGACGAAATTTCTTTCAAGTTGGGGATGATGTGATAACCCGTACTTTCAAGGTCTTTCCTTGACACGATACTTGTTCCACACTACCTCCTCATAATTGTTTGTGTTGTAACTGATGCATATTTGATTAACTGTTGATGCATATTTGATGAACGGTTGAACTGTATTTTCATGATTCATTGTGTGGTAAAATGTGCACCCTTGTGTTATGATAAAATAATTGTTTTAAAGTTGGTGAGTGAATTAAAGATTAGGAATTGCGTAGTGTTTGAAGTAATTTAATTAAAGTTACGTATCAAGTATGTCCATGTTAAACTTACGTGTGTGCATATCTAATTCAATTTATATAAGCGAATACTTGAAGCTAAACCCTTAATGTGGTTAACCGACCAAACTGTTTGAACCAAAACATCTGTTTCGCATGTAGATCCAGCTTATTCGCGTAACTCGAATCTAATGAGGCCTGAACCATAACTCCATTATTATCTCTTTTTATTCGTTGAGATGACCAATTATAATTTTATAATCTGTTGGTTTGTATTCAACTATATATATATGTATGTTACCAATCAATTTAGAACAGTTGCCAACCTATTACCTCAACTCCTCCTTTGCGATGTTTTGGGCAGCCACTTCGGCCCACACCCCAGCTCCTCCTTATGTTGTAGCTTTTGTTGTTGAAGCCCAAGCCCACCGCTCCTTTAAGTGTTACGCATGCATGTATATACTGATGGTATCCGTGATTTTGTGATTGAAATTAAAGAAAAGAAAACAAAACCCTAAACCCCACAAATTACTCTCAGCCGACACACCCCCTTCCCCGGCTTCTCCCTCTCTCGTTTCCACCGGCGACCGAAGATCAGATTCCGGTCGGCGCCTTCCCTTCTCCGACGTCGCATACCCCGATCAAAACTAACACTTTCACCACACTCTCCCTCTCGATCCCTCCTGCAATCATGACCGACGGATGTCGGAGCCGGTTAACCGACCGCCCACTTATACACTTCACCCTCTTCCACCCACTCTCGATCTCCCTCTTCTTCTTTTTGTCTGATCAGTGGCCACACCGGCCGGCTGCTGGTCATCTGGTCCTTCGACGATTCCATTTCGTCGGCAAAGCACCCATTCCCCACTTCTTGATGAAAATGAAACGGCCAACCACCACTCGGTGGTAGCGGCGCGCAAAGCAGATCAGCGGCAGCTACTGGGACGACGGGGCTGCACGATGGCGACAGTTCGAGATGATGGGGGTCCCGTTTGGGCATTGGCAGTGGCTGAAGATGAGATTGACGGCCGACGGTGGTTCTGTGGTTCGATGTACACGACAATGATAATTTTGGGGATGGTCTTCGACAGTCAGCAGGTGCATATCTGAACATTTGTTTGATTTAGCGTTTTGAGTGTCTGCCATTGTTTGTTTGAAGCTCTCGGTTAGTGTATATGTTCACCACTAATTTGTCTTAAAATCTCTATGGTTCTTGGAATATGTACAAGTTTGCAGATGTTGTTTCTATGCATTGACTGATTTTGTGTTAAAGGAACTAGAGATTCCATGTTGCTAGACATATTATTATTGTGAGGTGATAATAAAATGCTAGGCTCCCATGAAACGTACAACTTGATATGCATGGAATACAACCTAGTAGGCATGTTCGAATACCTAACATGAAATAATTGTGTGAATGCCTTAAATGATGAAGCAATGATGACAAATGACATCGGTTTCTATTAAATGATGATTTTTGGATGTTGATTTTAGGGTGATGTTTGAATGGGTAATTGTGTGAAACTGTATGATCATAATGAGTACACATTTATGTGCCTAGGGTACAAGTTGTTAATGCACTGATTAAATATTGGAAAAATAATAGTGTCATGTGTTGATTTGGATATAAAAGTCTACTTTGTAGTGTAGCTCGGTTTAAAGAGGTGAAACAATTTATGAAATATTACCGTACAACTAGGATCACACATTTAGTAATCGGGCCCCACCCTCACTCCTCGCACGCTTTTGTTTAATTGCTGGGCTAACCAGTTCATACAAACCCATGTTCATATGATTAACATTATTTGAAAAATCCTACTTGGTTGAAATACATGTTCAGTGTACCTGACCTACTTGTATACATGATTACTTGATTTAATACATGTACACTACTTGACAAATGCGTGTTAGATACGTGTAGCTTATACGTGATTACTTGTGTACCATCCTAACGAGTGGTAGCCATAATAGGGTGTGGTTGACCAACTTAGGACAAGTGCATTATCTACCGAGCAAACCAAAGGTGAGTTCACACAGCCAAGGCATGGGATTCCCGGGTGGGAATGGGATTGGATGACTTATTGTGTATACTCGGATGATAGAACCGAACGATAAGATACGGCTAGACTAGTAACACATATTGAACTGATCTTCGCACACCTGCCAAGGGTTGGCCGCGATATTATGACTGACTTCGCACACCTGCCTTAGAAAGGCCGCGAACTAAATGTACTAATCTTCGCACACCTGCCTGTGAGGCCGCGATACAAATAAACCTAGTCTAGAATACTCGGGAAAAACATTCCCTAATATCTTCGCATACCTGCCTGGGAGGCCGCGATGGAAACTAATACGATACATGACATAACGAACGAACATACTACTACTCACACTATACTATTACTGAACTATTAACTGTGAACTCGCTCAACTAGTTGTTGACTCTCTATCACATGCCTTGCAGGCTTATAGGTGCATATCCAAGGAACTTGCTGTCTGGGAAGCTGGAGTGGTCATGGGTTGAGACACATGGAAACGCAGCACAAGAACTAAGAACTTACATATGGTTTTATAAACACTCATTGAGTTAAATAAGCTTCCGCTGTAAACTGTGAAATATTGTGATATTGTAACACTTGTTGTTTATAAATGAAAGTGTTACTCACCTATACTTATAAGTTCAATGTGATTGATGGTTAAGATCCTGGTCAGTCACGCCTCCAAGCGGTGGTACTCCGCATGTGGATTTTGGGGGTGTGACATTATAGGCTGGATATAGGGGATGAAGAGTAAAAGTAGCATGGGAAGTTACACAATGTCATCTCAAACGTCACCTCATTTTAATTACCTCGGTATACGAGATAGAGTTTTTAAAATATATCTGTTGGATTGGTATACCAACAGATATATTTTGGGGACAATTTTTATGGGTCATTTTCTGAGCATATATCCTGACTAATATTCTGCTTCTTATTGTTGTTTACTTGTGATCAGGATACCAGATCAGGATATTGGTAACATCCCGGTGCGATATCCTAGTATTAGCTGAATTAACCACGTACAGGTTAGAAGTTGTGGGTCACTAACGGTCAAGTGGACCTCTTCTCCTTAAGACTCGGGCAAACCGGTTATGTGAGAGACGTCGAACGCGAAAGACCAGGTCTACAACGTTTGAATGGGGAATATCCGCCGAATCCCGGTTTAATAGGGTAGATTGTTACATTTCTTTTACTATAAATAGATGGATCGGATCAAGTTAAGGCACTCACTTCTCATTCACACAATTCACACTCTAGCTGCTAGCAGTCACCATACACAAACACTTGTACTCGAATTACTTTGTAACACCTAGTTGATCCGCATCACATCCTGCATTGTATCCTGATATTTGAATCAATAGAAGAACAAGGCAGCTGCGATTCTCAGCTCCCGAGGTTTTGTGCCAGCGATCTAGATTGATCAAGGGCTTTCCTCGTATATCCGGTGTCACCCTTTACCTTTTTAGCTCATTGTTTGATCATTGATACAACTCTATATCCTGAGCCGTATCCTGAACCTGTTTTTGCAAACAACTTTACTTGAATATTTTTAACACACATTTCTAGCACACTACCTCACTTAACTAATTTGCTCACTTAATTGCTTCGGTAATTTTTGACCAAAACAATGATTGCTATTGCTAAGGTATCACCTCAAGTCCTTAAAGACTTATGTTCAGACATATGTATCATTGCTTTTGCTAACATTAAAGAGGTGAATGAAAACCTTAGGAACAAGATCTCAGATGATGAAATTCATTTTGAAAAACTTGCTAAAGATTTAAAATCAAAACTATTTGAAAAAGAAATGAAATCAGTTGTCTTAAACATGAATCAAGCATAACCAAGGATCAACTCCAAAATATGATATACAAATATCATTGTTGTAAAAAGGAGCTTGAATCTACCCAGATCACATGTGAAAAATAGGTAGAGTCCTGCAAAGGTTATGAGTTGATGTTAGAAAAACAGATCAAAAGTAATGTGAAATTTGGCATAGGCTTTCGCAAAAAATGACCAAGTTTCTCAAAACATTGTTGTAAATGATTCTGATTTGGTTGAAATCATTCCCACCAACATGGCTGGTCAAGAAACTAAAGTCACAGGAACCCAATGGAAAGATAATTGTTTTGGAAAAACCTGAAGCATCCTCAACTTTTGAAGAAATTGAGAAATACCAATTCAAGCCAACATGATAAGATGAATGTGACATTCTTAAGAACTTTAAGCCAATTGACTTCTCAACCATTGAGGGTGTGAAAGCACCTAAGGTAAAAATCATTCCCTTAAAAGACCTTCCAGCAGATGTTGCAACATCTGTTGAAAAAGAGGTTGAAAAAAGGGAAGAAGAAAGAGAAGATAAAAAAATTATTTTGTGACTTTTGCGAAAAGAAAAATCATGTTACTAAAAATTGTTTTCTATTAAAAGCATATGACATAAACAAGACCAGTGTGATTGTTGCTGCACCTCATTGCACCATATGTGGTAAAAAAATCACAAAACTCAAGAGTGTGTTTATCTCAAAAATTATGATGTCAAAAGGAATGAGTATAAATCAAAAATACTTGAGAGTCCAAGGGCTAGTACTGAAAAAGGAAAGTCGAAATAGACCTTCATTCCAATCCAAACATCTGTTACCAAATAGCTGAATGCAACGTCTGCTCCCAGAGAGGTTCAGGTAACAGATGCACCACCAGCAAACCAATTTCCAAGAGGATATGGCCAACCACTTTATCAAAGAGTACCACATGGTTATGAGGCCTACAAAAGACCTTCAAAACCAAGAGTGAATAAGCATCCTCATGGTTCCAACCACTTGACAGGAAATGGTTCACAAAAGATTTTTCAAAAATCTACTCAAACCTCTGACCATTCTCCTGGACTTGAGGCCGGAATGTCTGTGACCCTATCCAAAGCCATTTTGGCTTTGGACACTCACCAAAACGGATATGTTACAGATGTGCAGGGAGCTTCTACTTGCTTTGATAGTTTATGGTATGTAGATAGTGGAGGCTCTAGGCACATGACAGGATGTAGAGCCCTTCTAAAAGATTTTATAACACATGGAGGGGGTGATATATCCTTTGGTAACAACTTAAAAGGAAATTTGTTGGGGTCAGGGACAGTCTAAGAAGGGAAACTTAAGTTTGAACATGTCAATCTTATCAACAATCTGAAATTTAACCTTCTTAGTGTGTCTCAAATGAGTGATAAAGGCTATGGGTCATTCTTCACTAAGGAAACTTATATGATTGTTGGGCCAGATGTGGTAAAGAAGATTCTTTGATCTTTTAAATGAAAGGATTATGCTAGGAATCTCACTATCTACAAGATTTAAATTAAGGATCTTTTTAATTCCTAGATTTCGGAGAGCTTCCGGCCAAATTCTATAAATTCCAACAATATTCTAGCCAGATTTCTACTTTTATTCAAGGAAAACTACTTTATAACACTAATCGACTATTATTTTGGTACTAATTAGATGATACAAAGTGTTATATAATAGAATTTGTTTATTTTATTTGAAGAATAGTATTCTTTTTCTAATACATAATATATTTTTAAATTTTTTTTCATTATGCGCTTTAGTTTTCTCATGCCCTTATTGTGAGAACCACCAAAAAAAAAACCTTGAGAACCAATGTGAACACAACCTAAAATAGCTAAAAAAACCTAACCCCCAACCCCCCCCCCCCAAAAAAAAGAAAAACCTAAACCCCCCACCCACCCCCCCCCCAAAACCTAACCCCCCCCCCCAAAAAAAAAACCTAACCCCACCCCCCAAAAACCTAAACCCCCCCCCCCCCCAAAACTTAAACCCTCCCCCACCCCCCCCCCCCCCCCCCCAAAAACCTAAACCCCCCACCCCCTCCCCCCACTCGGGTCACAGACTCGCATTAATTAGCCCAGCGGTTTATTGGGTTGATCAGCAACTTATAAAGACTAGTAAGCTATTTTCCCCAGGCGATGTGGGACAATGAAATATTTATATTAATATATCGTTAAGCATTTTTATAAACATCTGTTTTTATAAACATATACAAATAACAATCGATTAACCAATATCGAAATCAAATAATTTATTCTATCATAAACTTTAGTCAATAAATGACTACAAAAATGGATATAATATTCAATTTTTCAATTCAATTCATCGACAATTTACTTCAAATTTGTCATCTATATTTTGGTGCATTAAAGTTATTGGAGGGTCAAGAGCTAGGGGCCACTTTGGTTCCAGGAGTTTGTGGAGGGGGCTATGCTGTGAGGTGTTTGTTTGGCCCATTAAGATTTTGATGGTGTCCAGTGATTGGCCTAGCAAGGTTTGGTGGTGCCTTGACTAGAGCCGTGATTCCAGCCCAGATGTGGCTAGGAGAGAAAAAGCCCAGCCCAAATGGTTCTCCGGAATGGGGAGGTGGGATGGTTGATGAGTATTTATAAAGTAGACAACAACTTTTTTGTCCTTTAAATTAACCCTCTTAACCTTAATTGGTACGAAACAAGCTGAAGAAATTGTTGCCACATAGGATTGGGATTGAGCGAAACATGGTTGTGGAAGTGGTATGGTTGTGACACTTAAACCCCCCTCCCCCACCTCCCAAAAACCTAAACACCCCCAACCCTCCCCCCCCCACCCCAAGCTAAAATGCGAAAAACTAAACCTCAAAAAAAAAACTTAAAAAAATCTAAAAAAAATAAAAAAAATCAAAAAAAAATCTAAATCTTTTTTTATTATTTTTTATGCTCAAATCGCTACGTTTAGTTGTCACAATTTTTTTTTTTTTTGCTTTGAAAAGTAGCGATTTTTATATAAAAAATATTAAAAAAAATGTGTGATTTTTAGCTATTTTTAGGCATTTTTTGTTGTGTTCACATTGGTTCTCGCGGTTCTCGCAATAAGAGGTGGTTCTCGCACGATTTTCTCCCTATATATATATATATATATATATATATATATATATATATATATATATATAGCATGAAAATACAAATTTTATATAATAAGTTGCATTTAAATTAGTAAGAATGATATTCAAGAATTTTCCAATAATATTCTAGAAATTTAATTATTCTATGAATCTAAAGAAATTAAAAGGAATTGCTAGAATGATTAATATCAAAATTAAGACATAATAAATCCTAGAAAAATAGGCAAACGTGAACTATTGAAATTTCATCATAATATAGGTCTAGGATCGTGATGGAATAGTTTAATTGGTTTAATTTAAGAGAATATAAAAATCCCTAAATGCTTAAGAACCCTAGATTTAATGAAATCTAATCGAGCTGCAATTACTTTTTATTAACATGAATTGATAGAGGACTTTTGAAGAGTTTGAAAAATGAAGTTGAATAGGCATATGAATTACCTCAAAAGAATGAGAAATGAGTATGAATTGATTAAAAGAAGCTATCAGCCCTAGAACCGAGTTCTTCGAAATTGAATAAGATGAGCGTGATTGGGATGGAGTTTTTGCTCAGACATGTTAAAAAATGAAATGAAAATGCGTTTATGATCTCAATCTCTTTGAAAACTCGTAAATTATTAAGATTTTGAATTAGGATTAAAGGTGTAAAAGACTATGATCATGAATGATTTGATGAGTGTATTGACTAGGAAATGATGTCTAGATACATAAAAAATGTTTAAAAACCGAAAACAAGTCATAACAATTGAGATTAATGCGAATTGAAGGGTAGAAATTGACCAAAATCGTGAAATGAAACTGTTTCAGTAGAGGCTCCCTCGCACGTCGCATGAGTACCAGGAGGGTCTTCCGCATGGTGTGATGCCCTGGCTTTGACACAAATAGTCCCTTGAGGTTGGTTTAGGCTAAAAAATGTACTGTTTAACAAATTCAACAATTCTAATAACACGTGTAAAGTATGTATAACACATGAATTAACAACAACAATCACATAAATCTCAAAACGAATAACAAAACATAGAATAATCAAACTTTATTGCATAAACAAGGATCTGAATTACATCGAATATGATTACAAGTTGGGTTTCAACACATGGATAATCCGAGTGTGTCACATTAAGGCTATGTGGAAGGAGTTTACCTGTTTTCATTGTCACATCATAAATGACTGCCACATCAACAAACCACTCTCCTTTTTTTTTGTTTTTATTGCATATTGTAATGATATTACTAGTATTCACTATTTACCATCCATTAAAAGAATATAATAATTACAAATTTAAAAGCGTAAAAAAGAAAATGGGGTTGGGTGTACAAAATTGATTAGGTGTGTAAAAAGTGACTGCCATTGTTTTTTATTGGCCCTTCAAGATTCATTCATCTTCACCATTCCATGACTTTCCTCCTTTGTA
This sequence comes from Helianthus annuus, assembly GCF_002127325.2. Taxonomy (NCBI): domain Eukaryota; kingdom Viridiplantae; phylum Streptophyta; class Magnoliopsida; order Asterales; family Asteraceae; genus Helianthus; species Helianthus annuus. Next base: position 43,152,448 of record NC_035441.2, read on the forward strand.
GCGTGAGCTTCATAACGCCTGCAGATTCCCAAACTGCACTCACATCCCTTGGAGCGATGTGCGGGGCGTGAAAGAGGGTTAAAAAAGCAATGTGTTAAGGGGAGTGAAAATAGAGCAAACCATTTCACACAGCCTAATTAAATACTTAAATTACACTAGTTAAGTTCATTTGTCACCCCCTCCTTTTGGGACCTTAGATTTTTTTAGCTCACACTAGGTTGGTTGCTTTGATTATTGAGCAAATCGCTCTAGCTAATCGAACACACTGCTATTTCAAGAACACTTCGTTACTTTCCTGACTAGAAGTTAGGTCGAGTTATTGTTATTGGTCGACTACTAACTTTGGCTTGGGCGCTGGTCACACATATACCGATCATGGTCGGTTATGATGGTGTGCGAGGAGGACTTCCGCACAAGGCCCGTGATTTCGAGGGGGCACGAGATTTTTTTAAAATAATTTGATATATATATATATATATATATATATATATATATATATATATATATATATGTGTGTGTGTGTGTGTGTGTGTTAAATTTTTTAAAAAAATTATAAACACATACCAATTACAATATAAGCCCATTATCAAATACTTTTTAATGGTTTATAATTTATCCCACTAAATATTAGGTTTATTGGTCCAATACTAATACTAATATGATTTTAATAAAAATCATAACACATTTCGATATATATATATATATATGTATATATATATATATATATATATATATATATATATATATATATATATATATTTAAAAAAATTGTAAACACGTACCAATTCCAATATAGGCCCAATATCAAATACTTTTTAATGGCTTATAATTTAGCCCATTACACATTAGGTTTATTGGTCCAATGCTAATATGATTTTAATAAAAATTATAACACACGACGGCAAATTCATGGACTCCGAGAATCTGAAAGAACGAGACGAACAAACTCATCAGAGTAACGAACACTTAAACATCATCACTTCATCAGAACTTCGTTGAATCACTGGGCCTGGGCTGATGCGAACAGAAGATTCAGAGACGTGAACAAGGACAACATCGATCAGAGAAGAATGAAGAGTTGATTCAGCAATTTGGTAGATCGCGGTCATTTGCAAATAACGATGTAAATTGTATATTAAGCATACTAGAGAGTTCCTATGAAGAGTTGATTCAACAATTTGCTATGAAGAATGCAAGAAGAGCTTCACGAATCATTGGTTAGCTATTAACTTATTAGTTATTACGGTATGTAACTCATTAGAATACTACGATTTTGTCATTATCATAATTGCATTGTTTATCAATACTACATTTTTTTCATTTTTGTAGTTATACTATTTATCGTTAAACCAAATGGGCACATTTTTCGAGCTCTAACAAGGTATGTGAATTCTCAAAGATGCCACTTATGCCAATTGTTGGATTATCAACCGCATTCTCATCCCTATTCCAAATTTCACATCAACAATAGATGAAGTTATACATAATACTAAAATTTTCATACATAAAAAAGGAATATTAACATCTTACATTTTTAGTTATAGACTTACATAAAAAAGGAAAAGTCGCGTTTGCGCGTTCGTTCGCCAATCAAGGTCAAAGAAAATTAGTGTCGGTAATCGCGTCTGCGCGTTCGTTCGCCATTCAAGGTCAAAGTCGCGTTTTTCGATCATTATGCGTTTTGTGACGTAGGGAAGCAAAATAAATTCACAAAATTAAATTCATAAATATAAAATATTTGTAGAAAATCTGTATTTGTCAATGTTTTCAGTATTTGTTCGGTTTCAATTCGTTTTCGTTTAACGTTTAACATATTTTCCGCAAATCACCATTCGCGCATTGTAAAGCCTGTTAGCCATTCCTAGGCATACTAAAGGCCTGATTTAGTTAATTTACATCTAATTATACTACTATAAATCGTCCTAATGTTCGTTTTACGCATAATTAGGAGTCGTAAATTACCGGTTGTCACAGTTCTCCCTTTTGGGATTTAATATATTTTTGATGTCGGACTTACACCTAAGTCCTAAATCTACTGTTTAGTTGAGTACTGAGGTTGTGCTGACACAACTTGTCTAACCGGTGAGTTTACTAATTGTATTGATGCAATGCTTAAATTGTTTCACAATGCGATAAATGAAATGTTTAACATGCATGATTTAAACGTATAACATGCGAGCATAGTTAAAACACATAAATGCAGACAATAAATAATTATTAATATATATATATTGCATGAAAATACAATTTTTATATTATAAGTGGCATTTAAATTAGTAAAAATTATATTCAAGGATTTTCCAATAATATTCTGGAAATTAATTATTCTACGAATCTAAAGAAATTAACATGAATTTTTAGAAGGATTAACATCAAAATTTCATCATAATATAAGTCTAGGATAGTGATGGAATAGTTTAACTGGTTTAATTTAAGAAAATATAAAAATCCCCAAATGCTTAAGGATCCTAGATTTAATGAAATCTAATCGAACTGCAACTACCTTCTATTAATAGGAATTGATAGAGGACTTTTGTAGAGTTTGAAAATAAAGTTGAATAGGCTTATGAATTACTCCCTCCGTCCCATTAAAAGTGTCATATTTTGAATTTTCAAAGTCTTTATTTATAAACTTTGACTTTCATTATATATTTTTTGTGTTATATAAAACTTGATGAAAATTAATCCGATAAAAACACTTGTAAAACACACTCAAATCATATAACTTTCATCAAGTATTATCTAACATAAACAAAATAATTTAAGGTCAAAGTTTATAAATAAAGACTTTGAAAATTCAAAATATGAAACTTATAGTGGGACGGAGGTAGTACCTCAAAAGACTGAGAAATGAGTCCGAATTGATTAAAAGAAGCTAGGAGCCCTAGAAGCGGGTTCTTCAAAATTGAATAAGATGAGAGTGATTGAGATGGAGTTTTTGCTCAGACATGTTAAGTGGTTTTCAGGCAAAGAAATGCGTTCATGATCTCAATCTCTATGAAAACTCGCCAATTATTATGATTTTGAATTAGGTTTTAAGGGATTATGAATGATTTGATGTGTGTATTGACATGGAAATGATGTATAGATACATAAGAAATGCTCAAAACCCGAAAAAAAGTCATAAAAATTGAGATTAATGGGAATTGCAGGCTGTAAATTGACCAAAATCGTGAAATGAAACTATTTCGCTATAGGCTCCTTTGCGAGTCGCAGGAGGGAGGATGTGCTCCTCCACGTGGCACGAGAGAGTGAAGAATTCAGAATTTAATTGTTGACACAACTAGTCCCTTGAGTTTGGTTTAAGCTAAAAAATGTACCGTTTAACAAATATAACAATTCCGATGACACATGTAAAGTATGTATAACTCATGTTAAAAACAATCACATAAGTCTCAAGATGAATAATAAAACATAGAATAATCAAATTTTATTGCATAAATAAGGATCCAAATTACATCGAATATGAATACAAGTCGGGTTACAACACATTGATCACACTAGACCCACTCTTAGCCATTTAACCCATATTGTTAGTGATAACTCGCAACCCAATCCCATTTTCAATCATGAAAAATGAGATGTTACACTAAATTAGTTATTATAATTTAACGCTAAGGCTGTGTGTAATGAGTTTGCCTGCTTTCATTGACTAGAAGTTCATTCAAGTTATTGTTATTGGTCGACTGCTAACTTTGGCTTCACTTTGGGTGCTAGGTCATGATCGAATGGTCACACATATACCAATTGTTGGACTATCAACCGCATTCTCATCTCCATTCCAAATTTCACATCAACAATAGATGAAGTTATATAAAATACTAAATTTTTCATACATAAAAAAAGAAAATTAACATCTTACATTAATAGTTATAGACTTACATACATAACCTTAGAAAGACATCTTACCAGTCATATACTAGTTTGTTCTAATCACTATGCCAAATCAACTTAAAGAAGTCAAAATACAGATCTAATTCTCGGTTGATATGGGAAGGATTTTGTTCTTTATACTCGTACTCCTGATTGAACTTTCAGACAAGATTATTGCAACTATGGTCAATATTCCTGTGAAAATGAACAATCCAATAAAGCTATGAATATCAAGACTTTGTGGAAGAGCTTGGTTAGATTGTGATCCATTGGGAACATCAAACCTAAAATATTTTTCCTTCATTTCCTTCATAATCTCACTTTCAGTTATATTTACTACTGCCCTTGTAAAGTAGTTTACTAAAGGAGAGTCATGAGGGAAAGCCTGAGACAAGTAAAATATGAAATTAAGAGGTTTATTATAACAATGTATACGAGCAAATTTACATTAAATATATAGTAGTAGATAAGAAAATATAGCAAAAGAAATCAGAAACTTTTATAGAGTGTCCATACTGAGCATAACAAAGTGAGAGAATCAGTTGTCCTTTGTTTCATTATTCAGTTTTGGTTTTCATATCGGCGTCTAAAATTTAATATTGGAAATTTAAAAAACGTAGCCAGGAAGATCCTACTCGTACTCATAGCAGGTTATATATTTATGATTATTGGTAGTTTGATTTGTTGAACTTAGAAGTGGTCGTATGTATCAATTTAGTAGAGAGTTTTTCTTGATCATTTTACAAATTATAATAACAAATATCAATCCTCAAGTTTGACTATGAGCACATTGACTAAGGACATAATTTAGAAAGATAACAACTAATATAAGGAGGAAGAGATGAAAATGTCGATGGTACACAATACATACATGACAAAGATTGAGAGACTCACAAATGCATGTCCAGACTGCTGGTTTAATGGTCCGACCTTCATATAATCAGAGCCGTACTTAGCCAGAAAGAGGTCGATATAAGGGAGCTCATCAAAAACAGCACTTATGCTACCATTGGAGAAAGCATTTTTATATTCTTCAATGCTTTTAAGAGCCTTGAGATGCTTGCCAGAGCAATTGTAATTTTGAGTTATATAATTATCTACATAACCACCATATTGATATCCTGCATTTTCAAAACTTGAAGGCAATTTTGGACGCAATTGATCGATTGTCAACCATGAGGACAATGTAGCTGTGAAAATCTGAACTATTATGAATATCATACTTAGCCACGTGATAAGTACAACTTTAGAGTTCTTGTTAAGTATCTTCCCTGCAAATTGAAAGTACTTCAATAAATAGAAGAAATAGTTTCTATCTTAAATCTAATGCTTTCCTGAATAAATGTTTGTATCGATGTTTGTTGCTAGTTTATTTCCGACTTGTTTTAATTAACTTCTTTTAAGATTCATATCGATTCATATAGATTAGAAAGGAAATTTTAAAAGGGTGCAAATTAATAGATTAGAAAGGAAAAAAAAATCATCCCATTTGATGACTAACCACTTTATCATAAAGGCTTAGATTAGAAGGAAAGTGATCTCTTTGTAAGAAAACTCAAATAAATCCCATCCAACCATTACTCAACCCTAAACTTTAAACCCTAAATCATAAACTCAATGAAATAAACCCTAAACACCCTAAACACTAAACCTTAAAAGTTATACCCCAAACTCTAAAAGCTAAATCTTAGAGGCTAACACCTAAAAATTAAATGTTAAAGCTATGCCATAAAAGTTATTCTCAAAACTCTAAAAATTTAAACCCTAGACCTCAAACGTTAAAACTAAAGTACAGAAAAATTCAACTAAAATATTAATCGTTTGATAGAGTTTTCTCATGATATTCTACTTAGATTAGAAGAGAATGTGAACAACTTTACCAAAAACCTTTTCTAAACTAAGGATTTTATTGTAAAGAAAAAATTAGCATTTAGTAGATACATTGAACAACTGTAAATCTCAAATTAGGTAGGTACCTTCATAGAAGAAGAATGTCGAAATTGGAAACCAGATGATCATTACGACTTTATGATGAATTGGGACTTTAAATTTTGGATTGCCAACACGGTATTCTAGAAATGCAACTGCAAATCCAATATAAATACCTGCACCGACTATCACGATCCATAATCTCCAGGTAAAAGGTTTCAAGAAAGTCCACAAGGTTTGGTTCCATTCATGTGTAGCACGGACAAGCATATAGAGTTCAGCGCCCTGATAGGGAATTGTAAAATCATAGAATGGTGTTCGACTAGCACGCACTGTAACATCACCAGCAACTGCTTGACAAGACTCCGAGGGCTAGAAAATCAAACATACACGAGTTTATAAAGTTTTCATATAGTGTACTGTCTAGTGTATAATAAGTATACATGTTCTTTCTAATCTTGTTCATACTATCAAACACTAAGGGAGGTTGGAATCTTGTTTTGTTTCCTTTTTTTTCAAGAATTTTGTATGTTCTTCTGATGTTCCTAGAAAACTATCATGAGTTTTTTTCATTCCACATGTGTTTCTATGGCTATTATTTACATTTTTGACTTTGAGAATCTAGACAAGCATTCTTAATTACATTTAAATATATAGTTATGAAGCAATAGGGAGGGGATCATGAAGCAATAGGGAGGGATCATTTTAGAACGCATTTTTTTTTGTATGAATGCACAAAATAAATAAGAGTCCTAATTTTAATTCCTCCTTCGTACTTTTAATTTCTTTTACTAATTAAAAACACATTTTTAGTTTACTCATATTAAAATCATCAAACTAATTTGTCCATATACTTCTTAATTTTGTACGATTTACTTACATATGATTACTTACACGTGTGTAGTTTTGTCCATCAATAAACAACTAAACTACTTTCTTCATATTTCTTTTTATATGAAAGGATAACTGATACTTTTATACTACTTTTTATTCTTAAATGATTTAATATTGGAATTTTTCTCTATATATAAAGTGCTAAATTCAGCCATGCATCCCATGTATATATATGTATGTGTGTTTTATGGGAAAATTGTACCTGATTTCTAATCTGCTTTAGAAGGTCATCATATGTACCATTGCTTTCCCCGTTTGCATTAACGAAAGGTTTGAAGATAGGCTGAATATTGAAAGGTAAGACATGCAATACATAGCAGAATATCGCTATGGAGAATCCACCTTCAAGTTGTGATTTTTGGTTGACTTTTACCAACTCAGTAAAGCCTGTTTTGGGCACCCAGACAAGTAATTCTGGGCATAAATAATCTACTTTTTCTTGTTTGGTTATCTTCCATTCTGGACCTATTATGTCTTTCATGGGTAATCACATATCAAAACCAACGAAAACTTATACTAACAAAGAAAAATAAACCACCTAAATACATATGATGAAGTGAACTTTATTTCACTAAAAGAATTGTAATTTAGTGACGTACTTAAGATGACAAATAGGAGTGAATATCTTGTAACTTAAGATTTCCTTAAAAAGTTCAATTTTTTTTGTGTCAATATTTTTATTTCATTCCAATCATCAGGGCAAATTACATAAGGATAGCAGGTAGACGAGCAACAAACTGCGCCGCCATCCATTTCTGAATAGAAAACCCTAATCTACTAAAAACAAAGCCCCGCCCTTGAGGAAACCCAAAATGACAATATTTAACCATGCTTTTCAAACTATGTGTAAAAGTGAGACTTTTTATTTCTAGAATTTATCCTTTACTATTGGAAACCACAAATCCATATATTAAACAAATTTTAGTTACAACAAAAAAAAAAGAAGAGATCAAAACACGTTTGCACGTAAGACAGTAGCATAAGGAACCGTTGCTAAACAGTAAATATGGTGTTTATGTACCTTTAAAAAAAATTGGTGAAACTTTGATAAACGATAAATGTGTATTTTCAGTATTTTGACTTCACCTCCTTTTGTGTGTTTCAAAATATTCAAAAACACTTGATATTTTTTTGTAACAACATACAGGGCCGGCTCAACGTTTGTGGTGGCCAAAGCGAATTCAAAACGTGGAGCCCTTTACAAAGAAAAAAAAATTGAATTAACATGATCAACTACAAGAAAACTTGACAGATTTACACTTTGTTTGACATAATAAGAGGAATAGTTGTCTAAAGGATTTGTGTGATTTAGTTATAAATATGAAAGAGATAATGCTAAGCTCCTCATTAAGATATGACATCACTAAGGAAATTAGATAATTGCAGGACAACATTGGTCTTTTAGAGGGCTAAAGAGGCTGTTCATTCGTTAAAAAAAATAAACGCTGAAAATGATTTATTGCATAGCTACTTAGATTCGAACCAGAATCTTCACAAGTTGTCAACATACCTGCACATACATCTACCCCGCCTCCAACATGATATTCCTCCTGGAAAGATAGTCTCTTATGGCTTGACATATCTTGCAAGGTAGTTACTCTTGAGGATGTGACAACATCAACAGCACAAAGCATACAAACAATTTTAACAAAGGAAACGATATGCTTTGTGTGTTCCATATTGTTTGTGGTTATTCTGAACTCATCAACCGCACAGAACAATGTGTTTTTCTTTTTTTTTTTTTAATTTCATATTGTAGTTAGTTATATAGCGATTCGTTTGCCTTTCTGGCCTATTTATAAAAGTCTAGTTAACTTGAGTCAAGCAGAATATTCATACGAGAGTTTATGTTAAAAGGAAATGTCGGTGGTCCCGCTCTCTTTTATATATAAACTAGGTTGCTGCTACCCGCGCGTTGCGACGGGAAACTAACCTTTTTTTAGAAAGCAAAAGTAACCATAGTAATTATGTTTGGGTTACAAATTTCCAGTAAAATAACATAAATCAAAATTATTTGAAACTATATGCAAAAAGATGAAACATGTAAAAAAATTATGATGTCATAACGAGAAATCGTTTAAAACTTAAAGTAAAAACTTTTTTAAAGTTCGAGGGTTGTAGTGTAATGCGGTTTTAAAGGAGTAATAATAACTTTATCAAAATTCATGCGACGTGTGATAAATTTGTTAAAATTCAGATGGTAAGAATGAAATTTGTTTTAATAAACTTAACAAAATTTAAAGGGGTCAAAATGTAAGTATCAAAACTTTTATGGTTAAAACATATTAAAAGAAAGAATAAAGTATCTTTTATGATGATTATAAATGATACAAAAGAATTGAGTATATTATATAAATGACATAGAAAAAAAAGGTTAAATATATGGGTGTTAATAGCATTATTGTAATTAGAAGCAAAATGGAGACTTAAAACATGTACTGTAGCACCATGATTTACTATAATATAATATAATATAATATAATATAATATAATATAATATAATATAATATAATATAATATAATTATAGAGTTAAATGTCATTTTAGACCCTATGGTTTGGGTCATTTTGGTAGTTTATTTCAAAATTTTCATTTTTATCCTGTGGATTCAAAAAGGTTTCACCGTTGCCATTTTAGCCCACTAGCTTAACTTCATCTATATTTTCTGTTAACTAAAACGGCAATTCGGTAATTTTATATGTACTTCTATTAACTAGAAAGGCAATTCGGCCGTATAAAATGACCGAATCGCCCTTCTCGTTAATTGATGAAGTTAATCCAGTAAACTAAAATGGCAATAGTGAAACATTTTTGAACAGAGAGGAAAAAAATAAAACTTTTAAACTAAACTGATAAAATAACCAAAATCACATAAACTAAAATGACATTTAACTCATAATTATAATTAGTTTAGTTTTGAAAAGTCAAAGTATTTATACTTTCAAAGTGTTAATACACAATAGGCCAGGGCTAACTTATTTTTAGGTTTTTATTTGATTTTCTCTTATTATTTAAATCTAGTGTTTTTTTTTTAATACTTTCACCTGTAAGGGTGAATGGGGGACTCTCGGTAACCCCATTCGGTGACCCAAGTCATCTAACGGGAACACCGCTGCCATCAACGAGAGGAATCACATAGGGGAGCAAGATCGGTGAGAGCTTGCCGAATGAAGGAGGGAGAGAGATGGTGGGCCACCCTTTTTTCAACCAATCAAAACATTTTTTTTTAATAAAAAAACAAGGGGAGTTAAGAGGGGAGTGACGCCATCAAATTGAGGGTGTGAGGGGAGTTAAGAGGCGAGTTGACGTGGCGCGTGCTGATTGGCCGTGCGTAAAAGAGGGGACTCCCCTAAGAAGGGAGTGCCCCGTTCACCCTAAGTATTTAAACTTACATTGTTTTTTGTGAGGAGCTAAATACCATACAACTAAACCACTAGATCTTGGGTTACAAGGCAAAAAAAAAAAAAAAAAGAAAAAAAAAACATCCTAAATTTTCTAAATATGAAAACAACCCAAATTTAAAAAACTTTATAAAATGTCATTCTCAACTCTTGGGTTCTACGGTTTCAAATTTAACCTCCCCAAATTTAGTATTTAAACTTACATTGTTTTTTGTGGGGTGCTAAATACCATACAACTAAACCACCAGATCATGGATTCCGAGAAAAAAAAAATCCTAAATTTTCTAAATATGAAAAAAAACCCAAATTTGAAAAACTTTATAAAATGTCATTTTCAACTCTTGGGTTCTACCGTTTCAAATTTAACCCCCCCCCCCCCCCCCTCCAATTTTCATTCTTTAGCCTAAAAAGAAAAAAAAATTATTTTTCACGTGGTTACTTTTATGTACATGTTCATATAAATTCATGTTTCGACTTAAATTTTTTGAACGAGTCAAGCCAAATATTATGTGTTTTTTAATGCTTGTTTTTATGTACGTTTTTTTGTTGTTTTTTAAGAATTCATAACCATAGCTCTCTTACGGTTTCACAAGTTATACGAAAGAGGAAACCTTTCACAGAATGTATTGTTGCACAAAAAGAACCGAAGGGGAAAGATCCTATCATAGAACCAAGAATATACCTAGATAGTTTCACTATATTTGGGAGATACCGAAACAAGGAGACATGTAAGGTTCATACAAGTCAAAATGTTATATATTTTAAATGTTGTTCTAGGTTTAAGTATTATTTGCATTTTATTATTTGGACACTAAAGACATTGTAATACCTGTATTTTAGTCGTTATCGATCTCTTACACCAATTTTTATTATTGTATTCTATATTAGCATGTTTTTATGTATGCATAGCTATCTTTTATCATAATTATGAGACTAGTATTTAATTAACATTAAGGCCCCCGCGTTGCGGCAGAGGCATAAAACCATGCAAAGTAGCACCAATGCCACACCACTACCAGCGATCGACGCCGGAAAACTCATAAAAACAAAATAAATAGAAAGGGAGAAAATAAAACCGAATGGAAAGCATATGTAAAATCGTTAAACTACGCACACCCATTGCGGCGTGTTTTTATGCGAAAAATTTAGGCTGAAATGTAATGCATAGAAAAATACCTAAGTCGATCTAGGACCCATGCGTTGCGCCGAACTTCTCAAATGAGAAAAAATAGACGAAAAAACTTTGAAACGCACACGCACATTTTGAGCGAAACGTAAAACAAAACCTTGTGAAAGATGAAAACTATGGGGGCCAAAGTTGAAAGTAAAAAAAGTATTGGGGTTAAATTGCAAAAGATGAAAATCTTTCTGCTAAAAGTAAAAACCAAAGGGGTTAAATTGAAAAGATAAGATGTCTTGGGTTAGAAGTGAAAAATATTAAAAACTTTTTTGAAATACCCCCTAAATATAGGTAATTATTTATTTAAACTACCTATGTTATCATACACTAACCTTTTACATTGAAAATTTAAAACACTCAGACCCAGCCATCTAGTCTATATACGTTAGAACATTTTATGAATACAACATCGGTGGGGGAAAGTTCACATGTATCCCTGATAAAGGTGATAAGTTAAGCAAATTAGACCGGTTTCTAGTTTGTCTTGGCTTTATGGAAAGATGGCTGACCGCTTCGCTTATGGCCCTAGAGAGAGACGCTTCGGACCACCGGCCTCTTATTATGTCTACCGTCTAGTCGGATTATGGACATATCCCATTCAGATTCTATAATTCATGGTTTGAATACCTGGGCTTTATGGAGTTCGTAATTGAAGCATGCGGTATGTTTTCCTTTTCAGGTCCTGAAGATCTTTCTATGGCGATAAAACTGAGATGGTTAAAAAACAGAATCAAGACATGGGTAGTAGAGGAGAAGTGCAGAACTGAAGGGGTATATGGGATAGAAAAAGTCGGGTGACGAAACTTGATAATCTGGCCGAGAATCGGCTATTGGAGGAAAATGAATTACGGGAACGGTCTGAGTGCAAAAATTATGTGGCGGAACGTGATAGGCTGAAACAAATGGATACTCGTCAGAAATCGAGAGCGAGATGGGCTATTTACGGTGATGAAAATTCAGTTTTGTTCCACCAGATTGTTAACTCGAACATTAGCAGCAATCGAGTTAATGGCCTTATGTTGAATGGGGTTTGGGAGACAAATATGTTGGTTATTTAAGATTCATTTGCCGCTTTATCTTCGTCTGTTACGGGGTTTGGGAGACAAATGAATTACGGGAACAGGATGAGTTAATGACTTGATCAAAAATTCATTTGCCGCTTTATCTTCGTCTGTTACGTTTCCTGGTTGGGGGTCATCGTCATCATAGTAGGTAACGACCGCTCTACCTTCATCCTCCAAAATCATGTTGTGAAGAATGATACATCCGTACATCACGTTTCCAATCTGATCCATGTCCCATGGTCGACAAGGCATTGCCAATATTCGCCACCTTTTCTTCAAAACACCGAATGCTCGCTCGACGTCTTTACGTGCAGCCATTTGGACCCTGTTAAACTTTAATCTCTTTGGATCTATGGTACCGTGTTTTGTGAATGATTTTACGAAAACCCCCCACTCTGGGTAAATCCCTTCAACTATACCCATACACATACTCAACCCCGTTTACAAAGAAAGTTCCTTTGGGTCCTATACCATTTACCCGATCATTGAAAAGGGGCGAGTGGTTTATGATGGTAATATCATTATGTGAACCCAGCATACCGAAGAACGCATGCCATATCCAAAGATCTTGGGACGCAACCGCTTCAAACATGTTGGCTGGAATCCCGTGAAATCCACTCGTGTGAGCGCCTTGCCATGCGGTAGGACAAAGTTCCCAAGGCCATTTCATACAATCTAAACTACCTAGCATCCCGGGTTGCCCATGATAATTTGCGTAATGTTCCAATATTTGTTGCATGTCACTAAACGAGGGCTTTCTCAAATATCTTTTCCTATAAAGTTCTAAAATACACGAACAAAAGTTGTGAAGACTTTCTCTAGCTACACGTGCAGACATTTTTAAATAGTCATCCATAATGTCCGAACTATTGCCGTACGCTAACTGCCTAAGTGCGGTCGTGACCTTTTGCCACGTACTAAATCCTAATTGCCCGGTTACATCCGGTTTTTGTTGGAAATAAACATACTTCTCCTCAAGATCTCTAGATATCCTTAAAAATAAGTTTCTACTCATACGAAAGCAACGCCTAAACATTTTTTCATCATACTTAGGTTCCACTGAGAAGTAATCGCTTACCAACAAATTGTTAGTGGTGTGCCGTTCACGAGCGATGTACCTTCTCCTTCGTTTAGGTTGCGGGGTCTCTTCCTCATCGTCTTCGTCTTCCACGATAGCTTTCACCACCGCCGCGATCGTTTGTAGAAATATTTCCCCACCATCGTCAGATGATGATGACGATACACTTGAACTTGAAGAACTCATGGCAATATTGTGTTTTATGTGTTTGATATTGTGTGAGAAAAATGTTAAATATGGTAAAGTATTTATAAAGGAAATTTTTTTAAATAATGCCCCCAATGGCTAGGCCAACGGCTAGCCCAACGGCTAGTTTGAATTGGTTATTGAGAGCCCGCCATGTCACCTTGCTAGACCCGCCTCACACCCGGCTTCAAACCCCCGCCCCTTGGGCCACGCCCCAACTCAAGCCCACCCGGAATGGTGGCTTGGGCGTTTTCTCCCAACCCACACCCCAACCCAAGCCCCATACCCCACAGTCTAAGAGAGAAAGATAAGGTCTGTTATGATAGTGAGAGTCGAAAATATAAGGAGAAGAAAAACTTGGTGCAAGAATTTAGAAGAAATCAATAGGGCCACTTTAATTCATGTATCAATTAAAACGTTGTAAGAAAATTTGAAGTTTATATACGAGTTTGAGGGCTAAGGTAAACTTGTCTACAAGAAAATTTGAAGTTTATATACGAGTTTTAGACCATAAGCTTCAAATTTATTTAGTATTGTTGTTCCAATAAGTAAAAATAATGACCGATGGGTAACAAACATACGAAGTTAATTTATTTAGATCAGCTTCTATTCAGGGAAAAATGAAAATGCATGCAGTAGCTTCTAATCATTTTGCGAAGTTTCAATCTAGAACGTTTACTAACCAGATAAAAGTTACAAACTAGATATGAGGTAGATTTGGTTGATTATGATCTTTTAGTATGACGTTAAAAGGAAAAATTACAAAGGTAAATTCAAGAAGTAGATTGAGAGATGGTGAAAGTTCACAAATAGTGATTTATCTAGTCAAAGATCAACTGGTGAGAACTCACTTGAAATGGACTACTCTTAGTAAAAAGAAGACCAAATTGTGAAAGGACTATAACTAATATTGTTATCAACATGTGTGTATGTAATTATGTATGTAGGTGGGTATATGTAAATACACTTTTCTAAGAATAACTAATTTACACCCTCTCTAAACTTACTCTTAAATCATCAATGTCCGTCATGCAACTAGAACCCTTGAACCACTTGATCAATAACACCTTTAGTACATCCATTCATATCACTAGGCTACAAGCCATGTATATGTGTAAACATTGATGTGTGAAGTACCCATATAGATGGGTATGCTAATAATAGTTGGGAAGGCACACAACTATGTAGATAGATATGTTTGTACGTACGTAACTATGTGCATTCATATCTATCTATGCAGGTACCTATGTAGGTAGATTTAGACTTTAAAACTTTTTTTTTTCGTATAGAGTTTGAGGTGTAAAATCGTTAAAATCTATATACTCTCAATGTAAATTGTAAATTGAATGTATTGTACTAGGCAAATAAATATTTTGGACTTTGAATCAAAGAGACCATAGACCTATTCTTTTCCTCTGTTTCCATTACTCAATAAAACAGAAAGAGTTGATTTTTTGAATTCAACATAGACTTTTACTGCATCCAAGTTCGGTGGATTGATTTATCTATGGTTTGAAGCTTTATCAATACCAAAGACGTAATTATTGACGAATTCAACTCTACTGTATGAACAAAGGATAACGAAACAAAATATCCCAGTAAAATAATATAATGGTTATGCATTAATTATGTAACACCACTTCAAAAATGGCATTTTTTAATTATATAATTAGATGCCATGAAAAAAGAAATATTTTAAAGAGTAAATTGCCAAAATTGTCCTTGAGGCTTGAGTATGATTGTCAGTTTCATTCAAAACAACTTTTTTTGTACCATATTTTCCTTCAATTTTAGGATTTTTTGTCATTTTCATACAAAAGTCTAATCTACTTTATTTTTTCTGACATATATTTGGATGAAAATGAAAAAAAATCCCAAAAGCGAAGGGTAATATGGTACAAAAAATGTATTTTGAATGAAAGTTGCAAACATATCCAATACTTAGGTACGATTTTGACAATTTACGCTATTTTAAAATAAGGCTCTATTACTATATATTAATATTAGAACTAGGGAATCTTTCCGCGCGTTGTTGTGGTACGTGATCGCGAGCATTCGATGGGTATTGGTTCGATTTGTTACAGTACTGGTACGATACATGCACTCAGTATAGAAATCAACGTGTGCTTTACATCATCCAAAAGTAATAAAACAGCACCGGTACCGACACCGACGTTCGAACAGTATCAATCAGTTTAAATCGTTATGGTACTACTATCAATATTCATTTATCGCCACGAACTGAGTTATATATATAAATGAAATATTATGGAAATCAAAAACCATAGAAATAATCCATGTACTAAGTGTGTTAAACTTGTCTGATAACATTGAGTAATATCAAACAATATTTTTAGTGAAATACTTTTATTTTATATTCTCTAATATAAAAAAGACATAAAAGTATATATATATTTTATATATCATAAAAGGAAGATAACAATATTAAAATACTATTTATATAATAAAAAGAAATTAATAATATTAAATACTATTAAAAATACTTTATTGTTCATGAGCAATTTGAAATAATATTTATAATTGAAATCAATAGTGATTTTAATATTATAATAATATATAGTTTTTTTAATACATTTATTATTTTAGTATTATAATAATAGTTATTCTTTATTTTTTTACATTAATCCTTTTTTAATATCAGGGCTTGGGATAAGTTTGGTGTCAACCAATATTGGTATCGAAAATACTGGTACGGTCCTGTTCGGTATCAATACATGAAGGTCAAACCCGACACTAATACAGAAAACGCCAAAAGTTGGTGCCGAATTGATATTGGAAATCTTATGGTTCGGGAAATTCAGTGCTGCTACCCGGTATCATTTGCTCATCTCTGATCACGGTTACCGCACGAACAACTGTATCGTACAACTTTTTTTTGTTGATTTTGTTCAACTTTTAGTTTTTTCTTTTTTTTAGTTTCAGGGGTAGGGATGAGCTCGATGTCAACCGATACAAAATCGGTACTGATACTGAAAATACCGGTTATAGTACCAGTATATGAAGGTAAAAAAGGTAGTGACAGGTACCAGGAACGCCAAAAGTCGGTACCGAATTGATACTTAAGATCTTTCGGTTCAGTAAATTTTGGTACCGGTACCCAGAACAATTTTCTCATCTCTGACCACGGGTTTCATACGAACAGCATCGTTGCCATACAACTTTTTTGGTTGATTTTCTTTCGGTTATCTTTTAGTTTTTTTTTTCTACATTTTCTTTTTATTCTTGTCAGCAGTTACGCTCGCAACACGCTCGTAATGATTTCAACACACATGTAAACACAAATTAAATAACAAAAGAAAATAGCAAAAGAAATTCGCTCCAATGCGACGAACTTGTTTAAACCTAGTTACACTTAAAATAATAACTTACTTAGTGTCAAAGAAGCCAAAAACTGTGTTCTATTACATTAAAAAAAACTATATTCAAAATATATGTATGATAAATATAATATTTATAGTTATAGTGTAAAAGTTCAAATGAGAAGAAATTTTTTGTAAGAAAAAAAAAAGAAGGAGTTTCAACCAATAAAAATGTTTCATTTTACTTTATTTAATATTTGCATTTAATTTTAATGTAAGGGTATATTTGTAAACTTACATAGATCATTAATTTCTAGTCTTCATTTTTGATAGCTAATTATTCCATATATAAGTTTGCAAGTTTTTTATGCATAGCAACTTGTACATTGTGCTTTATGAGTTTTTTTCATAGAAAAAAGTTGAATTTTCACTTTTAGCCAAAAGGTTTTTACCTTTTTCAATTTTAACCCTACATAATTTGTTTTTTAACTTTAACCCAAAACTTTTCATTATTTGCAATTTAACTTCGCAACTTTTGTCACCTATACTTTTCATCTTTCGCAAATTTTCGTTTTACGTATAGTTCTAATTTTTTTGAGTTAATATGACGTAACGTGCATGTATGGTTCATCGTTTTTACCTCTATTTTTCCCTATTTGACAGGTTCGTCGCAACACGCATATCTTAAGTCGAGTCAGTGTTGGTGGTCGATGACGGTTGTGTGACATTATTACTATTTGACACACCGTTTTACTCCCCGCCTCAACGCGGAGTGTGCTTTGGGGGTTTTCTAAGAAAAAATGGTTATGTATATGGTTGTCGTAACGTTGGCTTTAGGGGTTTTCCAAAAAAATGATTTTTTTTACTTTTCACCCAAAAGTATTTCATAAATTACTTTTAACCCAAAACTATTTGTTTTTTTTACTTTTAACCCAAAACCTTTTATCTATTGTAATCTATTCTCATAACTTTTTTTTTTTACTTTCAACTTTGATCCTTTATAGTTTTCATTTTTCGCAAATTTTTCGCTTTATGCTTGGTTCTAAATTTTGTGACTTAACACATCGCAATGTGCGTCTTTGGTTTAACGTTTTTACGTTTCGTTTTAAATTTTGCAACTTAACACGACGCAACGTGCGTGTGTGGGTGAACATTTTTACATCGTCTATTTTTTCCGTTTGACAGGTTTAACATAACGTGCGGGTCCTAGATTAACTTAGTTATAACTAAAGAATCCCCGCCGCATTGCGGCGGGTCGAAATCCTAGTTACATTAAATTTATAACTTATTTTCAAAATATATATTTTTTCAAAATATAAAAAAATTAATTTAGCGTGTAGAACAAATTACTAGGCGTGTAAAATAAATTACGAGTTGTGTAGGATAAATTTAAGTATGTGTAGGATAATTTTTGAAATGTGTAGGTTAACTTTTTATGTGTGTAGGCAATGAAAATTAGTGTAGAGTATAGTCTTTATGAGTAATTAGTTAGTTACAGATTATAATGAATGAAATGAAAGAATAACTACTTAACTTTTTACAATTATACCCTTTGTTCTTTTTATTCTCAATTAATTTTTTTTTTCAAATGAACCTCACCCTATATTTGTATTTGTATTTATATTTATATAAGTGAAGGACCCACTAAAAAGTGGGTTTGCATAAGTAACTTAGACGGAGTGTGAAGATAACATGTGAAATTCCTTATTGGTAGAATGAAAAAAATATTTTGGTCCTAAACTCTTTTCTCAAAATACAATACAGAAAATTTTGTTAAAACAATTTAGCGCAAAAATCTAGTACAAAAAAATTTAGCACAAAAATGTAGTACAAAAAAATCAGCATAAAATGTTATATAACATAGAAATCTAAGACAATTTTTTAGGGTTTATAGTTCTCATATTTTTATAGCAATATAGTACTTACATTAAAAATAAAAATACTCGATTTTATGGTACAATTGTTTTTTAAAAACATAATTTCGTGTGAAAAAAAAGTTATGAACATTTAAAAATATGGGAACATAGGCACGTGTCTTGAATGTTGAGAGTTTACACCGTTTTGTTTCTACACTTTAATCTTAACCTTTGATTTTAAAAAAAATGAAAGATTGAGATTTATTCTTATCCTACTTAGACAAAATCAAGATTCCTTCTTAACCATTGTTTTTTATTAGCGTTTTATAAAATTTCGAATCTATCATCATCATCATGTGCTTTTGGTTAAGTATCATTCAGTTTTATTCCAACATGTCATATGTTGTTGATTTTTTTTCATCAGGACCAAACATATATTGACCAGACAACAACAGTATTGACACTATATTCATTTTTATAGTTTTCTCGATGTGTCGTAATAAAATTCATTAAACATAGAGTTAGATTCGCAACAAACTATTTTCTGGTATAGTAAGTTGTATCAAGTGTCTATATGATACCGGTACCTTAAGGAACCAATATCAACCGAACACCACCGGTACCAGTATGTGTATTTGTTTTTTTTTTTGTATAGTCGATGTAAAATATGTGTCAATTGCTATGCCAAGTGCCAATATCGAACTGGCCCTATAGTGAACCGTATCAATAATGACCAAAGGCCCGCAACGAAGCACGCGAAAATACAACTAGTATTATTATTATTATTGACGTTGTTGTTGTTATTATTATTAATTATTATTTTATTTTATTTTATTTTATTTTATGTTATGTTATGAATTATTATTAAATTTGAACATTTGGATGAATAGTAAACTTAGGTTTGTGCACATATATAGCATATGAGTTGCCACACACAAGGCTATATCAAGTATTTTCAAACACAAGTTTTGCGGCAGTACAAGACTATATCAGGTATTTAACTAGTTTGAATTAACTTAATGTTAGAATATAAGATGCAAAATCAATTAAGTTATTATAAAACATTAAAAGGTTTTATTTGAGTTAGACGTATTTTAATTAAAGGGGTTTTACTTTTCATCATGGTTGTAAAAATCCTAATTAGCCTCTGATTAGTCGATAATCGCTAGTCTTAGGTTCACCGAGTAATCTTTATCTAATTCGCCAATTAATCAATATGCGGTCAACCTTGGTCAAATTCAGTTTTAATTGGCCAAAAGTCGGTGGTATTCTAGTGATCCCGGCTAATTTTAGGCTAAATTAATGAACAAAACATGTAAATTCTGGCAATTAATCATATCTACTTGAAATATGGGTCGAATAATGTGTATATACATAATAAAATAGAAAAATACATAAAAAATCCTGATTAATCACTAGTCAGCACCTCATCGGCCGACTATCGCTTAGCGATTCTTAGAACCTTGCTTTTCCTGCATGATGTAAACCGCACATCTGATTACTCTACTTATCTATTGACTGGTCTTCAAACGTTTTCCTAAATGTTACCCATCACTCTGGGTTTATTTTTATTAACATTTCGTTGTCAGTTTTTTCTCGCTAGGCGAATAATGATATAAAAGTTGTTGAAACCGATCCCCACCGTATCTACATTCAAACTTGCCATGAAGCGTGACTAATCACCATTAGTTTTTATCAAACAACCGGGTTCTATTCAACTTAAAAAATAAAAATCCATATTTCTCGATTTTGTCAAATTTATTCGAACATGGTTTTTACTACCAACCAGGTCCTACTACCATGAAATGACGTTTTTTATAAAATTTTTACAGTACTTACTAGTTACTACAAACAAAATTTTAAACTTTCCACGTAAATTTGTAAACAAAATTTTAGAGTATTCATTGATGCCATTATATTGTAAAATTGTAATACCTTTTTACATTAAATTTACATTGTTGGAAAAATAGGATAAACTATTGTAATTGTAACTAGAACAAAATCAAAGTAGTTAAAAACCAAAATGAACAAGGTACATTTGGTTGGTCTTGAAGGAAGATTTCGACCGGGATATTTAATGCCTCATCAATTTCAAATTTTCCACGTAAGAGATGTATTTTGAAGGACTGTATTTGCTTTGAACCAAATTAGATTTCGGATTTCTTATTCAACTTTAATAGTGATTTTTGATAAAAGTGTTTATTTAGTTATGAATTTTTGAAAATGAGTTTTTAAAAAATTGTTTGGATTAATTTTTATGGTGGAAAATAATAAAATGAGAAAAAGGATATGGTAATTTTCCATGTTTAGTTATTATTTTAAAGGGTGAGGTTAAATTTATAATTTTAGACTCAAAACGCAAAAAAACCATTTAAAAAGCGAAGCTTTTTTGTAAAGGAAACCATTATTAATAAACCAAAAAACCAGCCTAAGCCAAACAAACAAAAGACAGCAAAAACAAGTATATTGTGCACAACAACTAAAATCTAGCACTTGTCCCATTCCAAAACCATCTTCTTTGACAGATTCTTAATCCAAAGAAACCGAGTTAACCGCAGATCATACAAGATGTTTTCAATAATGATCGGTTTGGAGCGAAAGACTGCTTCATTTCTCGATTTCCTTATAAGCCAGCAAGCGAACATGGAAACAGCATGAACGACCTGCTTTTTGATCCATGTTGAGTATATCAAGCACAGAGAAAGAAAAAAAATCTGTGGAATACGGCACCACGAGGATATTCTTTGCCATACGATGGACGCCACCAAGCACGAAATCATGAGATGATCAAAGACACTTCAACCTCGTTGCATAAAGGACATAAAGAGTTGTTCACACGAATGCCCTGCCTAAGAAGAGTTATCTTCGTGGGTAGCCTGTCAAGTCGAAGGAGCCACGAAAAAACATCTACCTTTTTATGGAGCCAACTGTTCCAATATACCGAATCATTACCCCTTTCTAGACCAGCTGGAACAAGGAATTTAAGCATATATTGGCAGAGAAGGAACCATCCGAAGAAGGAGTCCAAGACCAATGTCAAACACTTTTTAACTTATTCGCTTTTTGAAAAAGCCAAGAAATCATTTTCAAACTCAATCTCAAACACCCGCATATAGAGACCAAATAAAAACTTTAGCAAATGTGTGCGCACGTGCTATATAACATTAAGCTACACGTGCATTTATTTTTTGTTGGTGTGACGTTTATGTTGTCCATAGGGTGCATTCAAACGCATAAATTTAAATTTATATAAAAAATATATTCCACATCAAACAACAATGCAACAATACTAAATTAGTAATAACTAGAACTAATTTCTCGCGTTGTAGGGGTTGGTGATTTTTTTGTTATGGTTTTGAAACTTCTCGACAATACTAAATTAGTATTTCGGCTCGAAACACAGCTAATGATTAGACTCCAAAGAGCCCTCTTGCTCCCACCAAGAATATGATATCAATCAACGATCACCTTGTATTATAAAAAAAAACAAAAGCACTAGATGTTGGTGCTAAAAGTCACAACGGTGGTGTCTTTGATCATAACAAAGCAAAATACACATTTAGTATGAAAATGATAATTCGATACAATATTTAAGCTATAAAAAATCTTATAACAGATGCAGAATTAGGTCACCTACTAACATTCAATTATTCAGGTTACCTTTTTTACCCTTAGCTCTTGACTCATAATGAAGCTTAGACCTTGGATCTTTAGGCTGGGTACTATCGTCTTACGTCCCCGCCATGTGGCAATACGGGAGGCGTGGTTGGGCGGGGAACACAGATGAAAGGGACGGGGTAGGATATGGCATGGAGGATGGCACAACTGTCACACTCTAGTTTACCGGTGGGCTTAAACTTAGAGTATATACATGGCGATTGATACCAGTAATTACAATGCAGAGCGGAAAATGGGAATTTGAAGTAATTGTACTAGTACCTCGAGAGGTCACGGCATGATTTGGGTAATCATTGATCGACTTACGAAGTCCGCACATTTCCTACCTATTCAAGAGGAGGATATCACTGAAAAAAATATCTTAAGGAGATTGTGGCACGACACGGGGTGCCTGTTTCTATTATATCAGACCGAGGCGGTCAGTTCATGTCAAGTATATGGCAGTCATTCCAAAAGGCCTTTAGATCACGACTGGATCTTAGCACGACCTTTCACCCTCAAACAGACGGCCAAAGCGAACGAACGATACAAACTTTGGAAGATTTGTTACGTGCTTGTGTGATGGATTTGGGTGGAAATTGGGATAGTCGCTTGCCTTTAGTGGAGTTCTCATATAATAACAGTTATCACACTAGCATCCAGGCCGCCCTGTTTGAAGCTTTATATCGACAAAAATGTCGGTCACCGCTATGTTGGGCGGAGACCGGAGACAAACAACTCATTGGTCGGGAGTTAGTACAAGAAACTTCGGACAAAATTTTTCAGATGCGAGATTGTATCAAGGCAGCTCACGATAGACAAAAGTGCTACACTGACAAGCGACGCAAACCATTATCCTTCGAGGTCGGAGACAAGGTCTTGTTGAAGGTCTTGCCTTGGAAGGGCGTAGCTAGATTCGGTAAACGTGGGAAGTTGAATCCACGGTATATTGGACCGTTTGAGATATTGGAAAAGATTGGAACCGTGGCTTACAAGTTAAAGCTACCGAACGAGCTTAATGGTGGTAGACGACACTTATCATGTGTCAAATCTAAAGAAAAGCCCTACTCAAGAGATGGTTGTCATTCCAGTGTACGAAATACACATTCACGACAAACTCCAATTTACCGAATAACCTGTTGCGGTTATGGACTGGAAGGTCCACAAGACACGGAGAAGTCATATTAAACTAGTTAAAGTTCATTGGAACTCACATCACGGCCCTGAGTATACGTGGGAAAGTGAAGATCAAATCAAGTCTAAGTACCCACATTTGTTTCAAGGCTCCCCTGCAAATGGTAACACAACTTCAATTTCGAGACGAAATTCATTTAACGGGGGGGGGGGGGGGGGAATGTTACAACCAGCAAAAATAATGGTAAATCCGTACAGCTTAACAACTTAATTACACATTTAGTTGTGTTCGTTATGACTTAATTTATGCATGATTAGGTCATGTAAAGTCTAGAAATCATAGGGCATGGTTAAATATGTCAAATAATACCGTTACATTCGTCGCGTTGCGAGAAAACTACAAATTATGTCCAAATATGTTGGAAAAATGCTGAAAACACTATTCACCGGAACACACTATTTATGCCAGCTAGTTCTGAAAAACTATCAGAACGAGCAACGAATGACATGAAAGCTTATGATCGGTGAAATACAAATGAAAAGCCCTAATTAGGGTACAAGATGCTAAAACACATAAACTTTCTGGAAAATGCATATAAACATAAAGTATCTGATCCACGCCAAACTGTAACAAAAATAAATTGTCCGCAACACTAAAATTTTGCATTTTAATGCTTGTGAGACTCGAAAATAATATTATACATCCTAAATAAGCTTAGGGATATCATTGGGATATCCAAAACATAAACTTCTAGTATTGTGTCGCAACTTTCACACATTACTCGATTTCAAGCCAATAGGAGAACAAAAAATATTTCTACCATCCAATTGCCTAAACTAGTAACCTAGCGAACCTGTTAGCCATATTTTGGCATCGTAAACACCTTAAATAAACGTCATAGCATCGATGGTAAATTAAAACTATAGCTCCCAGTATTATATCACACCTTTCATATATCACTCGATATCGAACCGACGAGCGAACTAGTGACATTTTTACCATCCAAAATCAATACCCACTAAACTAGTAAGCTAGTTAGACTTTATTTAAAACCCTAAACTACCTTTACTACCCTAATTAACCTAAATAAGTGTAATGACCAAAATATCTATTTGATTTATAAATTACCACATGTCTAATCTATAAAAAATCACCATGCCATACTTGTACCTCCCCCCTATCTAGTTCACGGAAACAAGTGGGTCTCGCCCACTTGTTTGGTGTTGAAAATTTGTGAATGTATGTATGGTGTGAAATTGTTGGTGCACTACATCCGTCGACTTCTTCTTGGATCGAGTCTTATTCTTAGAGTGTCAGATCAGGGCACGTTATTCAAGAAAACAAGAGATTGTATGTATTTTAGGTCAGGGTTTCGCTTTTAGTGACATAGGTAGAGGTTCCGCTTATTTGTCACTTTTTAGTTTCGCTTTTATGACCCTTGGAGGTTTCGCTCATACGACATGTATGTTGGAGCGAAACCCCATACCCTATATATAGGGTCTTTGGAGCGAAGTCTGGTAACTGTCTTGTAACTCATACCGAAGTGCTACCGGTTTGAGATTTGGATGTAAACTGTTATAAATCAATGCAAAGAGGTGTTTAAAGTGATTTGCTAGCTGTTCCTAAGTCAGATACTTATTTTCCGCATCTGTATTTGATCAAAACTCCTCTGAACGACTCGTTCGGGTCGAAACACGATCCTACAAGTGGTATCAGAGCTCAGGAGGAGGAGTTCTGCAGAGATTAGATGGAATTTATCTTGTTTTCTTGCTTCTACACCTTCTTTCTTCAATTCAGAAAATTTTACCGGTCAGAATTCGCTCAAAATTTCACAGACTGTGCGCAATTGGACATAGACAAACCCTGGAAAGTTTCGGACCAAAATACGGACTATAATTGGATCAAATTGATCTCCGATTAGGTTTTGCTTATTCAGACATCTCCTAGTTTCGCTTATTGTTACACCATATCATAGGTTCCGCTCCAAAATTCAGGAGTTTCGCTCTTCTGACCATTAGGTTTCGCTGTTTTGTACAACTAGTGGTTTCACTCATTCGAACCTAGTGGTTCCGCCCTAGTGTCACAAAGTAGTTTCGCTCCGGTGAACATTATCTGAAGTTTCGCTTTTGTGAACAAACTAGTTTCGCTTTTACAAACAGCCGTGAAACTTGTTAAAAAACTGAAAATGGACGAGAAAAATTTTCAACGCATTCGCTACCCCAGTTACCACGATCACTGTTGCACAAACCACAATGTTTGAAAATGAAACGGGAACAATGCAAAAACCGCCCAAACTCTTGAACATTGAAGAATATAAGGGATGGGAAGGTCGTTTCGAGAACTGGGTACAAGCTAGTTACCTAGATGCATGGGAATGTGTAGAAACAAAGTATGTGAGACCATTAAATGATGATGAAGAGGTAGTTGCGATCAAAGACATGAGTGCCGATGGCAAAAAGAAGTACAAAAATGAGAAAATGATGTTAAGTCTGTTACAACAAGTTGTGAAAGAGGATATAATGGTTTTATTGCAGCATAACGGTAGTTCATATTCAATCTGGAAAGCGTTACGTTCAAAGTTTATTGGTAGTCAGGAGATGGTAAAGAATAAGAAGTCGCTTTTGAAAAAGGAGTTTGATTTGTTTAGAGGATTGAAAAATGAGAGTACAAAGCAAATCATTGAAAGATATTGCAACTTGTTGGTGAATATGAAGAGATTAAGCATGAACAAAGAGAATGAAGAGTTAATTGAAAAGCTTGCTGATGCTTTACCTCATGAAACTTGGGGAACATATCTGATGATGCTCAGAAACAAAAAGGGTTTTAGCACGTTAACCTTGAGCAAATTCATTGAGAAGTTGGAAGCTCAGGAAATAGAACAAAGAAAGATTGTTCGAATGAAAGATTTTGATGGTGAATAGGATATTGGGTTGTATTACAAAGCAGGAGTGAATGAGAAATCTTCAAATTTATCTCCAAAAATAGAAACTGCTTACAACGCCAAGAATACTTCGGGAAGTTCATCATCCGGATCAAACAGCAAAACAAGTTTTACATCATTTCCATCTTTTGATCCAAACATTTCAGCAACGAAAAATCGGAGAAAACTTCAGTGCAATATTGTTTTAAATCTGGAAAATGATCAAGACTATTCTGAGGAAGTTGCTAAAAACCACATGTCTTTATTAGGAATGGTTTTAGAATCTTACAGTTGTTTTGTTGCAGGTCGTATTGGGAATCCAATGCTAACAAAGGAAGATTACGACCAGATAGATGCTGAAGAGATGGAGCTGATGGACATAAAATGGTGTTTAGACAGCGTGCTACGGAGAGCTGAGAAATTCAAGCAGATCACGGGGAGAGATGATCTTCGTGAAGCTAATGTATCTACTTTAGGTTTTGACAAATCTAAAGTCACTTGTTTTCGTTGCAGGGAGAAAGGTCACTTCAAGAGGGAGTGCACCAACCATGAAGCAAGTGGAGCTCAGAATCCTTTCAACAACAACAATGATTACTATCGGAAAGCCATCTACCATCAACTTGCTCAACAATCATCTCAACAGCATCAACATCAAGCACAAACTGCACATGGAGGACCTATAATTGAAGATTCTGGAAAGAGAGCTTTTGTGTGGTTAATCAAGATTATTTGAAGAGAAAAGATGGTAGTGCCTTGGTAATTGACCAAGATGATGAAAAGTTACCCGAGGGTTTTAGCTGGGAAAATTTTACTTAGGATAACTTTATTCCCGATCAAGATACAGCTTACACAGCTTTTGTTGCCAAAGTTGAAGAAGAAAGTGATGATGATACTGAGTATTATGCCAGACAAATGGAAAAGCATCTGAAGATGATGGCTGAAAGTGATAGTGAGGATGAGAAGGCAAAGAAGAAAAAGAAAAAGGTAAAGACACCGGTTAGCAGCGATGATGAGACATTACCGGTAGTGTGAAGAAAAGTGAAAGAAACTCCAAAGTTCGAGATTAATGAAGAAGCCATTGCAAAAAAGAGTCCAATCACTTGTGAAAACTGTGAAGTTGTAAAGAAACAGAACAGTTCATTGATCCACAACATGAACAGATTGAAAGAATCATATGATGTATTGAATAGGGCAATGAATATGTACAACGACACTAGTGAAGAGCAGGCTATAGCAATGAAAACACTTCAGGGAGCTTTCATGATCAAACAAAAAGTTGTAAACAACTATATTGAGAAGTGTGCTGAACTCGAACAGAAACTTGAACTTCAAAGAATCGAAACTGAAAGAGTTAATCGTTTATTAAAAAGTTACTCATGTTCATCTTATGTCATTGACAGGATTTATCCAATGGCTGAAAGCTTGAAGGCATTTGAGGACAATGATGTAACTGTAGAAAAGAAAGTTTCAAAAGAAAAAGTTGAAGAAAAGACTCCAGTGAAGAAGATTAAAAAGAAGAAAGACACTGAAAAGACGCCATCTGGTAAGAAACAAGATGTCAGTTACAACAGATGTCCACCCCCGCTGGAAAACGGATATTTGGCTAGAAATCCAAATGATGAAAGAGTTAAAAAGGCAACAAATTACACTGGGAGTCGGATTCATTAGTAAACTTTCCAGATAGTATTGATGTCGTGTTTACGTCGTATGACACTGATCAACAGTCTCAATTGATGAAGAAAGTCGTGGATCATGTGTTAGATAATGATGAGATAGAGGAGTCAAAGTCGGAGTCTGCGTCAGAGTCAAAGTCTGGGTCAAGCACTCCATGTCAAACAGAAAAACAGGACAAAATAGTTTATGACAGAGAATTCCTGTTATCAAAATCTAATTTGGATGATGAACCGTTTAAAGTTGCTTATACTTTAAATGATTCTGACAAATTATATTCTGATGAGGAATTTCCAATAAGAGTTGTCAAAACAGAATTGATAAACAAGGTTTTCAAACTCACAGAAATTAATATTTCTGAAATAAAAGATTTATGTCTTAATGAAAAACCTAAAAAATACACCTCAAGAGTTCAACAAAGATTAAATAAGAAAAAGAGTTACAGTTCTGGTTCAGGTTTTCAAAAGAAATCTAACCATAACGGTAATTTCAAAAAGAAAGGTCTTGGTTTTACTCCTACAGAAAAATAGAAAAATGAAAAATATGTTCGTGATTTTAAATCAAAAATGAAATTTGTTGCAGGAACTTCCTCTGAAGAAGAAGAAAAGAAAGATTTTTGGAAGCAGTCAAATAATGAGTTCCTTGCAAAGAAGCAAGACGAAATAAAGAAGATGGCTGAGCAAAACAAAGATACGAAAACTTGTTTCCGGTGTAACACCGTTGGACATATTGCCAGAGACTGTTCTAAGGCAATACAATCGAAACAGGGAGTCTCTTGTAAACTCAAAGAGAAAGTGGTTGAGTTTGAACCACCAATTGATAGAACAAAATTGTTTAAAAATTCTACATTTGAAATTGGTAAGAGTTTAAACAAGTTTTACAAGAAGAGAGCAAAATCTGACAACCAGAAATGGGTTGTTAAGAAAGCTATTGAAAGATCTAGCGATGATTCTGATAGATCAAAATCAGAGGAACTATCTTCTGGCGATGAAACTGATTCCATAAACTCAGATGGGCCACAAATTGTTTCAAAAGGTGAAGCTGTTTTAAAAGATGAAAAATTAGTACCGATTGTGAATGATGAGGATTTTCCATCACTTCGAGCTGAAAATTATAAGAAGAAAATTGGTAAAATTGAAATTTCTAACCAATTTTATACTGATAAACAGGAATTTAATGCTGAGAAGGTTTTTAACCCCAAGGTAAAACATATCTTTGGAAAGATGATTGACCGAAAAGTCAAAGGGGTTAAAGAATTTTATGAAAAGAAGAGGAAAGGTAAGAAACCGAGTGATGGTGGCTCGGTAAAACCCAAGGCTGGTCAGGCTTGGGTGGATATTTTCTTCGACTAAAAACCTGACTTGCCGGAGCTCCCAAGTTGGTAAGCGAGGAGCAGGTATCGGCATCTTTCTTGAGGATTTATTCGGCAATGTCAATCATACAAACGGTAAAAAGGTTTGTTTGTGTTTGTTTACAAGTGGTTTGAAGATTTGATTGTGCATTTTGGCATATGGTAAATCAGGACATTAATTTGTACTTGCATTTTCCTACAAACGGTTGAAAAACAAGATGATGAACCACATCCCCAAAACTGATTATTAATATTTCTACAAGTGGTAAAATCAATCAAACTTATTTTCCGGAAAAACCATTTTGATTAAAACAAACTTAAGTGTTTTGAAATCTAAATGGGAAAATAGTTTGTTGATAGGGGGAATTCTGATTGTTTAAGTCAAGTGAATGGTGAATTGATGTGATTTGATATCGGTTGTCATGCTTTTGTACAGTTTGTTTTTTAATTTTATTCTAGTGGGTCAAGAGCTTAGTTAGTTTTCAAATTTCTTTAATGTGTTTGCATTGGGGAGTAGAAAATTTCAGAAAATCCAAAAACATTAGAAAATTTGAAAAAGCCAAAAACATGATAAAATCAAAAATGAGTTTTGTTGTGAAAAAGAGAAAATGATAGTACATCAGTGGACTATCACGAGTATATTCAAGTGGAGTGATACACAATTAAGTTTAAGTTTTTAAATCATTAATGTCGTATCTCAAATCAATTGAAATTTGTGTGGAAATTTAAAGTGGACCAATATACTGACAATCTAGGTAAATTGTTTAGAACTTAGAATGTTTAAAGCTTAACGGTGTTAGTGACATGTCTCATTAACTGATATGATCCTCTTACACGAACTCACAAAAACATTGTTTGTAAATATTTTATTTCTGCATTTATTTTATTTCAGAAAATCCAAAAAGATTTTAGTGTGTTTTAGCATAAATTTTTGAAAAATTCAAAAAGATTTTCGACGACTGATATTGAAAAGCTGATTTTCAAAATTTCAAGTGTTAAACATGATGAACAAATAGTTTGGGAGATTGTGTTATTTTGATAAGAAAAATGATACAGTTTCAAGTGGTTCATCAGTACCTGATTGGTTGATTAGTTTGTGATTGAATCTTTAAATGGTGTTTATATGCTTAAATGTTTATCATAAAACTTATGTTTGTGGTAGAGTTTTATGCAGGATGAGTCAACATTTGAGGGGGAGTGCATGATGATGATGAATTTAAAGATGTCAACATCAAAGAGAAAGAGATGAAGATAGAGAGAGAGAGAAGCCCAGAGACTGATCAAGACTGAAGAAGTGAAGATAGAAGTTGTCAAAGACTAGATGAATGACTCATCAACATCTGAGGGGGAGTTTGTTGGTGTACTACATCTGTCGACTTCGTCTTGGATCGAGTCTTATTCTTAGAGTGTCAGATCAGGGCACGTTATTCGTCTTGGATCGAGTCTTATGTATTTTAGGTCAGGGTTTCGCTTTTAGTGACATAGGTAGAGGTCCCGCTTATTTGTCACTTTATAGTTTTGCTTTTATGACCATTGGAGGTTTCGCTCATACGGCATGTATGTTGGAGCGAAACCCCATACCCTATATATAGGGTCTTTGGAGCGAAATCTGGTAACGGTCTTGTAACTCATACCGAAGTGCTGCCGGTTTGAGATTTGGATGTAAACTGTTATAAATCAATGCAAAAAGGTGTTTAAAGTGATTTGCTAGCTGTTCCTAAGTCAGATACTTATTTTCCGCATCTGTATTTGATCAAAACTACTCTGAATGACTCGTTCGGGTCGAAACACGATCCTACAAAAATTTAAAGTATGGTAAAGATGTTGCTACAATTATAACCTACATTCACCTCCACATTCTCATTACTTGCAAACATTTGAACCACTTCAAGAAACCCCTTTCTTTCCCCTTTGAAATCGACCACAACAAGCACCACCACTAGCCACCATCTGCATCTAATAAACACCACAATCTACACATTTTTAAGCCATTTTAAGGTGGTTTAAGGTACTTGCATGCTTGGAGCATTGGAGATTATCTTGGAGCTTTCTTATCTTCTTAATCTTCATCCCAAAGTCCATTAAACACTTGCAAGGTTGTAAGATCATCATCCACCATTATTAAGCTAGTTATATTATGTAGATTAATAAAGCACAAAGTGTTCATCTTGAACTTTAAGAAAACAAAGCTTAAAAACACTAATCTCAACTTAAAAAGTCTATAATAATTATATATTATATGTTGTTTATGTTGCTTTGTGTTAGATTATGTTTATACTCTTGATGATTATGTTAAAATAGGATGATTAAATGGTTGATCTCGTATAAACTAGGCAAGAAATGATGATCTAAACCTTTTGATTTTAAATCTGAACATGTTATGACTTTTATAGAGATTAAAGATCATGATTTACACTATAATGGTTTTAAAAGTGTGTTAATCAAAGTTGTTTAAATGAAAGATCAAGACTTTAAAGTGTGTTAGACATGATGGTCTAAATAACCTTGTTAAAAGATTTAAAAGTGTCATTATATTTACTAAAAAGTGTGGTTAGAAATATTTATAAAGTTCAAGGATTACGAGGAAAATTATGTGTGAAAGTATTACATGCAAAAATTGGAGTTGAAACTTGAATTGAGATTGTTGTGATTAAGGGGAATAAACATGGATTAAATACGTTTTTAAAATGTGGAAAACGCCATAGTTTAGGGGCAACTATGGTGAAATTTTCAAAGAATCTAATCGCGATTAAAGTATGATAACGGGGTGATTAACAGGCTAAAGGCGATTAGTGACCATAATCGTCATTAAGGTGTGTATGTGTACAAATACATGCATATAGTGTGTATGTATTAGAGTTAGGATTCTACTAACTAAATACAAAGAACACGCCATATATGAAATCTCTATGAATGCTCAAGGTTTAAAAATAGTCATGAACCTTCATGTATATTGTAACACCTCGTAAATTTATGTCCAATAATGTATCGACACGTGTCATGAGCTTTGAACGTGTAAAAGATTGCGTATGAAGGACTAAAGTTGACAAACAGAGAAAGTATGTGAATAAAAGGGTTCAAAGTGTCAATAATGGATAAATATGCTTCACTATAGCCCTACACGATGTTTATACCCTTAAACGAATAAATTATGGATCATACGAAGCTAATTGTGAAAGAAAGTGAGAGATTACAAACTACATGGGTTAAATGTGTCAATATGTTTAAAGTATACCTCTGAGTGACCTTTTGGCAAACCCGAATCTTTGTAACGATAAATTATACTCACTAGATTATGTGATAAAAATTTAACAAAGTTTCGTTATCATATGAGAAAGTTATGACGATATTCGTATACGAGGGGTTAAAAGCGTCAACGTTGAAATCTAAGGCTTTTTGGGTGATCACAAAGTTAACCAAGGACTTAACAATGTTTAATTATGTCTTGGAGCCCTTAAAAGTCAAGTTAGATGGCCAAAAGTGCAAGAAACAAGCTTAAAACCACGTTTCGAAGGACCAGGGACCAAAAGTGCAAATAGTGAAACTTGTTTGGCTGGTTTTGGGGAGCCATACCGGCCGCGTAAGCCCCTAAGGGATTCTTACGCGGGCCGCGTGAGCCCTACAGCGACAGAAAACACTGGCAGCTACCAGTTCAGGCCTGTAACCGACTTATGAGCCTGTAAAATGATAATAGGGGCTGTGCAAATGGATTTTCATGCACTAGGGACAGTTGTAATGATCTGAATCCATGCATAGAGTTGTTTGGCATCATCTTGTGAGATCAAATTCCATATATAAGCAACCTCCTTGTTGCAACATTTTGATCATTCACTTGAAACTTTCACAAGCTCACTTCTGGAGTGTTTTGGTGCTCAAGCACTCTTCCCCCAAGTCACTAGTCGTACTTAGGACCTTTGTAAGTGTCCTTAACCCTTCTTAATTCAGTTTTGCCTAGTTAATTACCCTAAAGTCAAACCGTCATAATTAAGGTTTGACTTCGTCATTAATCTTAATTTGTCCAGTCAAATTTCAAATTGAAAGTACCTATGAGTTGGTATTTATGTGGGCAATAAACCCTTAAAAGGGCACCCTCTGATTCTCATTCTAACTAGGTCAATTGTCGGGTCAAAGCTAATATTAAAAAGTCAACAGAAAGCTTATTTTCAAATTAACACATAATTAGCAATGTAGAAGCCATGCAACTTGTTTTATCATTAATATAACTTGGTAATTAATGTAAGAACATGTCTAAACATGTTCACCCCGACAATTTTCAGTTTAAGCTCGGTTCGGAACCAAAAATCGCAAGAGTAGACTTTTGCTTTAACTTTCAGTTCTGACCCATTAGAGCATAGTTTAGAAATGCCTTAGAGCTTTATGAGGACTAGGTTTCATGTTAGTATAACCCTCTGTGATTATACAACTTGATTCATTAGTTATCCGATTCACATGCATGTTTCCGTTAAGTGCTTATAGGTTTACTATTATGCCCATATGACCTTAAAACGTGATTTTTGAAAATGTAAAAGAGTAGAAACCTTAGCTACTTATTTATAGACCTGTCCCTAAAATTTGATATCAGTTTGAGGTCTAGATTAGGAGTTATGCTAATTAGCGTAATTAGAAAGCTTTTTAGTAATTAAATGGCATAATTAGCATCAAGGTTGGAGAACTCGCTAGTCGCTAGTCGGCCGGTGAAGTGGGGACTAGCGACTACTCGGGATTACTCGGGATTAATCAGGATTAATCGGATCGGGTTTTTTATATGTAATTTTCAGTTTTATGTATAAATATATACATTTTTATAGGTAAATATTTTAAGTAGCTAGGTTTTAAATCTTACTCAACTCATTTATTTAAGTATACATGATTAATTGTTGGAATTCAAATGATTTGGTTGGAAACTGACCGGAATTTAGAGGTTTTGGCCGGAATATACAGTTTTTTGCTGGAATCGTCGACTTTTGGCTGGCCTAGTCGGACCTAGTCGTGCCTAGTCGGACCTAGTCGGTTAATGGACCGATTTAAGAAAAATTACTCAGTAACTGGACGACTAGCGATTAATCGCCGACTAATCGTCGCCTAGTCGCGATTTTTACAACACTGATTAGCATATAACCTATCTAAACCCAATTTTTAATACTAAACTTTTTACCTACTGATATAAAATAATATTTTGGGATTTATATAGATTTTTATTTATTTTTAGGCTGAGCATAACATAGAGTTCTAAGCTTGATTCGGTAATTGTCGGTTTTGCCCTTTTAGGCTATAAAATGAGTTTTGCAAATCATTTTGATACCAAACCTTTTTCTGCCGATCCAATATGATAAATAGAATATTTTAAGCCTCTTGAATAATAAAAATATCAGCTTTTCTTATAAAACCCGAAAATCGCTTAAAATCGCCTTTTTACGCATTTTAAGCGCATAGTATGTATTAAAACCATTTTAGATATATAAGACTTGATACCTACTGATATCTTAATTAAAATTTTATACTTTAACAGTAAGGAAAAGTTTTAAACTCATATTTTTAGATTTGACCTTTAAACCTTAGGTGAAATTACCAAAATGCCCCTTCGGTGCATAGTATGGTTAGAAATTATAAATTTCACATATAGGTTATGCCCTACTGATATAACTTAGTAAATAAAGTACTTTTACTGAATACATTAGACTCGAAACTCAGATTTATATTAAACCTCTTTTATAACCTCTTAAATGACCAAAATACCCCTTCGGGGCATAATTTGAGTTTAAATCCGTTTTGGGCATAATAGAAGATATCTTACTGATGTCACAACATATTTAAGGCATATTAACTTAGGAAACATGTATATGACTCATATGGTTACCCGTTACGCATTTTGCGCATTCAGTTCGGTTTATGTAACTAGTTTGCATAAATTGACCGAAACGGGTCAAACCTTATCATCTTTATCTCAAAATCCAGAATGTGTTTTGTTTACCCATATTACGCAAGTCTCCAAACTTGTCGGGTCTAAATCACATTCTATTCCGGTCTTCGCTTAATCGTGCGTTTGAACCGTATCTTCCTTTAAAACTAACCGATCTAAATTTAGGCTTAATTAAAGACCCGTTAGGAATCTTATAGGTTGTTAAAAACCTTCGTTCCAGATTAGGAGACCCGGTAAAATCTCCGTGCACTTGCTATTTGTTACTATTACTTTCTCAGGTAAATACTTTTAACTTATTTTCTCTTATACGAGCTTGGGGTACGGTATATAAAATACCGCTTGGTCGGGCATTGAATCTTTAATCGTATGATGGTTAATTTATTGAAATGACCTGTTTAAATTGTTTTGTTTGCTTAAAACCTTTGGGGGGTTAATGACCATGTCCCGGATATCCTTGGCATCATTCATTGAATGGCCACGACCTTAGCACGGGGTGTAGGCGTACACCTGTCGGTGCATATATAAATAATAAGGTATAATCGCCGGTTACGAGAATAACTCACTGCTGGACTATACCATGTGGTGTGTCAATTAATCTTTAACCCGGTATTCTGCCCGGGCTACTGAACGTATAACGAACATGTAATTCTTTTACAAGTTTATATATACATAATTATCCCAAGTTATAAAATGTATTGTGCCTTGTGCATTCAAACCAATTTTCTAAATCTTTTCAAAATGGGTCAGTTAATTGTATTTACTAGTGTAAATTGACGTATTTTCCCAAAAAGGCTAAGTGTAGGTACTAAACGAAATAGGCTGGCCTCTCCTTAGCATCAATAAGAGTCTCGCAAGCTTGGATGCATAAATGTCTGTTGAACTATGTTTCTTTCTTTTTGATCCGCCTGTGGATCCGTTATAATCCATTTTGTGATACTTTGATATTACTGAATAATCGGTTTGTAATGAGATTCATCTTTTGCTTCCGCTGTGCATTTAAAATTGTGTTGTTTGACTATGATGATATCAACTAAGTCACGATACTCCCCACTAGGCCCAACGGTAATACGAGGAAATATCGGGGTGTGACAGGTTGGTATCAGAGCCAACACTGAGTGAATTAAACACTAGCCTTTTGTGTTTAATCTCAGTTACACAGTTGCACATTCCTCAATTTTCGAGTCTAGACTAGAACTTAGGATAAATCCTGTTTTGTTTTATTTTTGTCCTTATATATATTTCCTTGTTGTTATCTTTATTTATGTTGACAGGAACAAATATGCCGCTAAGAATGAGAAGAGGAAGAGGCAAGTATCCAATGACGGGTCATGATCATGAAGTCGGACCCTCACACCGGCGAACCTCGTCCATTACCATGAGTACGAGTCCAAAAGCACCTTGGAGGACTTATATAGAACTAGGGAGGCGATCTGTCTCTCTAAGCTCCTCACCATCTTACCTTCACTCTTTCGGGCCTCAATCGGAGAACGAGCCCCAAAACCCGCAACCTTCCTTTATACCTCTTCAGCGGTCCAATTCACGCCATTCTTTCAATGACCCCGCACCCTTCTTTTCAGAGCCGGTTCAACCCGGTGAACCTTGTTCAAGAACCAGTGGGTTTTAACCCATTGGGACCAGAGGACCATTTCTCCGGCGATAATGCTATGGATATGGACGAGGACACCGATCCTGCAGAGCCACCATCTGGAACCCCTAACCACCCCATCTAGATCTCTGGAGGGTCTTCCTTCCATGGATCACCTTACCGTGGTCCCGACAGCTACCAGTTGAGGTTCGCCCAGTACGAATGGTATTTTACACCTTCGTACCACTCCTCGCCTCACGAGCAGCAGCAGCAGGATCCCTCTGAGGATTCTCGTTTCGTGGCAGTTACTCCACCGCCACCACCACCACCACCAGTTGAGCAGCCGCCTCCGAAGCCACCAAGGCATAAAAGGTCAAACGCACAGATGTCCGTGCGAGGAGGAGTGCGTATCAGCACCCCTCAACCATCAAGTGGCAGCCACTACCCGCCACTCCATGAAGACCCGCAGATGGGTGGGCCTTCAAACCCCGTCTTGGAAGCAGACTCTGCGCCTATTGCGCCACCACCGTTAGGTTTTGGTAACCCAATTCCTACATACGCCGGCTCAGCGGCGTATAACCCCTTTGAGCAGCCGACCCACACAAACTACAACTATACAGATGTTGATCCTTATCAAGCAGCGTGGGACTACAATGCTCTTCATCCTGAAGGGCCCTATGGAGGTCCTTGGACCCCTGGTTACCCAACTTATGGGTACCAGCGTACGCCACCTCCTCAACCTCTGCATCAGCAGCCACCGAAGCCGCAACTAATACCACCGGAGCGACATCAGGAAGTTCTCGAAAGGTTGAACCAAGTTGAACGGGAGGTTCAAAGAGACCACAGGGAATGTTAAGGCCTCTTCAAAGGTTTGGCACGCCTAATCAAGGGGAAGTCCAAGAGAAGGGATTATTGAAGATCCTTGATTTTTTTATTTATGTTGTAATCATGTCCTTGCGTGGACATTTGTTTCTGTGTTCTGCCCCTGCGTGGGCATGTCTTTCTGTATTCTGCCCCTGCGTGGGCATGTCTTTCTGTTCACCCCTGCGTGGGTATGTTTGTTTGTTTAGCCCCTGCGTGGGCGTGATATTTCAGTAGATGTCCCGTTTAGGGCAAAACTTTGTACTTTTAATTTGATTAGTGGAATGGTTTAATTTAAATTTCCAATTTGTTAAATTATATTCATAAACATAAAATATGAAATAAATGAAAATATAAGATTCCTTTTAAAAGACCTATCATTATAATAAAATGATGAAATCTAAAAAGGACAAAACCTAGCCTGTCACACCCCAACCGATGGCGGAATCATCGGGGCATGGCACTGAGCGAAACTGTCACGGCCCCCGACCCGGTTTGACCCGTTTCAGGAGCCGCGGGACAGAAATCCCGTGATATTTGTTTAATTTAGTTTAGCAGCGGAATTTTAATATCAGGATCGGTGTAAAGCTAAAAACTTTTCCCGATTATTTTAATTCACAATTCGGGATAAACCCCGATAATTTACAATACGTAAGTTTTAGTGATAAATCCTTATTAAAACATATTTCTTTATTTTATACTGAGCCACTATTTTAAGCTTGAAATGCTCCTCAGCACTTTTCCTGATTTACAGCAGATCACCTGAAACATTTTTGAAAAAGGTTTTGTCAGCGGGAAATACTGAGTGAATCATTCTATTTACTGAAAATGACACATTTGTTATAATTTACAGTATCAAGAGTTTTTACATATGTTTATTATCAACCAACTTTCAAGAATAGGTATTTGTCACAGACCAGCTCTGTGACTGTGGTCATATCACCATTGGCTGTCCCAATGAGTGACGTATGTCACTTTAGGCTCGCCCACCTAATGTGAAGGAAACAATAATAATAATATTGTGCACAATACCCCACATACCAGCTGTAATTTGGTGATTACATAAACTTAATCACTGTAATTATAACTTTGAAAAATGAATTGGAGTATTGTAAAACAGTTAATAAAAAGAAGAATGACTCACATTGCAGATTTTAGTGTGGATAGAATATGATTTAGCCTTGTTAACCTAATTTCAACAATAATGCACACAAAACAGGGTTAGTGATCAATACAGTAGTTACGATAACTCACGAGATCAAATTCTCACAATGAACGACAAAGTGCAATACTTAAACTCATTTATCGAATTAACGACAAACGACAAAGTATAACCCTAATGTGGGCAGCACTTAAACATTCTTTGGATATATTGATCTCGGAAAATGAATCGTAATAGCGATCGAGTAATTACCCTGTTCTGCGGCAGCGATTCGAGTGTGGTGTGTGTTTAATTGTAGTGTAACTGATCTAATTCGACGTGCAGGCCATCAATTTACGTCGTTTAAACTTCACAATGCTTCTGCCAAGGTCGGCTATTTATAGTGAAATTCTGGACACGCTTACGGACCGTATGCTTTGTCCCTTACGGTCCGTAAAGGAAGTGGTCAGGCTTACGGTCCGTAAGGACCTACCCTTACGGTCCGTAAAGGGTCAGTCTAGCTTGTAGAGTAGGCTAGTTAGTGGCATAGGTTTGGTGACTCAAAATTTTCGACAATTCTCAGTATAGACAACGTAATTTAAAGATAATTATCAAATAGGGTTTAACCCCCCTGAGTTTTAGGGGCCTTGATCCTGATTCCGATTATTCCGGAAATTTTAGGGTTAGTGCGGAATTACTTGGGTGTCTCAATTAGGGTTTCCTTATTGACTAATTATCATTCTAGTTATTAATTTTTATGAGAGTTGTTACATCCTCCCCACCTTAGGAAAAATCTCGTCCTCGGGATTTATTGAAACAGATGAGGATATTTGCTCTTCATTTCTGTCTCTAATTCCCAAGTGTATTCCGGTCTCTCTTTGAATTCCATTTGACTTTTACCAGTACTAGTCGCTTGTGTTTGAGAAACTTGACTTTTCGGTCCTCTATTTGTAAAGGTTTTTCTATGAATATCAGCTTTTCATTTACCTCTATGTCTTGAAGAGGTACTACCAGGGATTCGTCTGATAAACACTTCTTGAGGTTGGATACATGAAATACATCATGTACTCCAGCTAGTTCTTTTGGTTGTTGTAAGCGATAAGTAACTGGCCCGATTCGTTGGATCACTGGGAATGGTCCAACGTATCTTGGACTTAGTTTTCCTTTCTTACCGAATCGTACTACTCCTTTCCAAGGAGATACTTTCAAAAGTACTTTGTCTCCTATCTGAAATTCGAGTGGCTTGCGACGATTGTCTGCGTAGCTTTTCTGGTGGTCTCTAGCTGTTTTCAACCTTTCCTTGATTTGAGTTATCTTGTCTGTAGTTTCTTGCACGATTTCCGGACCTGATAATTGACTTTCTCCTATTTCCGCCCAACATACGGGTGTTCTGCACTTGCGTCCATACAGTGCCTCGAATGGAGCGGCTTCGATACTTGAGTGATAACTATTGTTATAGGAGAATTCGATTAATGGTAAATGGTTATCCCAATTACCTCCAAAGTCAATTACACATGCTCGGAGCATGTCTTCTAGAGTTTGGATCGTCCTTTCACTTTGTCTGTCGGTCTGTGGATGATATGCGGTACTTAGATTGAGTTAGGTTCCCGTTGATTCTTGGGAACTTGTCCAAAAACGGGAAGTGAAACGACTATCTCTATCCGATACAATGGAGAGTGGAACTCCATGTAAGGATACTATTTCATCTACATACAACTTGGCTAATCTTTCCATACTAAAGGTCTCTTTTATTGGTAGGAAATGAGCTGATTTGGTTAATCGATCCACGATTACCCAAATGGCATCATTACCTTTTCTGGTCTTGGGTAACTTAGTAACAAAGTCCATTGTTATGAGTTCCCATTTCCATACAGGCATTTCTAACTGTTGTAGTAGACCTGAGGGTTTCTGATGTTCGGCTTTAACTTGTAAACAAGTTAAACACTTAGATACGTATTCGGCTATATCCTTTTTCGTTCCTATCCACCAAAAATTCTTTCTTCAATCTTGGTACATCTTATTGTTTCCTGGGTGTATAGTATACCTAGATTTATGAGCTTCTTCTAAAATTTTTGATCTTAATTTTCCTTGTTTAGGTACCCAAATTCTGCTTTTGTGGAATTTCCAAATTCCATCATTTCCTTGTTCCAATTCTTTTAGGTAACCTTTCATTCCTTCGGCATCGTCCTTGATTGCCGTTTCCTGAATTTCCTTCAATTGTTCCATTAAATCTACTTGTAGATTTATTCTAAGAGCACGGACTCGCTTTTCCTTTTCATGTAACTTACGACTTAAGGCGTCAGCAACTATGTTTGCCATTCCTTCGTGATATTGAATATCAC
Organism: Helianthus annuus; assembly: GCF_002127325.2. Lineage (NCBI taxonomy): Eukaryota > Viridiplantae > Streptophyta > Magnoliopsida > Asterales > Asteraceae > Helianthus > Helianthus annuus. Next base: position 43,193,811 of record NC_035441.2, read on the forward strand.
AATCGTAATCACTCAGGATTTCCATCCATCTTCTTTGTCTCATGTTTAACTCTTTTTGCCCAAATATATATCTTAAACTCTTATGATCTGTATAAACAGTAAACTTACTTCCATACAGATAGTGTCTCCATATCTTAAGGGCAAAAACTATAGCTCCTAATTCTAAATCATGAGTTGTATAGTTTTCTTCGTGCTTTTTCAATTGTCTGGAAGCATACGCAATTACCTTCTTGCGTTGCATTAACACACATCCGTATCCTAATTTCGAAGCATCACAATATACTTCAAAATCTTCTGTTCCTTCTGGTAAAGCTAAGATTGGAGCATTGGTTAATTTCTGCTTTAAAATTCTGAAGGCTTCTTCTTGTTTAGGTCCCCACTCAAACTTAGTGGCTTTACAGGTTAGCTTAGTTAACGGTACCGCTATCTTGGAAAAATCCTTAATAAACCGTCTATAATAACCGGCTAAACCTATAAAACTTCTAATTTCCATTGCAGTTTGCGGAACCTTCCAATTGGTAATTGCTTCTATCTTAGCAGGATCTACGTGAATACCTTTGTGATTCACCATGTGTCCTAAGAATTGCATTTCTTGTAGCCAAAATTCACACTTTGAGAATTTAGCGTACAACTGTTCTTTTCTTAACAAAGTTAAGAGTGCATGTAAGTGTTGACAATGTTCAACCTGACTTTTTGAATAAATAAGTATATCGTCTATGAAAACAATTACAAATTTATCCAAATATGGTTTACAGATCCTGTTCATCATGTCCATAAATGATGCGGGTGCATTAGTTAATCCAAAGGGCATGACTGTAAACTCATAATGTCCATACCTAGTCCTAAAAGCAGTTTTAGGTATGTCTTCTTCTTGAACCTTTAATTGATGATATCCGGAGCGCAAGTCTATCTTAGAAAAATATTTAGCGCCTTGTAATTGATCAAAAAGATCATCAATCCTAGGTAATGGGTATCGATTCTTAATTGTAACCTTATTCAATTCTCTATAATCAATACACATTCTCATTGATCCATCTTTCTTTTTCACAAACAACACTGGTGCACCCCAAGAGGATGAACTAGGTTGTATAAATCCTTTGCTTAGTAATTCATCTAATTGCTTCTTTAATTCTAGCATTTCGGTAGGAGCTAATCGATAGGGTGCCTTGGCTATCGGTGTAGTTCCTGGAATTAGATGAATCCTAAATTCTACTTCCCTATTTGGTGGTAACCCAGGTAAATCTTCTGGAAATACATCTGGGTATTCTGAGACTACAGGGATTTCCTTAAGTTCTTTTCCTTTAGTACAAATGATTACTGAAATCATATATACTATTCCCTGTTTCCGTTCATAATTAGCAACTTTCATTACTGCTATGAACCTCAGTGGCTTCCGAGGTTTATCTCCTGAAATCTTAATTACCTCTCCATTAGGTGCTTGAATTTCTATAGAGTTTCTATCACAAATGATTTGAGCATGGTTGGCTATCAACCAATCCATTCCTAATACAACGTCAAACTCATCTAATTTCATAGGCAATAGGGTTGCAGTAAATTTAAGACCTAAAAGTTCTATTTCCACTTTTTGCAAAACCTGATTGATTTTGACTGAATTCCCATCTGCAGTTTCGACTGTAAAAATCTGCCTAACGGTAGTTAATGGTAACTTAAGAGCTTGACAGAATGAAGTATTTATAAAACTTTGGTTTGCACCAGAGTCAAATAATACTTTTGCATAAAAGTTGTGAAGTAAAAACGTACCGGCAATCACATTCAGAATGAGTTCTGCTTCTTGAGTAGTTAGCTGGAATGCTCTGGCATTCTTCTTAGTAGCTCCTTCAGCCGCCTTGGGTTTGTTGTCTACTGGGTTAACTAACTTAGGACATTCTGGTTTGATATGTCCGGCTTCCCCACAATTATAAAAAATTATGGATTTCTTTCTACAGTTTTCTTCATGATGTCCTGTTGTTTTGCAAAAATTGCAAAGTTGTTACATTTTCCAAAATGTTTCTTTTTGCAAATTTTGCAGAATGGCACAGTTGAAGATTGCCCTGTTCCTCTCTTCTTGAAATTACTACTATTACACATCCTAAATCCTTGGGTAATTTTCTGAGCTAATTCCTTTTTCCTATCTTCATCCCTTGTGCGTATCAGTTCATCAGTTAAGGTGTTAGCTAATTCGACTGCATCGTCAATGGTGCGAGGTCTCGCAGCTTTAACGATATTGCGAATTTCGCTAATTAATCCCCAAATATAACGAGAAATGAGTACCGGTTCTGGCGAAACCAGTGTTGGTACCACTCTAGCATATTCGAAGAATGTCGAAGTGTAACCACGACAATCTACACCTAACATCCGATGGTTTAGGAATTTATTTGCCATTTGTTCCTTTTCATACTCAGGACAGAATTTTCTTTCAACCAGACTTTTGAATTCTTCCCAAGTCATAGCATACGCCCTAGTTCTTCCTTTAGCTTGTAACACAGTGTTCCACCATTCGAGTGCTCCTTCTTTAAACAGATTTGAGGCGTACATGACCTGATCATCTTTGGCACACTTACTTATTGCAATCACTGCTTCGGTTTTCTCTAACCAACGCAGCGATGCAGTTGCCCCTTCATTGCCTGCAAATTCAGTGGGTTTACAAGCAAGAAGTTCTTTGAAAGTGCAACCAGGTGTTGCAGCCTTTCGCTTTTTAGGGAGCGGCGTGTGTTGGGTTTCGTTATCATGATTGGTATGATTATTACCCCCGTTTATACTATTGTTGGAGTTATCTTCAATAGTATGTTTACTAGGAATAATATGTTGCGGTTCGATTGGATTTTTCACAGCAGCAACAAATGCTGGAATAGCATTAGCTATTCCTTGAGCAACAATGGTTTCAATATCTTGTCTAGTCATATATTGATCTCCTGGGTGTTGCTCCGATTGATTAACCTCATTTACTGGTTCATTATCACTATTTGCCATCTGATAATAATAATTCTTATTAGTATTTGATAATTAGCAATTATACACAATAATCAGACAATTCATATTGCAAGTAAAGTCAAAACTATCGATTTCTCGATTCCATTTTATATCAGTATAGTATGCATCAATACACACCAATATTTTACAATGTTTTATTTGTTATGTTACAACTGGTTTCACTATTACTATTATACAACTAGAGTTTTACCATCCTCCTATCTCTCGTCACTTGTCACCCTAAAAACGTAGTTCCCTTTCGTCATACTTCCAGGCAATCTGTCCCCCTATTTCCCTGTTTCTATTCCCGGCATCCATCAATTCTTCACCAAAATGGTGCAGTTCAGCCATATTCTCGTGGCTCATTGGTGGATTAGGTAGGGGTTCTGGGTCAAATTGTGGAAGGAAGAAATAAGGGTCGTTGACAATATTTTGAAATTGCCAATCATTCATCCACCATTCTTCCATTTCTACAGGTTGAGTATGGACTATTGGTTCAGGGATTGTTGGTGCAAAATTCATAGGGATTGGATTTTCGATAGGATAGGTAAAGATATTCGTATTGACAGGCTGCATAGTCTCGCAGTTTGCCAATAGAGTATCTATCTCTTCCTGAAAAGTAATTCTCTTATTTTGATTAGAGCTTTCTCCGATTTCTACCTGAGTTGGTCTAGAACCTTGCCCTACTTCCATTTCTACTTCTTGAGAATATTCCTCAAACTGTATTCCCATTTGCCTAGTCTCTTCCTCGACTTTTATTACTATTTCTGGCTGTTTACCACGTTCTTTTGCTATTTCTAAAGGATTGTTTATTTTAGGAAGTTTCGGAACTGGCTTTTTCCTACGGATACGACTCCCCCACACATAATTCTTCTTTTTCTTTCGTTTTGGTTTTGTCAAAGGTGGAGCATGGAATTCTACAGGTTGGTTTACATCAGCAAAGTATCCAGTAAATTCCTGAGAAACTTCTATCTTCACTGGGTAAAGATTGAGGTTCTAAAAAGCTTCAGATATCTCGTTCATGCTGTGTAGCATATATGCAAAATGCACAAAAATATTAAGTTAAAACTTTGGAACAAAGTTTAACAAATAACATCAAAGTTTTATTGCGCACTATTTGTACAAAATACAAGAAAACACACACTCAGATTTATTTACTTACTGAGAAGTACTAGTACTAAATTTAGATTATTTTAAAGATTTGCATTTTCTGCTACAGTAGCTAGCATATATAAGTTTGTCCATTTTTCATCTAGCTTATCTTCCCACGGTGATTTATTGATTAAATCCTGGGTTTCCTTTTTAATCCTCTTTTTTCGGATTTGCTCCTTACTTTTCTTAATAATCATACTCCTTTTTCTAGGAGAAAGTGGGTTTTCATACTGTGCTTTACGCACAAATATTCCTTCTTCAGGAATTGTAGGGAGCTTTGAAAATTTAATTTTGGACGAACTTCCCTCTTCGTAAATTGATCTATCTAATTTAAGATAGATATCTTGCAGCTTTTGCTTACCCATACTGTAACTAACAAATAATCAGTTTAAATAAACACATAATCACATAATAGTAATCAGGAAATTAAGTATCGTTTAAATACTTAATTAGCTTAACTCAGTGGCTCTGATACCACCTTATTTCTGTCACGGCCCTCGACCCGGTTTGACCCGTTTCAGGAGCCGCGGGACAGAAATCCCGTGATATTTGTTTAATTGAGTTTAGCAGCGGAATTTTAATATCAGGATCATTGTAAAGCTAAAAACTTTTCCCGATTATTTTAATTCACAATTCGGGATAAACCCCGATAATTTACAATACATAAGTTTTAGTGATAAATCCTTATTAAAACATATTTCTTTATTTTATACTGAGCCACTATTTTAAGCTTGAAATGCTCCTCAGCACTTTTCCTGATTTACAGCAGATCACCTGAAACATGTTTGAAAAAGGTTTTGTCAGCGGGAAATACTGAGTGAATCATTCTATTTACTGAAAATGACACATTTGTTATAATTTACAGTATCAAGAGTTTTTACATATGTTTATTATCAACCAACTTTCAAGAATAGGTATTTGTCACAGACCAGCTCTGTGACTGTGGTCATATCACCATTGGCTGTCCCAATGAGTGACGTATGTCACTTTAGGCTCGCCCACCTAATGTGAAGGAAACAATAATAATAATATTGTGCACAATACCCCACATACCAGCTGTAATTTGGTGATTACATAAACTTAATCACTGTAATTATAACTTTGAAAAATGAATTGGAGTATTGTAAAACAGTTAATAAAAAGAAGAATGACTCACATTGCAGATTTTAGTGTGGATAGAATATGATTTAGCCTTGTTAACCTAATTTCAACAATAATGCACACAAAACAGGGTTAGTGATCAATACAGCAGTTACGATAACTCACGAGATCAAATTCTCACAATGAACGACAAAGTGCAATACTTAAACTCATTTATCGAATTAACGACAAACGACAAAGTATAACCCTAATGTGGGCAGCACTTAAACATTCTTTGGATATATTGATCTCGGAAAATGAATCGTAATAGCGATCAAGTAATTACCCTGTTCCGCGGCAGCGATTCGAGTGCGGTGTGTGTTTAATTGTAGTGTAACTGATCTAATTCGACGTACAGGCCATCAATTTACGTCGTTTAAACTTCACAATGCTTTTGCCAAGGTCGGCTATTTATAGTGAAATTTTGGACACGCTTACGGACCGTATGCTTGGTCCCTTACGGTCCGTAAAGGAAGTGGTCAGGCTTACGGTCCGTAAGGACCTACCCTTACGGTCCGTAAAGGTCAGTCTAACTTGTAGAGTAGGCTAGTCAGTGGCATAGGTTTGGTGACTCAAAATTTTCGATAATTCTCAGTATAGACAACGTAATTTAAAGATAATTATCAAATAGGATTTAACCCCCCTGAGTTTTAGGGGCCCTGATCCTGATTCCGATTATTCCGGAAATTTTAGGGTTAGTGCGGAATTACTTGGGTGTCTCAATTAGGGTTTCCTTATTGACTAATTATCATTCTAATTATTAATTTTTATGAGAGTTGTTACAGAAACAGATTGTCCAGAAGTTTCCACAGCAACTATCATTACTATTCAATTTATATGATACGTCCCATACCGTACCTCAAATAGTAAAACAAATTATTACAGATAACAACTACTCAAATATTCTGTTCCGACAACTCAGATTTAAATATGAATATTGTTTATCTATGTCTAGAGACTCGTCCTGCAAGATCTACATACAACTATGCTTTAGACTCTTATTCTAGCTTCGTCTCCCTAGCAGCTAAGCATCTTAAACACCTGTCACATATGTTAAAATAAAGTCAATACATATAATGTAAAGGTGAGCATACAAGTTTGATAATAGCATATAGAGTTCGAAATAGTTTACGCATAACCAACACGTACACAGAGGAAAACAAAGCATATTAATTATCGACATGGATCTATCGATACCAATGACTGCGAGTTGACTGCCCGAGGCAGTTCGCAATACATGATTACCACCGTAATCCATGCAAGTAATTGTCCTTAACAACCACCGTGTGAACGGGTGCTGGGTCCAAACTATAGTACTATGTCGTTAAGGCAGGTAGACAACATTCCACGTGTAAACATAACACCCAAAAGTGCTATAGCAAAAAGGGTTCGAGTTTGGATAAGTAATACATGCAGAACGGTTAGCGTTTAAAGTAATTGAGTAGTGTGATCGATTGTGATTTGGATAAGTAACGTATGTAACACCCAAAAGTGCTATAGCAAAAAGGGTTCGAGTATATTCACAACAGTTGATGGATTGAAGGGAGCTCTTGAGGGTAGGGTTAGCCTGAATAGTTCGATAGTATAATGATGAGTAACGCGTAAAATGGAAACAAGTGTGGAAGGTCGGACGGCCTGGTCGATCGGATGGTAGGTCCGATCGGACGGCCTGGTCGTTCGACTACTAGTCCATTCGGACAACCTGTCCGGTCGGTCGGTAGGTCCGATCGGATGGGTTGTTCGAGTGGATTGTTTATTCCTTTGAGTATGATGTGTTTGTGTATGATGGTTTGACCTTTTGAGGTTTTTGTTGCAGTATTTGAAAACATTGAAGTATCCCTACCCTTTCGTGTCGATCGATCGAACGGACCGTTCGATCGGCCGGCTTAACCGATCGGTTAGGTACTTCAATAAATAAGTTCTTAGCAAGGTGTCACCTGATCAGACGGTATGTTCGATCGGGCGGCACTCCGATGCATCGAACATGTTGAAAATCGATTAAGTGTTGAGGCATAGTATCTCATGATCTGAAGAGTAATTCAATCAGACCGTAGTCCGATCGAACAACATTTCGTTCAATACTAAACTTCATGAAATTGCAAAAGTGTGGGGCCATGTGCTAGCCGATCGGCTGGCTTGTCCGATCAGCTGGGCTGTCCGTTCGGACAGTCAGTCTGATCGGTCAGCTTCCTGACCTGGTCATCCTGTTCGTCTAACACTTGGTTGTTCTGAATTGTTTTTCGCTATATCGAGGTATTTTGACAATGAGTTAAACCATAGAACCCTCGTTCTTACCTGTTTCTCCTGCTCGGACAGGAATCACCCAAATCCGGCCGGTGAACGGTTTGGAACGGAGTTTAACGCGTAACCCGAAATCGGTGTACCTCGTGGATAGAACCTGAATCTCGAACCGCACAACTACTAGAATGATTAGTAAGTCGGCCCAAGCTACATTTCTATCGGTTTGAAGGCATTGAGTGTAAAAGAGTTGAAAGAAAGTTGGAAAATCCATCTTTCAATGCTTTACACCGTGATTTTGTTTAGATCTATAACAGATCCTTGTTTGTTTATGTGGAAATCGGTTAAATCCAAGTTATTCTTGGTGGAATGAGGCCAAAACATGAAATTCTTCATGAACACCATGATGACATCATCCTAGAATGCTTGAATCTTGATGATTTCACGGTTAAAAGTTAAGATTTGAAATATAGAAAGGTGTAGGAGTGTGCATAGATCAAGAAAGTACAAGATTTATGATGAAATCTTACCGTAATTGAGAGAAATCTGAGAAAAAGGGTGAGGGCACGAGCTGGTCGGTTAGAGCTTTCCAAAAGTGGTAAAGATGACAATGACAGGGGTATTTTTAGGCTGCCAGAAGAGGAAAGGGCTGGCCGATCGGCCAGGCATCCCGATCGGACAGCCTGTCCGATCGGACAGTCAGTCCGATCGGCTGGGTTGTTCGATCGGCTAAGGGCCTGATCGTTCAGCTGCCTGTTTCGAGCGTTTGGTGCGACGATTTCTGATATTTCGATTGCTATTGAAGATGATTAGAATATGATAGAGTTTCCTAATCAAATTACTTTTAATCCCAACCACTATATCTAACATACAAGCATCTATATCTCGCACTATCGTTTCTCCACCGATAATCATAATTCGATTTCGATTGAGTTCGATTGAGTTTCGGTTTCGATTCAAGTTTCGATTGCTTACCACACACACAACGTAAGGTAAACATGCACAAGTAACACATAAGGCACACACACACGTATAATAATACCAAGGTCCCATAATTCGAATTTCGAGTTCGATGATGATTTGACTAGCTTGATTATTGATTAATTGACTTTATTGCATTGTTACTTCCTGCTATTCAAAGTCGCATATTGTTTCGCATTGATGATCATTCGATTTCTTGATTATATAACTCTTACTCCACATAATACAACTAATGAAATCATGAAAATAGGCTAGCTACAGTCAAAGAAGTCAATCTTGACTTTGACTTTTGAAAACACGGGGTATTACAACCTCCTCTTGTTTAGGGAATTTGGTCCCGAAATTAGGCTGAAAGCTGCACAACACCGTGAATCACTTTTGAGAACTTTCTCTCTCTAGACCTTCATTTGAAGAACTACGGGTGCTTCGCCTTCATGTCGCTTTCGAGTTCCCAAGTGAACTCTGCGCCACGATTGCCTTCCCATCGGACTTTCACTATAGGGATGCATGAGCGTCTGAGTTGCTTGGTTTGGCGATCCATGATTTCGACTGGCTTCTCCACGAAGTGTAGCATTTCGTTTATTTGAAGGTCATCGAGAGGTACAATTAAATCATGATCAGCTAGGCATTTCTGGAGGTTTGATACATGGAAAGTCGGGTAGACGTTACTAAGTTCCTCCGGTAGTTCGAGTCTGTAGGCGACTTTTCCTATCCTTTCCAGAATCTTAAGAGGTCCAACATATCGAGGCGCTAGTTACCCTTTCTTGCCGAATCTGACCACACCCTTCCAAGGTGATACGTTTAGGAGTACGTAGTCGCCAACGTCAAATTCAAGGGGTTTGCGTCTTCTATCGGCATAACTTTTCTGTCTACTTCGAGCTTTCAACAAGTTGTCTCGGATTTGAAGGACTTTGTCAGTCGTTTCTTGTAGTAACTCGGGACCGGTTAGTTGCGAATGACCGATCCGTGCCACACAATAGTCGATCGACATCTTCTTCCATATAAGGCCTTAAATGGTGCCATTTTGGATGCTGGCATGATAACTGTTGTTCTACGAGAATTCGACTAATGACCGGTATTTATTCCAATTACCACCGAAGTCTATGACACACGCACAAAACATGTCTTTAAGAATACGGATCGTTCTTTCAGTCTGCCCATCGGTTTGGGGATGGAATGCGGCACTTAAGTTAAGCGACGTACCAAGAGCTGCTTGAAACGTTTCCCACAATCGCGAGGTAAACCGAGCATCACGGTCAGAGATGATGTCGCGAGGCGTACCATGATTACAAATGATCTCATCGGTGTAGATTCGGGCTAATCGTTCTACCTTGTAGTCTTCTCGTATTGGCAAAAAGTGCGCTGATTTGGTCAAACGATCAGCTATAACCCAAATGCTATCATGACCTAATGGCGCGGGCGGTAGTTTGGTTATGAAATCCATTGCTATACTCTCCCACTTCCATATAGGAATTGGTGGTTGTTCTAGAAAGCCAGAAGGTCTTTGGTGTTCAGCCTTGACTCTCGCACAAGTCAAACAACTTCCAACATAGAGAGCGATATCCCTTTTCATGCCCGGCCACCAGTACTTGTAGCGAAGGTCCTGGTACATTTTATCGGCACCGGGATGAATAGAATATCTAGATTTGTGGGCTTCATCCAATAGAATCTTTCGTAAATCGGTCCGCTTAGGGATCCAAACTCGGTCCAGATAATAGAAGATCCCATTCGATTTGCCTACAAGCTTAGCTCCATCGTGAAAGATCCTCTCTTTCTTCAAAGTGTGTTCTTTAAAGCAAGCATGTTGGGCTTCGCGGATACGGGTTTCGAGGTCATGCTGGGATTGAGTATTGCGAATACTGAGCATATAACTCCGTCTGCTGAGCGCATCGACAACAACATTTTCCTTGCCTGGGTGATAACGAATCTCACAGTCGTAATCGTTAAGAAGTTCTACCCATCGACGTTGACGCATATTATGTTCTCTCTGATTAAAGATGTGTTGTAAACTCCTGTGATCGGTGAAGATCGTACACTTGGTACCATACAGGTAGTGTCCCCAAATCTTCAATGCAAAGACAACCGCGCCAAGCTCGAGATCATGGGTTGTATAGTTCTTCTCATGGATTTTGAGCTGACGAGATGCGTAAGCTATAACCTTATCCCGTTGCATGAGAACGCAACCAAGACCAAGGTTGGAATCATCACAATAGACAATGAAATCATTGTCTCCGTTGGGCAATGTGAGAATAGGAACATTGTAAAGCATATGCTTGAGGGTTTGAAAGGCAGACTCTTGTTCGGTTCCCCAAACCAAAGACCTATCTTTATGAGTAAGAGCGGTAAGCGACAAAGCGATCTTAGAGAATCCTTCGATAAATCGTCAATAATAGCCCGCTAGTCAGAGAAAAGAACGAACTTCAGACGGGTTCTTAGGCGTAATCCAACTCTTAACTACTTCGATCTTCGTGGGATCGACATGAATACCTTGACTATTAACGATGCGAGCCAGAAACTGAACCTCCTCCAGCCAGAATTCGCACCTGGAGAATTTGGCATAGAGTTGATTCCCCTGGAGTAGCTCGAGAACCAAACGTAGATGTTGCGTGTGTTCGGCTTTCGACTTGTAATAGATCAAGACATCGTCGATGAACACGACGACGAAAGGGTTTAGAAATGGCTTACACACGCGATTCATCAGATCCATGAAAACTGCGGGTGCGTTGGTTAGAGCAAAAGGCATAACAACGAACTCGTTGTGGCCGTATCGAGTGCGAAAAGCGGTTTTAGTTATATCTTCCTGTTGAATGCGCAATTGATGATAGCCTGAACGTAGATCGATCTTCGAGAAACACGTAGCACCTTGCAGTTGATCAAACAAGTCATCGATTCGAGGCAGTGGATAACGGTTCTTGATGGTTAGCTTATTCAACTCCCGATAATCGATGCACATCCTGAACGACCCATCCTTCTTTTTAACGAAAAGGGCTGGCGCGCCCCAAGGAGAGGTGCTCGGGCGAATAAAGCCTTTTTCAAGTAATTATTGGAGTTGGTTCGAGAGTTCCCGCATTTCAGATGGTGCGAGTCGATAAGGAGCTTTGGCAATAGGGTTAGCTCCAGGAATGAGGTCAATACGAAAGTCGATATCACGACTTGGCGGTAGTCAAGGAAGATCATCAGGGAACACCTGAGGAAATTCACGGATCCAAATTCGGTCCAGATAATAGAAGATCCCATTCGATTTGCTTACAAGCTGATCTCCATCGTGAAAGATCCTCTTTTCTTCAAAGTGCGTTCATTAAAGCAAGCACGTTGGGCTTCGCGGATGAGGGTTTCGAGGTCATGCTGGGATTGAGTATTGCGAATACTGAGCATATAACTCCGTCTGCTGAGCGCATCGGCAACAACATTTGCCTTGCCTGGGTGATAACGAATCTCACAGTCGTAATCGTTAAGAAGTTCTACCCATCGGCGTTGACGCATATTAAGTTCTCTCTGATTAAAGATGTGTTGTAAACTCCTGTGATCGGTGAAGATCGTACACTTGATACCATTCGGGTAGTGTCGCCAAATCTTCAATGCAAACACAACCGCGCGTAGCTTGAGATCATGGGTTGTATAGTTCTTCTCGTGGATTTTGAGCTGACGAGATGCGTAGGCTATAACCTTATCCCGTTGCATGAGAACGCAACCAAGACCAAGGTTGGAAGCATCACAATAGACACTGAAATCGCTGTTTCCGTCGGGCAATGTGAGAACAGGAGCATTGTAAAGCATATGCTTGAGGGTTTGAAAGGCATACTCTTGTTCGGTTCCCCAAACAAAAGACCTATCTTTATGAGTAAGAGCGGTAAGCGGCACAGCGATCTTAGAGAATCCTTCCATAAATCGAAGATAATAGCCCGCTAGTCCGAGAAAAGAACGAACTTCAGATGAGTTCTTAAGCGTAATCCAACGCTTAACTGCTTCGATCTTCGCGGGATCGACATGAACACCTTGACTATTAACGATGTGACCCAGAAACTTAACCTCCTCCAGCTAGAATTCGCACTTGGAGAATTTGGCATAGAGTTGATTCCCCTGGAGAAACTCGAGAACCAAACGTAGATGTAGCGTGTGTTCGGCTTTCGACTTGGAATAGATCAAGACATCGTCGATGAACACGATGACGAAACGGTCTAGAAATGGCTTACACACGCGATTCATCAGATCCATGAAAACTGCGGGTGCGTTGGTTAGACCAAAAGGCATAACAACGAACTCGTTGTGGCCGTATCGAGTGCAAAAAGCGGTTTTAGGTATATCTTCCTCTTGAATGCGCAATTGACGATAGTCTGAACATAGATCGATCTTCGAGAAACACGTAGCACCTTGCAGTTGATCAAACAAGTCATCGATTCGAGGCAGGGGATAACGGTTCTTGATGGTTAGCTTATTCAACTCCCGATAATCGATGCAAATCCTGAACGACCCATACTTCTTTTTAACGAAAAGGACTGGCGCCCCAAGGAGAGGTGCTCGGGCAAATAAAGCGTTTTTCAAGTAATTCTTGGAGTTGGTTAGAGAGTTCCCGCATTTCAGATGGCGCGAGTCGATAAGGAGCTTTGGCAACAGGGTTAGCTCCAGGAATGAGGCCAATACGAAAGTCGATATCACGACTTGGCGGTAGTCCAGGAAGATCATCAGGGAATACTTGAGGAAATTCACGGATCCAAATTCGGTCGAGATAATAGAAGATCCCATTCGATTTGCTTACAAGCTGAGCTCCATTGTGAAAGATCCTCTATTTCTTCAAAGTGCGTTCATTAAAGCAAGCATGTTGGGCTTCGCGGATGAGGGTTTCGAGGTCATGCTGGGATTGAGTATTGCGAATACCGAGCATATAACTCCGTCTGCTGAGCGCATCGGCAACAACATTTGCCTTGCCAGGGTGATAACGAATCTCACAGTCGTAATCGTTAAGAAGTTCTACCCATCGGCGTTGACGCATATTAAGTTCTCTCTGATTAAAGATGTGTTGTAAACTCCTGTGATCGGTGAAGATCGTACACTTGGTACCATACAGGTAGTGTCGCCAAATCTTCAATGCAAAGACAACCGCGCCTGGCTTGGGATCATGGGTTGTATAGTTCTTCTCGTGGATTTTGAGCTGACGAGATGCGTAAGCTATAACCTTATCCCGTTGCATGAGAACTCAACCAAGACCAAGGTTGGAAGCATCACAATAGACAATGAAATCGTTGTTTCCGTCAGGCAATGTGAGAACAGGAGCATTGTATAGCATATGCTTGAGGGTTTGAAAGGCAGACTCTTGTTCGGTTCCCCAAAGAAAAGACCTATATTTATGAGTAAGAGCGGTAAGCGGCACAGTGATCTTAGAGAATCCTTTGATAAATCGTCGATAATAGCCCGCTAGTCCGAGAAAAGAACAAACTTCAGACAGGTTCTTAGGCGTAATCCAACTCTTAACTGCTTTGATCTTCGCGGGATCGACATGAATACCTTGACTATTAACGATGTGACCCAGAAACTGAACCTCCTCCAGCCAGAATTCGCACTTGGAGAATTTGGCATAGAGTTGATTCCCGTGGAGTAGCACGAGAACCAAACGTAGATGTTGCGCGTGTTCGGCTTTCGACTTGGAATAGATCAAGACATCGTCGACGAACACGATGATGAAATGGTCAAGATTTGGCTTACACACGCGATTCATCAGATCCATGAAAACTGCGGGTGCGTTGGTTAGACCAAAAGGCATAACAACGAACTCGTTGTGGCCGTATCGAGTGCGAAAAGCGGTTTTAGGTATATCTTCCTCTTGAATGCGCAATTGATGTTAGCCTGAACGTAGATCGATCTTCGAGAAACACGTAGCACCTTGCAGTTGATCAAACAAGTCATCGATTCGAGGCAGGGAATAACGGTTCTTGATGGTTAGCTTATTCAACTCCCGATAATCGACGCACATCCTGAACGACCCATCCTTCTTTTTAACGAAAAGGACTGGCGCACCCCAAGGAGAGGTGCTCAGGCGAATAAAGCCTTTTTCAAGTAATTCTTGGAGTTGGTTCGAGAGTTCCCGCATTTCAGATGGCGCGAGTCGATAAGGAGCTTTGGCAATAGGGTTAGCTCCAGGAATGAGATCAATACGAAAGTCGATATCACGACTTGGCAGTAGTCCAGGAAGATCATCAGGGAACACCTGAGGAAATTCACGGACCACTAGAACGTCCTTGACTTCGGCCTTCTTTTTCTTTTCCTCACCCGCTACTACAATGTTGGCCAAGAAAGCTTTGTATTCCTTGCGGAGATACTTGCTAGCTTGGACACATGTCATGAGCTTGAGACCTTGCGAAGCTGTTTCACCGTACATACATAGCAGATCACCATTCGCGAGCCAAAATCGAATCATTTTATCAAAGTACACAACTTCAGCATGGTTTTTGTGAAGAAAGTCCATGCCTACTATGACGTCGAAACTTCCGAGCTGCATCGGAATAAGGTCAATTGGGAAGATGTGATTGTTGAGCTCGAGAGTTCAATCACGGAGTACAGAGTTAACAGCGACAGTTCTTCCAGTAGCGACTTCAACTTCGAATGATGAGGGGAGATAAGAGCGCTTACGACTAAGGAGCTTCTTGAATTCAAACGACACAAAGCAGTTATCGTCTTCAGTATCAAACAAACACAATGCATAAATACCATTCACAAGGAATGTACCATTAACCACGTTGTTGTCAGCCTGGGCTTGACGAGCGTTGATGTTGAAGGTTCTGGCGCGTGCTGCTTGTTGCTGCCGCTGAGGCTGCTGCTACTGCTGCTGGGGCTCTTGCTTCACAACCCTATTCGGGCACATGTTTGCAAAGTGGTTTGGATCACCACATGCAAAGCACACTCGAGAATTGACCGCGGGTGCTTGAGCTGCGTGTTGGCCTTGTGGGGCTGGGAGTAGAGCTTGATGAGCAGTGGCAGGAGCTGCGATGTTACGGGGACCATAGCGACAATTCGTAGTGAAATGACCGTACAGGTTGCAATGAGTGCAGAAACGACAGGGGAGTCCCACCGGATGATGATACGAGCATGTCGGGCAGAGCGGGAGGGGACCTGTGTATGCACGCTTTGCCGGCGGTGCATTTGTTACTGGTGCTGGTTGGTGATGCAACTGCTGCTGAGCCAATACGGCTTGCAGAGGGGTAGCAGTGGTAGTGACAGCACAGTTCTTGTTGCCGGAGCTGCAATTTTTGTGCTTCTTCTTTCGGCGTGATGACTTGGATGGTTGAGCAATGGCGGTGTCGGCGGTTGGTGCAGTAGTAGCTTGATGCAAAGACTTGGAGGGCTTATCCTAGAAACCAGATTTCACCCGCTTGTCATTGATCTCGGCGGCAAGCAAGTAAGTCACCTCAATTGATGATGTCTTGGCGGCGTGAACAAAGTCGGCAACAGAATCGGGTAGAGTTCGAATGTACTTCTTGATGGCCATGTCTGGCGTCTTGACTTGGTCGGGACAGATAATGCTGAGCTGCTTAAAGCGAGCAGTCAAGGCAGCGTTGTCTCCATCCTTCTGCTTGATGTTCCAAAACTCGTCCTCCAGCTTTTGGTGTTCATGGGGAGGGTAGAATTCGTCCATCATGATGGCTTTCAGCTCTTCCCAAGTCAGCTCATAAGCTGCATCATTCCCGCGTTTGTTTCGTTCGGTCGTCCACCAGTGTAGAGCTCTGGACTGGAAGATATCGGTCGCATTTAGGGTACGGAGATTTTCTGGACAGCCGCTTTGGCGTAGAGTGACTTCGACCAAATCAAACCATTGGAACATAGTGGTAGGTCCATCTTCCCTAGTAAATTCTTTTGGTCCACATGCCTTGAACTGTTTGAAGTTGAAAACAGTCTTGGTGGCATCTTTAGGAGCTTCGGTTCTCGACTCCTCAGACGATTTGCTGACATTTTCATAAACATCGCTCACAGCTTTTGCTACTTGTTTAGCGATGATAGCAGCAAGACGCTTGTCTCTTTTTTCTTGGCGAGTAAGTGGGGTTCGGTGTCCAGATGACGACATAGTCTGCAACAGACATTGTCGTAGGTCTCAGACACAACAAATCAAATCTCACCTCACACGTCTAGTTCTAAATAAAGCTCAGGAACACGATAGGGCATGAATCACATAAACACATAGGCACAAAATTGCAGATTCACATAATCATAGAAGCACAGAAGCACATAGAGCACAGACTCATAGAAGCTCTTAAACACATACATATTTAATCACAGAGGCAGTTAAAATACAGAAACCTATCATTCAAAGCTCGCGTGTCGTTTGAATATAGCGATTGCAAATAGCATATCAAGTAGAATATAGTATGGTCGTATAGCATGTCGAGTATAGCATAAGCGTATATCATAGCATAATATCGTCTAGATTTGCAGCGACTTGTTATCGTCTTAAGATAGAATGGCAATGCGGGTCGTGTGTGTCGATCGAAGTGATAGCAAATATCGAATAATTCTCCAAAAATTAAAAACACATAAACAGATAAATACACATAAAACACATAATCGAGAAATAGATTGTTTGCGGCTATTAGACATCGACTACCCAAAGCGATTCGACTATTCTCAAGAACTTGTCGTCACATTTTGACTTTCGGGATCATACTTCTGCCTCGATTCTTGGGCATTCACACCTAATCTCAACCAAATCGCTTGACTTTATTTGAAAATTCGAGTGTAGTGATAGCGAGGAATAATAGGATATAGTACTTAAGCTTGGTCTGTTGGTTCCTAACTATAGTCTAGGTCTCTAAGACAGCGACCCGGACTAGGTCGTGTCTAGCCTAATTCCCTATAGTTATGGATCTGATACCAATATTTTACACCCCAACCGATGGCGGAATCATCGGGGCATGGCACTGAGCGAAACAGATTGTCCAGAAGTTTCCACAACAACTATCATTACTATTCAATTTATATAATACGTCCCATACCGTACCTCAAATAGAAAAACAAATTATTAAAGATAACAACTATTCAAATATTCTGTTCTGACAACTTAGATTTAAATATGAATATTGTTTATCTATGTCTAGAGACTCGTCCTGCAAGATCTACAGACAACTATGCTTTAGACTCTTATTCTAGCTCCGTCTCCCTAGCAGTTAGGCATCTTAAACACCTGTCACATAAGTTAAAATAATGTCAATACATATAATGTAAAGGTGTGCATACAAGTTTGATAATAGCATATAGAGTTCGAAATAGTTTACGCATAACCAACACGTACACAGAGGAAAACGAAGCATGTTAATTATCGACATGGATCTATCGATACCAATGACTGCGGGTTGACTGCCCGAGGCAGTTCGCAATACATGATTACCATTGTAATCCATTCAAGTAATTGTCCTTAACAACCCCCGTGTGAACGGGTGCTGGGTCCAAACTATAGTACTATGTCGTTAAGGCAGGTAGACAGCATTCCATGTGTAAACATAACAACACGCATTCATTTAGTCATGTAATACAAGTAGAACAGTTAGCGTTTAAAGTAATTGAGTAGTGTGTTCGATTGTGATTTGGATAAGTAACGTATGTAACACCCAAAAGTGTTATAGCAAAAAGGGTTCGAGTATACTCACAACGGTTGATGGATTGAAGGGAGCGCTTGACCATAGGGTTAGCCTAAATAGTTCGATAGTATAATGATGATTAACGCGTAAAATGGAAACAAGTGTGGAAGGTCGGACGGCCTGGTCGATCGGACGGTAGGTCTGATCGGACAGCTTGTCCGTTCGACTACCAGTCCATTCGGCCAGCCTGTCCGGTCGGTCGGTAGGTCCGATTGGATGGGCTGTTCGAGTAGATTGTTTCTTCCTTTGATCAAGATGTGCTTGTGTATGATGTTTTGAACCTTTGAGGTTTTTGTTGCAGTATTTGAAAACATTGAAGTATCCCTACCCTTTCGGGTCGATCGATCGCACGGACCGTTCGATCGGCCGGCTTAACCGATCGGTTAGGTACTTCAATAAACAAGTTCTTAGCATGGTCTCACCTGATCAGACGGTATATTCGATCGAGCGGCACTCTGATGCTTCGAACAGGTTGAAAATTGATTAAGTGTTGAAGCATAGTATCTCATGATCCGAAGAGTAATTCAATCAGACCGTAGTTCGATCGAAAGGCATTTCGTTCAATACTAGACTTCATGAAATTGCTAAAGTGTGGGGCCATGTGCTAGCCGATCGGATGGCCTGGTCGATCGGCTGGCTTGTCCGATCGGCTGGGCTGTCCGTTCGGACAGTCAGTCCGATCGGTCAGCTTCCTGACCTGGTCATCCTGTTCGTCTAACACTTGGCTGTTCTGAATTTTTTGTCTTTATATCGAGGTATTTTGACGAGTTAAACCATAGAACCCTCGTTCTTAACTGTTTCTCCTGCTCGGACAGGAATTACCCAAATCCGGCCGGTGAACGGTTCGGAACGGAGTTTAACGCGTAACCCGAAATCGGTGAACCTTGTGGATAGAACCATAATCTCGAACCGCACAACTACTAGAATGATTAGTAAGTCGGGACAAGCTTCATTTCTATCGGTTTGAAGGCATTGAGTGTAAAAGAGTTGAAAGAAAGTTGGAAAATTCATCTTTCAATCCTTTACACTGTGATTATGTTTAGATCTATAATAGATCCTTGTTTGTTTATGTGGAAATCGGTTAGATCCAAGTTATTCTTGGTGCAATGAGGCCAAAACATGAAATTCTTCAAGAACACCATGATGACATCATCCTAGAATGCTTGAATCTTAATGATTTCACGGTTAAACGTTGAGATTGAAAGATAGAATGGTGTAGGAGTGTGCACAGATCAAGAAAGTACAAGATTTAAGATGAAATCTTACCGTAATTGAGAGAAATCTGAGAAAAAGGGTGAGAGCATGAGCTGGCCGGTCAGAGCTTTCCAAAAGTGGTAAAGATGACAATGACATGGGTATTTATAGGCTGACAAAAGAGGAAAGGGCTGGTCGATCGGCTAGGCATCCCGATCGGAGAGCCTGTCCGATCGGCTGGGCTGTTCGATCGGCTAAGGGCCTGATCGTTCAGCTGCCTATTTCGAGCATTCGGTGCGATGATTTCCGAGATTTCGATTTCGATTGAAGACGATTCGAATACGATAGAGTTTCCTAATCAAATTAATTTAATCCCAACCAATATATCTAACATACAAGCATCTATATCTCGATTGAGTTCGATTGAGTTTCGGTTTCGATTCGAGTTTCGATTGCTTACCACACACATAAGGTAAGGTAAACATGCATAAGTAACACATAAGGCACACACATACGTATAATCACACCTAGGTCGCATAATTCGAGTTTCGAGTTCGATGATGATTTGATTAGCTTGATTATTGATTAATTGACTTTATTGCATTGTTACTTCCTGCTATTCAAAGTCACATATCGTTTCACATTGATGATCATTCGATTTCTTGATTATATAACACATACTCCACATAATACAACCAATGAAAACATGAAAATAGGCTAACTACAGTCAAAGAAGTCAATCGTGACTTTGACTTTGACTTTGACTTTTGAAAACACGGGATGTTACAGCCTCCCCTTGCTTAGGGAATTTCGTCCCGAAATTAGACTGAAAGCTGCACAACACCGTGAATCACTTTTGAGAACTTTCTCACTCTAGATCTTCATTTGAACAAATGCGGGTGCTTCGTCTTCATGTCACTTTCGAGTTACCAAGTGAACTCTGCGGCACGTTTGCCTTCCCATCGGACTTTCACGATAGGGATGCGTGAGCGTCTGAGTTGCTTGGTTTGGCGATCCATGATTTCGACAGTCTTCTCCACGAAGTGTAGCGTTTCGTTTATTTGAAGGTCATCGAGAGGTGCAATTAAATCATGATCAGCTAGGCATTTCCGGAGGTTTAACACATGGAAAGTCGGGTGGACGTTACTAAGTTCCTCCGGTAGTTCGAATCTGTAGGCGACTTTTCCGATCCTTTCCAGAATCTTAAAAGGTCCAACATATCGAGGCGCTAGTTTCCCTTTCTTGCCGAATCTGACCACACCCTTCCAAGGTGCTACCTTTAGGAGTACGTAGTCGCCAACGTCAAATTCAAGGGAGAAATCTGAGTTTTTAGGTCCGATTTCGTGATTAACAGCCTGATTCCGCTTGAAATTGTCACCTTATTTCGCTTGAAATTCCTTATTCCGCTCGAAATCGTTAGTGTTATTTCAAATGGAATCACTATTTCCGCTTGAATCTGTCTTGGTGTTTGTTGTATTGCAAAATACATCATTTATTCGTGTACAGTTTGTATAGTGTTCGTTATATTTAGTTTTGATTTTCGTTAGAATATGCATGCTATTAATTAAATCGTGTTTCGCAGGTCTTGATGTTCAAATATGCGAGTAAAACTAGTTAAAATATTGAAGGGTCAAGTCTTGGAGCATGTTGGAAAGGTTGAGGAGTCGAAATAGAGTTAAAAAGCTGAAAAAAGAGTCTCTGGCACCCCGTGAGGAGTTTCTGGCACCTGGCGAGAGTCTGAAGGTAGTACATGAGCTGAAAAACAAGGTGGCACCCCACCACCCAGTCCCTGATTTTGTGGCGCCGAACCAGAAGCTTCTGGTTGGCTATTATTACGAATTTAATAAGGGTTTTTATGGAAAGTCATATATAATCATCCTAAACGTGAAAAAAAACCCTAATTTTGAAAGTGGGACATCATCGGCGACTTATTGAGCATTCTTGGAGCGTTTATGGAGATTTCGAAGCCTAGGAATCGTCGGTACGAGTTCGGGGAAGAAGACTTGAAGATCTAAACGGGTTTTCTAGTTCTTTGTTCGTGACTTTTCTTACGAAACTTGTTACAATGAATTCTTTGTTGAACATCTTTGAATTGTTTTCTTTTATGAACATGCTCGGCTAGATTTATTAACCGCCTAGACTTGATGAATGGATTGTTATAACGTTTTTACCGGTTTTATTAATTGCATGATTATTATGGATTGATTGTGTTTTGTAAAAAGTTTGATTTAATGATTTGATGTATATGCATGCTTTGAGTTGGTTTATTGTTATTATTTGCTTCGTATGATTCTTAGTGACGGTCTATATCACAACATGGAGTCATATTAGGGTTTAGGATTTCGGTGAGTGTCTATATCACGTTAGAAAACCTTAACTCTTTAGGGTGAAATTGCGCAATAACCCCTAGAAGTAATTGGTAATGATTTACTAAGTCTTAGTGTTCTACTAGTCCTAATACCTGGAAAGTGAGGGGCTATTGGTAGGTCTTACCCGGCGAATTGCTTTAGATAGTCCTTGGAAAAGGTCATGTCTTGGTTTACCTGTCGGTCTTATTAGTCTATCAAGTGAAACTGATTACTTCAAACTACCCTAGATGTATGATTGGAAAAGAGTAGGTCAACATTAGGGTACTTACACAATAATTAGAAAACTTGAAAGGCGTCTAATAACCGGTAGGATTAACGGCCTAGGTAGTTCCACAGGTTTCTCCTTGAGAAGGGTCGAGGGGCCTCGATGGTTCTTAATAAGTTTAGTACTTTAAGATCCCGGTTCCATAACTCATGCACTTAACTTAATCGGTAATCTCTTAAAAACAATTCAGGATTCTTGTCTAGGTGGTCTCGTTCTCGCATAAAGAAACTCCTCAGTCTTATTTCGTATTAGTTAATTCTAGTTTAATTTAGTAGTTCAATATAGAGTTTCTAGGTTTTCCGTAACCCCCCCCCCCAACCAAAAAAACAATTAAAACAAGTTAAGTCATGTCTGTCAACGTCTGTTAGAGTCTAATTTACGTGATACATAGAGTCCTGTGGTTCGATATCCGGACTTCCTAGGTTATACTACATTGATCGGTACACTTGCCGATTGTGTGGTTTTAGGTCGAGTCTAGAATTAAAGCTTTGTAGTGTCTAGTTTAGAGAGTCTAATTTGATTAATTTTTATAGTCTGTTTAGCCAAGTTTTTCGCGCCGTTGCCGGGGACTCTTGGCAATTGCGTTCATTAGCTTTGATAGATTTCAGTGACAAATACGTGCTACGTGTTTTATTTTGTTTTGTGTCTTTTGTTTTCATCTTGAGTCGTAGTAACTTCTGTTTGCTTTTCTTGTGTTCAGGTTTTTGCTTGTAGTGGATGCCACATCTGCGCTCGCACAGACCACCACCACCAGTCAAGCAGTCATCATCTCAATTAGGCCAAGGCCCTCAGGTTGCTTCTTCATCCTCTTCTCGTTTTCCCAATTTCGATTCCACCCAGTTACCCACCCCACCTCCTACACCACCACCTTCGCCAAACCATTCTCCTAAAACCTCACCTAAGTTTTCCCCACCCGAAAGCCCTACTTCTAGTACCTCTAGCAATCCAGTGAACGTAGAACCAATGGCCAACCCTAGGCAAACCGAACACCAGCAAGCCACTCAGGATTTCACCGGCCTTGCTTCACCCATCACAGTCCCACCCATAGTCAACGACAACTCATGGCAGATTCCATCTTATGCCATGCAAGCCATCACCAATACCATCCAATTCCATGGCCGAGACGATGAGGACGCCCCGGCCCACATAAACCATTTCTCTCGTATGCTTGCTACCTTTAACCTTCACGGTGCACCCAACGATGCCACCTATCTACAGCTTTTCCCATTCTCATTAGCCGGCCGTGCGGCTACTTTGTTGGACTCTCAACCAACCGGTACCTTTACCACATGGGCGGGGCTTCGTCAAGCCTTTTTGAACAAGTATTTCCCGCCCGCTAAAGCCTCACGTCTTAGGGACCAAATCCACTCTTTTCGCATGGAGCCCGACGAGCCTTACTACCTTGCTTGGGAGCGTTTCCAAAACATGTGTGCTCGTTGCTCCCAGCATGGTCTTTCCGACTGGGCTTTATGTGAAAAATTTTATAACGGCCTCACCCAAGAGACTCGTGATAGGTTCGATACTAATGCAGGGGGCATATGATGGGTATTCTTACAGTTGCTGAGTGTCTAGAGCGTTTTCAGGTATTTGCTCAGTCTCAATTCCAATCACGATCCGATCAGAGGTATCAAAGTGGTAATTCCAACACCACTACTAGTGCACCCGCCCGAGGGGTGAACCATGTCACAATGGTCCCTAGTTTAGCCTCTGTTTTGGAAAGCATGTCTAGGGAACTCAAGGAAATCAAGGCTAAGGTAGACAAATGTGAGTATTGTCGAGGGGGTCACGACACAAATGCGTGTCCATTACTTGTTGGTGAGGAGCAGGTCGATTTTGTAGGAGGAGGGTTTGGTAGAGGTCAACCTAGCGGTTTTGGTAATAATAATAACAATTTTGGGTCGGGTTGGCGTAATAATAATAACTTTGATAATAATAACACTTTTTGCTCAAATGGACCCCCTGGCTTTCAAATGGCTCAAAACCTAAATAGGGGCCAAAATTCACTCTTTGGTGGGGGTTCAGGTGGGCAGTTCAACAAAGGGTTCAATGGGCAGGTCAAGGATGGGGGGTCAAATAACCAAGGTCAAACAGGTCAAGGTTCAAGCTATGATCTAGGGGGTAGTTTAGAAAGGATGGAGTCCATGATGAGTCAACTAATTGTGAGGGACCAAACGACTCAAAAGACCCTTAGTGAATTTGACCTCATGCTTAAGAACCACCAAGCCTCATTCCAAGACCTTCAACGAGTCGTAGGGGATACCCAACCCAACCCCAATGCCCATGCTAAAGCCATTACCACTCGTAGTGGCAAGACCGTAGGAAACCCTAGAGTCGAGGAGAAAGTAGTTGATGAGGAGGGAGATGTGATAGATGAGGAGATCGAAATGGAGGCTCCCGGCAAAGTGCAACGTAGGCTAAGCCCAGCAAGTACCGCACAGCCCGGTGAGTCTCAAAGTGAGAAGAAAGTTGAGAAAACCCCAATAGACGTTAGACCTTCACCCTTAGTGAACCATGCGTATGTTCCATTTCCTTCACGCCTTAAGAATTAAAAATACTCAAGGGAATACGGTCAGTTTCTATACATCTTCAAGCAATTGAAGATTAATCTTCCGTTTATAGAGGCCCTTCAATCGATGCCTAAGTACACTATGTTTTTGAAAGACCTCATTAGGAACAAAGAGAAATTAGGAGAGTTGTCTAACGTCCCATTGAATGGGGGATGTTCCGCCGTTGTGTTAAATAAGCTTCCCGAAAAGCTTACCGATCCGGGCATTTTTACCATTCCTTGTCTATTCGGTAGTAATACCAACACTCGAGCCTTAGCCGACTTAGGTGCTAGCATCAACTTGATGCCCTTTTCTCTTTATGAGAAGCTAGACCTAGGAGAGCTTGGACCTACCCGAATGACATTGTCCTTAGCCGATCGGTCCGTTAAGTACCCTAGGGGTATAGTTGAGAACTTGCTAGTTAAGGTAGACAAATTCGTGTTTCCCGCCGATTTCGTAATTCTAGATATGGAAGCGGATGAGAGAGTTCCCATTATACTAAGTCGTCCTTTCTTACGTACCGCCAAAGCTCTCATAGACGTTTACGATGGTAAGATCACCCTTAGAGTCGGTGAGGAGAGAGTCACTTTTGAGATAGACCGTTCCATGAACCACCCAGGTGGTTCGGATGACTATAGTGGTCCTTGCCATTCCGTCTACTTTTTGAACTCGTTTATCTCGTGTGTCGACCATTGTTTAGAGTACATTAGTGGAGCGGACCTAGTGGTAGAGGAGAAGGTAGGAGAGACGGTAGACGAGGAAGTGAAGAGTGTAGGCGAAGTTGAAGAGGAAGGGATTCCTTTAATCCCCGATGTGTTAGCGGTTAGTGATGACAACACCCAACCCACACCCTTAGAACTTAAAGTACTTCCATCTCACTTAGAGTATGCTTTCTTAGGGGAGGGTTCCGAGCTACCCGTTATTATTTCATCCGCGTTAAAGGAGAGTGAGAAAGTGAGGTTGTTAGATGTTTTGAGGGCCAACAAAGAGGCCATTGCATGGAGGTTGTCCGACATTAAGGGCATAAGCCCTTCCTATTGCATCCACCGGATACTCATGGAGGATGATTATAAACCGGTGGTGCAACCACAAAGGAGGCTTAACCCCAACATGCAAGATGTAGTGAAAAAGGAGGTTCTTAAACTCTTAGATGCGGGGATGATATATCCCATTTCCGATTCACCTTGGGTTAGTCCCACTCAGGTTGTCCCCAAGAAGGGGGGAATGACCGTTGTCATGAACGAAAAGAACGAGCTGTGTGCATCGACTAGTTGTGAGGAGTTTTGAATGGGAGTGCCATGGTGATTTTGAAAGTGATTGCGAGAGGAAGAAGACGATGAAGAAGATGAGTGATTTTGAGAGAAAACGATGGTAACTGCTTTGAGAAAGGATTTTTGAATTCGATTCGACAGTGAAAACCTTGTTTGGGGTTTGTTCAGGGGTTTATAAAGGGAAAAGTGAATGCTGACATGTCAGCAGTTACAAAAGATCTGACCACTATGTAATGTCTACGTGCCAACCTCTGATGAGTAATGAAGGACAATTGTTTTCGGAAACCATTGATGGAACAAGATCAGGGGTTGCAACGGTTATAATGAGAACAGTGGGTGACTTTACAACTATCAGTGGATAGCCTATCAGTGGTTGAAAATACTGATGTTTGATCAACGGTGTTTTCCAAGAAAATGAAAGAACCGAGGTTGACTTTCAGCTGTGGACAGCAATATCAGAATAGATGTTTGAAACAAACAGTGGTTATGGCAGACTTTTAAGGATTAATGAAAATTTTCATTTTTAGCTATTTTTAAGGATGGAGTTTTGATTTTCTGAAAACATTTTAATGCTTTTATTCATAAAAAAACAGGATTTTGCCTGTTATTCCATGTTCAGTGATGTGCGTTTAGTGTGCTATATTTTTAATGTATATTTTAAGCCCTTTTACACTTATTAGCCAAGTTCTAAATTTATAAAACACGATATTTACTAACACTAAGCACACATATGGGCAAGTGCACCCATCGTGAGCGTAGTATAGTGTTGGTAAGATACCGATGTCGTCCAAGGACACAAGAGCTTTTAGTACCGGTTTATCCTCAACGTCTAATCAAATCAAAAGTTAGAAAAAGGTTTTTAAACTAGAAAAATAAAACTAACTAAAATGTTGAAAAATAAAATAAAATAAAATCAGATAGACAGGATGAATCACTTGGATCCGACTCGTGTGTAGTGTAACCTTTGATTATTTCCGCACTTTTGCACTTTTTAAGAGATTATCTTAGTTATTGTAGTAGGCCCCTCTTTTGAAGGTGACGTTACCCTCAACCCAGTAGTTTGAGTCATCAAGGATACAATCCTAAAGGGTCGGATTATTGAAAGATAATTAATTAACTTATTAATGCATAATGTGGTAGCCCCTCTTTTGAAGGTGACATTACCCTCGGCTAAGTAGTCTGAGTCAGCAGGGATACAATCCTAAACAGCCGGGTTAAAGTTTTAATAGTAGCTTAAATATGAGGGGATCAAAGAGTTTGGACCCCCGCCACCCAATACCGGTGGGTATTGAAGGAGGTCCTACTAAATTTGACCCAGGTCCTTGTAGGATCTATACACTGAACAAGGCAAGACTCTTACCTAACCGTTCCCTTAACCCCCGACTAGGTAGCCAACATATCTCCATATAGACCGTGGAGATATGTAAGTCCCGTGAAACGGATCTTTCAATGATATCAAACCTAATCTTGTGAAAGTACGGAATCCAATCACAAGATGATTCAAGATTAAACACGATAAACTGAAAATACGAAGAACACAATACCGAATCACTTTCAACTTGCACACATTCTATTACTATGAAATCAAAACGTCTGGTACAAGTTGACACACCACCAATCGAATCCTCTAGCTCTCTCTCTAGGAATTCTGTAACAATGAAGTTCCAAAGGTTCAAACCCTAAAACAAGTTGTAAACTTGTTTATATACTAACTCAAGCCCAAGTCCCTACATGGTCTCCCCTTGGGCCTGCTTGGCCCACATGGCCTAAAGCTTGGCCCAAGTGACCTATAAAGGTCCACAACCCAATATAAACTAACCCGGTAAATCCCAATTCGTAACCATAGCCCGTTGTATCAATTTGATGCGTCAGTCTCACACTTTAGGGCCTAAAAGATATGAATGGTGAAAATCTTTTATTTTATATAGACAGTAAAATAATGCCAAGACACCATGGCAAACGATAAGGAAGAATCACCTTCAACATAAGAAACTAGTTATTAAAGTCATTAATACATAACTAAATAAAAAGTGTGAAAAATTAAAAATAAAAAGTATTACACTAGACACTTTTCTTCACCAAGTGATGTAAGAGACTTAGGCAAACATGGCCTTTGATTGTCAAGAACTCTTACAATCAATCTTGGATCCCGAGATGACTCACACACTCTATGATGGATGTTGGATGATGGTGGTGGATGATGGTGTTGTGACGGTGGTAGTGGGTCGGTGAAGTGTGAGAGAGGTGGTGTGCCAAGGGATGGTTTGCAAAAGAGCCAAGCACCCCTATTTATAGCCTAAACAGTAGCTCGGGCACGGTCCCGTGCCCATCCTCCTTCTCTTTCTTCATTAATTGCAGTTTGTTTAGATTAGTTGACCACGCCCCCGTGTCCGCTGGGCACGACCCCGTGTGCGAAGCGTATCTGTACTATCAAGATTTCCTCAGATTCTGCGAATCTTTGAGTTGACCACGGCCCAGTGTCCACTGGGCACGCCCCCGTGGTGGGTGATAGAAGCTTCTACAGCTTTGTCTTTTCTGCTAACACTTGGGCACGCCCCCGTGCTCACTGAGCACGGGGCATGTTCGGCCTTCTGTTTTCTTGTTTTGCTTGGGAAGATGCTATCGGGAGGTCGGGCATGCCACATTTTTTTTCCTTTTGTTGTGTTTATGTTAGATTTAGCATCCTTTTTGCTTCTTTTGTTCATTTGAGCTCATTTAATCCTGAAAATACAAAAGGAAGACAAAAACACACTTTTTTCCAACATTAGTACTAAAAAGGGTTCGTTTTATGCCACAATTGATGTAATTTATATGTTGCATTTTGTGCACATCATTCAGCATGCCAATCCTAGAGATCAAGCTTTCAAAGGTGGATGTGTCTAATGCTTTTGTTAGCACATCTGCCAGCTGATCTTTAGTTGGAAGATGGTGCAGAGAAATCAAACCTTTTTCATAGCAATCCCTCACAAAGTGATGTCTAATATCAATGTGCTTGGTGGTTGAATGAGATACTAGATTTTTGATGATATTTTCTGCTGCCTGACTGTCCAACATGAGAGGTGTCTTTAGGGCAGTGATACCAAAATCCAGCAATTGATTTTGAAGCCAAAGCAGTTGGGTTGTACAGCTTGCAGCAACTATATACTCTGCCTCAATAGTGGATGTTGAAACAGCTGCTTGCTTTTTGCTTTTCAAGACACTAAGCAACTGCCTAGGAATTGGCACCCTCTTGAAGTGGACTTCCTTGTTGTGTTACATCCAGCAAAGTCACTATCTGGGAAACCTGGAAGCTTGATATTTCCATCAGCTTGATACCAGATACCAAGTGTGGGAGCACCTTTTAGGAATCTGAATATCCTTTTACAGTAATAAGGTTTGACTTTCTAGGGGCTGATTAGGATCTTGCACAAACACATGTTGCAAACATGATGTCTAGCCTAGATGCAGTAAGGTACAATAAAGACCTAATCATGCTTCTATAAAGAGTTTGATCAACCAAATCATCCTTTTCATCAGACATGACTATTTTTGTGGTTGCAATGGTTGTACTACATGGTTTGCAATCATCCATCTCAAATTTCTTTAAAAGTTCTTTGGCATATTCGCCTTGATGGATGAAAGTACCATTTTGCAGTAGCCTTACTTGGAGACCAAGAAAGCACTGGAGTTCACCCATAGCACTCATTTCAAAGTCATGAGCTGTCTAAACTCTTCACACATTTTAGAACATGTGCTTCCAAAGATGATGTCATCCACATAAATTTGGACAATCATCAAGTCTTTCCCTCTTCATTTTAAAACAATGTTTTGTCTATTTTACCTCTTGTGAAACCAATGGAAAGTAGAAAGGAGGAAAGAGTTTCATACCAGGCTCTAGGTGCATGTTTCAAGCCATACAAAGCTTTGTTTAGCTTGTAGACATGATCTGGATTAAATGGATCCTCAGAACCAGGAGGTTGACAAACATATACCTCTTCTTGAATTTTACCATAGAGGAATGCACATTTAATATCCATTTGAAACACCTTGATGTTGTGGTTAACAACAAAGGCCAGGAACAGTCTGATAGCTTCCAATCTTGCTACAGGGGCAAAAGTTTCATCATAGTCAATGCCCTCTTCCTGTCTGAAACCTTGAACCACTAGCCTTGCTTTATTCTTGACAAAAAGGCCCCTTTCATCAATTTTGTTTTTGAAAACCCACTTTGTGCCAATAGTACTTACACCCTCTGGCAGTGGCACAAGCTCCCATACTTGTTTCATTCTGAACTGTTGGAGCTCCTCTTGCATGTCCTCTACCTAGCTGTTTTCTTTTAGCGCCTCTTGGTACTTGACTGGCTGATGGAGAGATAGAAAACCAGCAAAAAGACAGATGTTTTGGGATAGACTTCTTGTGAGCACCCCTTCACTGATGTTGCCAATGATTTGGTCTGGTGGATGAGACTTCAAGAAGATAAGATCTCCTTAGTATGGTATAATGGCATTTAATGGTGAGGGTTGCAGATGTGAATCATCTGAGCTAACCACTGCTGGTGACTTTGATGATCCAGCAGTGGCTTCAAATGGAGGTGGAGGAATAGGAGAAAGCGGTGTGGAAACATGTTGACTTTTAGGACTATCAACAGTATTTGATGATGTGGAGGCAGGGGTTAATGGACTACTTTGGTCAACAACTGTTGAGGTAGCAGTGGTTGAGCATTGACAACTGTTTTGAACATCTCCTGCCCTTCCAGTTGATGCAGACTTTTGTTGTGGAATGATGACTTCATATCCATAGTCCGATGATGAACTTTGTTATGGACCTGCATTCATATCAAGATCAAACAATTCTGCATGATTTGCGGGATTTTCATTGAAGAAAGTTCATTGAACTTTACATTCAAAGTCTCTTCCACTGTTTTGGTCCTTGTGTTAAACACTTTGTAGGCCTTAGCAGTGGTTGAGTATCCCAAATGATATCCACTGTTTACGTTGGCTGCAAATTTTGAAATTGAGTCTTTTAAATTCAAAATAAAGCATGGGCAGCCAAATACTTTAAAGTATGAGATCAGTGGTTTGATTTTATACAACAGTTCATATGCAGCCTTTTGATGCCTAGGGTTGATTAAAACTCTGTTCTGGACATAGCAACCAGTATTTACTGCCTCTGCCTAGAAAGTTAATGGCAAACCTGAATCAGCAAGCATGGTTCCGGCAGCCTCTATCAATGTCCTATTCTTTCTTTCAACAACCCCATTTTGCTCTGGTGTCCTTGGAATGTTGTACTGCCTTACAATTCCTTTTGACACACAAAATTCATCCAACTCCCTATTTCTGAGCTATGTGCCATTGTCACTCCTAAAGACTTTTACTGGCAAGTCAAACTGCTTTTCAACCTGTTTCACAAAATCTTGTAGAATGCCTGCAGTCTCATCTTTGGAATGTAAGAAATAAGTCCATGTAAACCTAGAAAAGTCATCTACAATTACCAAACAATATCTTTTCTTTTTGAGACTCGTGACGTTAACTAGGCCAAACAGATCCATGTGTAGCATTTGCAGGCACTTGGTTGTTTTGGACTCTTCAATGGACTTAAATGAGCTTTTATGTTGTTTTCCTTGTAAGCACGAAACACAGTGCTCAAGACAGGTGTACAGTTTTTTAGGAAGACCTCTTACTAACCCCTGTTTTGACAAAGCAGTGATTGTCTTGAGATTTGTGTGCCCCAATACCCTATGCCATAGTCACTTTGTTAGAGGCAGCTGAGAACAGGCATGCATCAGTCCCGGGGCTCTCTTTTGACAAATCAACTACATAGACATTGCCACTCCTTTGAGCAACAAGTTGGGTTTTTCCATTTTTTTATTATTTCTTCAATCTTTTTAACCATTTCTAGTCCAACAATCCTACAACAATCCTTAGTGAAGAATGAGTCATAGCCCTTATCACTCGTTTATGAGACACTAAGGAGGTTGAATTTTAGATTGTTTATTAGATTGACATTTTCAAACTTAACATTACTAGATTGAACTGTACCAGACCCCAGAACCTTCCCTTTACTATTATTACCAAAGGATATATCACCCCCTCCATGAGTTTTGAATTCTTTGAGTAGGGCTCTACATCCTGTCATGTGCCTGGAGCCTCCACTATCTACATACCAAAGACTATCTAAGCATGCAGAAGCTCCCTGCACATCAAGTAAAAGATTAGTTCATGAGGGTCTTCAAAGCCAATAAGTCTTTGGATGGGGTCTCAACAGTGTCTGGGTTAAGTTCAGGTGGATGGACAGTGGTTAGCTCAGGGGTTTGGATAGTTTTGGAACTGTTTTGGAACTGCCCTATCAGCTGCTAATACCCAAAGGGGTTTGGATAGTTTTGGAACTGCCCTATCAGCTGCTAATACCCAAAGGGATGCATGTTCACTCTTGGTTTAGAGGGCCTTTTGTAAGCGTCATAAACATGTGGGACCCTTTGGTATGGTGGTTGACCTTTACCTCTTCGGTATTGGTTTGCAGGAGGTGCATCAGTCACCTGAACTTCTCTTTTAACAGAGGTTTGGTTCAGCTGTTTTCGAACAACTGTTTGAACTGGCATAAACAGTCGTTGATTCTTGGTGAACTTGACAGATGATTTTGATGAACTCATTGATGTTTTTGACATGTACTCTTCCTTTTTTACCTCAAAGGATTTCAAGTACACACACTACTGAGTAGAATGGTTCGATTTACCACAGATGGTGCAGCTCTGTGAAGGCACAACAGTGTGTTTTTTTAGATCATAAGCTTTTAAGTGAAAACAATCTTTGGTCAAATGATTTTTCTTTTCACAAAAATCACAAAACAAGTTTTTGATCTTTTCTCTTTTCTTCCTCTTTTCAGATTCCTTTGCAACAGAGTTTTGAACCACTGTTGGGATATCCTTAAGAGGAATGACTTTGGCCTTAGGAGCTTTTACACCATCAATGGTTGTGAAGTCCATTGGTTTAAAATTTCTAGAATGTCACACTCATCAGACCATGTGGGTTTCAATTGGTATTTCTCAATCTCCTCAAAAGTTGAGGACCCCATAGATCTTTCCAAAGTGATTTTGTTACCAAGTTTGTCAGTTATTTTCACTTCTTGGCCATTCTTGTTGGTTGGTATGATTTCAATAGAGGTTTGAACAGAATCAGCAGTGTTTTCAATTTCATCATGTTTTCTAAAACCTACACCAAATTTTACATTGCTTTTGATCTGTTTTTCAAGCATGACCTCATAACCTTTGCAGGATTCCACCCATTTTTCACAAGTGATTTGGATGGTTTCCAACTCCTTTTTTCAGGCTTGATATTTTTCTATTATAGTCTGGAGTTGGTCCTTGGTTACGCTATGCTCTTGTTTAAGACTACAGATTTCTTTTTCTTTTTCAACCAATTTGATTTTCATTTCTCTTAAAGATTTCTCAAATTGGACTTCATCATTTAACACCCTATCTCTAAGGTTTTCATTCACCTCTTTAATGTTAGCAAATGCTATGATGCATTTGTCTGAACACGGATTTTTAAGAACCTGAGGTGATACATTAGCTGCAGCCATCATGGCACAGTCACAAACATGATCTTTCTCACCAGTCACCTTCTCTTCCTTCTCATCATGTTTCTTCTCTTCTACTTCTTCAGACCAGGGGTCAAACAGTGGTTCTAACAGGGGTTCTGAATTTTCTCCCAACAGTATTTCACCAGCAACAGCAGTAACCACTGCTTCAGCAATTTCATACACTGTTTCATCATTTGACTGTCCTTCTTCAGTTTCAAGCTCTTCCTGTGTTGACTCTAATGCCATTAAACAATAATTATCAATAGAAGCATCATTAGTAGCATAGAGTGCAAAATTTTTATCACCTAGCTCATTAGGTAAGCTGCTCCAGTCAACAAAGCCTTAAGTGAAAAAGCTTTGTTGATCTGGTTGAACCATTGATGGCTTGTTGAGGTGCAACTGGTTGCACCGGAACCTGAGGGATAGGAGCTTGAACATACTGAATTTGAGGAACAGTGGTTTGGATACACTGCACAGGAACAGGGGTTCCAGGGTTTGCATAATGAGCAGTGTTTACATGGGTAGCAGGGGCATAATGGGTATACTGCATAGTGCTTTGTTATTTTGTGGTCTTCAACTAGGGTGAGTGATAATAGGTCCATTGGTTTGACTCCTACATTCCCTAGCAAAATGACTTAGCCTGTTGCACTTGTAGCATTTGATTTTTGACTTATCCAACCCCATATTTAGATTCCCATGCAACCCTGGGAATTTTCTCCCTGTCCTTTTGTAAAATTTGCTGGTTCTAACACTCAGCAAAGCCGGTTGGTGTAAAATGTCCATTTCCTCTAAGTCAGTTGGATCAAAATGCTGAAGGTCATTGCGTGAAAGCATAATTGGATGAGTGAGGATCAGAGTTGAAGTTACCACCAGCGGTTATGTCAATAAAATGATCATAACTCTGATCCTTACTACTGCCAGACTTTTCTTGACCCAGAAGAGCTGTGTTGCCAAATGAGTAGTCATCTGCAACTTTGCCAGACTCTTGCAACTTCTTTTTCTAGTTTAACCCCCTTTCATAGGTCAGGAGTCTACCATGAAGTTGGGTCAGTGTCAGATCTTTGAACTCCACAGAATTTATGGTCACAAAAGCAATTGTGTCCCATTTTTCAGGTAGTGATCTAAGAAACCTGTTATTTTGTTTTGATTTAGCAAATTCAACTTTAACAAGTCTTAGCTCACTAATGAGACAACTGAATCGCTTAAACTGTTGTGTTAATGTTTCACCCTTAATGTGACAACAGGTTTCATACTATTGATTCAAAATTTCCCTGTTATTTTTAGTTACTTCTTTAGTTCCCCCAAATTGTTCCTTAAGTGCATCCCATAATTCCTTGGCACTTTTACAGTGTAACAGTCGAGCATAAATTTCATTGGGTAATGCAGATGCAATGATGCTAAATGCCTTGGCATTCAGTTCAAATTTTTGAAAATCCAGTTCAGTATAATTTTCAACTTTTTTAGGTTCATAACTCTTTGGATCCTCAGCACTCGGCACCATTGGAACATGTGGTCCAAAGACAACCGACTTCCAATATCCGGTATTTTGTTGAGCAAGGATGTGACCCATCCTTCTCTCCCAGATGTTGTATTCATTTCATTTCAACATGGGAGGTTTAAAAAGTGAACTGATGTTATTGTTAGCATCTTGTGATTGTGACGTCATCCTGGTTGTTTTACAGGTACGGATTAATCAACTTTGCTCGTGATTAAACCTTACTCTATTTTTCAACAAAACGAACAATTATAAGTATCAACGATTATGAGCTGAACTTTTACATCAAAATGATTGTTAGATCAAATTTGATTGTCCTAGCTCTGATACCAATTGTTAGGATCTGAGTTTCTTATGATTTTTTTTTGTTTGATAATAATGAAAATGAACAGGAACAATTGCAGCGGAGTGTAAATGGAAACAAACTTTCACACACAATCAAACAGGAGAAATGCTTTCAACACACAAGTTTATCATTGAACCGAATGAATGAATTTATTTCAAACTTCAATTACAACTTTGCATACATGTATTACAAACTCCCCCTCAGCCTGAGCTCACAGTGTTTGTTCGTACAAGAAGACAAGTGATGAAGAGCTAATAGAACAATACAGGGTACTGTTCTATTTAAAGGCACGAGGAAACCATTGTGGCATCTTTGCTGACGTCATTATGAAAGTGATATCTAACCTCCTAACAACATGTAACTATTGTTCTAATACAACTACTGTCTATTCCAAACTACTGATTACAATACAACAGATAATAGACTAAACTACTGCTTCCCATTCCACTGTTATCTTCCTAGCAGTGCTTTGTCTTCATCAACAATACGTGAAACATGACAGTAGATTGAGCGTCAGTGCTTGCCTTCAACAGTCTTTAGAATCTTCATCAGATGTTTAAAGAACTGCAGTTGTTGTATACGGGCAGTAGATGAAGGTCAACAGTTGTTAGGGCCACTTCCAAAGGGAAAGATTGAATACAGACATATGCGTATTCTAGATCCACTGATCTGATCCAGTTTTGGCTTTAATCAACCATTCCTTTGTAGGGTTCAATCCCAACATAGGTACAGGTAGGGCAGCGGGTGTGGACCAGTATATGCACGCTTGGCCGGCGGTGCATTGGTCACTGGTGCCGCTACTTGGCGGTTCTGAGGTTGGGGTTGAGCAGGGACAGCTTAGTGTGGAGCGGCGGTTGTGACACCGCAATTATTGTTGGAGTTTTTTCGCTTGGGGCGGGAGGACTTGGAAGCTTGCGGAACGGCGGTTTCAGTGGTGCAAGCTGCGGTAGCTTGATGAAGACTCTTCAGGGCATTCTTGAACTACCCAGCGAGAACTCGCTTCTCATTAATCTTGGCAGGGAGTAGGTAGGTTTCTTCGATTGTTGTTGTCTTCACGGCTTGCACGAAGTTAGCAACGCAATCCGGTAAAGCACGGATATACTTCTTGATTGTCATGTCAGGTATTGCCACCTAGCTTGGACAAATGATACTCAGTTGTTTGAAGTGGGTAGTTAGACCGGCCTTATCGCCACCATCCTGCTTGATGTTCCAGAACTCGTTCTCCAGCTTCTGGAGCTCGTGGGGTGGGCATAATTCCTTCATCATGAGTTCTTTCAACTCATCCCAAGTGAGCCCATAGGCTGCATCGTTCCCACATCTGTTCCTTTCGGCGGTCCACCATTCCAGAGCCCTAGACTGGAACACGCCGGCTGTGTTGATAGTTCGTAGGTGATCGGGACATCCGCTCTGGCATAGCGTAACTTTGATTGAGTCGAACCATTGGAACATAGCGCTTGGTCCATCTTCGCAGGTGAAGTCTTTTGGGCCACAGGCCTTAAACTGCTTAAAGCTGAAAGTACCCTTTGGAGAGTCAGTCCTTGATTCCTCAGAGGACTTGCAGGTATTCTCATTAAGCTCACAGACAATTTGCGGGATAACTTTAGCCATCTGTTTAGCGACGATGGAAGCGATTCGCTTTTCAGCATGATTTCTGCGAGCAGCGCGAGAGTGATGCGATCCAAATAACGACATTGTCTGCAACAGACATCTCCATGGGACTCAAACACTATATAATCGAATCTCACCTCACACGCACTACTGCTAAATAAAGCTCAGGAACACTTCAATCATTTAAGCACGTAATCACGAAGGCATATAAGCACATAGTCCACTCAAGCATGTAAGCACAGAAGCACGCATTCTACACGTATTCACCTTCCTATATTGCACGTATTCACCTGCCTATGCCGATGTGTTCCTTTGTCATTCATAGTTGTGAAAAGCGAGTAACACAGCGAGTAGTATAGCGTAAGTGAGTAACATAGCATGTGATTCGTTAACGTTTTGAGATAGATGCGCAGTGCGAGTTGTGCGTGTTGATCAAAGAGAAAAGTGAAATGCGTATAAATCACCAAAAATCGAAACACATAAGCATGTAAAACAACATAAAATCTCATAAAGTTTCCACATAAAAGTGATAAATCACAGAGTCAGCGGTTGTGGCTCAGAATCGAAACACATAAAAATCAGCGATTGCGTGCTTGAAATCGAAAATAGATTTTCTCGGCTGATAGACGTCGACTACCCAAAGTGATTCGACTATTCTCAAGGACTTCAAGTACACGCTTTGGCCTAATAGACTGTGCTCTATCACCGACATACAGCGAATGGCACGCATCCTTCCGGTTATTCACGCAACTAGATTCGTTGGAATCCGTAGAGACTTTGGTGAGAGTTTTGTAAAACCAAAATAGAGAACGGAACAAGTCATTGAGGTTCGGGTTTCACCCCTAACATAACGACTGCATTCTTGTTTGTGTGATAGAATCACAAGATAGAGAGGGATAATTGCATTGAGGTACAGATTTCATTCCTGATTCAACGCAAATTATCTTGTTTATAGTAAAGATCCGCGTCGAACAAGCGATCCAATCGAGAGTTTGCGGTTTTCACACCTAGTCTCGACCTAATCACAACACCTTTTCGGAAATAGCGTGTGGTGTGCCTGTCGGCTTTCCTAAGGCAAGCAGTAATATCCCAGCTTTAGGAAAAGCAGGCTTTGCGCGAAACTGTAGTATGCGGTGTCCACGCAGAGGTGAATTCGAATAAATAACAAAAATATACTCGCGCGGCACCCTTACCGGGTTAGCACAAGGCGTATGTTGGTACTTAGACTATAGACTAGGTCGTTTCTAAGACATCGATCCAGACTAGGTCGAGTCTTGCCTAATTCCCTATAGTTATCGCTCTGATACCAATCTGTCACACCCCAACCGATGGCGGAAACATTGGGGTGAGGCACTGAGCGAAACAGATTGTCCAGGAGAAATCCATAACAACTAAATTACCAGATAATTAACATTATGTCCCATACCATGAGTTATCAAAATAAAGCAAGTATTACAGACATAGTTATCTCAAAGACAAATCGTAGTTCCGACAACTTAAATTATTAATTGTTTGTTTCTAGACTCCCCTAGACTTGATTCCATGACAGCAAGCAATCCTAGCATCTTAAACACCTGTCACATATGTTAAAATAGAGGTCAATACACATAGTGTAAAGGTGAGCATACAAGTTTAATAGTATAATAGATAGCGAAATCGGTTTACGCATAACCAACATGTAACATGTTGAAATTTGAAGCTAGCAGGTTATGGACAATGAAATATGCACAGACATGACTGCGAGTTGTAGAATGCGCAACACATATCACCACTGTGACACGTGAAGTAAAGCCCGTTACAACCCCTTTCCACGACAGGTGTTGAGTCCAAACTATAGTACTACCATTGCTAAGGTGTCAGGCAACAATCAATGTGTAAACATAACATACAAGCATTCATCGAGTAACACGTATAACATGCAATAATGGTCAATGTATAAGAGTGTTTGCGTTGTGTGTTGATTGTGATTTGAAATAGGTAACGTATGTAACACCCAAAAGTGCCTAAAGCAAAAAGGGTTCGAGTATACTCACTGTTTGTTTTTAATAATAAACACAGCCTTGGATTGGATTGAAGGGAGTGCTGGAAAGTTAGCCTGATTACAGAACGATAGCATAAGCGATGAACAGTGCATTAAACAGTGTCGAGTGGGTACTGAGTGACGAAGGGTCATCCAATCGGATGACCTTCCGGACGGATGGCCATTCGGTCGGAGGGTGATCCGTTTGGGATGGATGTGTTTGTGTATGATGTGACTTTGAAGTTTTCGTTGTAGCATTTTATAAAAAGAGAAGTATCTCTACCTTTCTGGTCCTCCGGTCGAACGGTCATCCGGTCAGATGGTTGTTCGATCGGATGGCAAGCCGTTCAAAGCGAGGATTTTTTTTAAGGTTCAAATCCCTTGGTTAGAATAGTCAGTCGCTCGGATGGTCATCCGATCGGATGACTATTCGTTGTAGACTGGTAACCCTTGCTATCCGATCGGACGACAATCCGTTTGGTAACTTGTTCGTTTCGAAATTTGTAAAATTTACTAAGTTTAGAAAGTTTGCGGTTTGACCGAGACGGTATGACAACGTGTTAAAAAACGGAAATTATACCAAGCCCAAGTCTCCCGATCGAATGGGAATCACCCCGTCCGATCAGTTAACTGTTCTTGACGGTTGTTGATGTTCAACCCGTAAATCGGTTATCTTATTGATAGAAACCCGTTCTCAAACCAGCACTTCACTAAAGAATGAGAAAAAAGGTCTGAATGAGCTTGGATTCTGTCGGTTTTGAGTAGTAAGTTAAGAGTTTTGAAGAAAAGTGGAAATCAGTTTGAAAATGTTTAATTTATGACGAAATCAGTGTTTAAACATGTTGAAATCTCTTAGATCTAAATTGTTCTTGGTGGAACGAAGTCACACTTTGAAGTTCATGAGAACCCATGATGAGATCATCCTAGAACAACCCAAATCAGCCGATTTCATAAAAGTTAAGATTTGATGGTGAAAATGATGTGAAAGTGTGTAAAGATCAAAGTAGTACAAGATTTGAGGAGGAAACTTACAAGAATCACAAGAAATCGAGAGAAAATAGGCTAAGAGCGTGCTGGTCGAACGAAAGCTGTCACATCACATGAACAGTGATGTAACAGGTGTTATTTATAGGTGAGAGGAGAGAAGAGGCGGTGTACAGGTGCGATCGGAGGGCAATCCGATCGAACGGTCCTTCGATCGGATGGTTCGAGTGAGTTGGATTTCGATGTTTCGCTTCGTGCGTTGGGCGTTGCGATGCGTTTAAGCGAGTGTCTATTAAGCGATGCGATAGATTTAAATAATAGTACACAAATAACATAACTAACATACAACAACATTATTAAACTTGTGTTTCTAGTTCGCGACGAGATTGCGTTGCGATAGAGTTGCGATTACGTTTTCGATTAATCACCACAAACATATATCAAACATGCACAAGTAACACATAGATAGCACACACACATAAAACAATATTAAGAACCTGCGATTCAAGTTGCGACACGGTAGAGATGAGACTAGCGTTAAATAGATTAGTGATTAAACCGCGATTATTAGCATTTACTCCACATAATACAACTAAAGTAACGCAAATTATAGTATTGATTAACAAGTCAAGGAGTACAATCAATAATTAAGCAAGGAGTGACAGATCGCATTTAGCAATCTTTTCTTCCTTTGACTTTGAGTTTGATTTGACTTTGACTTTGACTTTGACTTGTACTTTGACTTCAAGACGCGGGTTGTTACAGGTTTGTTCCATATATACCGTCTTCGAACGGGGCATAGGATGCAAAGCAATGTTGTTTTCAAACTTTATTTTGGACAAGTCTATTTTGTAAAACATATAAACTTTTGTTGTCTTTTGCTACTAAACTTATGACTTGTATTTTATGTTATGGTAATGGATGAACATCGTGCATGTTTTATTTCAAATAGTTTGTTTACTTACGTCGTATATTATTAAAACCGATCAAGTCACACTACACATGTCTGCCTCTGATGCGGGTGTGACATAAATTTCGTTGAAAAATAAAGTCGTATTCAAAATAGAGTATTGTTTATGTATCATAAGCTATGCAAGTGTTGGTTCCGTGCATGTATCATGACAAACCAAAACGGTCTTGACTTAACAAAATTGATACCCAGATCTGTATTATCCGAATCAGTACAATTATTTATTTTTATGGTTGTCATTTTAAAACAAATGATGTTCTTTTTAAGCATGTCATGACTTTATGCCTTTGTTTTTCTCTTAAGTTTGGTATAACATGTTGGTACACTACGTCTGTCGACTACGTCTTATATCGAGTCTAGTGTTGTATAGATTAGACATGGCACAAAATCCTAGAAACATGTGATTGTATAGGTTTCGCTTATATGGTATAGCCTAGGTTTCGCTTATGTGTCAGTCTAGTAGTTTCGCTTTTATGGCATTGATGTAGTTTTGCTTATTCGTCATGTCTGAATAAGCGAAACCTTGTGGACTATATATAGGTGGTCATTCAAGCAAAACCTAAGAAATAGTTGTAGGTGTTCTCTTCCGGCAAGCCACGAAGTGCTGCCGAAGTGCTGCCAGAGTCTGTAAACGTTATCAAGATCAATACAACAGCAGTTAATAGTGAATCCGGATTGAATCGTACCAAATCATTAGTTTCCGCCTCTTGATTTGGATAGGAATTCTTCTGATCGACTCAATCAGGGCCGAATACGATCCTACTAGTGGTATCAGAGCTCAGGAGGGAGAGTTCTTGCCATTTCAGCTGCATTCATTCTGATTTTCTACGCTTTCTTCAAAATTTTAACTTTTTTTATGGTAAAACCAGCTCAATTTCACACACAGCACTCGGAATCATGTATTAGTAAACCCTTGAAAGTTTCAGATCTAAAATCGACCTAGCACTTAGGATTTTAGGGGTTTCGCTTTTATGTACTCGTGCAAAAAGTGATGTCATCAGGTAGTTTCGCTCCAAGGTTCAGTTAGTTTCACTTTTGTGAACCTAAGATTCAGTTTTCGCTCCAAGTGACACCTTAGAGGTTTCGCTCATAAGACAACTAAGGTTCCGCTCATTTGGACAACTAAGGTTCAGCTTATTTGGACAACTTGGTGTTTCGCTTTTCTGGAAAATAAGTAGTTTCGCTTTTCTGAACAGCTTGTGGTTTCCCTCAAAGATCAAACAAGTAGTTTCGCTTTTGAGACACTAGTAGTTTTGCTTTTGCAACACTTGGGAGATTTCGCTCATTGTGACAGTTAGTGTTTCGCTTCAAGGATCAACTTTGCCTAAGCTTGAAAATTTGTGAACTTTGGACAATCGAACAATGGACAACGAATTTTATAACGTATTTGCTAGTCCGATTACAATGACTCAGAATGCTTTGCTTGAGAACGAAACAGGAACGTCTCAGAAACCGCCTAAACTCATGGATATTGATGATTATAATGCGTGGTCTGAACGGTTGGAAACTGGGTCGAAGCTTATCATTTGGATGCATGGGAACACACTGAGGAACCATATGTTAGACCCACAAC
Organism: Helianthus annuus; assembly: GCF_002127325.2. NCBI lineage: Eukaryota > Viridiplantae > Streptophyta > Magnoliopsida > Asterales > Asteraceae > Helianthus > Helianthus annuus. The sequence continues at coordinate 43,236,107 of NC_035441.2, forward strand.
AAATGGTGTGCAATTAACAATTCGAGAAATGAGTACGGTAGATAAAAAGAAATGTTGAGATGAGAAATTGATGGCGAGTCTCCTTCAGCAAGTGATAAAAGAAGATATCTTGATATTGCTTCAACATGATGGAACTGCTTACTCAATCTGGACAGAATTGGAAGCAAAATTTGTTGGAAGTGGTGATATGCTCAAAAATAAAATGTCTCTCATGAAGAAAGAATTCGATTTATTCCGTGGTTTGAAATCTGAAAACACCAAGCAAATAATTGATAGATATTGTAACTTGGTGAGAAATATGACTAAACTTGGAATTAAAAAGGATACTGATGAATTAATTGAAAAACTTGCAGATGCGCTACCACATGAAACATGGGGAACGTTTCTGATGATGCTGAGATCAAACAGAAAAGACTATAAAAATATGACACTGGGAGATTTCATCAAGCACCTGGAAGCTCAAGAGATGGAACAGAGGAAGATCGCGAGAATGAAGAACTATGATGGAGAACAGGATATCAGTTTGTATTACAAAAGTGGTGTTCCTGGAACGACAAGTCATTCTCCAAAAATTGAGACTGCCTTCAGTGTAAAAGATTCTTCTGAAAAGAAATCTTCCTAGGGATCAAGCAGCACAAGATTTTCATCATTCGATCCAAACATTTCTGCAACAAAGAACGGAAGAAAAATTCAATGCAATATTGTATTAATTCTTGAGAGTGATCAAGATTATTCTGAAGAAATTGCTAAAAATCAAATGTCTTTGTTAGGAATGGTTCTAGAGTCGTATAGTAGTTTTGTAGCCGGAAAAATCGGTAATCCAATGCTCACGAAAGAGGATTACGATCAAATAGATGCTGAAGAAATGGAATTGATGGACATTAAAAGGTGCATGGCTAGTGTGATGAGACGAGCTGAGAAGTTTAAACAAATTACAGGCCGAGATGATTTTCGTTATGCAAATGTTTCAACTTTAGGTTTTGATAAATCTAAAGTTACATGTGTTCGTTGCAGGGAAAAGGGGCATTTCAAGAGGGAGTGCAAAAATCATGAAGCTAATGGAGCCCAGAATCCTTTTGGAAACAACGATTATCACAAAAAGGCGATTTATCATCAAGTCACACCACCAGCACCGCATCAGGCACAAACTGCTCACGGGAGAGATGTGACTGATAGTTCAAAAAGAGCATGTCTAAGCAAATATGAAAATTTTACCTGGGATAAATATCTTCCAACAAACAGTAAAGTGTGTTTGGCAGAACAAGATGACGAAAAGTTGGCTGAAGGTTTCTGTTTGGGCAGTTTTTGCCCAGATCAACAACTTATGACCAAAGAGATGTCCAAAAACACTTCAAATGTTAATGCTTTCATTACAAATGCTTACGATTTGAAATGTGCTGAAAAGTGCAGGAAAGTCATGGAAGCTGCTGAAGCAAGACGGAGAAAGCTTGAACAAGAGGAAGAAGAGGAAAAGAGGCAAAAAGCTGAAGCTGAAGCTGAGAGAAAGAGAAGAGCTGAATTCTTAAGATCAAACAGAACAGTGAAAGAGGTTCCTGAATTTAAAGTCAAAGTTGATGCTGAACCTGTTAAAGTTCGTGAAAAGTGTATGAATTGTGACTCTTTAATCAAGCAGAACAATGAATTGTTGCGCAACATAAACAGGTTAAAAGAATCCTATGATACAATGAACAGATAAATGGATAAGTATACGGATTCAAACGGTGAACAAGTTGTGGCAATGAATACACTGAAGAGAGTGTACCTGAGACAGCTTAATGATGTTAACTTTCACACAAAGAAATGTGCTGAAATGGAGTTGAAGTTGGCAACACAAAAGATAGAAACTGAGAGAGTCAACAAGTTATTAGAAAGTTACTCATGTTCTACTTTTGTTGTTGACAGGATTTATCCGATTGTGGAGGAATTGAAGACGTTTGAAGAAGTGAAGACGTCCGAAGAAAAGAAACCCGTGACAAAAGTTGAAGTGAAGACATCTGGTAAGAAATCAAGTGTGGTCTACAATAGATGTCCGCCCCCGGTCGAAAATGGATATTCACCTCGAAATCCAAATTCCGAAAGAGTCGAAAAGGCAATAAACTTACAATGGGAGTCTGGGCCATTGGAAAACTTGCCAGAAAATATTGATGTAACATACACGTCATCCGACACTGATCATGAGTCAAAGTTGATAAAAAGTGTGGTTGATCAGGTGTTAGATAAAGATGACAGTGAGGAGTCAAACATGGAGTCCAAACCCGAGTCAAAGTCTGAGTCCGATACGTCAAAGCCAACAATCAAAAAGGACAAACGGGTTTATGATAATGAGTTTTTGATATCAAAATCTAATTTGAATGATGAATCATTCAAAGTAGCATATACTTTGAAAGATTCTGACAAATTATATTCTGATGAAGTTTTTCCAATAAGAAGTGCAAGATTTGAAATGATTCAAAAGGTTTTCAAAATTATAGAAATTAATATTTCTGAAATAAAAGATTTAAATCTTATTGGAAAACCTAAACAATACACTTCAAGACATCAACAAAGAATTAACAAGAAAATGGGTTACAATTGTGGTTATAGTTTCCAAAAGAAACCAAACCATAATCGTAATTTCAAAAAGAAAGGATTAGGTTTTCATGAAAAAAATGTATAAACCAAAACCTGTGTTTGTTTCAGGCAAAACGACAGAGGCTGAGAAAGAACAATCACTCAGAAAGCAGACGAATCAAGAATTCCTTGCTAAAAAGCAAGATGATATGAAGAAGAATTTTGTTCCAAAGATGATTGAAAAGAGAACATGTTTTCAGTGTAAAACTGTTGGTCATGTTTCTAAGGATTGTTCGAAGACATTCAAACCAAAACAGGAAGTCTCTGGTAAACTGAAAGTGAAAGTAGTTGAGAACACTGAACTGAAAACCCGAAAGTTTACAGGCTTTGAAAATTCAACCTTTGAGAAGGGAGAATATTCAAAGAGTGCTTTGAAAAGAAAAGAAAATATAACAAATCAAATATGGGTTGTGAAATGTTCAGGTAATAGTTCTGGTGATGAATCTGTCTCCACAAAGATAAAGGAGTCACATATTGTTGTAAAAAATGAGAAGAAAATTCCGATAGTGGACGATGTAAATTTTCCGCCACTAAATGCTAAAAATTACAAATCAAAAATCGGAAAAATTGAAATTTCAAATCAATTCTTTCCTAAAAAGAAAGAATTAGATGTTGAAAAAGCCTTTAACCCTGCTGTGAAGAACATTTTTGGTAAAATGATTCAGGGGAAGGCTAAAGGGGTGAAAGAATTTTATCAAGCTAAACGAAAAGATGTAGCCACTAAAGAGACTGAAAAGGTAACACTCAAGGCTGTTCAGGCTTGGGTGGACATATTTTTCATTGAATAGACACCTGACTTGCCGGAGATCCCAAGTTGGTAATCGTGGATCATGAATCGGCATCTTTCTAAATCTGTGTTTGAGTAGTTGCAGGACTTGCCGGAACTCCCAAGTTTGTAAGCGGGGAATAGGAATCGGCACCTTGAGAATTCAACCAACGGATGGTAATTGGTTGAAAAACAGGTTTGAAATGTTTAATTGCTAATTCTACAAGTGGTATGTACGATTGTTGGGTTTACAAGTGATTAAGGTTGATCTTACAAGTGGTTAATCAAGGTCATTAAATTGAACTTGAGTTAACTATCATTCAAAAGATTGGTGAAACAAAGTGATGATTTGATCCCCGAACTTTACAAGTGGTAAAATCAACAAAACTTATTTTCCGGAAAAATCATTTTGATTAAAATAAACTTAAGTGTTTTGAAATCATTATGGGAAAATAGTTTGTTGGGAGGGGGAGTTCTGATTGTTTAGGCCAAACGAATGGAGAATTGAAGCGATTCGATATCAGTTGTCATGTTCTGTACAGTTTGTTTTCAATTTTCATTAGATGTATTTGAATTTTAGGGGGAGTAAGAAATTTTAGAAAATCCAAAAACATCAGAAAATTTGAAAAAGCCAAAAACATGATAAAACTAAAAAATTGAGTTTTAGTTGCATAATAGAGGAAATGATAGTACATCAGTGGACTATCACAACATGCTAAAGATATGGAATGTTTAAAAGTGATAAACAATCTTACTGCGGATGTGTCAATAGATTTTTGCACACTTAGTAAATTGAAACGAGATATAAACCTAAATTTAAACTTGCTTAATTCGTGGGTAACTATTCTTGGATATATGGGTGACCCCCGAAATCTTGTTTGAAAGTTCCCTCTTTCTGAGATATTTGGTCTTTATACTCAGTGATATTTGGGGTATTATTCCGAGACTTCTGCTGTATGGAAATACTGACCTAGTCCCCGAATAATACTTTCTGCTAAAAGCTTTGAAATATAAGCTCGCCCTCAGCATGTTGATAAAACAATAAAATTGATAGTCACTGCTGTTGTAACAAAAGATCCTCTAAAGGGGACCCACCGAAAGTCGAAGCCGTCATCTCTCTGCGTATACGGAAGTATCGACCTGAGCTCTCACGGCCCTCGCACATAATTCCTTTACAGATATCATCTGTGGTATACTCACCTGTAAGACTGAACATTGGAATCTGGATACGGGGGTATATTTAAGTGGAGTGATACTCAATTAAGTTCAAGTTTCCAAAACATTAATATCGTATCTCGAATCAATTGAACTTTGTGTGAAAATTTAAATTGGACCAATATACTGACAATCTAGGTAAATTGTTTAGAACTTAAAATGTTTAAAGCTTAACGGTGTTAGTGATATGTCTCAGAAACTGATATGATCCTCTTGCACGATCTCACAAAACTATTGTTTGTAAATATTTCATTTTTGCATTTATTTTCTTTCAGAAAATCCAAAAAGATTTTAGTGTGTTTTAACATAAACTTTGAAAAATTCTAAAAGATTTTCGACAACTGGTGTTGAGAAGCTGATTTTTGAAATTCTAAGTGCTAAACATGAAGAATAGGTTTGGGAGAGTGTATGTGAAAATAATAAGAGTTAGGAAAAGATCCTGAATGCAAAATCATTACTGTAGTTTACCAACATAGTTTCTAAATTGTTGAAAAGGTTTAATCTTTAAAGAACCTTATGTGTGAGTAGAGATTGTGTAGGTAAATGTGTGTCAGGTGAAGAGCTTGTGATGGAATAGAGTCAGATAACGATCCTGAACCAGATGAGAGCCTGATCACGATCTTAGAATGAAGCTGTGAATTCCAGACTACAATCCCAGCAGATTGAGAGGGGGAGTCTGAAGACACTTCGTCAACATCCAAGAGAGAGGAGTTTGTTGATGATGAAGAAAGATATTGAAGATTTTGGCAATGACAAATACTTCAGAGGAAGATTGAAGACTGATAAAGACTGTAGGGTGACAATCGAAGACTCGACACTGAAGACTCCGTCAACATCCGAGGGGGAGTTTGTTGGTACACTACGTCTGTCGACTACGTCTTATATCGAGTCTAGTGTTGTATAGATTAGACATGGCACGAAATCCTAGAAACATGTGATTGTATAGGTTTCGCTTATGTGGTATAGCCTAGGTTTCGCTTATGTGTCAGTCTAGTAGTTTCGTTTTTATGGCATTGATGTAGTTTCGCTTATTCGTCATGTCTGAATAAGCGAAACCTTGTGGACTATATATAGGTGATCATTCAAGCGAAACCTAAGAAATAGTTGTAGGTGTTCTCTTCCGGCAAGTCAAGAAGTGCTGCCGAAGTGCTGTCAGAGTGTGTAAACGTTATCAATATCAATACAACAGCAGTTAATAGTGAATCCGGCTGAAATCGTACCAAATCATTAGTTTCCGCCTCTTGATTTGGATTGGAATTCTTCTGATCGACTCAATCAGGGCCGAATACGATCCTACATAACAAGTGTCTCTACCATAACGAACCAAACCAATAGCAATCAATTTTGGCCATGTAGCGCAGGGTAGCTTTTTGTACAGAACACATACAGAGCAGAAGCTAAAACACAAGAATAATTCTTGAAGAAAATAGATATATTTCTGAATGAATGAACCTGTTATAATAGGCTCCCTTTTATTGGGGTTTTCTAAATTTGGCAGGTTTTCCAAATTTTTGAAATTACAATCAGATAGAAATAAACAGAAATTAACACAATAAATATGGGCGTAAATCCAACTAATAAGAAATTTACGCATTATTGTGTAAAAAGGGAAGTACAGAAAATTGATAAAATTAGGGAAAAAATTTCGTTGATGAAATCAGAGCCTTAAATCATGTAATACGGGTCTGACATCTGGGCGAAACCATCTATGGTGGTTTGCCACAAGATCCGACTCGTCGGGACTTATATGTCCGCAGGTCGTGTGCCTCGTAACTCAACTGTAGCCAGGTTATGTCCTTTTAAAGTTTGGTTCTTTTCTACCCTATATGGTGGTTTGGCAAATCCGACTCGTCGAGACCTTTATGTCCACTGGTCGTGGGCATCGTAATTCCAACCGTCACCAAGTTATGTTTGTTTAAAGTTTGGTTCTTTTCTACCCTATTTTCCTCTGTAAAGTTGGTCCATGTAGGAGTCAACTAATTCTTGGGTCCGCTCCTCATCAACAACGAATGATGAAATACATGATTTACAAACGGAATAATATGCATTTTCGATTATTCCTCCATGACTTAGATTGTCACCAAATGTGTAGAAACTTGGCTTCTTGATGAACCACTCAAGATTGCATTTCCATAATTATTTAGTAAGGAAGCTGACAAAAGGGTTTCGGTGGCCGAGAGGTTCAACAGTCAAAGTAGCGAAGGCGGGAATGTTTGGAGCTCGAATTCGGATATGTCGGCTGCTGATCTTCGTTCCAGTCTTGAGCAGTTGATCGGGCTGCTTAATAATGTCCATATATCGACTGGAAAGGCCTGGTGGAAGTGGGCCTCCGATTCGGCTGGTTCTTTCTCGGTTAAAGCGGTTAAAAATATGTTGAAAGAGGAACAAATGCAGGATAACAGCTTTGTTTTGGAATGGTGCAACTGGATTCCTGCCAAAGTTAATATTCACACTTGGAGGATGGAGATGAACAAAGTCCCCACTGCCGAAGCTTTAAAGAAAAGAAACGTTGGAATTGGTGACTCGTCATGCCCCCTTTGTAATTCTGAAGAAGAATCGGCCGACCATCTGTTTATTGCTTGTTTCATTGCTTCGATGTGTGGAACGGAGTTAGCTCTTGGTGCATTATTCCCAACATATTTGCGTTTTCACTTCAAGACCTCATTTCATTTCACAAAGATCTAGGGTTGTCGGAGAAGAAAAAGGACGCGGTACAAGGCATTATTATGATCGCTTGCTGGAACCTTTGGCGAGCTAGGAATCACGTCAAATTTTCTAATTCGCCGGTTAGAATTGAAAGTATTATTAGCGAAATTAAGGCTTTGAGTTTTCTTTGGTTTTCCAATAGATCGAAGCATAAAAGATTAGATTGGAAGGATTGGAGTTCTTTTGTAAATATATAATTATGTAGTTGCTCTTTGTCGGCCCGTCTTGGGTCGTCGTTTTTTCGTTAATGAAGTTACCCTTTCCAAAAAAAAAAAATGGGTTGAAACTTGATTCGACTATTACCTATATATTAAAAACATAAATAAATGAATAGTAACACCACCATAGGTATAAACAATATAAACAAATGGTACCGGTACTGGTACCAGATTTACCAAACCGGGTATATTTTCGGTACTCATTCGGTACCGACTTTTGACATTTTTAGTTATTTAAATTAGCTATCTAATTAAAAAGAAAATTACTACTCAAATTAGATTATTAATTTAGATGTTTTCTTAAACTAATAATAATTTTGACTTATCTATTTGTTTAAAAATACAGTATGATTATACAATTACTAAAAAAACAAGAAAAACCATTGATTCCCAATTAAAAATAGCAGATTCCAAGTAAATGCATGTCTTATGTCGTGCCAATTTTGACTTTTCAAGATAATGAAATGATGGTCTCTATCAAAGGTTATTTTTCATATGAAATCTCAACTGCTTTTACTAATTTCGCAAGGTATTCTAGATTCCAGTGTATACTTTTGACGATTCCCAAATTTGCAACAAAACTATATCCACACAATGAAGTATCATGATCAGATAAATTCGTTGGTAATTGCTTTGGAAAAAATGACACTAACAGAAATCAGTCAAAAGATGACCGCGGGTAATTTTTTGCGACAGATTACCGTTGCATTTTACAGGATGAGTAAAGTCGGGTTAACGTTACTAACAGATCACAGACAACATATACCTACCGTGAGGCCAACTTCTCCAGACTTTTCACCCAAATATACCCGATAGTCTTCCAGTATTCTTGAAACCTCTACCCTTTTGCTTCCAAAAGCGACTTCGTTGCGGATTTTCCAAATCTACCAACAGGCAATAAACTGTACCATCTTTTCTTGTTTGACCTGCTTACATGATTGTCACCAAATGAGTAGAAACTGGATTCGACTATTATTTATATTAGTTATTTAATTAAAAAGAAATAGATTAGTTATCTAATTAAAAAGAAAATGACTACTCAAATTAGATAATTAATTTAAGACGTGTTTCTTAAGATAATAACTATTTTGACAGACGTGTTTCTTAAGATAATAACTACTTTTGACTTATCTACTTGTTTAAACATACACAATTATCGAAAAAACAAAAAATAAACAAGATAAATTGGATCCCTATTAGAAACAACAGGGTCCAAGCAAATGCATGGGTTATATCTTGCCAAGTATGACTATTCAAGATATGAAACCTCAATTGCTTTTACTAATTCCTCGGAGTTTTATAGATTCCAGTATATGGTCAGATAATTTCGTTGGGGATCTCTCTCTAAAACTTGCTACTGACATAAATGTGTCAGAATATGACCATGGGTAGTTTCATTTGCGGCATATTACTGACGCTTTTTTCCGGCGAGTATAGTCAGCCAATGTTACTGACATGTCACCGACAACATATACCGATCGTGGTATTTCCTATGGAATGTCAATGATAATTATCGGTCTGGGATTCCCGCACGCTTTGTTGCAAAAAATAAGAGTGATATTTACTATTTTTAAATTCTAACTATTGGGATTCCCCGCGCTTCGTTGCGGGCCTTTGGACATTATTGATCTGGTTCATTACAATACCAAAATGATACCGGCACTCAACATAACAATCAGCACATGTTTACATCGACTGTGTTACAACTGTCACTTTTCCGTATATTTCGTACACTAATTGAACAGTAATCTGTGCTTTAATAACTGTGTGTGATCCAGTTTACAAGACGAATGAAATTCCGGTTACTGTTATATACGTACAATGGCAATTCATGTTGCAAGACTTTTATCGTTGCTACATGCAACAGGATATAGTTCTAATAATGCACAGAACAGAATTGGCACCATTATCAGACAAACTAAAAGCACTGACGGGAGTTCAGTACATAGACAGACAGTGTTTTGAGGCCCAGTATGAGCCAGAGACTACGTACTACACTAGTATAGTGTGTAGGGAAGTAAGGACCACAAAACTGCATTCCTAAGTGATAGTTTAAGTGCCGGGAAGTGCCTAAAACTCACCCAAAGTGCAGAATTCTGCATAATTCAGCAAAAATAAGCTTTTTAACAAGCTAGTTTCATGTAAAAATATGACTAAATTGTCCTGAATGCTTTCCTAAGTGTCGGGAATTAAAAGTGTTACAAAAGGGTACATAAAGAACACTAAACGGTATAGTTTGACACTTTAAAGAACCGATATCCAACCGAACAACCGGATACTACCCGAAACACCGAAATTATATTAGAAGCATTGTTTTAATGTTTCGGAGCTAGTTATGATCCCCGAACACCCTAACACACTATATAATGCATGATACACATAAACACTAACTAATACACTTTGAATTCTAACTAGTTATTTAACTTATCATTCAAAACAAACTAAATACCCCCCCCCCCCATGTAACCCACGAAAATCTTACAAGATTTCCCATAATCTTCTTTTGATCCTAAATGATATGCTAGAGATTGTGTTAAGTATTTATGAGACATGTTAACGAAAGGTTAATAACATTAGATGGTTATAAGATGGATGGAAGCTCTCATTCACACACACACACACTTCACCAATATCTGTCTCCGTCTCCTCGTCTTCCTCTCGGCCGAGAACACCCACCACCACCACCATCACCTCCATTTCATTCTTAATTATTTCCAAGTGCACTCAAGGTGTAGGGAGCCATATAAGAAGGTTTGGTGGTCTTGGATCTTGAATGACCTCTCCCGATTGCTTTTATCTAACACTTTTGTCATCGCCGTCTCTTCTTTTCATCCCTAGCCTTTGTGCTAGTTGTAAGACTCTATTAATCCTTATTTACTTCATATGTAGTTGGTTAAAAGATGTAGTATGTTGTTAATCACAAGAACACCAAAGAACATAAACATGAATCATGAACATAAGCTTGATATATGAAGAAACTACGTTGTTTAGTGTATGAATGATACTTGCTTGTTATTTACTTGAGATTATGATGTTGATCATCATAAGGAGCTTGCTAGATTGGGATTAAACACATGATCTAGCAAGAAAGAGGATGATTATGTGATAAAACAAGATGATCATCCTCATGTATTTTCATGAACTTGAAAAATGAACATGATTTTATGAATGATGGAACATGTAATATGTTACTAGACATAAACTTGAATGATTTCTAAAATAGTTTTTCCAAAGAAACCAGGCTAAATCACAAAGATTTACATGAACATTGTTTTAAAAGAACTAATCATGTTTCTAGTGTTGAAACAAGTATAAGAATACGTTGTTTACAAGAAAAATACAAAAGAATGATTTTTGAAAAAATCATCAAATAAGTTGTAAACACTTAAAACTTTTAAGAATGAGATTTTTAAAGAAATAAACACACTTTAAAGGGTAACTAAGTCTACTAAACACACTACCAAGTTACTACAAATTTTTATGAAAACTCAAGTTCATGATCATTATGTAGATAGCTTTGTTTTAGCACTTGGTAAGTGTAGATTGATTGTTGATTGTTTATGATGATTTTTGAAAAGAAAATGATATGCTTTAATAGCATGGACACCTCCATATTTAGGGGAAAGTATGGAAAAATTTTCTAAAAATACAAACACTTGGGAAAATATTTTCTAAACAAGTATTTACAAGTGAGTTTTAACCATGGTTTTCAATATAAACTTTGCCATAGATTTTATTACAAAAATACAAGTATCGAAGGTTGGTTCTTATAAATAAAAATGGATAAATATGTATTTAGAATATATATTTACATTAATAACACATTGTGTGTGATTATTTGTATACCTGGCGTAATAGTTATGTTATTTTAGGATTTAAATTAATATAACTTAACAAAACACCAAGAATTTACAATCCAAAATAATACCAAAAATCACAATGAATAAATGTAAAAGTTACACACTTAATATTGTGAAACCGAACGAAAGAATGTAACTTGCAAGATATTCCGGAAACTACATTTATGAGCATATTTTTGGTAAATATTATTTTGGATACAAAAGAAATGAAAGTATGATTTTTATTATTATTACAAAGTATATCATATTTTTGACAAGGAGAAAATATATTATTTTCGGAAGTTAAATTATATTTTCTTGGAATATTTAGAAGATATATGGTTTTTGGAATATTTAAATATATTTTCTAAAAGTAAGACTTGAAAATATATTATTCTGGAAACTACAAATACGAGAATACGAATACACATGTATGAGATACCCCCATCCTTGGGAAGAAAATCCAAAAATAAATACTTGAGAAGTATTGTCACAAAAATATTGTTTAACAATTATTCCAAAATTTAAAGTTAAAATAATTATTATTTTAACAAGGAATTATAACTTGGAATAATATTGAAGACATAAAAGAAACGTGACTCAAAAACGTAAATACTAAGGCAAGGCACGACCCGTTCGTCTAATAGACCCTAGTACATTGTAGGGAGTCGTGTTTGCTGAGGAGATTTGAGTTACGAGTATCGAAGACGCAAAACAGTGAGTTCATGCTCATCCTTTTCTTTAACTATTTTCGGTTTTATAACTCTCGGGGGTGGAATACATGTTACGAATGCTTAAACGGTATGAATTGACCATGAAATGAACTATTAGATCATGTGAGCATAGATAAAAATTGAAATGCCATTAATTCATAATTAGGGACGAAAGTTAGATCTAACAGGTACGGCCGAGCCCCACTCATGGTACTTGTGACCACTTGAGTGCTTCGGTGTCCTAGTCGAGGGAAATCGATATAGTCAATGGAAATTGACATAGTCAAGGTAAATTGACATAGTCGAAGGGAAATTCGACATAGTCGAGGGAAATTCGACATAGTCGAGGGAAATCGACAAAGGTATAAGCCTACTCTTTTTGAGTGCTCCCTATGTCCTCACATGCCTTAATGTCCTTGTAAAACATTTACTTGGTATGTTCATACACGCTTTTCATACCTGTTTTCAAAGGAGTCTCTCAAATATTTACAAGTTTACTAGTACTCACACAAAACGCATGAACTCGCTCAACTTTTGTTGATGTTTTCCAAAATTACATGTATTTCAGGTGACAGGTTGGATCTTCGGCGCGGGTGTTGTTTCTAGAAGTAGACTTCAAGTTCAGATGTCATCCACTTTTGTTGGTATGTAACCTAGTCGAAGGTTGTGTTTTAAAACTTACATAACCGATGTTTGTAATACTCAAATTTTATGAATGGATGAACATCGTTTTGACCATGAAGTTGTTTATTATGATTGAATGCAATGATATTAAACCAGTATACGCTTCCGCAAAAGTCAGGGTGTGACAGACTGGAAACTATAAAAGCGAATACATGTACCGGTGTTGTTCATTCGGTATCAATATTGATATCGTGCAGACACTCGATATAGCTTACGATACCGAAAAATACTTTATTGCGAATATGATTACGTGTTCAACAAATTTTATACCGACACATCAAGAAAATTATAGAAATGAATACACTATCGACGTTGTGTGATTGTTCTAATAAAAATGATCGAATTATACACAATAATAAGAATATGTTGACGGTATATTGGAAAAACGTAAATTAAAAAAACTAGACCGATGTTATGCACATCGGGTTCTAATGTTATTTAGACAGTATTGGTAATATTAAAAATAATCACTAAAAGTTAAGAAATATGTTTAAGGTGAAAAGTAAATATAATAATAACTTGTTGTAATAATGTAATGATAAAAAATATGAAAAAACACTATATTTTTTAAATACAAAAGCTATATAAAAACAAATACCATAAACCAAGTAATTACAAGCTTAATTCACATAAACAACTAATGAACAATTCCTGTGCATTGTTCTAGCATCTATTAAATAATGAAGTATACAAATTATTTTGAATTAATTATGGAGGGTAGGGGTGTGCGGAATTCGTTTCGAATTCGAAAAATTCGAAATTCGTTTAAATTCTATTCGGTTATCAAGAATTCGTTTCAATTAAAAGAATTCGAATTCGATTCAATTCGAGTCAAGTAAATCGAATACGAATCGAATACGAATTTATAATTTCAAATTCGGTTCGATTCGAAATTCGAATAAAAATCATACATTTTTATTTATTATTTTTACATATAATACATATATAACTTTTACTAGGCGATACTATAAATTATTTTCAAATTTATTTCCAAGTATTAAAATTACCCATTACCAAACCCAATACATGGCCCATAACTAAAACCTAAGTATCAAATCTATTAATAGATTTCTTAACGTAAAAATATTAACTTGGGGTACTTTATTTGGAACATTTTAATGTGATATTGTGCTTCATGGCTGCTTTAAAATTTATGTTTCATTTTGAAAGTTTCTTACATGTTTTTAAAGAATCTGAATTAAATCGAATTTATTCGAATTCGATTCGAATTCGAATTTTTAATCGAATACGAATTCGAATCGAATTCGGTAGGTTTTAATCGAATTCGAATAGATTACGAATTCAAGGAAAAATAAAAATTATTCGAACAATTCGATTCGAATAATTCGAAAATTCGATATTCGATTCGATGAACACCCTAAATGGAGGGTGATACATCCACTTGGGAATAGCCCAGTGGTGTTGGTGAGTTTAGATAGAGCTTAGGATAGGAGAGGTCATGAGTTCAATCCCCATGGTGTGCAACGTTAGCCATTCAAAAAAAATATGGATGGTGATAAACTGATAATTCCAACACCATAATAAATTAAATAAAAAAGTCAAAAAAGCCAATAAATTATCACACAAATTAAAAAAAAAAATTAAGAAAAAAAACTTTAACATAGTCACCCATACGAACCAATAGCCGATTACCTCATCCTGACCATTTCAAATTACCCGACCACAAAAACCCTTAGACTAAGGGGAGGAGGTGGTTATCACTCACCACCCCTTTATCAATCACAACATCCAATCAATTTCCGTCATGTCATCAACCATTATTTCATCACTCCCAACCTTTTTAGTGGAAATGCTCATAACTCACAACAGCCAACAATAAACCCTCACACCCCCTCATATCCTTCCATTTATCACGCGTCAATTTTATCAGAGAAATATTGATTCACGCGTTAATTTTGTAGGGTGGCGGTGTTTTGTTTGCATTTATCATGCGTGGAAGAATTTCATCATGCACAAAAATATCACCACCCCGGATCCCCTAATTAGACACCAAACAATAGCTTAGTATTGATAAATTCAATAATCAAACTTGATTATTCAATTAACGTCAACTATCACCCCCCCCCCTTTTAAAGGTAAACTTCCTAGGAAAAAGGCACACTTAAAATTGAAGCGGCCTAAAGAAACAACTTAATGACGTACGTGGTTTTATACATTTATTTACAGTATTTTCACACGCAACGAACTGGGTTTTAATATTTATAAAAATGGTTTATAGCTTAACACTAAAGCACAAACAAACAAGGACAAGTGTATCCCGTCATATATGTAGCAAAGTATTGGTAAGAGCTAGATATCGATCCATGGAATACGACCGTTATTAACTACTAAATCTTGGTCATTAGATTATCAGATAAAAGGATAAGTGAATTGGTATTTAACTAAAATTATCTAAAGTTATATTTGAAACATATTAGACTCCAAATATGAAAAATAAAAATTAGGAAAAATTACATTTTTCGTCCTTTATGTTTGTAGTGGGTTACAATAGATGACCTTTAACTTCAATAATTACAGCTACAGTCCTTTACTTAGAAATCTCATTACACTTTTGGTCCTTTAACACTAACCCAATTAATTTTTTGAGTTAACTTTGATCACATAAGGTAGATTAGTCTTTTAACTAAATATTTAATAAATAAAACAAAAAATAAGTTAGCCACCACCAACCACTATTGTATTTTGCCAGAGGTATCACCGCTTAAAACCCTTCCAGCAACCACCACCACAACCACCATCTCTGCAACCACCACCTCACCCATCTTCAAATCCACCACACTAGAAATCGTCACTACCGCCGTGTGCACCCAATGTGAGGGCATTAAAGTCTTTTTTACCATGTCTTCTTCCTCGTTATAAATACACACACACCACATTCAACAACTCATTATCTTTTTCTTCACCATAAAAACCCAAACCACCATAACCACCCACTGCAAATGTAACTCCTCAAATCCCCATCCCTAATCTCCACCCCAACAATATCACCACCATCAGACCCACCAGACACAATATCTGAATGAGAGTTTCAAAGTGGTGAACATGTGGCGGTTTCAAAGACGGAGGTCTGATGACCAGATCCGTCGCAAGCGGCGGAGGTCTGATGACCCGCCTCTACCTATTCTCATGTGATTCAATCGGAAGAAAAACCCGGTGAATCCGCGATTTACCAAAAACACTCCAAATCACCTCTCAAAACTAAATTATCGATCTGCCATACTTACCAAATCAAGCATACGCGTATTTCCTCTCGAAACCTGGGTTCCAATCAAAGTTCATTGGAGTTTTAGAACTCCGGCCAAGTCCTTCCTGCTCTGTTTTAAGCCTTTAGAGGGTAATTTCTAGTCTGCCTTTTACTCATTTACCCTCCATGATCAAAAGCCCTATGGTAATTTTTACAAACATTGATTGAATCATGTTCAATTTTGTGGATCCAGGGGTTAGGGTTACTTAGAGATGGTGGACTTAGGCAGTTGTTTTATTGAGAGAGAGAGAGAGAGAGAGAGAGAGAGAGAGGGGGGGGGGGAATATTTGGATGGATAAGGTGCAGTATATACATATATGTATATATGTATATGTTGATTTTTGGTTTTGTTTATTAAAAAACATTTAAATAAAGTGTGAAATGACCACAATACCCTCATGTGACTTGATTTAACTGAAAAAATTAACATGGTTAGTGTTAAAGGACCTAGCGTGTAATGAGTTTTCCAAATAAAGGACTATGACTGTAATTATTAAAGTTAAAGGTCATCCATTGCAACCCGCTACAAACATAAAGGACGAAAAATGTAATTTTTTCTAAAAATTATCTTGTTTCACATACAACCTAAACATGTTATCTAGATATGTCACAAAAGCACTTAATCAATTTTCCAATTGCAAGACAACTAGTTACCGGGTCTGGATTTCTAGCATTATGATCCTTCGAAAAGTTAACACGATGGTCACACGTTAACCACCTTAAATCATTCATTAGCAAGCTATTGATATTTATTCATGCGAACCTTTAAAGATAGGTTATTTACCGGTTCTGGATTCCTAACCCACTTATCTTAGAAAGTAATACCGATGGTCACAATACAGCCACGAGGATAAGCAATTAAGTAGATCATATAACAAACTATTCAACCTTTACAAGTCTTCAACACAAATCTACCAT
Source organism: Helianthus annuus (assembly GCF_002127325.2). NCBI lineage: Eukaryota > Viridiplantae > Streptophyta > Magnoliopsida > Asterales > Asteraceae > Helianthus > Helianthus annuus. Next base: position 43,253,041 of record NC_035441.2, read on the forward strand.
GTCAGCAATTTCAGACCAAAACTACTAAACAAGGATCATAAACCGAATTCAAGAACATGTAATCAACACCATATAATTCGTTAGAGCCCTTACGTGCAAGAAAGCATTCCTAATCAAAATAAGAAATATCTTGTATAAAACCAATACCCTAGTACGGTTTCATGGTGTAAGCAAAGTCTACAAACAAGTGACTAATCAAGGTACCATCCCACTAACCACATATTTATTATCCAAGATAATCAAACATAATCAGGAACTCAACATCAATGAAACATTCATTATATAATCATGAAGATTCAACATGAAAGAAGTACTAAAGATTCATATAACAAAATTACAACATAAAGATTATTCAAGAAACAAGTTCATTACTACTATTACATAACTAACATCATATCAGAATACATGTATAAGAACAAGGAATCGAACCATAAACAAGCAAGGAATTGATGGGTTGGATCCGTGAAGCTTCAAAGTGGTCTGATCAGGACTGCTTTGGAACCCAGAAATCGCCTAGAAACATGGAGAAAAACCCAACATTCAAACCAGTAGCGAATGGCTCTTTTTATAGGCAATTTTTGGTTTGGCACGGTCGTGCGACAGGTCTTGTCAGGTGACGTAATTTCTCCGATTCGGGGTCAGACAAGTGGACTAGTGGACAACTTGTCTCGGCCACCAGATTGGAACGGTCATGCCATTGGTCGCACGGTAGTGCGAGGTCATCAGAATGGTGATAAAAAATCATGGTCCAGCTGGTGCACGGTTATGCAGCGGGTCGCACGGTAGTGCGGTCTGGGAAAACATCGCCACCATCAGTCGCACTAGCAGTGCTTCCGAGATCGGACGACTCACATGGTAGTGTTGTGGATCGCACGGTCGTGCGACACCTGGCAGTATAAGATTTTTGTCCATTTCATCAGAAATGCATCAGAATTTCCCCCTTTTCATCAGATTTGTCTTTTGTACTTCGTTTAAGACATGAAAATATAAAAGTACCAGATTTGGTACCTAAACGTCACGGTTTCGGTAAAAAAATGCTTAAAACAGAAGTGTTTTGGGGGATTAAAACATGTATAATTTAACGTATATCACTTACATATTACAAATTTACACCAATTAACCCATCAAATGGGCCTAGCTTTGTTTTTACTATTAAATCATAAAAAACCCACCATTTTGATCTTGCTAATTTTCTCTTCAATCCGCACAGCATTTATACACGTTTCTTTCTTTTCAAATACTCCAACTCCCTATAATGCTTTCCAAATACTCCAACTCCCTATAATGATAATATCTTGGAAGACCAATCTACCCGCCTCGCTTTCCATTTATCACCCTCGATTATTGATCCAACTTTGAGTCTCCCACTTGTAATTCCGACATGAATCGTTTCCTTCATGTTTTATTGATTTAGTTTTCTAGCAATCAGCCTTTAAGGTTCTTGTTCTTCTCAATCTAGTTTGGACTATCATCAATCTTCAACCCAATAATCCTTTTGCCAATTCCCCTTGGCCTCTCCTTCGGACAGAACCCGATCTCATGTGGTTGATCTTTGTGAAGACATATTAGCAACAAATAAAAAAATTAAATGGGGTTCCTGAGAGTTATATATATATATATATATATATATATATATATATATATATATAGGGAGCCGCTAAAATGAAAACCACCTCCAGTTGTAAGAACCGCGAGAACCAGTCTCCACCAATCAGATCTTGCCAACAATAAGGGTATATTGGTCATTTCCTTTAAATGTCTAATCTCTCCCCTCTCTCCTCTTAATTAATGTTGCAGGCTTTCTTCTCTCATATCTCCTCTCTCTCTCTCTCTTTTTAAGTTGCAGACCTTCTTCCTTTCACCTCTCTTTATAATGTCACTTTAAACTCAATTGAGGTACCCTTATTCTTCACGTTTTTTCTTAAAGTATGTATGATATCTACTGGCTTTCTAAAATATTAAACAAAACTGAAGAACATACTGCAATCGACTGGGCTCATTCCTTCGAAGAAGAGAAATGTGAAGATCCTTCAATCCATTGATGGGATTATCAGTCCATCGAGATGAGAGAGAGACAGAACTCCGGCGGATCTTGTTCAGGCTCGCTGGAGTCCGATCATCTTCACGGTAGAAATGGCCCTCTAGGTTCTCCGACGACCCCCAAACGTCGGCGACCACCTCTCCGATCAACCCTCTCTCATCATCTCTGATTAATCAGCACCAAATCCTGACCCACCTCTCCCTTACACTCCGGAAGCCCACCTCCACCGATTACCAACAACCACCTCCGATTTGGGGTAGTGAGCTTTCCAAATACTCCAACTCCCTATAATGATAATATCTTGGAAGACCAATCTACCCGCCTCGCTTTCCATTTATCACCCTCGATTATTGATCCAACTTTGAGTCTCCCACTTGTAATTCCGACATGAATCGTTTCCTTCATGTTTTATTGATTTAGTTTTCTAGCAACCAGCCTTTTAAGGTTCTTGTTCTTCTCAATCTAGTTTGGACTATCATCAATCTTCAACCCAATAATCCTTTTGCCAATTCCCCTTGGCCTCTCCTTCGGACAGAACCCGATCTCATGTGGTTGATCTTTGTGAAGACATATTAGCAACAAATAAAAAAATTAAATGGGGTTCCTGAGAGTTTTATATATATATATATATATATATATATATAGGGAGCCGCTAAAATGAAAACCACCTCCAGTTGTAAGAACCGCGAGAACCAGTCTCCACCAATCAGATCTTGCCAACAATAAGGGTATATTGGTCATTTCCTTTAAATGTCTAATCTCTCCCCTCTCTCCTCTCTCCTCTTAATTAATGTTGCAGGCTTTCTTCTCTCATATCTCCTCTCTCTCTCTCTTTTTAAGTTGCAGACCTTCTTCCTTTCACCTCTCTTTATAATGTCACTTTAAACTCAATTGAGGTACCCTTATTCTTCACGTTTTTTCTTAAAGTATGTATGATATCTACTGGCTTTCTAAAATATTAAACAAAACTGAAGAACATACTGCAATCGACTGGGCTCATTCCTTCGAAGAAGAGAAATGTGAAGATCCTTCAATCCATTGATGGGATTATCAGTCCATCGAGATGAGAGAGAGACAGAACTCCGGCGGATCTTGTTCAGGCTCGCCGGAGTTCGATCATCTTCATGGTAGAAATGGCCCTCTAGTTTCTCCGACGACCCCCAAACGTCGGCGACCACCTCTCCGATCAACCCTCTCTCATCATCTCTGATTAATCAGCACCAAATCCTGACCCACCTCTCCCTTACACTCCGGAAGCCCACCTCCACCGATTACCAACAACCACCTCCGATTTGGGGTAGTGACCTCCGATTTGGAGTTTTGGGTTGGATGGTGGTGGTTCTGACCGTGACCGATGGGACCTGCGTTGTTATCTCCGGCGGTGTTTTTAATGTTATGACCTGTGATGTTATCTTCGGCGGTGGTGGAGTGTCGATGGCGGAGGTGGTGGGTGCTCGACGACAGCGGTGGAGTGCCGATGTTGGAGGTGGTGGGTGCTCAATGATGGTGGTGGAGTGTCGTTGTCGGAGGTGGTGGGTGCTCGATGGCAGGTGGTGGGTGCTCGATGTCGGAGGTGGTGGGTGCTCGATTTGATTTTGGGTATGTACATCATTTTGTTATTGTTGATGGGGTTTTCTTTGATTTGATTTTGGGTATCTACATCATGTTTGGTTGTTATTGTTACTCGGTTTTTGTTGGGTTTGAATCTGGGTTTTTGTTGATGAACTGGGTGTTTTTTTGATGAACTGGGTTTTTGTTGGTTTTGAATCTTGTTGGTTTTGAATCTTGTGGTTTGAATCTGGTTTGTTCTTGTTTGATCAGTGACTATGGGGTTGATATGTTTTGGATTGGATGGCGATGATGCAAAAAAAAAAAACTAGATTTTGATGACGATGGCGCGGCAAGGACGGCAGAGGGTAGGTTTTTGAACCTGCAACCCCACTTTGCAGCCTTTTTGATTATCGGAAAATCTGAGCCAAACCACGTTTTTTTAGATACACTTTGTTTTGATGTTGTTGTTTTAAAAAAAATATGAGGCGTCGATGACGATAACAACCTATCTGAGACACCTACCGAGTTTGCGATTTTCTGGGTGCATTTTTGTTTTGCGATTTATTGGTGCGTTCGTATTAACGTAAAACGTAAAAACGTAAAAAGTTTTACGCAAAACGTAAAAAGTTTTACGTAAAAATTTCATGTAAAACGTAAAACATAAAAATTTTACGTAAAACGTAAATTTTTTAACATAAAAAGTAAAACGTAAAAAGTTTTACGTAAAATATTTTGTTTGTTGGGTTTTTTTTAGGCGTCGATGATGAAAACAATATATCCGAGACGCTTCACCGAGTTTGCGATTTCTGGGTGCGTTCGTTTTTTCCTAAAAAAGTTTTTGTAAAAAAAAATAAATCGTAAACTTTTTGACGTAAACCGTAAACTTTTTAACGTAAAAAGTAAAAAGTTTTAGGTAAAACGTAAAAACGTTAATGTAAAAACGTAAAACGAAAAAACGTAAAACGTAAAAATTTAACGTAAATCGGAAAACGTAAAAAGTTTAACGTAAAACGTAAAAAGTTTTACGTAAAACGTAAAAATTTTAACGTAAAAAAACGCCGCTTGAAAAAATCGAGCGTAAGACGTAAAATGTAAAATTTTGAACGTAAAACGGAAAAACGGCGCGTTGAAAAAACGACGCGTGAAAAAGCCGGGCGTAAAACGTAAAAAACCGACGCGTAAAACGTAAAAAGCCGACGCGTAAAACGTAAAAAACCGGGGCGTAAAACGTAAAAAATCGGGGCGTAAAACGTAAAATAACGTTAACGTAAAAAATTGGCGCGTAAAATGTAAAAAAAAAAAAAACGTTAACGAAAAAGACCGAGGCGTAAAAAAACGGATCTTCAAAACGTTTTTTTTAAACAAATCTTTAAAAAAATATACTGAAAATTTGATTTCAAAAAATTTGTTTAACAAAAAAAATCACTTTATAAAATAAAAAACAATTAAGTAAAAAATGTAATTAATGAATATGACAAAAAAGGTAATTTAAAATTAATGTATACAAAATGACAAAAAAGACAATTTTACTTATATACCCTTTAAGAATAAAATATTAAAAACATAATAAGACAAAAAATACTTAATATTATTTTTTAATACTTTCAATATCATCCATCCATCTACTTGATCTAATGGCAAGAAAGTGGTTCACACGGTTCTTACAACTGGAGGTGGTTTTCATTTTAGCGGTCCCCTATATATATATATATATATATATATATATATATAGGGGAGGGTTTAAATGAGAACGCTAAATATCGCGAGAACCGTGAGAACGAATGAAAAAAGTGGGGTTCATTGGGGCACTCAAATAAAAATGCAGAAAATGCAAATTTTTTGGTAAAATATCAACCTTTTCTAGTCAGTTTTTGTATATTCGTGTTTAAAATTGAAATATAATTATTATACATCTATGTTTGATAAAGTACACATATATACAAAGTCGAGGATTCAAATGAGAAGAGACTTTTTGTAAGAATTAAAAAAAAAGAAATTTTAACCAATAAGAATCATTTATTTTACTTCATTTACTTTTTTTCATTTCATAGTAGTGTAAGGGTATATTGGTAAATATAGTTAAATCATTAATTGTTAGTCTTCCTTTTAACGGCTAACTCAAATAAATTTGTAACTTATTTTTAAAAACTATATTTTTTCAAAGAAGAAAAAAAATATTAAGTGTATGACAAATTACGAGCTGTGTAGGATAAATTACCAGTCGTGTAGAAAAAACTTTAATATGTGTAGGATAAATTTCAATTATCGAGTTAAAACTCTAAATCATTTAATGTTTCGGATGTATTATGTTCGGACAACTTGGATATATTAGATGTTTTGTAACTTTAATCATCATATATGTTATATAATCTAGACTGTATGTATTTTAGATTAGCGGTTAAATTGCAAATTTTGATAAGTATTTGGAGAGTAAACTGCCATTTTGGTCCCTGAGGTTTAGTCACTTTTGCCACTTTAGTCCAAATTTGAAATCTTTTACATCCGGTCCGTGTGGTTTTATTTCTTTTGCCATTTTGGTCTAAAAAAGAAATCAGCTGCTATTTCTAAAAAACCTTGTTTTTTGTCCTTTTCCTTCCAAGGGGTAAAATGGTCATGAACTCAAATAATTTAAAGTTTATTTTTATATAAAATCTCAAAAAAAAAAAAAAAAAAAAACTTGGTTTGACTTTATAAAAGCTATCATCTTCCCCAAATGCAACCATAATAAAATCTTGGCTTGCTCCCCTGTTATAATTAAACATCAATTCGGTCACCGTAACTTCAATTTGTTCCTAACTTCAATTTCGTTGACACCTGCACAGTATTTTTGTAGTGGAATTCCTTGTATTGCGACTTGTGCGTGTTCTCTGATAAATACTCCAATACAGAGCAATAGAGCCTTCGCTTGTAATATGTTATCTTTTACTCATAGAAAAGAGCGTGTTCCCTCATGTATAATGGTTGTTTAAGAGGAAATGTGATTATTATTTAAATTTGTATGTGTCAACCAACCCACCACCACTGACAACCACCCCCGCCACCCTTTTCTTCCCCAACCGCCCCTCAGATTCAACCACCATTCGAGTAACAAAAACAATTTGACACCAAATAATTCAACCCGTCACCAAATCAAAACCCCACCCTTCACCCCTCTCACCAAATCAGATTTAGCTATAAACAAAGTCGTTGATTACCTGGTGTCCAACGATTAAGGAGAAGTGAACGGCTGCTACGGGTCGCCAAAGAGAACTCCAAAGCCTCGTGTTAAGTTTGGCCCTAATTCCAGTTCTAGTGATGAAGAACTTACTCGCATCAGGAGGTAGTGGGGCTGTGGTGGCTGGATTTAGTTGTGGTGGGTTTGCGACGGCTGGATCCGGTGCTGGTGGGGCTCGATTTAGTGGCGGTGGTGGCTGGGATACGGCGGTGGTGGAGGTTGATTGAAGAAAGAGGGAGGGGGTGAGGGATAGTTAAAGAGGAAGAAACCTAGGCATTCATATATTTTTTTACTCTTTTTTAATTAAAGGAGAAAAAAGAGAGAAGATATTTTCTTAATGACCATTTGCCCCTAGGAAAACGACAAAAAAAAAACATGGTTCTTTTTTAGAAATAATAGCTGATTTCCTTTTTGCACCAAAATGGCAAAAAAAAAAAATGAAATCACAGTGACCTAGATGTAAAAAGTTTCAAATTTGGACTAAAGTGACAAAAATGACCAAACCTCAGAGACCAAAATGACAGTTTACTCTTATTTGGAGATTAAAAATAGAAAAAAAATAACGAAAAAGAAAAAGCAATTCATTATTAATTTTTTTTAAAATACAGTCGTAATCTAGTTGGAAGACAGTCGCAAATCAAACGCACAAGCAGTCGCAAAAAAACACAAAAAATATGGTTGTAAGCCAGTCGCAAAAAAGCGCAAAAACACGGTTGCAAGCCGGCCACAAAAAGCACAAAAACGCAGTTTCAAGCCGGTGGCAAACACTCAGTCCAGTTCGCAAAATCAACCGGGACCGGTTCCGACCGAAAAAGCTGTCGTAACTGGTCAGTTTTCTAGGAGTGTTGTTTGTTTAGCAGCGTTAAACTGATATAATTTTTTTTTTCAATGGAACACTATTTCTCCACCATTTACGACTTCACACAAGAAGCTTAACCGAACAGTTCCTGTGCATTGTATTACAATCTGCTCAAATAAATGAATTTGCGTTAACAAAGACCGTAAAAAATCAACACCATAAATTAACATCACATCCTGACGATTTCAAATGACCGGACCACTGAATATGCTAAACCGTACGTGAAGTTTCCTACTTTCCTTGCTGTCGACTATTTCAGAGAGTTAAAGACGGGTCATAAGAAATTTAATCGTTGAATATGGTGGTTGGTTGGGTCACATGCAGAAATTTCAGAGGGGTGGACTTTGGTGCTCCCTTGTCTGGCACTGAAATTAACTGGTTGTGATGGGGGGTGGGGAGGGGATTTGAATTTTGAGGATTGGGTTTTAATCAACCAATTAAATTATTTCTTTGTTTTTTTAGTAAATGTTTTTTTTTAGTAAATTGTAAATTTTGTCCTTTATTTCTATATCTCCTTTCAAGCGGTGTACTTTGTGTTTAAAGTTGACGAGTTTTATACTTTATGTTCTAAAATCTTGCAGGTTTTGTCATTTAGACCTAATCTGGTTACCTTTTTCAGTTAAATCAGATTATGTGCATGGCACATGAGCAGGGGCGGACCCACATTGGTGTCACCGGGGTCCCCGGACCCCAATCTTTTTAAAAAAAATAGTAGTTTCGGTATATTAAATTGTATATGGACCCCATAAATACAATTAGGTGGACACCATAAAAATAAAAAGAAAGCTGGTGTAGTGGTAAATCTCCCTCTTTTCCACCAAGAGGTCATGGGTTCAATCCTTGATAAGCCCATTTTTCTTATTTTTTTTTTAAAATCTAGTTCAAACCTCACTTTAACTCGACCCGAACGAGGACCGACCCGAAAATGGACCCCATTGAAATAAAATCCTGGGTCCGCCACTGCACATGAGGATCTTTTTGTCATTTCACATTTATAAGGACTAATTGTCACTACAAGAAAACTGGGTTTTTAGTACGCGCAAAAGCGTCCTAAAATGCTATTTTATAGGACCTTTCATTTAATAGAATCAACGGTAAAAGTGTTTCATATAAAGGGTTCGTAATAAATCTCGGAACTAAAAAAACGTCCTAACATCTCAAATAAGATTATGAAAACAATTTTATGTTCGCGTAATATGTCTTTGAACAACCAAAATAGTGTCCTAATAAAAACATATTAAGACACTTTTAGGATGTTCTAACATGTGGTTACATACTTTTAATCTTTTGATACACTTACAAGCGTCCTTAGAAACTAATTGATAGAACACTTATGATATAACATTATAGCTAATTTAGTACCAAGAAAAAGGTCCTAATATACCGAATAAAATTATGAAACCAATTTTATGGTCGCATAATATGTCTATAGACAACTTAAATAGTGTCCTAAAAAGAATATATTAGGACACTTTTACAATGTTCTAATATGTGATTACCTACTTTTAATCTTTTGATACACATACAAGGGTCCTTAAAAATTAATTTATAGGACCATTATGATGTAACGTTATAGTTGCTTTAATATAAAAAATGTCCCAATATCTCAAATAAGATTACAAAACCAATTTTATAAACAGATCATCAACATATAACATCCTAACAGTTATTGTATAACATTAACTAATGAAAGAAATAAAACATTATATTTCAAATAAACATGTTCATAACAAAAACACTAACCATAAATAAGTTATAACATTAATCTAACATAAAGTCTTAACATATAACAAAGAGATTAAAAACAATTAAAGAAATAAGAAGGAAAACTTCATCTCCGACCTAGATTTTAGTTTTCAACAAATATTTATTAAACTCTAGTCATAATAGTGCAAAAAATCATTTTACAAAAAAAAAGTAAGAGAAAAATGCCCGGATAGTCCCTGTGGTTTCGTCTTTTTTCACTTATAGTCCCCAACTTTCTAAAATTACCTGAATAGTCCCCAAATTTTCAATTTTTGTTCCCGGATAGTCCCTGAGTCTAACTTCAGTTTGTTTTCTCTGTTAAATGGGTGTGAAATGACTAATTTACCCTTTTCTCAAACACTATCTTCTTCTCAACAAAATTATCATACATGTTTCTTTAAATTTTCTCAAATTCCATTTCCTAATTGCAAAGATCCCACCTTCCTTCAACTAACTCCACTCTACTTTCTCTCTCTAGAACATTCTCTCTCCGCACACCTCACACTCACCATCGCATCTCTTCCATCACCACCCCTACCTACTCTCCGGCACCGGCATCTCACCGGAACTCCCCTCCGTCACCAAATTCCTTGACTCTACTGCATCTCTCTCTCTCTCTCTCTCTCTCTCTCTCTCTCTCTCTCTCTGTATACAACATCCACCGCCACAACCTCCATCCACCACCACCACAACCTCCTTCCCCCACCACCATATACATCCGAAACTCATCAGATCCGTATAATTCATTATTAATATCCAGTAACGATGCATCAACCGGATATTCCTTTTTCACCGGCACAACTTCCTCCAACGCAAAACCTTTCACCACCGCTATCATTTTGTATACAACATCCACTGCCACCATCTCCACCACTGTTACGGTGTTACCATCACCGTTCAATCCCCTCTCTCTCTATCTCTCTCTCTCTCCATGGTTTCCGATCCTTGACGAACACCTCAAACCATCTCGCACCAGGGCATGATAAGCACATCCAATGATTCATCGGTACAATTCCCTCTGCTATCTCTCATTATTTCCATTATTATTATCTTAATATTATTATTTTGTGTGTTTTGAATGCTTGTTTGTTTTGAACAGAGATGGGGGTCATAATTAACCATTAGAGACAATATTTGTGCTGCATGTACACCACTTATTATCATAGCTGAAGTCATATTATTCACCTTCTCTGGTTGCTTCAATTTCAACCCTGGAATCATTTTGTTTTCAAGAAACTTCGCTTTCATCATAATCAGTGAAAGGTGCACAGTGACCGGTAGGTAACTGGTGGGGTTTGGTGGTGGTGGAGATGAGTTGCAGAGGTGAGGGTGGGGAAGGGCCCACAAAGCTTTATTTTAATTAAATTGTTGTAGTTAATGGTGGGGCCCATTAAATTTTAAATGTTAGTGTTTAATTTTATTTTTTAAGAAAGGGTATTTTTGTAATTTCACACCAACTTAACTGAGAAAATTAACCCCCCATCCACGTCAGGGACTATCCGGGAACAAAAATTGAAAACTTGGGGACTATTCAGGCAATTTTAGAAAGTTGAGGACTATAGGTGAAAAAATGCGAAACCACAGGGACTATCCGGGCATTTTTCTCAAAAAATAATAAAGAGCATGTAATGTATAAATAAAACTGACATATATTCAATCTTCCTCTCAAAAAATACATGAGCACGTAACCAAGAGATTCCAAATCATCCTTTCTGCTTTGCTCTGCAATTGGCAATACAAAGTATCAGCGGAATGCTAAAAGTAATGATCATGCTAAAAAAAATGAGGGTGTTTTCAGAAGGATAGTTTATTCTTGTTTTATCCAAAAAAAGATAAGTTACAAATAAGATGAGCTTGTGGGGATAATTATCATAGTCACATGGATCATGGTACGTTCCGGTACTGCAGAACAAAAACAGGTACACCGTACGCGGTTGGCGCATTCCTAAATTTGGTACGAGGGAGGGTAGGTTCACTTGGAACGCCAGTTCGGTACGTGGTATGGTGTAGCACATACAAAAGTGTTTAAAATAGATTTTTTTTTTCACAACATTTCAATTTAAAATAAATTGTGTATGCTAGAACTTAGAAGGTTGTGTAAGCGTATAGTGTAAGTGTGCAAAAGGTGCCGTTCAAAAAAAGCGGGACAAAGACTGTTGAGATACCAAGACATTCATTTCATCAAAGACAGTGTGATCAAAAAAAGTGTGAAAAGGCTGTTGAGATTGCGGTACACATAGTTGTCAATAGCGAATAACGGAGGATAGCGACATGCTACCTATACGCTACATAGCGATAGCAATGTAATAGCAGACGCTATTTCACATTTAGCGATACACTAAAAGAAAATTTTAGAAATATTTTATATGTATATTTTACCAAAAAATAAAAGAAAACAAAAAAATTACAAAAAAAAAATCACTGTCTCCTGCTATTTTTTGCTAACTATATAGCAACACATGAGTGCTACGCTATTCGCTATAGCAGCCGCTATGCTCGCTATTAACAACTAAGAAGGTACGTGTTTTTTAACGTTCCCAATCACCTAGGGTGTTTTTGTCATTTCACATTTCTAATAACTTAAATACATAAGTATTTAAAAAATACTTTAAAAAATCTATATTATATATAAAATATACATGTCTATCTCTCTCTAAGAAACCCTCTTTCTCTCTCATTTCTCTCGACACTCTTCAACCACCATAACTTCCACCATCACCACAACCTCCTTCCTTTCTCTACCCCCTTCTCCCTCTCTACATGACACTGCCCCTATAACAATCATCACATCCTCCACTAACCACTACCGCCACAGCACCACCACAACCCCCACGTGCCACCACCAAACCACCACGGCCCACCCCTTTACCACCAGCAACCACCACCGCACCACTCCACCACCACCCGCCCTTTACATTGAACTCGGGATTTAAGCCGTTCCATACCGCTCATTTGCAATTATGGCACTTGCATCCCCGGTTCGTTCTCTTATAAAACATACACATACTCTCTGGCGAGCCTTACCGTTAAATTGAGCACCCTTAGAGGTAAAAATACAATCATTCTACTCATTTTTATTCTCTGAACAAAAGCCCTATGATTTGGTTTGTTGTTAATAAACATGTAAGACGAATTTCTGAAATGGAAATGGGAACAGTTGTAGGGTTTTTGGATTGGGGAAGACGATGCCCGGAATAAACTATTTACCTGAATTAAATTTGCTTTATAAAACAATGTGTGTAACCAACGGATTTACTCACTGGTTTGATAACGTGTTCCTTGTTCGGCTTCTTTTGACATCAAACTTATTCTCCATTTTCCCTTTAATCGGATATAACCTGATGTTCCAGAAGGCCCATAAGCAAATAAGAGGAAATTTGTTCTGATTCTCAAAGTTTAGAAAACAAATGTATAGATTATGATTTTATAGTTGCGAGGGTGGGGTGGTGGTTGGTGGTGGCTAATAGTGGCAGTGGTGGAGAATCGACTAGAGAGAGTTGGAGAGAGAGAAAGAGAGAGAGAGAGAGAGAGAGAGAGAGAGAGCGAGATGTAGTGGGCTGTGATGGTTGACAATGGCGGTTGTTGACGGTGGTGGTGGAGAAAGTGAGAGATGTAGAGAGAGACAGGGTAGAATTATTTATATAACTTATTTTTGTTTTATTTTATTTTTTTTATTTGTTAAAACATTATTAGATAAATGAGTAAAAAGACTAAAGTACCCTTAGGTGATCTGATTTAACTGTAAAAATTAACTAGGTTAGGCCTAAAGGACAAAACATGCAGGATTTTAAAACATAAAGTATAAAACTCGTCAATTTTAAACAAAAAAGATACCGTTTAAAAAGAGGTATAATGATAAAGGACAATTTTTGCAATTCACACTTTTTTTATTTAATTTCAATAAAAGTGTCTTTTAGTTGATTGAAATAATAATTGATTCTAGTGATTAGTGCATTTAAGCTACACGTTATACAATATTAATTTGATAAAAGTACGTCAATACTAGTACAACATTTATTTTACATTAACAGATTTTTTTTGAACGACAACCAACTCTTTATATATATAAAGAATTCAGCAAGAAGCTGGGCTACAAACAAGGACACAAAAGAAAACAAACAAAACAAAACGGGAAACCGTTAAAGCATACGAAGGACGTCAAAGACAATCCGATTTTCCCACATAGGCACTGGCTTCTTTGATCGATTGGAGACCCAGATGAAAGAATCCACTTTAATCAAATCGATAGCTTTCCGGACCGAAATGCCTTCCCCTTCGAACACACTTCTGTTCCGGATGTTCCAAATTCTCCACACTGTTGTCACTGCTATCATATGGACAAGTCTTTTCCATGTTTTAGCATCCGGGCTATTTTGAATCAACTCGAGGATCTCCTGCAGGCTATCAAGGTTTGGGTGCCAAGGAATCTTCAGCCACGAGAGGATGTTCCACCATATGCTCCAAGCCGTCAAACACTTAGCAAAGAGATGGTCAGCATTCTCCTCTTCGAAACCGCAGGTAGCACATAGCATATCTGGAATGTTTATTCCGCGTTTCAGTAATTCATTTTTGGTAGCAACCTTTCCCATGAGAGCTCTCCAAAGAAAATAATTTGCTTTTAGAGGGGCCCATGAGTTCCACTTGAATTCCGGCCCACCCGATTGATCCTGTCCCTGTTTGTTTATCTCCATCCAAATAGCTCTAACCGAGAACGGGACTCCTTCTTCATTTTCCAATTTCCATATATCTTTACCGTCCTTTAATCCCATTTTTGCGAGCAGCGTAGTAAGATTGGCCAGGTGTACCCATTCGCTTGTCGACGTCGGATTTTTACTCCACTCCCAAGCCCAAATAGATTTTTCCACCATCCCCTCCCAGTTAGCTGCCACAGTGGTGTCTTTATGTTTTGCGAGACAGAATAAATCCGGGAAAACAATCTTGAACGGCTGATTAGTCAGCCACGCGTCCTTCCAAAACCTTGTGTTTGTTCCGTCACCCACCGTCACCTTGAGTTTCTCACTGATGTTTATTCCTTCCTTTGAGAGGATCTCGTCCACTGATCCGATATCCTTCCAAACCCTCGGGATTGACTTTTTGTTCGGAATTAGCTTATCTCTATGAGCCGAGTTATGATAAGCAGAAATAACCGAAGCCCACAGTTGATTCGGGTCATCCTTATATCTCCACCACCACTTGGCAAGCATGGCAATGTTAAAATCTCTAATGCCCCCTATCCCGATTCCTCCCAACTTTTTTGGTTTGACCATCTTCTCCCATCACACCCAATTAATTTTATTTTTCAGGTTTGTTTTCCCCCAAATAAAGGACCTCCTAATGCTTTCGAGCTTTTTCATTATCGCTTTAGGGGCAAGGAAAAGGGATAAATGATAGGAGGGAAGACTACCAAGGATTGCTTTGGCAAGGGTAACTCTCCTGACGAAAGAAATAGTTCTAGCTTTCCAAGCTAAAAGCTTCTTGTGAAATTTGTCGACCACCGGTTTCCAGTGCACCGCCCTTTTCATATTAGCTTTAATAGGGACTCCCAAATACGTGAAGGGAAAAGAGCCAATACCACATTTAAGAATCTCAGCCTTTGCCCGGGTTTCAGTCTCGTCGAACCCTACCCCATATGTTTTGCTTCTATTATAATTCACTTTAAGGCCGGTGACAAGGAAGAGGCACCTAAGGAAATGCTTGAGATATACAAAGTTATGCTTCGACCATTCTCCTATGAACACAACATCGTCCACGTAGCAGAGATGTGAAATGGTAGGACCTCCATTTGGAGTTTGAATTCCGTGAAATAAACCGAGACTCACCGCCTTCTCATGAACATATCTAAAACTTGCATGGCTAGAATGAACAAAAAAGGGGATAGTGGATCCCCTTTCCATAACCCCCTTTGTAAGCAAATTCTTTCGAAGGCGACCCGTTCACTAGCGTTTACCCTCTCCCTAACCGAAGGTATCCTTTTATCCAATCTATCCACTTATCCGGGAAGGACATATACTCCATAACTTTGAAAAGGAACTTCCAATTTAATGAGTCGTAGGCCTTTTCAAAGTCAACTTTCAAAACTAGGAGTTTGCCTTTTCTCTTTTTACACCAAGAAACCGTTTCACTTACAATTAAAGGCCCATCCAAAATGTTACGTTTGCCAACAAAGGCCGATTGGGTAGGGGCAATAAGATTCTCCAAGACAGCCTTAATACGATTAGACAGGGTTTTAGACAGGATTTTGTAAACTGATCTAAGAGAGAAATTAGGCGAAAGTCCGAATGATGTTGTGGGTCATTGGTTTTAGGGACCAGGGCGATGAATGAAGCGTTGCAGCCCACACTTATTTCTCCCGTCATGTGGAATTCTTCCATAACAATTTTGAGCATCAGTTTGAGTTGATCCCAATAAACTTTGAAAAACTTTAAAGTAAAATTGTCGGGCCCTAGGGCCTTGCTTCCGTCACAGCCCTTTATAGCAGCTTTTATCTCTTCCCAGCTGAAAGGAGCAATAAGCAACTTCGCTTCTTACCTAGAGATGGACGACATATCCCAATTAGAAAAGGACGGCCGTCGTCTCATTGGTTCCGCTAACAGTTTTCCGAGTTTTTCTAGAGCTCTTCCTTTATGACCTTAGGATCCGTGATCGATACCCCGTTAATGTTTAGCGCATGTATCCTATTCCCGGCCTTGTTAACGTTGATAATATTGTGGAAATAGGTTGAGTTCTCATCTCCTTCTTTAATCCAATTTACTCAAGCCTTCTGATGAAGATATTGGCTTTCGCCACTTCCATATCTTTTATCTTCAACCTTAAAGAGACCCGGGTACGTTTTTCATCTTCATTTAAATGGCCTGTGGCCGCTTTACTTTCTAACTGATTGATGCGTGTCAGTGTGTATATAATTTAGGTGTATACTTTAAGCCCTTTTCACACTTTTTAGCCAAGTTTTAACTTTATAAAACACGATATTTACTAACACTAAACACACATATGGGCAAGTGCACCCATCGTGGACGTAGTATAGTGTTGGTAAGATACCGAGGTCGTCCAAGGACACAAGAGCTTTTAGTACCGGTTTATCCTCGACGTCTAATCAAATAAAAAATGTTAGAAAAAGATTTTTAAACTAAGAAAATAAAATTAACTAAAATGCTGAAAAATAAAATAAAAATAAAAACAGATAGACAAGATGAATCACTTGGATTCGACTCGTGTGTTAGTGTAACCTTTGATTATTTTCGCAATTTTGCACTTGTTTAAGAGATTATCTGAGTTATTGTAGTAGGCCCCTCTTTTGAAGGTGACGTTACCCTCAACCAGTAGTTTGAGTCAGCAAGAATACAATCCTAAAGGGTCAGATTATTGAAAGATAATTAATTAAGTTATTAATGCATAATGTGGTAGGCCCCTCTTTTGAAGGTGACATTACCCTCAGCTAAGTAGTCTGAGTCAGCAGGGATACAGTCCTAAGTAGCTGGGTTAAAGTTCTAATAGTAGTTTAACTTATGAGGGGATCAAAGAGTTTGGACCCCCGCCATCCAATACCTTTAGGTATTGAAGGAGGTCCTACTAAATTTGATCCAGGTCCTTTGCAGGATCTATACACTGAACAATGGCAAGACTCTTACCAAACCGTTCCCTAAACCCCCAACCAGTTAGCCAACATACCTCCATATAGACCGTGGAGATATGAATGGTGAAAATCTTTTATTTTATATAGACAGTAAAATAATGCCAAGACACCACGGACAAACGATAAGGAAGAATCACCTTCAACATAAGAAACTAGTAATTAAAGTCATTAATACAAAACCAATTAAAAAGTGCAAAAGATTAAAAATAAAAAGTATTACACTAAACACTTGTCTTCACCAAGTGATGTAAGAGACTAAGGCAAACATGGCCTTTGATTGTTAAGAACTCTTACGATCAATCTTGGATCCCGAGACGACTCGCACACTCTATGATGGACAATGGATGATGGTGGTGGATGATGGTGTTGTGATGATGGTGGGTGGTGGGTGAAGTGTGAGAGAGGTGGTGTGCCAAGGGATGAGTTGAAATGGCTCCAAGCACTCCTATTTATAGGCTGAACAGAAGCCTGGGCATGGCCCCGTGTCCGTCTGACACTCTCCCTCTTCATTAATTGTAATTCGCAATTATAATAAATGCGCCTGCAGCATTCTGACCATGCCCCCGTGTCCGCTGGGCACGGCCCTGTGGTGGGCAATAGAAGCTTCTGTAGGTTTGTCTTTTCTGCTGCTTCTTGGGCACGGCCCCGTGCTCGCTGAGCACGAGGCGTGTTCAGTCTTCTGTCTTCTTTGTTTTGCTTTGGAGGATGCTGTCGAGGGGTCGGGCAATCCACTTTTGTTCCTTTCCTTGTATTTATGTTAGATTTTGCTGTCTTTTTGCTTCTTTTGTTAATTTGAGCTCATTTAATCCTGAAAATTCAAAAGGAAGACAAAAGCACACTTTTTCCAACATTAGTACTAAAAAGGGTTAGTTTTATGCCACAATTGATATAATTTATATGTTGCATTTTGCGCGTATCAAATACCCCCACACTTGAATCTTTGCTTGTCCTCAAGCAAAACTCTTTATACTACGGCTTTATTTACTCCCAAACGGAATGAGTAGAAGAGAAGGTTTTTGGGCTTGTCATAGAGTGTCGGGATTTTCATAGATCGTTTAGGTTCTATCTTTATTTATTTACAATCCTATTCGTCATGATTTATCAAAAACATTTCATAAGATAAATTATTTATTAAGGCATAACATACCTTTTTAAAATTCTATTTATATACAAGTTCACATACCTCGGGGGGAAATCACTCACACTCGGCCGAAGGTGTATTTTTAGTGAATCACTCGAGAGCGGCATGGAACTTATTTCTACCATAAGCTTGCCAAGTAACAATCCTCCTCCTTTTTAACTTTATACCTTTGTAAATATCAAGAGGACTTTTTGGGTGAAGGGTTAGACTTGGGCTAAAGGTGGGTGGTTGGGTTAGTGGTTCATTGAAAAGGGCGAAAGGCGTAAAAAACGTTGGTTTTCGTAAAACATTTTGTTTTTGTGACTTTTTATTTTTAATGAAGTATTTATTCAAACAAGCCTTTGTTTGAGGAGATTTGTTTTTTATTTCCTACTTCATCATCAAATAATTTTTTTCTTCAAGGAAGTCACACGAAAACCAAGCTTTGTTACTAAAATAAAGGGTTAAAAATGAAAAAAAAAAGGTTTTGGTGGGTAAAAGGGTTTTGGGTTAAGAAATGAAAAGGTTTAGGCTCAAAGGGGTTAACTAGGGGGAGTTTTTGGGTAGATGAAAAGAAAAATGAAAATAATGGTGTTGAAAGAAAAAGGGTTAGTCCTAATGCCTCCATCATTTACTTGGGTTTAAGTTGGTAAGGACCGGGAATGAATTATCGTGGCAAGTTCTAGAGTCGTAAGAACTAAGCGACTATTCACACAAGAAACGAAAAATGAGCATTTAGCGTAAAGATGTATATTTGTATGCTCAATAAAGGCTCAAAACTCACTTTTGTGGGAATGGGTTTTTATGTGATCAAGTATATATAATCAAATTTTAACTAAGCTTGTCATGCCATTTCATAATTTTCTTATGTTGGTTCTTTTTATCATGACGCTATCGGTTGTAAACTTATAAAAATATAACCTTGTTAGAATTAGAATTCCCAACTTAAACTTAGACAAGTAAAAAAAAATTGAAATTTAAAAAAAAAAAATGAAAATTTTAAAAAAATTTGGGGTGATTAGCGGTTCCAATAGAGTTTCGTGTAAGGCTTGTTATTAGGACTTGCAAAATTCAAGGTTTTAGCATCCCCCGCACACTTAAATTACACATTGTCCTCAATGTGTCCCAAGATTAAGTTTATAGGTTGATTGAATGTGTAAAATGGTGTTAAAAGCAAAATTTTATGTTACTGGTAGTCTGGACACGGCCCCGTGTCGGTCGGACACGACCCCGTGTTCAACTTCCAGTAACGAAAACTTACAGAAAATGGACACGGGGGTGTGTTGGCTGGGCACGCCCCCATGTCTGGCAAAAAAAACTGCAGAAAAATAAACAAACAGCAGGTCTCGGAGGTGGGCACGGGGGCGTGTCGGCTGGACACGACCCCGTGTGGATTGTCTGCAAGGCTGAAAAACAGGTTTCTCTCTCTGGTTTTCCTATCCTGGTTTTAGTAGTGCTAATGTTTAGCACTCTAAGCCTCATTTGTATCTGTTTTATCAATAAATACCACACCAAGCAATACCAAACGTCCTAAATTACCAAGTTAAACATCCAAACCATAAAGTAAAAGACAAATAAAAGCAGAAAATAAAAAGAAGTCAAGGAAAGTAAATTGTCTAACACTCGGCACGCAGGCCGTCAATTGTTTTGATAGATAAAAGGGGACTTTAACCTGTGGGCTCACCATCAACCCGCTCCTGCTCCTTCTTCATCCTCCTAGTCCATGTCCTCATCACTGTCATCACCTCCTACCCTATGACCTGCCATATATTCCCGGATGCACCCGATGTCGTCTTGGATATCGGTGATGTTTCGTTCGATAGCTCCGACCCGGTGGTATGTGTTGTTGGCAAGGTTGTATGTGTTCCTGGTGCACATAAGGTTTTCCTGCAAAAGATCATGTAAACTTTGAAGGTTAGGAAAACCACCTCCTTGGGAGGAGGATTGGCCCGGATCACCATGGGGTTGATACTGGTAGTGGGGAGGTGGAGCGTGAAGGACTGGTGCCTCATATGGGTTCCATGCATGGCCGTGCATCCTCTAAAAGCTCACTGATCCATCTTCCGCCTCATAGATTAGGTTCATGGCGCGGCAAATGTGTATATCGACACGTCCCGACCATGGGCTCCTTTCAAAAGACCTAGGAATGCGCGTGAAGTGCTTGAAGAGGCGGTACACCCATCCCCGGAAGAAAATAGGGGTTGGTGCATGAGCAAGGCGGTTCAGATGCATGTTTCGAAGCAGGAGATACGGAACATCGAGGGGCCTTCGGTTGTGGATGCAGTGAAGGACTACCAATCTCTTAACCCAACAACGCCGCTACTATCATGTCTCTGACTAAGAGAGTAAGTGAGGAGCCTATGAATGTAGCGGTAAAGCGGATCCCTCAGCTTAGTACTCTTTGTGCTGCTTGGGTTGGAGTGTCCTTCACCAATCTGGGCCCAAGCGGCTTGGCGCTCGTTTTCAACCAGATCTCGCAATCCTCCGGTGTTTTCCTCATTTCCCGAATCTTCCTCCGTATACAGTCCCATTATTGCCCCGAATTGTGCCATAGAGTTCGAGTATCTAGTCCCACCACATCGAAATGCAACCCCCTCATTGTCAAACGGGTCACACCTTGAAGTGAAGTTGAAAGTACTGTAGAACTCCAAAGTGCATTGATGTACCGATCGAAGTCGAGTGCTCAAGGCAACCCTTAGTGGTCCTGTAACAAGGTTGTTGAACCGGTCAAGCTGGTTCACCATGGTTAATAGGTCCGTGCATGCTTTGTTGGTGCATGTTTTATGTCAATAGCTTAATAGTTTGTTTATTTAGTCTTTGGATATTTTGTATTGGGCTTAGCAGTATTGGTTAGGGAGTTATTTAGTGTTATGGGCTTGCAGAATGGCCTGGCCCAGACCAAAGCCCATATGCAAGCCTTGTCCTATAAATACAAGACTTGGCATTAGGGTTTAGGTTAGACATTAGAAGCCATTTAGAGATATTGAGAGAGAGTTAGAGAAATCTACAAAGATTGGCTGAGAGATTTCTTGGGTCTTGAATTGATTGTAAACATCGTGTTGGATAATCAATTGAAGACCGGATTGAAAGTGTATCGTGTCTTGATTCTTGTTCTACTCGTTTTCTGTGAAATCTAATCTAGGGGATTCCGCACTCTAGGTTAGATCGACGATTCTGTTACGATCCGCACGCGTTCCGGGACCTACAATTGGTATCAGAGCATTAGGATCTTGTTTTGCTCGGTTCAGAATCGTTTTCTGCAGAAAATTGAAGTTTTTGGACAAGTTTGAAGGCTGTTTCAGAGTTCTGCTGGTGATTTCGGACCATTTCTGATAGAAATAAAGGATTTCGGATTGGAATCTTGCATTTCTGATCAATTTCGGACAATAAATCACTCATTTCGGACTAGAAACATTAGATTTCGGATCATTTCGGACCTATATACTTGCATTTCGGATCAGAAACAAGCAATTTCGGACTATTACGGATCTTCTGCTTAGATTTCGGATTGCATTTCGGATAGAACAGTTGATTTCGGACCAGATTTCGGATAAATCAAAGGATTACGGACCATTACGGATTGTAAGGGGCTCATTTCGGATTGCAAGGTGCTCATTTCGGATTAACAGGTCTCATTTGGGATAAACATAGTCCATTTCGGACCATTACGGATCATTTCTGACCATTTCGGAAGGGGTGGAATTTTTCTGGGCTTGCGTAAGAAAAATTTCACTGTTTCGTGTTTAGAGAACTATCCGTAACTCATCTGGACAAACCGTTTGCACCGTTGGAATCCTTGGATTTTTAGGACAAAAAAAAAACAGATTTCAGAAAATATATCGTTGGAATTATATATCGTTGGAATCGTAATCTCTGGAAAATCCCGAAATAGGTTTTTGACATTATATATCGTTGGAATCGTAATTTCGAGACGAATCTAACGGTATAATTTGGTAACAACAGATTTCAGAAAATATTTGTACGGTTTTATCAGTTCGCTTACGGTAAAAGCTTGAAAAGGGCCAGTAGAGAAGTTAGATTTGGATTTTGACACAGGTTACCAAAATTCATTTAAACTTTTACGCTGCGTGATGGCTAAGAAGGATAATGGAAGTGAGGTTGCTAAGAACTGGCCAAAGCTTGTAAATGTGAAAGATTATGCGGACTGGAAAGAGAAGTTTGAGTTGTTTATGAAGAGTGAGGATTTCCGAATGTGGTGTTGTATGATTGATGGATACGTTGCTCCCACACGTCGTGCTGAAGGAAGAGTCAAGGTAATCTCTTATGAGAAGATGGATGAATCTGAGAGACAGATGGTTGATGCTGAGAAGAGAGCTTTAGCAGTGATCAAGAAATCCTTACCTGAAGGCATTAAGCATACCTTCAAGAACTATGGGAATTCTAGAGATCTGTGGGAAGCTTTGGAAAAACGTTATCAGATCTCTTCAAAAGTGAATACTTGTGATCAAGCATTGGTTGCTGAGTTTGCAGCTGTGAAGATAGGAGAAGAGGCTGCTGAGAAAGAAGAGAAGAAGGAAGCAGATGAGGAGAATGCTGAAAAAGATGGTGCAGAACTTTCAAAGAGCTTGACTGATGTGAATGGGCTTACAACAGAGGTAAAGGTATCATCAGAACCTGTAAGTTATTCATGTCATAATTGCACTGACCTACAGGGTAAAGTTGACAGACTATCGGAGCAAAACAAAATTCAGTTAGCTGAATTGCAAACATTAAAAGAGTCAAATGTTCTTTTGATTAAACGAGAGTCAGATTGTTTAAATAAACTCAAATCAACTGAACAAGAAATTAGCAGTTTAACAAGCAAAGTCAATGAACTGCTACAGGTCATTGATTTGGCTCGTGAAACTGTGAAAGAAAAGACTAACGAGCTTTCAGAAAAGTACAAAGAATTGGCGGATGCACAAGCCAAAATTGTAGAACTTCAGGGGAAGTTACACAATTTTGGGAATTCTTCTTTAGTCAGAACTCAAATTCAAAAAGGTTTAAAAGAGAGTAATGATAAAACAGGGGTGGGGTATACAAAAGCTTCATCTTCTGGAAATCAAGAATACTCATTTTTACCAACTGAAGATGAGCTAGCTGATTTTGTTGCCACTACACAAGCAGTAGTGGATCCGATATCCGTGGACTTGCCAAATAGTCCAGTTTCTTTGAAAGAATCTGTTGGGTCTAACAGTACACCTAATAAAGTGGATGAGGATACTGAAGACGAAAAGATCAAAACATTTAAAAAGGGATCAAATAAAAAGAAAAGTCGTAAGCAAAGATCCTGTTTTAAATGTCACAACAAAGGGCACGTGGCGAGTTGTTGTCCTTTGAAGAAAGGTAAGCAAAAGGTTGATGAGGTTAAGGATGGGATCAGGTTGGTTCAAGCAATACTGTCAAAACAAGTTGTGAGAAAAAGAAACCTGAATCTCAATCAAAACCCTTAACTTCGAAACGATCTGATAGACCAAGAAGTAATTCTCCACAATTTAGTCATTATAATGGTAAATCAAATCGGTTTCAAAGTCAAAACAGAAATTTTGGATATCAAAATCGATACCAAACTGCTGGTAATCGAAATTTTCAACAAAGAAACGAACATAGGGGTTTTACTAACTCAGATGTTCAACAACATCCAAAATTTTTCCAAAATTGATGGTATAATAATGGGAGGAGAAGGTATCAAGATAATAATTTCCAACGGTCAGGATATACGAGAGGTTATTGGAACTCTCGCAATCAAAGAGCTAGTGGAAATTATCAATCTTGTTCTATAACGGGTAACCAATCCAAGACTCCATTGGGGAGTGATGGATATTGGATGGATGTTCCTGTATTGGATGAATACGGAAAACCCAAGACCATCAGGGCTTGGGTTCTCAAAACTAAACTGAGTTGTTGAGTGAATGCAGGATGACCAAGAAGGACTGTTGATGTGTTCGACAGTGGTTATTCATGTACAACATCTGAGGTAAATAGTCGGTTAACATGGGTAACGAACTATTTATTTTGTGATTGTTTTTGATGTGTTAAACGTGGGAAAACTTTTATCAGAGTTAAAGTGGGGAGTCTGTTTGTGTTTAAAATTTGTGTTTTTAAAACTTACTCCATAAAAACAAAAATTTAGGGGGAGAAATTCCTCTAAGCCAAAAAGAGTTTAGATAGTGCGTGAGTTTAGGGGGAGTAAGTTGTAAATTTTAAAAATGAAAAACATAAAAAAAATAGAAAATCAAAAATGAGTTCATGGTTTGAAAAAGAAGAAATGATAGTACATCAGCAAGTTAGACTGTCACACTCAAATTGAACCTAACATTGCTTAAGTGTGATAGCAGCTTCATCACATGATGTACCAGTAGGCAAAACACATGAAATAATCAACTTACCAAAGTGATATAAACCTAAATGCACTGAGTATGAGTGGGGAACACATCAGTCGTGTATGGTTTAATGACCTTAATTCTTGCGTTGATAGATTGCCAAAATCTGAAGTTTTGGGTCTTTATACTGCTATATCATCCGGGGATATCATGGGTGTCCTTCTACTGCATCCAGATACATGCTGACCTAGACACACCCAGGATATCTTAAAAGAGCTAAAAATGCCAAAACCCTGAAAATGAAAAAGCTCTTAAAGAGAGTCACTCAATAAGTGCAAAATGCACAATTCGTACCAAAAATGGTATCTGTCTTAGCCCTCGATAAGATATTTTGGTCTCTCAGCTGTACGGAAGTACTGACCTGTTCACCAATTATCTATCGTTGAAATACAAAAAGGATGAATTCAATATACTCACCTACTACGATGAATCTTTGTGCATACCTTGATCGCGGGGGTACATCCTGAAGTGGGACACGCTCGTATTTCGGTATTCTAAAATTACCTTAACGTATCATACGGTAATGGTACTTGAAATGTTCATGCATTTTGTTTAAGTGGACAAACATACTGGTAATCGTCTTGAACTGCTTTTCACTAAAACATTACATAAAGAATTAACTAATTGTGTGAAACAGTTTGATTTTGCTGATATGATCTTCTTGCACATGATTCTCACAAAAAGAAGTATTGTATATATCTTTTAGTTTAGTTTAGTTTGTGTTGAAAAATATCAAAAATACCAAAAAGATTTTCCTTTTAAAAGATCTCCCATTTTGAACTGACAGGTAGTTGTTTTTACATGATAAGATAAAATAGTGGTTTATCTTTAAATGTGAAAAAGGCTAATGGTTTTTCGAGATACTTGCATGTGTTTCTAAACAGATTGGTGCAGTTATCAAAATGAAGTGCAGAATACAAGTAAAGTGCAGATTGAGAGTGAAGTGAAGAACGTGTGAAGATGCATGGTAGGATCCTTCTACTACGGTGCAGAAAGAGAGGAAAGAGATATGGAAGATTTGAAGATACTTGCTTAACCAAAGATTGCTAGTTCGCTGATACAATGAATGAAAGTTTTGGAGATTGGAAGCATCAGCTAAGGGGGAGTTTGTTGATGTCAGAAACTGTGTAGCTGACGCTATCCAAAGACCAAAAGACTGCAAGATGTTTGAAGACAAAGTTACACTATGAAGCTATTGTCAAGGGGGAGTTTGTTGGTGCATGTTTTGTGTCAATAGCTTAATAGTTTGTTTATTTAATCTTTGGATATTTTGTATTGGGCTTAGCAGTATTGGTTAGGGAGTTATTTAGTGTTATGGGCTTGGAGAATGGCCTGGCTCAGACCAAAGCCCATATGCAAGCCTTGTCCTATAAATACAAGACTTGGCATTAGGGTTTAGGTTAGACATTAGAAGCCATTTAGAGATATTGAGAGAGAGTTAGAGAAATCTACAGAGATTGGCTGAGAGATTTCTTGGGTCTTGAATTGATTGTAAACATCGCGTTGGATAATCAATTGAAGACCGGATTGAAAGTGTATGGTGTCTTGATTCTTGTTCTACTCGTTTTCTGTGAAATCTAATCTAGGGGATTCCGCACTCTAGGTTAGATCGACGATTCTGTTACGATCCGCATGCGTTCCGGGACCTACATGCTTGCCTTGGGTATTCTTCGGGTCTTGTTTGAAGTATCTCATATCTATCCCTAGCATCGAGCTCATTTGTGTTAAATCTTGTGAACTTCGACATCTTGATGTTGTTAGATCTAGAGGTAAAGTCGAAAATCTGCAGAAAATCGCTTCGGACCAGAGCTTTTTCGGGGAAACGGGGCGTGTGGAATGATGTAACTGTTGTGAAAAGAGGGTTTTATCCCGACAGTTGCGCAGACACGACCCCGTGTCCAGCGCACACGGCCCCGTGCCGAGCAAAGTTTTGAATATCTTTTTTTTGTGTGTTCGTGTGAGTGCCCGTTTTTCCAAAAGCTATGGTTAGAAGACTTACCGGTTTCGATGTATACTCACTTGTTCGTAACATACTAGGTATGATGTGGATGCTTTTTATTCGTTGACCGTTTGAAGCGAGATCTCTTCTTCCTTATCCTCAATGGATCCTCGATAGAGCTTTAGCCATTGGCCATTGACTCGGGCAGTGGTCTGACCAACCCACAATCCATGAAACTGGAACCTGACCTCCTCAATAGACTCCCAAAGGGCACTACGCCCAGCCGCGTCATTTGGGGCGTGAACATTAACAATATTAATTCTATCTTCTACCGCTTTTAAGTAGCCGCGGACCACCAAAATTTGTCTTTCTTCACTACCGAATCCACTGACAGAAGACTGGAATCCCAAATCGAAGTAATCCCTCTCGAGCGACCTACCGCGTCTACTGTAGCAAAGCCCATCGGAGCCTTGTTCCAGAATCGGTGAAGAAAGGATTCTGATAGATCCGACTGATGCGTTCTTGAATCCCCAAAAACGAGATTTTCTTAGCCAAGGCTATCCTCCTAATCCACTTAGGCTTGTGGATCCCAGACACCCCATTAATATTTATCGTCAAAAAGTTCCTTTGGACTGATTATTCTCCACTTCCCCATGAACAATCTTTCTCACATGATTTTCGAAACCATTCAATTCAACTCTTAGGTATTCGCCATACTACAAAGTTTCCATAGCTTCCTTCTCGGTGTCATGAATTCGCCTCCCTTCATCTCCTGACTCAGTATCCTCCCCTGCTCCTGTGTCCGAGATTATCAGGTTAACTTTATTGGCTTCCTGAGTTTTACTCTTTCTAGAAGATCTACGAATGATCTCTTCAAGGCCAAACGGGTCGGAGTTATCTGGTTCATTTAGATCCGGGGTTTGAAACACTGGGCAAGTCTTTTTTTTCCTTTTCTCTTTGGGCCTGATTGTCACATACTCAAGCCCAGTTCTCGAAGTTATGCCCACGTGTGAGGGATCCGTGTGCATAGGTGTCTAGTCCATTCTTCCGACATATCCAGCTTGGTTGGGGGTCCCACTTTCCAACCGCCACTGTTTATCGACCCTTGAGGTGTACTAAGCACTTGATGATGTCCCTCCCCATGTGAGTTCCCCATGCAGGGCTCAACATGAGTCAGATCTTCCCCATGCCTCATTCCCATGCAAGCTTCTTCGGTACCCGCCTCTTCATCTTCCTCCTCGTCTCCTCCGTTTACTACCACCTAGGATTTCAGCAACGGAGAATTCGGCATATTACATACCGGCGATAGGAACTCAGGTTCCCATTTTTCATCATACTCCTCAACCCACACTTTTAGGCTTTAGTCCTTCCATTTCAACTTAACCTCCACTGAGATCCGATCACCGGATTTCACCAAAACTGCCATTTTGTCTTCCGAGATATTAGTAGTGGATAACGATGTTTCCGACTTCATCATCAACGTTCCAAATCTTTCGTTTTTTATTAAACACATGTCTATCCCACAAGCACGGCGGGACTCCCACCACTTTAATCCAAGCCAATCTATAAAACACCAGAGGCTGGCCATCCCAGACGTACATCCTAGCAAACCAGTTAGCCCAAAACTCCGCTTGCTCTTTAAAGAATGACTCAGCTTCCTCCATAGATTGGAATGTTAGGAGTATTTTCATGCCTCCAATGTACCTTCCCGACGCCTTTCTATAACACTCCTCTAACAATATCTCCTTCATGTCCTCCAAAATATCTAGATCTTTAACCTTACCAATAAGGGAACACTCTTGCCAATATCTTTTGGCTTCAGTTGCCATCGGAGGTAATTCTATGGTGAGATTGTCGTTCTGAACTGTCTTATCATTGACCAGAATCTCGGCATAAGACCTCTTGTCGGTTCTTCCGCCCTTCTTCATGGTCTCTCCTTTATCGACCCTTTGTTGATTTCCCACTTCATTAAGTCTAGCAAACACTGAAACTCTAATGGAGTGGGCCTGGATACTGGTCGACCTCACATTCCTACAGAATTTTGCAACGTTAACTCCTAACACTGCACCGTCAATCTTAACTCCTTGCAGTCGCCTTTCCCAATCCCCCACATCTTGAATACCTGAAAGTTTCATAAAACCAAACTGGTTACCAAACCCATCTCTCCTTTTGGGAATGAAGGCGTTTTCAATATTGTGAAAATGATTAAAGGCTCTCCACAGTTTATCCCTAGAACATCCTGCTGGTAAGTTGGAGACAAAAAATGAAGTGGCATTCCGTAATCTTGCCTCCCTAGCGAGGAATCTTTTTTCGTTCTGTATTTCCTTCTCACTCCTTACCCGGTTCCAAGACTGCCCATTTCGTAGGTTTCGCTGTTCTTCATACTTCCTCCTTCTTAGGTTCTCCATAGTTGTCTGGTCTGGTTGCTGTGACTACCGCTGGGCCGCCCCCCACCGTTTCCTATGTCTCTCCATCCTAAGAAGAGACACACCCAAGAAGCCCGAAATGCCTCGGAATACCGATATTATTGATCTTTAAGAGGTTAATAGGATTTGTAACAGTCTAACTGAACTATAAAAACAGCCGCGACCGCTAACAGACCTACTAAGCAATCAAGAACCGCTTCTTTTTGTTATCCCTTCAGAGTTTGAAAAAACTTATACTTACAAAAAAAGAATATAGCTCCTAAGCACCTTCACAAAAACGAAAGACACCAACTGATATGCGTGAAGTGTGTTATATTTTAGATGTATATTTTAAGCCCTTTTTACACTTTTAGCCAAGTTTTAAATTTATAAAACACGATATTTACTAACACTAAACACACATATGGGCAAGTGCACCCATCGTGGACGTAGTATAGTGTTGGTAAGATACCGAGGTCGTCCAAGGACACAAGAGCTTTTAGTACCGGTATATCCTCAACGTCTAATCAAATCAAAATATTAGAAAAGATTTTTAAACTAAGAAAATAAAAACTAACTAAATGCTGAAAAATAAAATAAAATAAAATAAACAGATAGACAAGATGAATCACTTGGATCTGACTCGTGTGTTAGTATAACCTTTGATTATTTTCGCACTTTTGCACTTGTCTAAGAGATTATCTTACTTATTGTAGTAGGCCCCTCTATTGAAGGTGACGTTACCCTCAACCCAGTAGTTTGAGTCAGCAAAGATACAATCCTAAAGGGTCAGATTATTGAAAGATAATTAATTAAGTTATTAATGCATAATGTGGTAGGCCCCTCTTTTGAAGGTGATGTTACCCTCAGCTAAGTAGTCTGAGTCAGCAGTGATACAGTCCTAAGTAGCTGGGTTAAAGTTTTAATAGTAGTTTAACTTATGAGGGGATCAAAGAGTTTGGACCCCCGCCATCCAATACCTTTGGGTGTTGAAGGAGGTCCTACTAAATTTGATCCAGATCCTTTGTAGGATCTATACCCTAAACAATGGCAAGACTCTTACCAAACCGTTCACTTAATCCACGACCAGGTAGCCAACATACCTCCATATAGACCGTGGAGATATGAATGGTGAAAATCATTTATTTAATACAGACAGTAAGATAATGCCAAGACACCACGGACAAATGATAAGGAAGAATCACTTTCAACATAAGAAATTAGTAATTAAAGTCATTAATACAAAACCAATTAAAAAGTGCAAAAGATTAAAAATAAAAAGTATTACACTAAACACTTGTCTTCACCAAGTGATGTAAGAGACTTAGGCAAACATGGCCTTTGATTGTCAAGAACTCTTACGATCAATCTTGGATCCCGAGACGACTCACACACTCTATGATGGACAATGGATGATGGTGGTGGATGATGGTGTTGTGATGATGGTGGGTGGTGGGTGAAGTGTGAGAGAGGTGGTCTGCCAAGGGATGCGTTCAAATGGCTCCAAGCACTCCTATTTATAGGCTGAACAGAAGCCTGGGCACGACCCCATGCCCGCTGGGCACGACCCCGTGTCCGTCTGACACTCTCTCTCTTCATTAATTGTAATTCGCAATTACAATAAATGCGCATGCAGCATTCTGACCACGCCCCCGTGTCCGCTGGGCACGGCCCCGTGGTGGGCAATAGAAGCTTCTATAGGTTTGTCTTTTCTGCTGCTTCTTGGGCACGGCCACGTGCTCGCTGAGCACGGGGCGTGTTCAGTCTTCTGTCTTCTTTGTTTTGCTTGGGTGGATGCTGTCGAGGGGTCGGGCAATCTACTTTTGTTCCTTTTCTTGTATTTATGTTAGATTTTGTTGTCTTTATGCTTCTTTTGTTAATTTGAGCTCATTTAATCCAGAAAATACAAATGGAAGACAAAAGCACACTTTTTCCAACATTAGTACTAAAAAGGGGTTAGTTTTATGCCACAATTGATATAATTTATATGATGCATTTTGCGCGTATCATTGATCAACAGCCTTAGTCAAAGAGATCAGCACTTGGTTCTCTTGTAGGTTCTTAACTTCTCTCCACTTGTTAGTATCGCCCTTAATACCCTTCAGAAGCATAGCAAGGGATATATCTCCTTTTGAGTTAAGAACCCATATGCCAACATTTCTATTCACTATGTATGTTAACTCCGGGGAGCATACCCAACTGTTGTAAATTTTGAAAGGGGTCGGCCCAAAATCCAACCCAACATACTTAAGAACCACCGGGCAGTGGTCTGACCACCCTTTGCACAACACCCTAAGACTAGCTAGGGGCCATTTATCCAAGAACCGGTGGCAGACAAAAATCCGATCAAGTTTACTGAATTTAACATCCAGGTTGTTGGAGATATACGTATATTTTCCCCCGGTCATCTAATATTCCAAGAATCCAGCTCTGCTAATAAAACAATTAAAGACAGAGGAGGAGAAAGGATCGAACTGCGAATTTTTCCGTTCCTCTGCGCTTCTGACTTCATTGAAATCCCCGAGAGTAACCCACAATCCATGAAGCTGGAACCTGACCTCCTCAATAGACTCCCAAAGGGCACTACGTCCAGCCGCGTCATTTGGGGCGTGAACATTAACGATATTAATTCTATCTTCTACCGCTTTTAAGTAGCCGGGAACCACTAAAATCTGTCTTTCTTCACTACCGAATCCACCGACAGAAGACTGGAGTCCCAAATCGAAGTAATCCCTCCCGAGCGACCTATCGCGTCTACTGTAGCAAAGCCCATCGGAGCCTTGTTCCAGAATCGGTGAAGAAAGGATTCTGATAGATCCGACTGATTCGTTCTTGAATCCCCAAAAACGAGATTTTCTCAGCCAAGGCTATCCTCCTAATCCACTCAGGTTTGTGGATCCCAGACACCCCATTAATATTTATCGTCAAAAAGTTCCTCTGGACTGATTATTCTCCACTTCCCCATGAACAATGTTTCTCACATGATTTTCGAAACCATTCAATTCAACTCTTAGGTATTCGCCATACCGCAAAGTTTCCATAGCTTCCTTCCCGGTGCCATGAATTCGCCTCCCTTCATCTCCTGACTCAGTATCCTCCCCTGCTCCTGTGTCCGAGATTATTAGGTTAACTTTATTGGCTTCCTGAGTTTTACTCTTTCTAGAAGATCTACGAATGATCTCTTCAAGGCCAAACGGGTCGGAGTTATCTGGTTCATTTAGATCCGGGGTTTGAAACACTGGGCCAGTCTTTTTTTTCCTTTTCTCTTTGGGCCTGATTGTCACATACTCAAGCCCAGTTCTCGAAGTTATGCCCACGTGTGAGGGATCCGTGTGCAAAGGCGTCTGGTCTATTCTTCCGACATTTCCAGGTTGGTTGGGGGTCCCACTTTCCAACCGCCCACTGTTTATCGACCCTTGAGGTGTACTAAGCACTTGATGATGTCCCTCCCCATGTGAGTTCCCCATGCAAGGCTCAACGTGAGTCTGATCTTCCCCATGCCTCGTCCCCATGCAAGCTTCTTCGGTACCCGCCTCTTCATCTTCCTCCCCGTCTCCTCCGTTTACTACCACCTGGGATTTCAGCAACGGAGAATTCGGCATATTACATACCGGCGACGGGAACTCAGGTTCCCATTTTTCATCATACTCCTCAACCCACACTTTCAGGCTTTGGTCCTTCCATTTCAACTTAACCTCCACTGAGATCCGATCACCGGATTTCATCAAAACTGCCATTTTCTCTTCCGAGATATTAGTAGTGGATAACGATGTTTCCGACTTCATCATCAACGTTCCAAATCTTTCGCTTTTGTATTAAACACATGTCTATCCCACAAGCGCGGCGGGACTCCCACCACTTTAATCCAAGCCAATCTATAAAACACCGGAAGCTGGCCATCCCAGACGTACATCCTAGCAAACCAGTTAGCCCAAAACTCCGCTTGCTCTTTAAAGAATGACTCAGCTTCCTCCTTAGATTGAAATGTTAGGAGTATTTTCATGCCTCTAATGTACCTTCCCGCCGCCTGTCTACAACACTCCTCTAACAATATCTCCTTCATGTCCTCCAAAATATCTAGATCTTTAACCTTACCAATAAGGGAACACTCTTGTCAATATCTTTTGGCTTCAGTTGCCATCGGAGGTAATTCTATGGTGAGATTGTCGTTCTGAACTGTCTTATCATTGACCAGAATATCGGCATAACACCTCTTGTCGGTTCTTCCTCCCTTCTTCATGGTCTCCCCTTTATCGACCCTTTATTGATTTCCCGCTTCATTAAGTCTAGAAAACACTGAAACTCTAATAGAGTGGGCCTGGATACTGGTCGACCTCACGTCTCTACAGAATTTTGCAACGTTAACTCCTAACACTGCACCGTCAATCTTAACTCCTTGCAGTCGCCTTTCCCAATCCCCCACATCTTGAATACCTGAAAGTTTGATAAAACCAAACTGGTTACCAAACCCATCTCTCCTTTTGGGAACGAAGGCGTTTTCAAGATTGTGAAAATGGTTAAAGGCTCTCCACAGTTTATCCCTAGAACATCCTGCTGGTAAGTTGGAGACAAAAAATGAAGTGGCATTCCGTAAACTTGCCTCCCTAGCGAGGAATCTTTTTCGTTCTGTATTTCCTTCTTACTCCTTACCCGGTTCCAAGACTGCCCATTTCGTAGGTTTCGTTGTTCTTCATACTTCCTCCTTCTTAGGTTCTCCATAATTGTCTGGTCTGGTTGCTGTGACTACCGCTAGGCCGCCCCCCACCATCTCCTCTGTCTCTACATCCCAAGAAGAGACACACCCAAGAAACCCGAAACGCCTCGGAATACCGATATCATAGATCTTTAAGAGGTTAATAGGATTTGTAACAGTCTAGCTGAACTATAAAAACAGCCTCGACCGCTAACAGACCTACTAAGCAATCAAGAACCACTTCTTTTTGTTATCCCTTCGGAGATTGAAAAAACTTATACCTACAAAAAAAGAATATAGCTCCAAAGCACCTTCACAAAAACGAAAGACACCAACTGATGTGCGTGAAGTGTGTTATATTTTAGATGTATATTTTAAGCCCTTTTTACACTTTTAGCCAAGTTTTTAAATATATAAAACACGATATTTACTAACACTAAACACACATATGGGCAAGTGCACCCATCGTGGACGTAGTATAGTGTTGGTAAGATACCGAGGTCGTCCAAGGACACAAGAGCTTTTAGTACCGGTTTATCCTCAACGTCTAATCAAATCAAAATGTTAGAAAAGATTTTTAAACTAAGAAAATAAAAACTAACTAAATGCTGAAAAATAAAATAAAAAAAAAACAGATAGCCAAGATGAATCACTTGGATCCGACTCGTGTATTAGTATAACCTTTGATTATTTTCGCACTTTTGCACTTGTTTAAGAGATTATCTTAGTTATTGTAGTAGGCCCCTCTTTTGAAGGCGACGTTACCCTCAACCCAGTAGTTTGAGTCAGCAAGGATACAATCCTAAAGGGTCGGATTATTGAAAGATAATGAATTAAGTTGTTAATGCAAATTATGGTAGGCCCCTCTTTTGGAGGTGATGTTACCCTCGACTAAGTAGTCTGAGTCAGCAGGGATACAGTCTTAAATAGCCGGGTTATAATATTAATAGTAGTTAACTTATAAGGAGGTCAAAGAGTTTGGATCCCCGCCATCCAATACCTATGGGTATTGAAGGAGATCCTACTAAATTTGACCCAGGTCCCTTGCAGGACCTCTAAACGCTGAACAAGGGCAAGACCCTTACCAAACCGTTCCCTTAACCCCGGACCAGGTAGCCAACATACCTCCATATAGACTTTGGAGATATGAATGGTGAAAATCTTTTATTTTATATAGACAGTAAAATAATGCCAAGACACCACGGACAAACGATAAGGAAAGATCACCTTCAACATAAGCAACTAGTTCTTAAAGTCATTAATACAAAACCAAATAAAAAGTGCAAAAGATTGAAAATAAAAAGTATTATACTACACACTTGTCTTCACCAAGTGATGTAAGAGACTTAGGCAACCATGGCCTTGATTGTCAAGAACTCTTACGATCAATCTTGGATCCCGGGACGACTCACACACTCTATGATGGACAATGGATGATGGTGTTGTGATGGTGGTGGGTGGTGGATGAAGTGTGAGAGAGGTGGTGTGCCAAGGGATGAGTTGCAATGAAACCAAGCACTCCTATTTATAGGCTGAACAGAAGGCTGGGCACGGCCCCGTGTCCGCTGGGCACGGCCCCGTGCCTGTCTGACATTCTCTCTCTTCATTAATTGTAATTCGCAATTACAATTAATGTGTCTGCAGTACTTTCGCCACGCCCCTGTGTTCACTGGGCACGGCCCCGTGGTGGGCAATAGAAGCTTCTATAGGTTTGTCTTTTCTGCTGCTTCTTGGGCACGGCCCCGTGCTGGCTGAGCATGGGGCGTGTTCAGTCTTCTGTCTTCTTTATTTTGCTTGGGAGGATGCTGTTGAGGGGTCGGAGAATCCACTTATGTTCATTTTCTTGTATTTATGTTAGATTTAGCTGTCTTTTTGCTTCTTTTGTTAATTTTAGCTCATTTAATCCTGAAAATACAAAAGGAAGACAAAAACACTCTTTTTTTCAACATTAGTACTTAAAAAGGATTAGTTTTATGCCTCATTTGATGTAATTTATATGTTGCATTTTACACACATCAAATACCCCCACACTTGAATTTTTGCTTGTCCTCAAGCAAAACTCTTTAATATGTGGCTTACACTCCCAAATGGAATGGGTAGAAGAGAAGGTTTTGGCTTGTCATAGAGTGTCGTGAATCCAATATCTTTTTGGTTTTATTTTTATTTATTTACAATCCTATTCGTTATGATTTATTTTAGAACGTTTCATAAGAGAGATTACTTATTTGGGCATATCTTGCTTTTTTGAAATTCCATTTATATACAAGTTCACATACCTCACGGGAGAAATCACTCACACTCGGCCGAAGGTGTAATTTTTGTGAATCACTCGAGAGCGGCATTGAACTTATCCCTACCATAGGCTTGCCAAGCAATCAATCCTCCTCCTTTTTAACTTGTTACCTTTGTAAATATCAAGAGGACTTTTTTGGGTAAAGGCTTGGGCTAAAGGTGGGTAGTTGGGTTAGTGGTCAGTAGAAAAGGGCGAAAAAGCGTAAAAAGCGCCGGTTTTCGTAAAACACCATGTTTTAGTGACTTCTTTTTTTTAATGAAGTATTTCTTGAAACAAGCTTTTGTTTTAAGAGCTTTGTTTGTTTATTTCTAACTTCATCATTTTTTTAGCAGTCACACGAAAACCTAGCTTGTTACTAAAATAAAGGGTAAAAGTAAAAAGGGTTTTTGGTGGGTAAAAAGGTTTTAGGGTAAAGAAATGAAAGGTTTAGGCTCAAAGGGGTTAACTAGGGGGAGTTTTTGGGTAGGTGAAAAGAAAAATAAAAATAATGGTTTTGAAAGAAAAAGGGGTAGTCCTAATGCCTCCATCATTTACTTACATGGGTTTAAGTTGGTAAGGACCGGGAATGAATTGTCGTGGCAAGTTCTAGAGTTGTAAGAACCAAGCGGCTATTCACACAAGAAACGAAAAATGAGTATTTAACTTAAAGATGTGTATTTATATGCTCAATAAAGGCTCAAAACTCACTTTTTGTGGGAATGGGTTTTTTCTATGTGATCAAGCATATATAATCGAATTTTAACTAAGCTTGCCATGCCGTTTCCTAATTTTCTTATGTTAGTTCTTTTTATCACGACGCTATCGGTTGTAAACTTGTAAAAATATAACCTTATTAGTCTTAGAATTCCCAACTTAAACCTTAGACAAGTAAAAAAATTTTGGGGTGATTAGCGGTTCAAATAGAGTTTTGTGTAAGGCTTGTTTTTAGGACTTGCGAAATTCAAGGTTTTAGCATCCCCCCCACACTTAAATTACACATTGTCCTCAATGTGTCCCAAAAATAAATTTTTAGGTTGATTAGATGTGTAACATGGTGTTAAAAGCAAAAATTTATGTTACTGGCAGTCTGGACACGGCCCCGTGGGGACCGGACACGGCCCCGTGTTCAGGTGCTTGTAATGAAAATTAAAGAAAAGAAACAGAAGCCTGGACACGGGGGCGTGTCTGTTGAACACGGCCCGTGTCCAGTTACCTGAACTGGGCATTTTTCTGCAGGGGGTTCAGCACGGGGTCGTGTTAGGTGGGCACGGCCCGTGCTGAATCTTCTGTAATGGAGAAATTGTTGACGGGTGGCTTATTCTTGTGCATGGGGCCATGTTTCTCGTTTCCCTTATCATCCTTTACCACCAGGAGTGTGTTTTATTTATTATGAACCATTCAAACCTTAAATCATCATTTCATTAAAACTATAGAGAGATCTTACATAGTCCTAAATTTATATTAAGTTAGATAAGAAAACAAAGAAGCATTAAACCATGGAGTTCTAGCCTACACGTTATTTTAATTAGCAAAATTTCCAAGAAGCTAGTAATCTTGGGTAGATATGGCCTTATAGAACTCCTTCTTCCGGGTGTGGCTTTCCTCATATGTCGGCGAACCACTCCTCCACCTCCCTTGGAAGGAGAAAAGAGAGCTCATTAGCGTTAGTTTGAGGAGTTGCGATTTCCACCGGGATCTCTTGTTGGTGCTCCATGGGAGGTTCCGCTGGAAAGTCGTCCCACCCAGTAGGGTTGTTAACTCCGAGCGCCAAGTTCCAATCCTGTTGAGGGAGGACCGGTTCCATCGGGGGTGTTACAAGAATATTTAACCTCTGGTGCAAGAGGTTAATCTCTTGGAAGCTACTCTCGAGTCCCATCGTAAGATCGTTAATACGGTCAATTAGGACCTCCTCTACTGACGTCATTTCGTCGAGAGCCTCCCTTAATGCTAGGGCACGAGTGTAGCTTCAATGGAGGGCCTCCTTCCTCTTCGGCTGCTTGATGAATGCACGGACGATGTTTCGCTGTTTTCAATCGACATTCTACGACAAATAAACTGAAAATAGTTTATTTGCTGAAACAGTAAACCGGACAAGGCCCCGTGCTCATTGAGCACGGCCCCGTGTTCATCTTTCTACAGAGTTTTGGAGCAAGGAAACTTGAAGTTTTAAGTTATTTTCTAAACTTGTGGGGTCTTTTTAAACATTAGTAGCTTAAAACAATGTTATACAACATATTTTTACTAAGATTCCTTGAACAAAACTCATCAATCCCTACCACAAAGCTTGAAAAATTCAAACTTTAATGGAGGTTCTTGGAGAAAGATGAAGAAGAAGGAAATGGTTAAGAGAGGAAAGGACAAGATGGGTTGTTGGAACCTTCTTTTAGAACTTACCTAGGATAGTCGAGAGAAGATTCCTTCAAATCTCTATCCCAAGTTGGTCCAAATGTGTAGAATTCTTGGCTGCATTTATAGAAAACGACAGCATCCTGGACACGGCCCCGTGTTCAGTGGGCACGGCCCTGTGTGCAGATGGAATTCTGACACAGTTTGTCCGTATTCTGACATAAGGATCAGAAGGGAATCTTTTGGTCGGCATGGGGGCGTGTTGGCTGGCCACGGCCCCGTGTCGAGAGACTGTTTTATGAAGTTTGTCTAATTTTTAAGGAACTTAATAGTATCCGGTGGCTCCTGACTAGTTGGAACAACCCCAAAGTGCCTAAGATACCTTAATTGTCCTAGAGTAAGGTGAGAACGCAAGAGGTTGCCGGTGAGGGTAATTCCTATTTTTATTCTAGGTGGACAAGTCCAACCCTTTCCCGGGCTCTCGTTAAAGAAGGTGTATGCCGAATCGCTCAGGTCTATGTATGCACCGAACGAAGTCGATGGAGAGTCCTTCACGGCAAAATCGGCATAGGGACGACTATCGTCCAAGTCTTCGCTAGGTATGAAGGTATTTTTGGGAGCAACGAGGTTGTTGGAATGCGATCCCAACATTTCTTCATGGTCATCGTCTTGGGGTGGATCAAGGAAATCCTTCCTAAGCTCTTTTGACCAATTTAAAATTAGATCTTCTAGTTGAAATTACTCGTCAAGGAGCATTTCTCCTAGAATATCTGGCTGGGCGCATTCGAGGGAGAGATAGTGATTATTTTTACTTTCGACCCTCTTAAGGTTATAAGGAATCGGTGGGTCTATGTAGTGGGGCCTATAATTTAGAAAGTAACATTCTAATTCTTTATGTTCGCCTCCACATAAATGACACCATGTACCATAAGAGTGCCGAAAGTAAAAAGAATTACTATCACTCATGTTTGTGTCAGAAATTACCAACCGCTAGGATCTAACAGTTCTGTTTTCAGTAAGTGAATCTTGGGCATGGGGGCGTGTTGAGTGAGCACGGCCCCGTGTTCAGCTTACTGTCTGACTTAAAACAGGATTGCCAGTTCCAATGATTGAGCACGGGGGCGTGTTCAGCGGGCACGGCCCGTGCTGAGCTCTACAGAAGCTGAAAAACTAATAGAATCCTAAAAAATTAAAAAAGAAAAATAAAAATATGATTAGGCCGTTGATTCCTAACTTTCTTAAAATACTTGTGTCCCCAGCAACGGCGCCAAAAACTTGATGTGCGTGAAGTGTGTTATATTTTAGATGTATATTTTAAGCCCTTTTTACACTTTTAGCCAAGTTTTAAATTTATAAAACACGATATTTACTAACACTAAACACACATATGGGCAAGTGCACCCATCGTGGACGTAGTATAGTGTTGGTAAGATACCGAGGTCGTCCAAGGACACAAGAGCTTTTAGTACCGGTTTATCCTCAACGTCTAATCAAATCAAAACGTTAGAAAAGATTTTTAAACTAAGAAAATAAAAACTAACTAAATGCTGAAAAATAAAACAAAATAAAAAAAAACAGATAGACAAGATGAATCACTTGGATCCGACTCGTGTATTAGTATAACCTTTGATTATTTTCGCACTTTTGCACTTGTTTAAGAGATTATCTTAGTTATTGTAGTTGGCCCCTCTTTTGAAGGCGACGTTACCCTCAACCCAGTAGTTTGAGTCAGCAACGATACAATCCTAAAGGGTTGGATTATTGAAAGATAATGAATTAAGTTATTAATGCAAATTATGGTAGGCCGCTCTTTTAGAGGTGACGTTACCCTCGACTAAGTAGTCTGAGTCAGCAGAGATACAGTCCTAAATAACCGGGTTATAGTATTAATAGTAGTTAACTTATGAGGGGGTCAAAGAGTTTGGATCCCCGCCATCCAATACCTATGGGTATTGAAGGAGATCCTACTAAATTTGACCTAGGTCCCTTGCAGGACCTCTAGACGCTGAACAAGGGCAAGACCCTTACCAAACCGTTCCCTTAACCCCCGACCAGGTAGCCAACATACCTCCATATAGACCGTGGAGATATGAATGGTGAAAATCTTTTATTTTATATAGACAGTAAAATAATGCCAAGACACCACGGACAAACGATAAGGAAAGATCACCTTCAACATAAGCAACTAGTTATTAAAGTCATTAATACAAAACCAAATAAAAAGTGCAAAAGATTGAAAATAAAAAGTATTATACTAAACACTTGTCTTCACCAAGTGATGTAAGAGACTTAGGCAACCATGGCCTTGATTGTCAAGAACTCTTACGATCAATCTTGGATCCCGAGACGACTCACACACTCTATGATGGACAATGGATGATGGTGGTGGATGATGGTGTTGTGATGGTGGTGGGTGGTGGATGAAGTGTGAGAGAGGTGGTGTGCCAAGGGATGAGTTGCAATGAAACCAAGCACTCCTATTTATAGGCTGAACAGAAGGCTGGGCACGGCCCCGTGTCCGCTGGGCACGGCCCCGTGCCTGTCTGACATTCTCTCTCTTCATTAATTGTAATTCGCAATTACAATTAATACGCCTGCAGTACTTTCGCCACGCCCCCGTGTTCACTGGGCACGACCCCGTGGTGGGCAATAGAAGCTTCTATAGGTTTGTCTTGTCTGCTGCTTCTTGGGCACGGCCCCGTGCTGGCTGAGCACGGGGCGTGTTCAGTCTTCTGCCTTCTCTATTTTGCTTGGGAGGATGTTGTTGAGGGGTCGGACAATCCACTTATGTTCCTTTTCTTGTATTTATGTTAGATTTAGCTGTCTTTTTGCTTCTTTTGTTAATTTGAGCTCATTTAATCCCGAAAATACAAAAGGAAGACAAAAACACTCTTTTTCCAACATTAGTACTTAAAAAGAGTTAGTTTTATGCCTCATTTGATGTAATTTATATGTTGCATTTTACACACATCACCAACTCTGATCAGACCCAAGGTTTGCAAGCAAATGATTGAATTGGTCATGCTTATGGCGTGTTGGCTACTTTGGAAGTCAAGAAAAAATCTGATTTTTAATCAAACAAAGAACAAGGCGGAAGGGATTCTATTGGGTTTTTTTATGGATCAAGCACCGACCAAGGAAGGTTAATCTAAATGAAACTAGTTGGAGTCGTTTCTTGTTTGTTTAATGTTCTGTTATTTTGTTTTTCTGCTTGTTTGTGGGTACTAGATCCTTGCTAGTGGTTTTCAATGAAATTCTGCTGTTAAGCATGATTGATTGAATCATACTGGGGTGGATATAGGAATTGAATGATTTGGATTAGGCCTTGTGTGAGGTTGTCAGTTCGATTCCCGAGCCCAATCAAGTTTTCGTCCCACTGTGTGTTACATAAGAGAGTTATGCTCTTGTGGGTGCACAACGATTGTAAAGTGGCAGTCGGCGGTATGGTTTCCTAGGGGAACGCCCAAAAAAGCGAAATATTGAAGAAAGTATGGGTCCAATTAAGACAACATAGTCTAGCCAAAATGGGGCAATACGAGGCTCTCCAATTTAGAAAGTGTGATAACCTTATACATGAAATTCACCGTTAAAATAAAACGATTAAAGATATAAAAAGTCATGTATTAAATGTTACACACATTAGTGTTAGTTTATTAATTTAATCGTAATCATCATCATGTCCGTAAATGTTTTCATTTACCCAAACCTATGCAATATTTAATTAGATTGTAAGTTCAAATAACATAATTAAGTTCACAATCATTTTAATGTACAGGACTTTCTTGTAGTTTGTTCAAAATTCAAATGGACTTTAGTTAATCAAAATGGGGATTTGGATATACGATGGGTGAAAAGGTATACACATGTCACGGGGATCACAGTACTTTTCCAGTACGGCGTCCACATCACGCGAGTACATCCAGAAGGGGTTCTGGAACCTACTAGAAGAAATCACCTGGTGACAAGAAAGATGCTCCTGCAAACAAAAAGGACAACAGGTGGCACCAATAGATGGATGTCAACAGCGATTGCAAGATCCTTGGAGGACAGGCCGACAGCCGGTACAAGCGGGCGCCTAGCTGGAACGAGTAACCATGTGCCATGTCACCTCTGGTACTGACGATACCAGAGGGGACAGGAAGGATATTCATTCTGGTCGGACAGTTGGCGAGCACCGCTAGCTAGCACACTTCTTCCTCCTCCTTTCACCCTTCCCCGGCTATAAATAAAGGACTCTACCCCTAGGTTTAAGGATTCGATTTTCCAACTCTTAACACACACTTATCCTCAGAACAATACCTATTCTCATGCCGGAGGGTAGTCACAGGGAGAACCCCCTTATTCCCCTCCTTGTGGCGAGTCACCAGTGTTGTTTTGTAGGACGATTCCCAGAAAGATCAGCCAACGGCGAGTGAAAGATAGAGGTTGAACCACCCTTCACGAGACGACCAGCTGGGATAACCTAGTGTTACCTAGTGTTTCATCATTGGCGTCCACCGCATTTTTACAACCATTTTCATCTCTTTTCTTTTCAAAACACTCCTCAATGGCTGAATCACACTCTTCTTTTCAAACCAGCGTGGAAAGCTCTCCGTTTGGCCCGGCAGCGGACAACGCGCACGTCCAAAGCTAACAAAGGGACGAGTACATCGGTGGAGAGTTCACAGATGCCAGAGTCACTAACGTCTTTGGTAGTGCCACTCGGGTAACCCAACAGACGACTCCCGGCGCACCAAACGCAAGCACGGTCAATATGGTTTTCCCTTCACTCCCAGTAGGGGAAACACCAGCTTCTTGGTATGCCAAGTCTCCGGCAGTGCTTAACATGGCGTACGCGCAGATGTGCGCACAGGCGTAGTTCCCAGCACAAACACCTATGCAGCAACAGTATGTGCAGCCCTCGTCACAGCCCCCATCCCAAAGGGCTTCGTCACTTCACAGAGAGTCCATTTACAACACTAAAACACCTCAAAATTATCACCCAACGGACAACTATCAATGTCCTAGCAGTACGCGCAACACGAACTACAACACTATGGGTCTCAACAACTCACACCTGACAAGACCTAGCGCGTACACTCCTGTACGCGAGCGATTAGGTCCGCGCAGAATGGACAAAGAATTTGAAGGTCTGACTGACGAATATCACCCGTCTTACCAAGAAGAAGATAGTGTGAGCGTGTTCAGTAGACTCCTACCAAATCACGAATCTTACAAACCCCGCACATGCGCAGGATACAACCCAGCAGCGGAGTACTGTTTCACCCTAGGATACCGCCCACTAGGCGTAGCTGACAAATCCAAGTTTATCAAGGAAATCGCCATGGCTCTACCTAAGAAAACGAAACTGCCACATAATGTAAGGAAATACAACGGTCCCACGGACCCAGATGACCCTCTCCAAGTGGTCACAAGTGAAGTAGTCATAGGGGGATGGTCACTTCCA
Source organism: Helianthus annuus (assembly GCF_002127325.2). Taxonomy (NCBI): domain Eukaryota; kingdom Viridiplantae; phylum Streptophyta; class Magnoliopsida; order Asterales; family Asteraceae; genus Helianthus; species Helianthus annuus. The sequence goes on from NC_035441.2 coordinate 43,296,689, forward strand.
GCATGGTGCCATCTATTTGTCCAAACCTTCGTGGGCGCAGCACGCGTATGGTTTGACAACTTACCGTCTAGAAAGATCAAGTCTTGGATGGACTTTCAAGATAAATTTCTGTCACATTTTAGCTAAAAACGAAGGTATACTAGAGACCCAGTAGATGTCCTGAACATCTGGCGCAAGGAAAACGAAGGCATTGAAGACTTCATTACGAGGTATAACAAAGAATGCCTTGAAATAGGTAATGTTGGTGATGGAATCATGCGCGTGCATTTCATGCGCGCTGTCAGAAGTGATGACTTAATACGAAGAGTGAGAGGAAGAGATGGAAGCCCAAAAGAATGGGAAACTTTCATCGAAGCAGCCAAGATCATTGCGCAAATAGAAAAGCAACTGACGGCGATGAAAGCCATCAGGATAACTATAGCCAGCATGCCAACGAAAGGCGCAACAAAAAAGGGCGACTCCCGACATGGAAAGCGTCTGGCTATAACGAGAAAGTCAATTTTTAGAAGATGCGCGCGCGACCATCATTCGGATCGAGTACCGAAAAGAGGTCAAGCAAGAAAACAGAGAAAGGCAGTGGACACCTCTCACCAAGACTCCATCTAAGGTGCTAACTACTGAGAACCACCGGTACAAGCTTCACTACAGATGCACAACAAAGACACTGGCCATCTGACAGATGATTGCATCAGCTTGAAGCAAGAGATAGGGAGAGCCCTGAAGAGTGGTAAATTGACACACCTGATCAAGAATGTCAAGAAAGACACATGCCTAATAAGCAAACGATACGAAGGGCCAGAGAACAAAAAGTTTCAAAGATTGGAAACGCACATGGTGTAAGGTACCCAAGAAGAGGGAAAAAGAATTATAACCAGCGTATCCAAGATGATTCATGGCGTGAAAAGCAGGTGATCTTCCCTGTCATGAGGTAAAGACCACGAGAAAGGTGATCCATCGTAGTCTCAGGGGTATTTGGCCACTGGTGTGTGCAAAGCGTGATATATTTTTATTGATATTTTAAGCCCATTTTACACATTAGTCAAGTTTTAACATGACATTTTTCCTCGATAGATAGTCTTCTACCCGTTGTTACTCTCGACGTCATTACAAAATCAACTATCGAAACATCACAACAACAAAAATAATGTAAAAATTGTGTATTTTTGTGGCATATTGATAATTTAGGTGAAGAAGAATTGTCAAAAGTTGGTTTATATAGAGTGATTCGCATCTTACAATTCAAAACTCATGTGTGTGTGTGTGTGTATTGTGAGAACGTTAAGAATTGGACTAGACCCATACGTCACTTAATCAATGGCTCAATTCAACATTTTAATTATGGTAATGATGAACTAAAAGATTGAGGATATCATTAAAATGAGATTACCTTGGGTTAGGACATGACTTTGTTGAGGAGCAAGATTATTCACTTTTCAACTAAAGAAATAAGTTGTAGTTCAGTCATAGTCATATATGAGCAGCTTATTTTCAACTCCAAATTTTACATTAACACTAATAAAAGTTACATATAAATTAAAGTTTTTTTTCATGGGAAAGACAACATAAACAACCACTTACATTCAATATAGAGAAGTGTATAACAAAACACTAAATAAATATACATGCCTATACTAGCGTTTATCGAAACATATCAACGATAAAAGACAATACAGTTTTATTTCTCGGTTGATACGGGTAGGATTTTGTTGTTTACACCCCTATGTGAAATTTCTGAGTAGATAATAGCAACTATAGTCAAAGTTCCAATTAACATGAACAATGCGAAAAAACTTTGAATGTCAAGACTTTGTGGAAGGGCTTCAGTAGGTTGTGATCCATCAGGTATACGAAATCCAAGATATTTTTCCTTCATTTTCATCATAGTATCGCTTTCAGTTACATTTATGACAGCCATTGAAAAATCTTGTAATAGAGGAGATCCACGAGGCAGTGCCTGACATATTAAAAATACAAAGTATGTGAATTTATAATAGGATGATCATATAAGAGTAAAAGTTATGATTATTTTTTAAATGACATAAAGATGTATGTGTGTATGTATGTATATAAGAAATGAATATAATGTAAAGTCACTTGAGTTTAAACATCCGTGAAAACCCTATTAGTCAATCAAGAAACAATTATAGGTAACAAATAATTTTACAGTAATTATTATATTTTTTTATGAAGAAAACATTAGTAACAAATTTTTAAACACTATGTATCAAATTATAGTTGTTTAAATGTCACACATGTGACAACAACATTTTGTTATACATGTGCAACATTTGCTACAAGTTTTTTAATATTGGTTACCAGATAATAATAACACATATTACATATGATAAATAAACAAAAAGAAATAGTTTGTTACATAGGGTTTTGCGAGTTATATATAAGAGGACGAACAAGAAGCTAGCCAAAAAGAACAATTACAAGAGGGGCATCGCAAACAACACCAACCTTACCAAAAAAATAAAACATATTTCCCTCTAATCCAAACTGAATTAAGACAAAAAGTTATATTCTTTGATTATTCTATTTTGTTTTGCTTACACATTTAAAGACATGATGTTTAATTACATTCACATGACAATTCCTTGAACATCAAAAACCAAGCATGAATTGTTAGTTTTGACTTTGATTACCTTAACTCATGACATAATGGAATTATTTAAGAAGCTATTTTCAAAAGAGGAATAATAATAAGAACATGCTACCCAATGGATAAGAGAGAGACTCACAAATGCAATTCCAGACTCTTGATTTATCGGTCCGAACTTCATGTAATCAGAGCCATATTTAGCTAAAAAAAGTTCAATGTAGGGGAGCTCATGAAAAATAGCATTTACTCTATGAGTGGATAAAGCTCTTTCATATTCTTCAATTGTTTTGAGAGGCACCAGTTTCGTGTCTGAACAATTGTATTTTTGAGTTATAAAATCTTTTAGGAAAGAACCATCCTGGTATCCTACATTTTCATAACTTGAAGGCAACTTGGGACGCATTTGATCAAGTGTCAACCATGCAGACAAAGTTGCTGTGAAGATCTGGACTATAATGAAAATCATACTTAGCCACATAACAAGCACGACTTTAGTGCTCTTGTTATGTATCTTCCCTGCAAAATATATTGAAAAAATGGTTGCTAAGAATCAAGCTTATTTCCATAGTACCAATGATATACAACCCTATCAAAACAAAGGGAAAGTAGGTTTAGGCATTTGATGTGAAAGTCAATGCTTGCTAATGGAATGATTACATGAATATAGTTCATTCATCCTTTTTGTAACCACCTTAATTAAAACCAGCCCATAAGATTGAGTTTGGGGAATACTAATTTCACATCAGATAACTACAAATATAAGAGACACTAACAAATTTAAAGTAAACCTTTTTACGGGCTTGCTATACACACGCCACTGGCAAACTAATCCACACAACAGTCGTTTCACGCTGACCGAGCCATTGTTTGAAGGTTAAGGCTTGCGTCACATCCCTGCCTACTTTTAACGATCGTTTTAGATGCATCGAACGACCCTACGAAGGTTAGGACTAGCGTCATAGCTCCCTACTTCTATATTGTCATTTGATTTTTTGTCGGATGGCCTTTTGAGTTTGAAGGTAGCGTAGGATTAGTAGGAACCTTACTTTACCTACGTAGTTCATTTTTATGGTATAAATTAGAGTTTAATAGAGACCTTGAATATCCATATGTATATCTTAAAACAAGTACGTACCTTCATGGAAGAAGAATGTCGAAATAGGAAACCAGATTACCATTACGACTCTTTGAGGAATTGGGGCTAAAAATTTTGGGTTGCTAACACGGTATTCCAAAATTGCAACAGCGAGTCCAATGTAGATACAAACACCAACTATTGCAATCCATAATCTTGGGGTAAATGGTTTTAAGAAAGTCCACAATGTTTGGTTCCATTCATGTGAAGCACGGACAAGCATATAAACTTCAGAGCTCAGGTAGGCGCTTGTGAAATCAACGTATTGAGCTCGATTGGCACGCACAGTTACATCACCTGCTACTGCTTCACAACTCTACAAGATAGGTAACAAAAATTATATGATTTTGTAAAGATTTGATACCTTGTAGGGGGGGGGGATATTCCACGGTCCTCCCAACCGTCGAGGTGATCCCACCTCGCAGACCGCCACCCAGCAAGCCAGAGTCTGGGGGTAAATCCGCTACCGTAGGGGCATTGGGAACGAGCAAGATTCGAACCCGCCACCTCCGGGTTAGAATGCGGACTGGTGGCCATTGGGATGACACCCAATGGTTAGATTTGATACCTTGTATTGTTGGTTTCAAATCGTTTTTTTTATTATTGTTTTTATAGACCGACACACACCCCTACTTCTACACCACGTAAATGCCCACAATAAGGTTTGAACCCTTATCACTTAGTTGAGAGGAATTCACCAATGTTATTGGGCTAACAGCCTCTTACTAGTTTCATAGCGGTTAAGATGTTTCTTTTAGACTACAATTTCACTTCTCTCTGGTCTGATCGTACCACAACCAGAAACAAAATCCGATTTAGTAGTTTTTTACAACTTTGGAATCTTAAATCTTAGAGTTAAATGCTATTTTAGTCCTTGTGGTTTGGGTCATTTAACAGTTTCGTCCAAAGATTTCATTTTTCACTTGTGGATCCAAAAAAATTTCATCGTTGCCACTTTAGTCTACTGCGTTAACTTCATTCATTTTTTTTTTTGTTAACGATAAAGGAAATTCGGTTATTTTACATGGTCGAATTGCTCTTCTAATTAACAGAATTACAAATAAAATGACTGAAAACAAAATAACTCTAAGTAAATAAAAAAATAAAATTAAAAAAAATACTAAACATAATTTCATATCATTATAATACATTTTTTATTTTTTGTATAAAAAAAGCTATCAATGCCAAAATATAGGCGCATCAGTTTCAAAAACATAATTACAAAAAGATTAAAATTTTAAAATTTAATTAAACTACACTTAAAAAGATTTAGGCACATACACTTTCAAAAATTAATTTTGAAAACCTAAAATTATTAACACCTAATTTTCCAAAACATATCTAAAAACGTAATGTTACTCTATTTAAAAAATAAAATAAATTATGTGGTGTTTATGCATGAGTGTGAGAATTTTGCGCCACGTGTACCGATAAGATTGTAAGAAAATTGTACCTTTCCTTCAATGTGTTTGACTAGGTCATCATATGTACCATTTCTTCCACCAGTGGAATTAACGAATGCTCTGAAGATAGGCTGGACATTGTATGGCAACAAATGTAACGCATGGCAGAATATGGCTATGGAGAATCCACCTTCAACTTCTGATTTTTGGTTGACTTTTACAAACTCAGTAAATCCTGTTTTCTTAGGCACCCACACAGTTAAATTTTGGCATGGACCCTTTCCTTCCTTGGTTATGTTCCATTCTTTTCCTATGATGTCTTTAATTGGCAAAAAAAAAAAAAAAAGGATAATCATGCAACGTTAGTATTTATGAAAATTACGGCCGGGGAGTGCTCAAATCAGAACTACAAATTTTTTACTTTTCTTTTTGCATGAAAACCATTTTTTGTTATATTTTTTACAATTTATTAGACATCACTGTAATAAAGGGAAAAAATAATTTACTCTGTAGAGACAATATGTCATTTGGGACCAGTGGCGAAGCTTGAGATTTATGACTGTAGGGTCAAAAACGCATATACTTAATACAATTATAAAACCGTGACGTCGAAAACGTATATATCTAAAAAAACTCTATACGAAAACGACATACCACAGTCGGACGCCCCTCACCTGGCCCCTTCTATCCTGCACCCATGTTTGGGACAGGTGAAACTAGTTTTTTTTAATTGTTAATCATTTTTTAATCCGGAATAAAAGAAAAGAAAAAATAATCTAAAAATGGTTTTCAGAGAGCACCAATGTTTTCAAAGTTCCTGCTTAATGTATACCGACGACTTATCGACGGAAAAAAGAAGAGAAAAAATAGAACTTTTGATGAACTTTTTTATTTGATATATACTTTGCAACTTTATGGATTTTTTTTTTATGATTTGGTTTTGATAACGTATGATTTGAGATATATACTTTGCAACTTATGGGTTTTGTTTTATGATTTGATTACGTATGATTTAAGTAGGTCTACACTCTACAATGATTTGCAACTTTCTTGAATCAGTTTTAAAAAATCCAATGTGGCTTCCATTTTAATTTAGTGTGCAAAATGATGATGGTTACAAGTAATAAGGACGTAATAGTTGACTATAAATTAAATATTGTTCTTATCCTTGTTAATTTCGAAAAAAAAAAAAAAAACTGAACATATTTTATTTCTTTTTGAACGGAATTTTTTTTTTTTAAATCATGTGGTGGTCTATAAGACTTAAACCTAATACCTTTTCATCCCAAATTGTATAATGGTTTTACCTTTGCCAATGAACCAACACTCCATTGGTAATAAAAAAAACAGAACATATTAAATTATAGATTTTTTGAACTTAAAAAACGTCACCCCGTTTAAATAATTACAAATTTACATTAATTATCCCAAAAAATCACTACAAGAAATAGTAAAGAGTTCAAGTCTCATTGTTACCAAAGAAAATTATTTAAGGGTACCATATAAGTTTGCCGTTAAAAAAAATCAAAGTCCGAATAAAACTAAAAAAATCATCATAAATTTGCACAATAGTAAAAACTCAGTTATTCATACATAACCATGGGGAAGGTTCTGTAGGTAAAAACAGATGTAGTGACACCAAAAAAGTATTAGTATATATTATGACATTTTCGTAACTTAATATTAACATATCTTAACAATACTGCCCAAGAATCCTTATCAATCCAGTGTTACTAATACGGTAAAGCTTATGACGTATCATCCAGCTATTTAACCAAAAAAAAAAAAATCAAGAGATCCAAACTCGAATACAATTAAGATTGTAGCATACTGAATCATCGGTAAAACTTCGAAACTGCTTATATACCTTAATTTAAACCACAATAAAGAAAAAAAAAACCCATGAAGTTGTTGTTTTAATTAATTAACCGGTTCTTAATATCTAATATTTTCTTTATATATAAAAGTTTACTGAAAAGATGCTTTTACTAAAATTAGAAATATTTTCGTAATTGTAACAACATACCTGCACATATATCTGCGTCATGTCCAACATGACCTTTTTCCTCCGTAGATAGTCTTCTATCTGCTATTACTCTTGACGCCGTTACAAAATCAACAGCCCAAAGCATCGCAATAGCGAAAATAGAGTAAGTAACGTGTTTTTTGTATTCCATATTGTTGACTTTGGTGAAGCAGAATTATATATCAGAAGTTAGTTTATATAGAGTGATTCGCATGCAGCTTAAAATTCGTTGACCTGTTCTTAGTATCTGGAATGCCTTTTAATATACGTTTTGGGAGAAAAAAAACAAAGTCAAGTATTTGTTTCAAGTATTAACACAGCCCTCTTTCCAAGTAATTTCGTTACACATTTAAATATATTTAATTTTACCGACCATTTCCCTCACTATATGTAACTGGGATATACTACTAGTATAAATATGTTTAACAATAACTTGTCAGGTCAAATTCATCTTGTTCTATGCTTTACCTACCACAAATCGACACTTGAAGACCGCAACTAGTATAACATATAACGACGTTAGCAGTTATGGGGGTTATCGTTAGACACTATTTGTTATAGCATAACTAGGATGCTCCCATCGCGCGTTGCGGCGGAAAATCCGCATACAACCGAAAATGTAAAGACCTTTTTCGTTAACCTATTATAATTATAATAATAAATAAATATTAAAACCCAACTTGTTCTGATAAATATAACTCGTTTTAAAACATCCACTTGGTATATCCAAACAAGTGTGAAGTTATCTGTTCAAATCTTTGCAATTGTAAGGTAAAGGTAAAATTAAGATGTAAAAATTTTTTTCGTTAAAAAATAAGATGACAACAAAAAAAATACAAAATGCAAAGTCTCCTTCTGGTGATACCTTCTTTGTCTTTTCAATTTATATTTTGCTTCATGCGTTCTTTAAGTTGTGTTTTGTACATTATTACGTACGACTTTAAACGAAATCTACATTAAAATTTTGATAAAAAGGAACACGTCGTAATGGTATATTCAAGATTTTATGTAAGAGTTAAGTTTTTAAAGTTCTAACTAAAAAGCATAAATATTTTTAATGAACAAAAAATAATTTACGCTTAACTTATTTAATTGAATAGTAGGCTACCCACGCGTTGCGATGGGGTTAACGATACGGGGTGAAAATATAGTTCAAACCCTTAAAACGATAAAAAAAATTGTATGTAAGTTGTGTGTGTGTACATATAACTCTTATCCGGCACATACCAGAGTCATCCGAATCAAGAACAACCTTCAACAAAAAATGTACTCATTTGATTTCAAATTACAAATAATCTAAACTATATACATTCATTTATATGAGTAACTTAATTACATTACACTTAAACTGATCATATACCATTCATATTTGTAACACCCCGTGTATTGAAAGTCAAAGTCAAAGTCAAGATTGAAGTCAAAGGAAGAAAAGATTGTTAATTGCGATTTGTCACTCCTTGCTTAATGTAACACCCCAAAAACGGGTTTGGTAAACAAACCGCGTTAATAGTAATGACGGGCAAAATACCGTTAGTGGTAAAAATTAACCCGGTAAATATCAGGAATTTAAATAAATAAACTTAATATTACTTGGAAAGAGGATAAATACTTTGAGAAAACAAAGTATATAAAAATGCTCGAGTTAACGAGACTTAAAATACAACGAGTTATAGCTTCCCGAATCCATTAAGTTAACTAGGAATAATTAACCTAGTTAATGAGGCGTAAATAAGTAATAAAATATAGAGTTCTAGTCTCTAATAATTAAAATTAAACCTGAGGGACCAAAACCGTTAAAAAGAAAACAAGTTTTATATAATTAAAAGAAACACACACCACACACACAAGGTGTGTGTGGATCGATCATCAGGGGGCGACCAAAGGGTCTCAAACCCGAACACTCAATAAAATCTTCAAATTGGAGGATCACTCGAAAGCCAAATTCGAAATTGAATACATATAAACGATCACCAAGTCAAGGGGATCGTAAGGTATGTCGAATTTCTAACATTAGTGAAGTTTTGAAAATTTGTTAACTTTGCATGAGACGATCTATGTATGAATCGTAGAAGTTATGGCTGAAATTTGAGATGTATGATTGCTTAGGAACAAGCCCTAACTGAAGATTTAGAATAAATTGCTATGATTTAGGTGTTTGTTTGAATTACCACACCTAGCTAAGTGGGTTTTGATAATATGATGATGTTAGGGTTAAATTTGTGCTTAGAATCATCATATTGAATAATGAAATCAAGATACTTGAACAAATTGTAAGTTTGAGTAATTGTTCATACGTGACTTGAAAAAGGGTTTTTGTAGGATATAAATGAATCGATAATAAAATCATGATATAGATGCTTGAAATCATGTTACCTACTGTTGTCTGCGACCATAACACACACCAAGTGTGTGTTTAGGGTTTTGATTACTAAAAAGTAGTCTTATGATGTCAAGAACATGCTTTAATTGAAAGCTGAATTCAAACAGCTCCTAATCAGAATTTACAGTCGACTTGTATTGGCTGTAACCTAGACAAAACATGACAAAAACATGTGTTTCTTGAGTCTAAAATGTAATTCCATGAAATATCTTTAAAACCCCACTGGAATCGCATTTTTCGACGAAAATTGAGCGTTTTATGAATTTTTCCGTATCGAAGGTTCAAGCTGCGTTTTCTGGCAGAATTTGCAGCCCATTAGGAATGTCATAACTCAATTTAGGGATTTATTTATGATCTCAAATTTTTACTGTAGATAGTTTTAAGTGATTAAAAAAATCTCCGGTTGGAATTTCGTCAATCGGATAAACGAGAAATTTTAAAGGAATTTTTCCAAAAGCTGCAGTCAGAAGTGACGAATCTGATTGCAGCTTAGTAGATGAATTTTTACGAACTTTTGGTAAAGACTTAGATCTTGAAATTTTAACACAAGGCCTAACCCTCCGACGGTATGACACATAAAAATATCATAATTTTTGAAGACTTGTAAATAGGTTAAACAAGTCACCAAAAACAACTCATTTTCAGTGATATGAAAAGCCTAAATGAAATCGCGGTCTACTTGGTTGTGTGTAAAACGTGATTATATTAAGTGTTCGGATGAATGCATAGAAATGTGTAAGGTGGAAGATCATATTAAATTATGGTTAATCTAACCACCTTGTGAACATTGGATAATAATTTGGCGCTTAACAAGTTAGGTGGAAGCTTGTGGAGGGAGCGGGTCAAACGGAGCGAGTATGGAAAGAAAAGCGTGGCATGGATGCAAGGTAAGTGAAACTTACACTTTTTGTAGAATATGTGTTTGTTCTAAAAGTTTCTTATACGATTAAGATGATATTCATGATATGGCTCCGAAACGAAACGAAACGAAACAATACGGGTCGGGTCGGAGCATATCTAATGATGAAAAAACTATGTTTTATGATATAGAGGCAAAATGGACATGAAGTGACATAAATAAAAATGGGTTTTCGAACGGCTACTTTATAAGTAAGCCTAAACGAGTAAAAAGGGGAAATGGTGATTTAGTCACGAACAAATAGGTAAAAGTTGAAATATAAAACAACTCTAAGCGACATAAGTCATGTTGGGCTAACTGCGTAAGAAAAAGGGTTTAAGAGACATAGCTAAAGAGGTGAGAAATCTGAATTTAGTTATTTAATGAAATGGTAAATAGATACCATTCCAATATAAGCGCAAAGTGTTTAAATCGTTTAGACCAAACGGGTCAAATGGTAATGTAGATACCATTTGACAAATAATGACTAATAAGTGCTTGTCGAGTCTTATGCGCACAGGATAAAATGGTTATGATTTAGCGGTGCTATGAATTAACATATTATGGACACAAGGTATTAAACGGGTCAATATGTTGATCCGAGCCAGGTACGCATATTTTGTATTGTAGTTAGAAACGATATCGTGGTCAATTATTGGCGAAAGCCCTTCGTCGCAAAATGAAAGATTAAAAATTGACCAAAAAGTCATTGAGTGGTAAATAGGGAAAAACAACCTTTAAGAGTTGTTTAGAAATAAGCGTTTTGTTTAATTGAGTCATTGGGATATGTATAAAATGGAGATAAGGTGTAAGCTAAAAGAAGCGTGGATTAAGCTTAAAAGTGTTAAATACCCCGTAACAGGTCAAAATGAGTAGATATGAAAAACGGGTTAAGATTTGCATAAAAACCCGTAATTTGAACCTTGAATATTAGTAAACTGCTATAATGTGATTTGCATGACATTTTGAAGGTAATTAACAAGTTTTTTTGATTAAATCGTAAATGGGTCAAAAGTTTTAAAAAGGGATTTCAAGCCGAGAGCTTGAAATCTGAATTTTTGAAGTAGTTTAATATCAGGTATTGACTCCATGGGATGGGGAATTTAATTACGAATGCGTAGGAAAAAGAATCGTGCAAAACGGATTAGTAGAAACTTATGGCATTTTGAAGTTTAGAGTTTGATCAAAACTGGAGTTGGACAGGAAAGCAGGTCCAGATACGGACCTGCTAGAAAAGAACTTCCCAGCGCTACCCGAGGGACCACCTGAAACCGGGCGCGACACGCGACAGGCGTCGCGGCACGCGAAAGAACGAGTTAAGCATCTCGCGTGGCGCGAGAGGCATAAATCGGAGAAATTATTTTTGTTTTGTTGTTTGATGCGATGTACATGTTTTATGCTATTATTTAAGCATCAAAAATAACTTTTAGGTTGGTTTCGATCACAGGGTAATTTCAAGAGTTACCGGAGGACGATCAAGCTCAACGGAGAACCGAACACGATTAAGATAAAAGCTTCCGCACGTCGTTTCGTCGTAACTTTTAAACGATGAACTCAATTATGTTAAGTTGTATTATTTTAAAATTGTAAAGTTTAAACAAACCCGTATTTTACAAAGTATATGTAGTCATAATTACATGTTGTTTTTCGTATACTATACGAAAACCATTAAATAATGACAAGAGTGTTACACTCAACTCCTGTTTTGACTTCTTTGACTTTTAGATAATCTATTTATTTTAACGCATTAGTTGTATTATGTGGAGTACTTATCAATAATCGAGGTTTAATCACTATTTATCGCATGTTTTATCGCCTTATCGCTTATCACATCGCATTCGCAACCCGAATTATGCTTTTTGAATATTGTTTTACGTGTGTGTTCTATTTATGTGTTACTTGTGCGCGTTTATTTATGTCTATGTTTTGTGGTGGTTAATCAAAACGCAATCGCAACTCTATCGAATCGAATCATAAGCGCTAAACAAAAGTTATTTACAGTGATTGTATGTTAGATATAGTAGTTAAGTTAATTGTGTAACTAATGGGTTAATCTATCGCGTCGCCAAATCAAAACTCGCATCGCAAAACCCAACGCACAAAACGAAACGCCGAAACTCAAGTCGTAGGAGCCACTCAATCGAGTGACTACTCGATCGGATGGCCATCTGATCGGAGTGTCATCCGATCAGATTGCCACCCGATCGGACAGTCATCCGATCGGCGACCCACTTGACCCTTTGCACTTTCCTTTTTGGGAAACCCTATAAATACCCTCACTTGTCACATCACTTGATGTGACAGCTCCTCACTCAACCCAGCCGCACTCTAGCCTTCTTTCTCTCGATTTCTCACGATTCTTGTAAGTTTTCAACCTAAATCTTGTACTTCTATGATCTACACGCACTCCTTCATCATTTTCTCCTTTGAATCTTAACTTTTAACCGTGAAATCAGTGGATTTGGGGTGTTCTAAGGTGACGTCATCATGGAGTTCTTATGAACTTCAAGTGTTGGCCTCATTCCACCAAGAACAACTCAGATTTGAAGGATTTCCACAAGATTAAACAATGTTTTCGCATAGATCTGCACATAATCATGGTTAAAAGGATTTAAAGATGGTTTTCCAACTTTCTTTCAACTCTTTTACACTCAATGCACTCAAAACCGATAGAATTAGAGCTCGTTCTGATCTTCTACTATTTCTTAGGGATGTGTGGGTTCAAGATTTGATTTCTATCAGAGAGACTCCCGATTTCGGGTTAAACATGAACAATCGTCTCGAACATGTTAACTGGTCAGACTAGGGTGGTTCCTGCCTGATCGGGTCACTTGGGTCAAGATGGGGTTTCTGTTGTTTAGCACGTTATCACACCTTCTCGAACAAAACTGCAAAACTATCAAACATTCAAGTGTCAAGAACGATTAGGTTGATGGGACGGATCAAGTGTCAAGAACGATCGAGTCACTATGTAATCGTCACCATGTCTGTTTCATCATCAAAACGAAATGATGTCATGACAAGGTCTGGCTTCACATTTCCTTTCATTGATCCAAATTTGCTGGTTAATGATTTTATAAGCATATGCGTTTCATGGCATTCGTTGTCTAGAGCCATGCCAATGGATAAGATTTGCCTCTGTATCTCTTCTTCCATCTTCAGAATAGCCCTGATCGTCTTAACATACACCCTCCTTCTGTTGTCAAAATGGATGACGTATCGCATGATCCCCAGAGTGTATCTCTACGAAATGATTGTTGCCATTTTTGGCGTTTTGCTTAAGTTGGCGTTTTTGGTTAACAATTTTTTATTTTTTTTTTGCAGAAAATGGATAGATTGAAGTGATTATGGAAGCTATGGTTTAAGTTTGTTTATATAATGATGTTTTGGCGCGTAATTTAGGAGGGAATTTCTTCTAATAAATGTTAATAACTGAAATTCAGTTATTTGTGTTGTTTCATCTTCCTGTAATATTCAACGCTTTTTATTTTTAATTTGTGGCGTTTTGTTTTTAATGGCGTTTTATTTTTATATGGCGTTTTGAATATGAGGGTAAAAAGACTCTTTTACCCTTAATGAAGTGCGTCCCATCTAATAATATTGATGTTATTTACAAAAACGCAACCGCGCAATCTAGTCCATGGATTGTTTTGATCGGACGATCTATAATCGTACTCAACGTTCTCACACTTTTCACTTTTTTCTCCAAATGTCGAACCAATATATATATATGTATAGGGGAAGGTTCATTTGAGAAGAAAATTTTATTGAGAAGAAAAAGAATAAAAGGGTACAATTGTAAAACATTAAATAGTTTTTTCTCATCTTATTTATTATTATTTTTGACTAATTAATTAGTCATTAAGACTATAATCCTCAACACTAAATATTTTTGCCTACACACGTCAAAAGTTATCCTACACATTTCGAAATTTATCATACACATATTGAAATTTATCCTACACAACTCGTAATTTATCCTACACGCCTCGTATTTATCCTACACTATAAATGAATTTTTATTTTTATTTTTTGTGAAAAATATATATTTTAAAAATAATTTACAAATTTAATATAGTTAGTTATTAAAGATGAAACTACCAATTAATGATGTATGTAAGTTTACTAATATACCCTTATAGTTACATTAAGTACAAATATTAAATGAAATCTAATGGAGCATTTCTATTGGTTGAAATTTCTTCTTTTTTCTTTTTACAAAGAATTTCTTCTCATTTGAACCCTCCACTATATGTATAAATGAAAGAATCTTTTTGTAAGAATAAAAGGAACAAACTTCAACCAATAAGAATGCTTTATTTTACTTCATTTAATTTTTGTATTTAATATGTGTGTAAGGGTATATTGGTAAAATTAGATAGATCATTAATTGTTAGTCTTCCTTTTTAATAGTTAGCTAAATTAAATTTGTAACTTATTTTCAATAGAAAATATATCTTTTCAAAGAAGAAAAATATTAATTTAAGGTGTAGGATAAATTATGAGGTGTGTAGGATGAATTACGAGTTATGTAGGATAAATTTCAAAAACATGTAGGATAAATTTTGATGTGTCTAGGCAAAAATTTTAGTGTGGAGGATGATAATCTTTATGACTAATTAATTAGTCAAAAAGAATAATAATTTAGATGAGAGAAAACTATTTAATGTTTTACAGTTGTACCTTTTTTCTTTTTCTTCTCAATTTAATTTTCTTCTCAAATGAACTTCCCCCCTATATATATATATATATATATATATATATATATATATAGGATTAGGTTCAAGAGTGAACACTAGTGTAGCTTGTGAACTGAGTGAGCTAATCATGGCCATACACGTGTGTAGATCAATGGCCAGGATTTGTTCACTCAGTTCGCAAATACACTAGTGTTAACCCTAGAACCCCAATATATATATATATATATATATATATATATATATATATATATATATATATATATATATATATATATATATATATATATATATATATATATATATATATATAAAGTATAGGGTAAGGTTCATACGAGAACCACCCTTATTGCGAGAATCGTTAGAACCGATGTGAACACAAAATAAAATCTAAAAAAAATAAAGCACTCAAAATTTTTTTTAATATATTTTTTTAAAAAATCGCTATATTTCGTTACCCAAAAAAAATATTTTTTTCAAGTAACAGTTATCCATGCACATGTGCATATGTATCATTACTTCGACAAATTCGGTAATACGTTATCAGGAATACACAATTGCACTTTAATTTACAATACCATTTGTAATACACTACTTTTTACATTACCAATATTCAAAATGCACATGTGCATCATTAGGTATAACCATGAGATAACGTGTTTTGGTACAAAAAGTTTGTGATTTTGAATGAAGAAGTAGGCCCATATACATGTTTTTTGGTTAGTTATATCTAGCGGTTGATGGTTTGGTTATAGTTGTCAATTTATGATGTAATATGTTGGTTGGATGGTATAAATGGTGTTTACATACATGTAATAAAGTGAAAATATTTATAATGGTATTGTATTATGGATGGTATGAGGTAATGGTATTGTATTATGGATGGTAGGAGGTAATGGTAGTGTATTATGGATGGTATGATAGATGAAAGGGAAAGTGTATTCAAAGTAGTGTACCAAAACACCTTATTTCATGTTGATACATATAGATGCACATGTGCATTTCTAATATTGGTAATGTAAAAAGTATTGTATTACACATGGTAATGTAAATGAAAGTGCAATTGTCTAATATTTGTAATGAATTACGGAATTTGTCAAAGGAATGACAAAAATGCACATGTGCATGTTTGTGTATTATGGATGGAATGATAGATGAAAGAGAAAGTAGTGTACCGACACATCTTATTTCATGTTGATACATATAGATGAACATGTGCATTTCTTATTTTGTTAACGTAAAAAGTAGTGTATTACACGTGGTAGTGTAAATGAAAGTGCAATTGTCTAATATTTGTAATGAATTACGGAATTTGTCAAAGAAATGGTACAAATGCACATGTGCATGGATAACTGTGACTCGAATTTTTTTTTTTTTGAAATGTTTTTTTATTATAAACGAAATATAGCAATTTTTCCAAAAAAAGTAGTAAAAAAATGGGTGTTTTTTTAGATTTTTTTAGGTATTACTGTTTGTATTCACACTGGTTCTCGCGGTTCTCGCAATAAAGTGTGGTTCCTAACGGATCCTTCTCTTATATATATATATATATATATTTAAAATGATATACATATTGGCGTTGTAACCAAACCAAGTGAGTTTCTTAAATGACTAGCCCAAAACTCACCAACCTATGTGATATATTTTCCGTCACATCGCACGGGTAATGGCTAATATATATATACTATATAGGATAGGAGTTGGGCAGAAAGTCCATATTTCCTAAAAAGTGTAAAAAGTTATAAAACACCATAATGTCAACCATAAAACACACCAAAAACCCACAAATAATATGATGAAGATTACTAAAACATCATGTATGTGGGTTTTGTGTTGTGTTTTAGATGTTAAGGCTCTAATTGTGGAATGACAAATATTATTGTGTTTTATGTTGTTTAGCATTGTGTGTTTTATATTCATAGTTCTACGATGGTGTGTTTGAAGTTTTTATGGAATATTAGAGTTTGACTATGGTGTTTTAGTAATATTCATTCTATTATTTGTGAGTTTTAGATGTGTTTTATGCCTGAAATTATTGTGTTTTATGACTTTTTACACTTTTTAGGAAAAACACACTTTCCGTAGGATCCCCACTCTATATATATACATAGGGGACCGCTAAAATGAGAACCACCTCGAGTTGTAAGAACCGTGAGAACTACACTGTACGGGGCGAGGTGGACCAAATTTTTTTTTCATAAACGTAGATGCATGTATTATAAACACATTTGTAAAAAAATTCAAAAAAAGATGTCGTGTGTGTAAGCTCTGACGCTTTCTGTCACATTTGTTCTATATTTTGTTTACCTATCATTTTCACTTTATTTAAAAGGGACGGGAAAAAGCCACTAGAAAGGTCATCCACCAAGTATCAAAGGCGCTGGGTAGTCCACTTTATCTGTGACTCTGAGTACAAGATTTCCGGGATCAAGAAACTAGCAAACAAATATGCTCGGCTGGACTCTTTTCTCATATGCCCGAAAAATTGCATTTCGGTACAACTTCGCTTGCTGCAAAGCCTTTATTTCTCGTCCAAACACTCCAGATCTGCACTTCCCTTTACTCCATAGGGCCGAAGCCTTATTAAGATAAGAATGAAGAGAGCACCACAAGTTTGTGTTTACGGGTACCGTAAATCCTACCGGAAAATTTACGGTACCCGTAAACATACACTTGTGGTGCTCAAAAACTTTTTTTTTTTGAATTTTTTTACAAATGTGTTTATAATACACGCACCTACGTTTGTGAAAAAAACTTTGGTCCACCTCGCCCCGTATGGTGTAGTTCTCACGGTTCTTACAACTCGAGGTGGTTCTCATTTTAGCGGACCCCTATATATATATATATTCTGACCATTTACCCGTGCGATGTGACGGAAAATCACTTTAAAAAGAGTGATTAGATAACGATGGAAGCATCCATATTTCCTTACACCACCACGACCTGTTCCAGAAGATCTCGTTCCAATCAAAGCTGAGCCAGAAGCCAAGAAGAAGGTCATGCGTGTACCCATGGCCAGGAGGAGCCTTGCCAGCAAAGGTCAAAAAGCCCAACTTTTGACCAATCACTTCAAAGTCAACGTGTCGAACGTTGATGGACAATTTTTCCACTACAGTGTATGTCTTTCATTCTTTTTTTCATTCTTTTATTATCAATGCATCTGTGTGGCTTTATTATTACTTGAAGTTAGTGAACTTGGTTTTGATAGTCCTTCGTACGAACCCACACTATTATCAAAACCCAACTGTTCTATTTTCTGTTTTAAGCTCAAATCTCACGTCCGATCATTTTATTTACTGTCACAATCATTTACTTTACTGTTTTACAAATCAAATCAGTTCGAATCACACGTTTAACAGCCGGTTCATAATAAATAGGAACGTACGTTCGTACGAAGGGATTGTTCTTCGTTCTAACTTGTTTTGGTTTCACGTATTTCAACAATCTGATCCAACACTCTTTGACATTAGTAATCCTATACTCTCGTTTAACCATTTCAGCATAATCTCGAGACTTCATAAACTCCGATCGCGGTTTACGTGTATTTTGTACACAAAACTGTGAGTATACCCGATCCCATTTTCGTTTTAAATACTTTGGGTGTAACATGTACAATATAAAAAACACACGACACTTGAAACTTATTTTAATCACACTGTATCCACGGTTAAACATGAAAACATGTGATACTTGTTAGTCTTGTATGCTATGTGTACACTTGTATATATATATACTCATTAACTTTGCTAGCCTACTTTGACAATTCTAGCGCTACAGGATTAACGCACCGCCCTTGAGACTTGGGGTATTGTTAAGTAAATCATGTTAACCCCCTCTTCGTTGCGACGATGTAGGGAAGGCACGATTGCGTTGGAAACTTGGATTTGACATATAGTTTACACTAGTCCAGTATATTTGTAACTTGTATGCATTATTCATGTTGGATATGAGCACGTTAAAGAATTTATTCTTATTATGCTATGTATAAAACTTTTATATTCGCCAACTTTTTGTTAATCATATTTTAATACATGTTGCAGGTCGATAGACAAGACGATGAAGAATCAAGCTTGTATGAACTTAGAAACACACCTTACAATAAATAATGTTTTAGATTATGTTTGATACAATTTGGATAATGTTTTGAATTATTGTATGACATTGAGTATTTATGAAATCTTGATTTAAATTATATTGTCACAAAAGGACTTACCATACATTCGTACGCGATCGTGAAATTGCATGTTATAAAAAAGCATGTTGGAAATCACATGTTGGTATTTTTGATAAAATCGCATGTTGGTTTTTTTGTAGCAATTTCGCATGTTGGTAAATATGAAGAAATCGCATGTTGGTATGTAAAGCAATTTCGCATGTTGGTTTTTCAGCACAAATCGCATGTTCAAGAGTCAACTCGCACCAGATCGTACGACTGGGATGATTGCGTACATTTTGTACGATAAGAGCCATTGTACGTTAACCTGCTTATATATATATATATATATATATATATATATATATATATATATATATATATATATATATATATATATATATATATATATATATATATACAGAGAGAGAGAGAGAGAGAGAGAGAGAAAGAGTAGGAGTTGGGTAGAAAGTGGATTTTTCCTAGAAAGTCTAGGAAACAATCAGAATGCGACATATGGCATTGAAGATTTTTAACTAGAAGGGCAATTGTGTACTTTCACATTCTTTTTTTATTTTTGGGATTTATTTTCATTAACTAACTATCCATGTCCATATTTTGTAACCGTTTTTCTACATGATTTTCTGAATAATTTGTTTTCGAAATCTATACCAATCGCATATTCCATTGTTCAGAAGATTACTTGAAATTATCAGCATGTTCTTGGTGCTGTGTTTTAACAGTTTACAGGGCTAAAGTCAATTTTTTATAGATCCCATAATATAAAGGTGGTTTCGTAATTGGCAGATTACTGTTGTGTAATCTGCTTGCTGTTAAAACACAGCGTCAAGAAATCCTCCAGCATTACCAACATGGATGGTAAAAACAGCGTATGAATCTGTTTGCTGTTAAAACACAACTGTATGAATCTGCTTACTTTTAAAACACAACTGTATGAATCTGCTTGCTGTTAAAACACAATTGTATAAATCTGCTTGCTGTTAAAACACAACTGTATGAATCTGAATGCTAAAACACAACTGTATGAATCTGCTTGCTGTTAAAACACAACTATATGAATCTGCTTGTTGTTAAAACACAACCGTATGAATCTGCTTGCTGTTAAAACACAACTGTATGAATCTGAAAACTAAAACACAACTGTATGAATCTTCTTGCTGCTAAAACACAACTGTATTAATTTTCTTGCTGTTAAAACACATCGTCAAGAAAACGGAGATGATATGAACAGTTTTTGAATGGTGATGATGAACTCGGAGATGGTGGAGATGGAGAAGTGCTTTAATATTATCTGGTGCTCTCCTTCCTTTCTAAAGTTATCTTCTTCCATGATTGTAGTTATTTTTGGTAGGGATTGGAGTTTCAAAGATGGGTTTGGAGAGAGAGAGGGAAAATCGCGTGAAATTAGGGATTGGGTTTGACTGACGGTTATCTAATTGATTTAAAACATGATATATTGACAAAATTTCCCCTAGTCTTTTAAAACAATGAATTATATAAACTAAAAAATTACAAGATTGCCATTGACTTCATCTTAACCATTAAACACACCCATTGGATGGCCCAGATCGCTTCCTAGACTTTCTAGGAAAAACACACTTTCCGCAGGATCCCTATACACACACACACACGTATATATATATATATATATATATATATATATATATATATATATATATAGATATATACATATATATATATACATATATATATATAGTAAGGTTCATGCGAGAACCACCCTTATTGCGAGAACCGCGAGAACCGACGTGAACACAAAATAAAATCTTAAAAAATCAAAAAAACACTCAATTTTTTTAATATATTTAAAAAAAAAATCGCTATATTTCGTTACCAAAAAAAAACTTTTTTTCGAGTAATATTCAATATGCACATGTGCATCATTAGGTATAACCATGATATAACGTGTTTTGGTACAAAAAGTGTGTGATTTTGAATGGAGAAGTAGGTCCATATACATGTTTTTTGGTTAGTTATATCTAGTGGTTGATGGTTTGGTTATAGCTATCAATTTATGATGTAATATGTTGATTGGATGGTATAAATGGTGTTTACATACATGTAATAAAGTGAAAATATTGGTAATGGTATTTTATTATGGATGGTAGGAGGTAATGGTAGTGTATTATGGATGGCATGATTGATGAAAGGGAAAGTGTATTCAAAGTAGTATACCCAAACACCTTATTTCATGTTAATACATATAGATGCACATGTGCATTTCTAATATTGGTAATGTAAAAAGTATTGTATTACACATGGTAGTGTAAATGAAAGTGCAATTGTCTAATAGCTGTAATGAATTACGGAATTTGTCAAAGAAATAACAAAAATGCACATGTGCATGTTTGTGTATTATGGATGGAATGATAGATGAAAGAGAAAGTAGTGTACCAACACACCTTATTTCATGTTGATACTGTTTTGGTCAAAAATTACCGAAGCAATTAAGTGATCAAATTAGTTAAGTGAGGTAGTGTGCTAAAAAGAGTGTAGAAAATATGTTAGTTATGTTGTTTGGAAAAACAGTGTTCAGGATACGGCTCAGGATATTGAGCTGTATCTACGATCAAACAATGAGCAAAAAGTAAAGGGGTTGACACGAGATGTACGAGGAAAGCCCTTGATCAATCTAGATCGCCGGCATAAAACCTTGGGAGCTGACAATCGCAGCTGCCTAGTTCTTCTTATTGCTTCAAACTTCAGGATACAGTGCAGGATATTGACCAGATCGCTAAGTGTTACAATGCTTTGTGTGAAAGTGCAAGTTGCGAGAGAACAAGTGTGTAAGTGTAGTGAGTGTAGCTGTGATGTCCTATTCGATCTGGTATACCCATCTATTTATAGTAACGAAATGTAAACTAAAATTCCTATAAACATGGGATGCTCCGAATATTCCAATGTGAACGTTGAAGACCGAGTAAAGCGGCTTCAACGGCTTCCTGTGAACGACATGGACCGAGTCTTCAGTAGAAAAGGTCTTCACGAACGTTGCTAGCTTCTAACCCACGTGTCTGCACATAATCCATTAGTGACCCTAAGGATACCATTCAGGATGTTGCCAATATCCTGAATCAGCATCCCGGATGTAAACAGATATCATATAAGCGAGATATAATTCAAGATAATTCTCAGGATATGGGCTCAGAATTTCACCCATAACAATTGTCCCCAAAAAATGTTACCGTTAAGTATCCTGGCACT
Source organism: Helianthus annuus (assembly GCF_002127325.2). NCBI lineage: Eukaryota > Viridiplantae > Streptophyta > Magnoliopsida > Asterales > Asteraceae > Helianthus > Helianthus annuus. Next base: position 43,319,229 of record NC_035441.2, read on the forward strand.
AACGGTTATATTTTTTCCGGAGAACAAGGCAATTAAGTGATAAGACCCATGATGTGACTGCTTGTAACCAATCATTCTATATTTACTCATTGCTCCCTATATCTTCTCATTCTTATCTTCTTTTAACTATCACCGAAGAGAAAAAAGGTAAACATTTCCTCTCAACTCCATCTTCCTTTTTCATCCTCTTCAATATTCCGGCAACAATCTGACAAGGCAGACAAGATCCAGTTCCGGCGATTCCGCCCCCACATTTATTCAGAATATTCTCCAAGATCCGGAGAAGGAAATATGCTCTTTCGACAGTGCCCACTTGTCGGCCCTCATTACCTCCGGCATCTTCCCAAAAGGGACGGTGTTCCGGCCATTTGATCGGGAAATCCGATCGGATATGGTTTCCGACGAGTGGTTATGTTTTAATGCTTTTCCCTTTACTCTAGGGATACAATTTCCTTTCTCTGAATTTATCACCGAGTTCTTCAATCCCATAAAGATTTCTTTTAGTCAAACAATGCCAATGCTTTGGCGGGTCCTGTCTGTTCTTGATCAGATCAAGAACAACCATATTCCTGATCTTTCTGTTCACGACCTTCCTTTAGCATATCGGCTTAGATGTCATGGCTCTTGTCGATTTCTGTTCTACTCCACCTCCAGTGACCCACTGATTCTCTGAGCCACCAGGAATGAAGAGGAATGGAAATCCAAGTTCTTTTTTGTAAAAAGAGATTCAATCCCTGGTGGGGCGGATTATCCGGTGAAATGGTTAAAAAAGGGTAGGACCTAGGGTTTTAGGACAATCCTGTCTTATATCCTGCCACATATCTTGAACTGACTTTGTTATTTCCCTGTACACAGCTGATTTTAGGAAGCTTGCACCTCCCTTTGCTTCATCACAGAAGAGAATCGACGCTATCAGACTCCTCCCTGAAGCTGAAAGAAGCTTTAACTCATTTTCATCGTCTCCAAGCCCTATTTCTAGTGTAAACATGTCTGGTAAGGATCCTGCTCAATATCCTGCACACATGCTTTTATTTGAAATATTTAGTAAAGAAATTTTACTCCCTGTGTGCAGATTCCAGCAAAGTTCCAATCCTCCTTGATCTTGACGAACTCGACAGCTATCCCACTCCAATCACGGTCAAGAAAGAGACACCTGCTGTCACCAGCTCCAAGCCACTCCCGACCCCTAAGGCTAATCCGAGGACCCGTGCTTCCACAGCAAAAAAAGAGGGGGCTCTGAAATTAGTGCCCCAGGCTCCGAAAGGTTTTCCTATGATGAGCTCAGCTATTCTGACTCCCTAGAGCCAATGACATCCTTCCTCAACAAGGTAATATCCTGCATATATATCTTGATAGGATATCCTTATTAATATATTCTGACCCATACCTGAATTTAATGTTCAGGGCCTTCAACATCTGCTCCACCTGTATAATGATGCCTGCGGTACTGTTGCACTCCATGAAGCCAGAATCAAACAGCTCGAAAGCACCGTTGCTGACCAAGGTGCCATTGCTGAAGCAAGGTCCCGACACTACGAGAGCATGATGAAGAAGGTCACCCAAGAGGCTGAGCTCAAACTTGCCACCGCCGAAATGGATCACGAGCAGGCCATGGTTTCTTTCCGGGAAGGGATCAAAACCTCTGCCATCATCTCCTTGCTACAATCTCGCATCAAGATGGCCTACGAGGCCAAGGAGACAGGCCTCGTGTGCCCAGCTTGGTCGGTTGAATCTTGGGTGGCCAAACTGAAGGAGCTTGGAGGAAAAGTTGTACCACTCCCTGCAGAAGCTGGTGAGTCTTCTAAGTCAGCAGAGGTGGTGGATCAGGCTGGAGACAAAAAGGATGCTGGAGCGGATGCTGGTGAGGATGTCGGGCAGGATGCTGGTGCTGGGAAGCCGGAGAAGGTTGGAGAGGATGCCGCTGTGTGAGGGCATCTGAGTGGGCGATGATGGATGTTGATGCTTAGGCCGGAGCCCACTTTTTTAGATTTGATGGTTGGTGTTTTGAACAATTTACTTTTCTTGTCTGTTGAACAATTTTAATTTCCTGCACGTAGACAATATGATGGCCAAAGGTGGAGGGATCCTGAGTTTCAGGACGAAGCCCTTGGTCATTAGTTAGTATGGTTTATTTTGAACACTCTTAACAATTTAAGGTGGAGGTATCTTGGGTTCCAAGACGAAGCCTTCATTTGTTAAGTAAATATGTTGGAAAACTAATCATGCTTTTAGTGGATAGGTCTCGGTTTGAGACGAAGCCAAAAGCATAATCTTTTGCTATGTTAATAATATAACCCTTTTTTGGCTTTATTCCTTTTATTACATGAATTTTACTTATGAAAATTGTTTTGCTTGAGAACTCTTGTAAATACTATGGGAACATCATCTGAGAATATCCTGACAAGTATCTTAAGACATATCCTGGTCAGGATATCATCATATAACTTAGAAAAATTAAGTCTTTTGAGAAAAGGAGAGATCATACCAAAGACTATTAGAGAGTCAATCTTCCACCTTAGGAATGTCCCCAGTGCACGGTTATAAACTCGGATCCAGCCTTTGAATAGTATAATATATGTCCCCTTTGTGTGACACGGAAATGCAAATGTATTCATGTTCTGGCCTGAATAATTTCCTAACACCTCGAGGCAAAAACCTTGATATCCTGAAATGAATCCTTAACATACTGGGGTAAACCCTTAATATCCTGGGGATAAACCTTGAGATTCATGCGCTATAGGCGAGAGTGTATAAACTCCAAGTCTTAGAAAGGTGAAAACCTTTAAACCTTAGAGAGTATGAAAATACCCTTTCGTGAGAGAGGATGATCAATCCTCATATACCTTCAGGATCTAGGATATAGTCAACAGTAACGAAATTGTCAGCCACTTTTACATGAACTGGTCCCGCTACCTTGAACTATAACTAGATAACTTGCGCTCCAAGCGAGATGTTTAAACCCAATTCGAAAGAAAGGTGAATACCTTTAAACCTTTGAAGGGATCGAGATCCCTTAAACGTGAGAGAGGGGGCCAATCCTCTAGTTTTCCGATTTGTCCCAAATGCAAATCCTGGAGCTATATCCTGGAGCATATGCCGCAAAATAACTGTAAACTAAGGTGGGTGTTAGCCTGGCTAACACCCCTCTGAAGCTTAAGTCAGTATTGGGTTCAAGATAATACACAAATATATTTAAAAGAGATAGAGTACATACCATTAGGATAGAAATTAAATTCTACTCTTACTTGAAATAGAGCTTTAAGTGTATTGCATTCCAGGATCTCGGTAGCATATCCCCTTCCATATTCTTGAGTCTGTATGCTCCTTTCCCTGCTTCTGATTCAACTTCATACGGTCCTTCCCATTTTGGAGCTAGCTTGCCATCGGCAGGATTAGTGGTGTTTTGAAAAGCCTTTCTTAGCACCCAATCACCAACTCAAAATCTCCTAGTCCTTATATTTTTGTGATATGCCCTGGATATTCTTTGTTGATATGCTGCCATCCTTAGCCTTGCTGTATCCCTTTTTTCATCTATAGTATCCGAATTGACATAAAGCCTCAGGATTCCGTTCAGGATCCAGTAGGATAGATCTTGCAGTAGGTATCGTCACTTCCGTTGGAATCATTGCTTCCGATCCAAATACCAAGGAAAATGGGGTCTGGCCTGTTGCATTCTTTACCGTCATCCTATCAGCCCACAAAACAAAGGGTAATTCTTCTGCCCATCTTCCTTTTTTGGCTCCAAGTCTCTTCTTCAAGTTATTGACAATTATCTTGTTTGAGGATTCTGCTTGTCCATTCGCTTGAGGATGCACTAGAGTAGACGTAATCATTTTGATTCCCCAACTCTTGCAAAAGTCAGTAGTTCTCTTGCTTATAAACTGAGACCCATTATCACAGATGATTTCAGCTGGTACCCCAAACCTGGTCAGGATATTCCTCTTTATGAAGGATACTACTTCTTGGTCTCTAACTTGGACAAATGCTTCAGCTTCAACCCATTTAGAGAAATAATTCGTCATTGCTAGCATAAAGACTTTTCCTCCCGGAGCTTTTGGTAACTTCCTTACTATATCTATCCCCCATTTCATGAACGGCCAAAGGGACGTTATAGGATATAGTGGTTCAGCTGGTTGATGTAATATGTTACTATGCCTTTGACATGCGTCACATCTTCGAGCATATTCTGCAGCATCTTTCCTCATCGATGGCCAATAATATCCTGTCCTTCATACTTTGGAGAACAATGACCTGCCCCCAGTGTGGTTACCACAATCCCCCTCATGTATATCTTGAAGTACTTCTTTAGCTTCAGGATCCGCCAAGCACCTCAAATACGGTCCTGCAAGGGATTTCCTGTACAAAACATTGTTTATAATAGTGAATCGTGATACCTTGATCCTAAATGCCTTAGGATTTTCATCTTCGGGGATATGTCCTTATTTGAGATATCTCATGATTGGAGTCATCCAGGATGTAGGATTCTTCTCAGGATACTCCATTCCAGGATCCTGAATAGCTGCTACTTCTTTATCCTGAAGATTCGTTGCAGGATACAAGATATGTAATATTGGTATTTGGGTCCCATCTGGTATCCTTATCGATGATCCCAGATTTGCCAAGGCATCTGCTTCAGCATTATCCTCCCTTGGTACTTGTTCAAGCGTAAAAACATCGAAATATCCTGCTAATTTTTTAAGAATACTGAGGTATTCGATTAACTTCTCACCCTTGACTGCGTAGGATCCGTTAAAATGATTAGTAATTAACAAGGAATCAACATATACTTGCAAATTCTTAATACTCATCTTCTTAGCCAATTCTAATCCTACAATCAAAGCCTCATATTCTGCTTTGTTATTGGTAGCAGGGAATTCACACCTAATAGCCTGGGGTAATATGTCCCCCTGTGGCGGTTTTCGTAGTATTCCTAAACCTACTCCTCTTACATTAGATGCACCATCAGTATATAATGTCCAGGATCCTGAGGATTCTCCTAACTGCTGGACTTCTAGGTCTACCTCATCCTGAATGTCACTACTGAAATCAGCCACAAAGTCAGCTAAAGCCTGGGACTTTATGGCATTTCTAGGTTCATATACCAAGTCATAAGCACTTAACTTTACCGACCACTTAGCCATCCTACCGGACATCTCTGGTTTCCTAAGTATGTTTTTAACAGGATAATTAGTTTCAACATGAATCCTATGTGTCTCAAAGTAATGTCTAAGCTTCGTTGATGCCATAACTTGTAACACCCCGTATTTTACAAATGTCAAAGTCAAAGTCAAATGTTGACTGTTATTGGAATTAAAGTTAATTTAATTTTTTATTTTCGTATTATGTTGAGTAAGTGTTGTATAATCAAACTAATCGATCGATAATCTAATCGCGAACCGACGATCGACTGTGAATAATAGGAAGTAACAATGCGATAAAGTCAATCAATCAATAATCAAGCTAACCGAATCAATCATCGAGCTTGAATACGGAAATTTTGGTACTTTTATACGTGTGTGTGTGCGTTACGTGTTACTTGTGCATGTTTATTTTACGTCGTTATGTGTGGTGAATCAATCAAATCAAATCGAAACTTGAAGGATAATCGAACTCGATCGAAAGCGAACTCGAATTGTGAAGTAAGGATGATTGTATGTTAGATATAGTGGTTAGGATTAAAAGTAATTTAATTTAGAACTCTATCATACTCAAATCATCGTTCATCAGAATCGAAATCTCAAAAATCGTCGCGAAACTCTCAAAAAGGAACATCCTGATCGAACAGGATCACCGATCGAACAGGCTAGCCGATCGAACATGCTGTTCGATCGAGCAGCCCATTCGACCAGGTATCCTGGCCGATCGGTTGGGCCTTTCCTCTTTTGGAAGCCTATAAATAGGGTTGTCATTGTCATCCTTTCTACTTTTGGAAAGCTCTGATCGATCAGCCCCTTGTTCTTCACTATTTCTCAGATTTCTCTCCGATCCGGTAAGTTTTCACTCTAAATCTTGTACGTTCTTGTTCATTTAACGATTCTACACCTTTCTATCTTTCAAAACTTGGATTTTAACCGTGAAATCACCAAGATCTAGGTGTTCTTGGGTGATGTCATCATGGTGTTCTTCAAGAACATCAAGTTTTGGCATCATTCCATCATGATTAGCTTAGATCTAACCGATTTCCACATAAACAACCTAAAATCTACCAAAGATCTTAACATTTCACGGTGGAAAAGGATTGAAAGACGGATTTTCAACTATCTTTCAACTCTTTTACACTTAACCGGTGAAAACGGAGCTTGAACCGACTTACAAACCATCCTAAACAAACACATGGTTCAAGATTTGGATTCTACCTATGAGGTTCACCGATTCCGGGTTAAACGTTAAGCTAAGGTCCCAAACCGTTCACTGACCGGACTTGGGTGATTCCTGCCCGAACCAGTAAAGCAAGTAAGCACTTAGGTTTTGTGGTTCAACTCGTTATCAAACTACCTCAAGATCACACCAAGTTAACAAAAACAACCAAGTGTTAGAAGATAGGCTAACCAGGTCAGGAATACTGGCCGAACGGTTAGACTGTTCGACCGAACAGCCCAACCGAACGGACTACCCAGCCGATCAGCTAACACATGGACCCACAATTCACCAAGTGTAGTATTGACGAGGTGATGTTCGATCGACTACGCCACTCGATTGTAACATTACTCATCGAATCATGAGATATTACACTTCAACACTTAGCCTTTTCGAAACATTGGAATGTCACTCAATCGAGCATGCCACCCGATCGAGTGGCACGTAGCCAAATTGATAACACTGAAGTTGCTAACCGATAGGTTGGGCTAACCTATCGAACAGCCCGTTCGATCGACCGACTTGAAAGGTAATGCTGCAAAAACTTCAAAAGTTTAAACCATCATACACAAACACATCCTTTCCTAAAGGAAGAAACAATCCACTCGAAAGGACCAGCCGATCGAGCATGCCGGCCGATCGAATGGGAATGTTCAAACGGACTTTCAAGCCGAACGAACACCCCGTCCGATCGAACCAGCTGTCCGATCGAACGGCCCAGTCGATCCATTATCACTTGTTTGCATTTCCACGTTACTCATCGTTGTACTATCGAACTATTCAGGCTAATTTACTCTCAGCGCTCCCTTCAATCCATACCAAATCACTGTGAGTATACTCGATCCCTTTTTGCTTTTAGCACTTTTGGGTGTTACATACGTTCAACTATTCAAAACACATCAATTACACGACTCAATACTATTTTATCGATAACCAATCTATGCATGCTATACGTGATCTAATAAGATGCTTGTTTGTTATGTGTGTACAATGAATTCTGTCTACCTGCCTTAACAATGATAGTACTATAGTCTGGACTCGGCGCCCGTTCATTCGGGGGTTGTTAGGGAAAAATCAATTTGCGTGTGCGCAGTGGCGACCATGCATTCGAACTGCAGTAGCAGTCAACCCGAAGTCACTGGTATTGATAGAATTCATGTCGATTAGCGAACATGCTGCATTATATTATGTGAACATGCTAGTTATCCGTAAACGATTCTAAACTCTATATGCTATATCAAACTTGTGTACTCACCTTTACATTATATGAATTGACTTTATTTTAACGTATGTAACAGGTGTTTAGGATGTCTGATTTCTCGCTATTTGGAATTCAAGACCTAGGGGGAAGTCTAGAAACCAAAAAGACAATTATGCTTTGTTTATTTGAAATCTGAGTTGTCGGAACAGTGCTATTTGTTTAGTTGTTTTCTGTAATAATTAATTTGAATATTTGGGATACGGTATTAGACGTATCTTTAACTAAATATTATAAATAGTTGTTGTGGAAACTTCTGAACAATCTGTTTCGCTCAGTGCCATGCCCCGATGATTCCGCCATCGGTTGGGGTGTGACAGATTGGTATCAGAGCAATAACTATAGGGAATTAGGTTAGACACGACCTAGTCCGGGTCGCTGTCTTAGAGACCTAGACTATAGCTAAGAACCAAAAGACCAAGTTTATGTGCTTATTCATGCTATTCTTTGCTATCACTGCACTCGAACTCCAAATCGAAGTCTGCAATTTGGACAGGATTAGGTGTGAAAACCATAAACTCCTGCCTAAGTTGTTTGACTTGTGCCGATTATTTTTGTGTATCTTCACCAACAAACGGGGAGAATTATACCAAATCAGGGCTGAAACCCGCATTTTGATGCAAATTTTCTCCGAAATTTTCTTAAAACAAGGAAGAAATTGCTAAGCTAGGGGTGAAACCCTAACCTTGGCGATTGTTCCGGGCATTATTTTATCTCACCAAGACATTTGACGGACTCCAACGACCTGAACTCACGAGTATGACCTAGGAAACGTGTGCATAATGCCCAAGAACTGAGGCAGAAACATGACTCCTAGAGTCGAAAGTGACGACAAGTCCACCGTGAATAGTTAAATTGCCTTGGTTAGTCAATGTCTAGTAGCCGCAGACAATCTATCTCTTGATTTTTTTTGGTGTGTTGCCTTGCTAATTTGATATGTTTTGCCTGTTTACGTGTTTATATTTCCGTTGGTTCTTCGATTTTGTTATCAAATCCGCATGACTCGTACTGTTATTCCATCTCAATTCGATCCCCGATTGATGCAAACTAGACATTATCATGCTATGTTATGCTATACGACTAAGTTAAACTGTACTATACTATGCTACTTGATATGCTATACGCGATTGCTAAATTCAAAACTTAGAGGCAGTTAGGAAACTGAGTGTGCTACTGTGTACTGCTAGGAGGATTATGTGACATTAATTGCCTCTGTGCTAAATGCGTATGTGTTTAAGTGTTCTATGCTCTACTTGCTTATGTGCTTCTGTGATTATGTGCATTCTGTGTTTTGTGCTTATTTGTTAAGTATTGTGTACTTCGGCGTGATTCTAAGCTTTAGTAATCTAGACGTGTGAGGAGAGATTCGATTTCGTTGTGTTGAGCCCTGTGGCGATGTCTATTGCAGACCATGTCGTCATCATCTATGTCTCGCCAACGTCTTACCCGTCAGGAGAAGAGAGATCGACGTCTTGCTGCGATTATCTCCAAAACTGTAGCGAAAGCTGTAAGTGACGTGTATGAGAACGCAAGCAAATCGTCCGAGGAATCTCGAGCTGATGTTCCCAAAGATTCCAACAAGACTGCTTTTAGCTTTAAGCAATTCAAAGCGTGTGGGCCGAAAGAGTTCACCGGTGAGGATGGCCCTACAGCCGTGTTTCATTGGTTCGACTCGGTGGAAGTCACCCTCCGACAAAGCGGATGCCCCGAAAACCTCCGTACTCTCAACGCTACTGGCGTCTTCCAGTCTCGTGCTTTGGACTGGTGGACCGCGGAGAGAAACAAGCGCGGGAACGACGCAGCCTATGAGCTGACGTGGGAGGAATTGAAAGCAATCATGATCGACGAGTTCTGTCCCCTTCACGAACGCCAAAAGCTGGAGGTTGAATTTTGGGTTATCAAGCAGAAGGAAGGAGACAATGCTGGTCTCACCGCTCGCTTCAAGCAGTTGAGCATCATCTGTCCCGATCAGGTCAAGACTCAGGAAATGACCATCAAGAAATACATCCGCGCTCTGCCAGACTGTGTAGCAGATTTCGTCCACGCCTCCAAGCCAGCAACGATCGAGGAAACCTACCTGCTAGCCGCTGAGATTAATGACAAGCGGGTAAAGGCTGGTTTCTGGGATAAGCAAGCCAAGTCTCTGCATCAAGTCACCACAGCACCAACCGACAACACCACTGCTCAAACCTCCAAGTCTTCAAGAAGGAGGAAGAAGAACAAGAGTTGCGCTGCCGCAAGCACTGCTGCTCCTCTTCAGTCTGTACCAGCTCAGCAGCAACAACCACAGCGCTCAGCTCCAGTGATCAATGCACCGCCAGCGAAGCGTGCATACACCGGCCCCCATCCACTCTACCCAACGTGTTTTATCACCATCCAGTGGGTGTGGCTTGCCGATTCTGCGCTCACTGCAATCTCTACGGGCATTTCACTGCGAACTGTCGCTATGGTCCCCGTCAAGCTCAAGCTCAAGCCGCTGTCAATCAGGCTCTACTCCCTGCCCCACAAGGTCAACCAGCAGCTCAAGCCCCAGCTGCCAATGTTCGAACCTGCTTTGCATGTGGTGACCCTAACCACTTTGCAAACCGGTGCCCGAACAGGGTAGTCAAGCAAGAGACCTAACAGCCCCAGCAGCAACAACAACAGCAGCCTCAGCAACAACAGCAAGCAGCCCACGCCAGAACCTTCAACATCAATGCACGTCAGGCTCAAGCTGACAACAGCGTGGTCAATGGTACGTTCCTTGTGAATGGTATATATGCATCATGTTTGTTTGATACTGGAGCCGATAACTGCTTTGTGTCGTTTGAATTCGAGAAGCTCCTTAGTCGTAAGCGCTCTTATCTTTCGTCATCATTCGAAGTCGAAGTCGCTACTGGAAGAACCATCGCTGTTAATTCCGTGCTCCGTGATTGTACTCTTGAACTCAACAATCACATCTTCCCTATCAACCTCATTTCGATGCAACTCGGAAGTTTCGATGTCATAGTAGGCATGGACTTTCTTCGTGAAAACCATGCTGAAGTTGTGTGCTTCGATAAGATGATTCGATTCGTGCTCGCCAGTGGTGATATTCTATGTGTTTATGGTGAAACTGCTACGAAAGGTCTCGAGCTCATGTCGTGTCTTCAAGCCAGCAAGTACCTCCGCAAAGAATATCGAGCCTTCTTGGCCAATATTGTAGTAGCGGAGGAGGGAAAGAAAAAGAAAGTTGAAGTCAAAGATGTTCCAGTGGTCCGTGAGTTTCCTCAGGTGTTCCCTGATGATCTTCCTGGATTACC